>NC_142010.1:202411665-203611665 GCF_049901735.1 Notechis scutatus | reverse complement strand
GGCAATTTAGTCATTTTACAATACAGTCTAACTTTGCACATGTTTTGAAAATAATTTTAAATATTTAGAAAAATAGATGTAACCAAAAATATCACTAGTACTACACAAAGAGCTAGCCAATTCATTCATTCATTTATTTATTTTTAAAAAACCTTAATACTACATAGTGGCAGAAAAAAGATTTAGGAACTAAGGAATTTATTTTATGCTGATGGGAAATGGGTGAGTTAGAGCATATGGGGAAAAGCAGGTTGTAAATATAGTAAGAGACGTGTAATCAATTATAAAGAATTGGACAAAGGGAAATCAAAGACATTGTATTAATAAGTGCATGGAAAGTAAACAACATCTTTATTCCATCACATGATAAACTATTCAGATATATTTAATGAATGTAGATGTGTATATCTAGAAAAATTGGGCCTGCATAAATTCATTTTGATTCTGAATCAGAGATTGAAAGAAGCCATTATTATTTTTCTTGAGTTTGCAACCTGAAAATAAGCTTAATATGAGCCTGTTTCAAGATTCAATCTGAAAATAAGAAGAAGGAAAAAAACACTTACAAAATTTGCCATAGGCAACAAATGGGGGAACCTCAAAACATTTCACAAACTTTTGACAGACTGGGCAAAGAGAGGAGGGATTATAAATCATTAGTAGGATATTAACCCTGACAAATTCCAGTAAGGCATTTTCATGAATGTGTATGTATGTATGTATGTATCAGTGGTGGGATTCTGTGGGTGTGGCTTGGTGGGCATGGCAGGGGAAGGATACTGTAAAATTTCCGGTCAGAGGTGGTATTTGCTGGTTCTCTGAACTACTCAAAATTTCCGCTACCGGTTCTCCAGAACTGGTCAGAACCTGCTGAATACCACCTCTGGTGTGTGTGTGTGTGTGTGTGTGTGTGTGTGTATCCATTGTACCTCTTTTTCCGAGAAAAAGAACACAATAGCCTACAGGATATCTAAAAAAAGGCAGATTATCTAGAAAAAACCATTTTGCTGAAAAAGTTTAACTGTGCTGAGAAAGTGAATGAAGCCCATAGCAAAGTTAGTCTTTCCTTCCTAAGAGTACTGATAGGCAAGATGGAAGTAAAATACAGGTAGTCCTTGACTTACAACCACAATTGAGCCCAAAATTTCTGTTGCTAAGTGAGACATTTGTTAATTGGAATATCATGCCATTTTATGACATTTCTTGCCATTTCTTGTGAAGTGAATCACTGCAGTTGTTAAATTAGTGACAAGGTTGTTAAGTGAATCTGGCTTCCCCACTGACTTTGCTTGTCAGAAGGTCACTGAAGGGGATCGCATGACTCCAGGACACTGCAACTGTCATAAAGATGAGTCCTTTGCCAAACGCCTGGATTTTGATCACATGACTGCGGGGAAGCTACAATAGTAGTAATTGTCACCCATCACCAATTCTCTCTTTTATCATAAATGCAAATGATCCCCAAAAATAATATCATGTTTAAGGCAGGTGGATAGAAATGAAAGCAAGATACTCATTACTTGTGGACGGAATTTTTTATCATCCATTCCACTTATATAGACCAACAGGAAAGATTTCATTTGTATCTATTGGTAGTGTTGCTATATTGCAAATTATAGAGGCAAAGACTACATACTCTCATTCAGGAACCATTTAGTCTAACAGCAGTGATCTAACTCCCTTTCTTATTAAATTTTCCTCAATCTTCCAATATATTTTAAATATATAAATAAGAATGCTTTGAATATCTTAATAGATGATAAAGTATAATTACTCAACATTTAATTGTACTCTAAGTCTTCTTTCTTTAAAAGAAATACTTAATGAGATTACAAGCTTTTACAAGAAATCAGGCACAAACTGGATCACAATAAATCATGTAGAGTGCCACAATTACACCATAACCTACTTTCTGCCCAATGCTCTATTATAGCATGACTTTGGAAAAATGCACCATAAATAAGTTCTCATAAATATTTACATCAAATCTGTACTTTATTAATGCTAATTTGTGGGGTATGCCCTTCTTATTCTGCATTATAACTCCTGGAAGACTAGAATTCTCATACTATAATATTCACATCACTTCTATGACAAATATGCAGTAAACCGTATTAACAACAGGATATGAAATTGTTGAGCTTTTCTTTTACTCTATAAAGCATTTCTGAGATTTCATGTTGAGTATTGGCCAAAGGCTAATGCTACACTATTCCCATCATGGGCCAACTAATCTTAGTAAATTTAACATTGCAAAAATATTTTTACAATTGGGGTAACTGCTCAGAGTAGAAACTTCAGCCTCTCCAAGTGAAAAACAACAATACGGGAAAGAAGACAATGCAACAACATGTACAGATATTTTGGTATGAACATATTTATGTGCAAACTAAATATTAGCCTTTTTAAAATCAGAATGCCTGTAACACTCATCTACTATTCTGGGCATCCTGAAGAGAATTGTGACAGTTATTTCTCTGTCACACATAAATTGACATAAAACATACTGGAAGCCATGTCTGGTAAAGAAAACCAGGCCAGATTTTCTGAAAGTCTTCAAGATTTCCATATGCTGATAAATTTCTAAAACAACATTTCTGAAAAAGAGAATGGAATTTGCATTCCTGATTATTGTATTGATGAAAACAAAGTGGAAAATAGATAAAAGGAAGATGAAAAATGAAAAAAAATGAAGAGATAATCTCAGAAATTTTAGCAAATTTATACTCTATTAAAAAGGATGTCAGCTTGCTATTACTTTGCATTGTGTGCCTCAAAGCTGAATTAAAAAGAGGAGGTGAAAGAGGAGGAAAATATATTTTCCTAACAAAGTGTGATATATTTTTAATAGGAAATAACTATAGTTTCCCCAACACAATCATATGGGTTTACAAAAAGTTGACAAAAGGGGAAAACAGTCTCTGGACTCTATTAAATAGTACATTCACCACTTTTTCAGCATGCATCAAATAAATGTATCCTGTATTATTGCGTTACATTTTATTTAATATTTTAAATCCAATCTCAGATTGGTCTCTTGCAAATTTAAATATAGAAACTCCCTCTTTTCACCCAAGGGTCCTTTTTCACGGTTTCCTATCATGGTTTCCTGTTGTTTCTTCATGATGCCCGCTTATTGGATGAAAGAAGCAAAAACATCTTCAAAGAAAAACAATGTCTAGTTGCCTTTTGAAAAAACCCTTTGGGACAAACATGACCTGCATGACTGAGAATCTCCACAGACATCCATCTTTTCACAATAAAGCTTTAACAGCAAAACTGTCCTTTCTCTAGGCATGATAAGAAACAACAGAAAACCAAGATAGGACACTGTGCCAGTGGCTACATAATCTGTGAACTTCAACTCCCAGAATTCCCCAGCCAGCATGAGACCCACTTCTGGTCTAGACTTAGAAGATCTACTGCTAATAACAACATGATCTTTCTGTTCTTTTCCTTCACCCATATTGTGGCAAGGGAAATCATGAAAGTGTTAGCAGCAATATGAATAAAAAGTAACCGCCTCTACCAGTTCCCTTCCTGGTAAGCAATTAAATGAGGCTACCCAGAGAGAAGACAACCATCTTAAAGATGCTTCTAGTTGAAACGTAATCAACACTTATACTATAACATGCCGACTCAGGTGCAACAGCGAAATTATGATTCATTCTGCATTATTTCTGACATTACATGTTTCTAATGTGACCTCACAAAGATGAGGTTTACAAAGTTTAATTACCCTGCTCTAACTATAGCACCACTCCTGATAAAAATGGTAACAACACCAGCATCTAAACACAAAAACAAACTCTAGAAGGTATAATTGAACAAAGAGATACTATTTTCAATAACAGTCAGCCATTCAGTATGACAACCAAGTATTTACTCTAACTTTTAGTTTGGTCCTAACGTGCAAAATTAAAATGACTTTAGAACAATAATATAACGTAGAAAAATAAAATATAAAGTATTAAATAATAAAATGTAAGAACCTAGTCAAACTGTCCACTGTCATAACTAATTTGTCTTCAACATCATTTATATTCTTGAAAAGTTCTACAAATTACTGGTTAAATTGCCCTGAAAATAGTTTGTACAATAGTGACATAGTATGAGTTCAACCTTAGCAAGAAACCCCTGGTGAATTTGATGATGATCTCTTGCATCAAACAAACCACTGATCTCTTACAAAGTTAACAAGCAGTGCAACGAGTTAACCCGGCACTATTATAAGTGCATGCAGTCACAGCATTTTATTCATTTTTCCCACAGGCACAATAAAGAAATGAATGATAACATTTTCCTGCCTCTTTTAAATTCCTTTGCAATTATACTTTATGCTGAAAAAAGAAAAGAAAAATCAAACCTCAGGGAGTGTTTTCACCCGACTGTAATGCCGCCATCTTCTGAACTACAGGTTTCAAACACAATTTCATTAAGCTGTTTCTATTCTGATATTCACAAATAAAATAGCCCATCAAGTGAAAAAAAATACATTACTCTTTTCAGACCTTTTGTCCATAAAGTGTTTATGGAGAATATTACGCCATTGTGGGTTCAGTTAGGCTCAATATGACATATGAACACACCCTTTATTTGGTTTTTACTGTGAGTCAATTGGATAGCTACAACTTCTCCAATGAGCCGGTGATGAACTAATGGTGTATGAACACAAGTTAGGTAATCACCTGGTAGAAATTAGTTCTGCCCTAGTTCTCTCTTCTCCTCCAGCTTGTCCAGAAGAAGGACCAGACTTTCAGGCACTTTGGTCTCTTCTAAAATAGTCCTTAGGGGACAAAACCATCAAAGAAGACTAAGACACCATCTCACGATTCTTCCGTACTTGTATTTCTGGAATGTGCTTCTCCTTACTCCATTTGCCAAGAAAAGCTACACAGTGATTTGGATTCAAAACTCAAAAAGATGCTTCAGGGTGTAAAAGCCTGTCTTCACTTCTTCAAAACTGCTGCAGCTTCTCCAGGGATTGTGCCACTGGCAACCACAGGCTCTGCACAATGCTAGGCGAAGATTGAGTTACAGAGACAGCTAAGTGTGTGCTCTGGTGCACTTTTAAGCAGCTTATTGACTACCAATTAGAAGCACTGCAAAGCCCAATTTGCCATATATTGTAAAAATCACAGAGACAAATTATCCAGTAGTGTACAGATAAAAAGTTTAAAGTGCAAGCATTAAAATCATCATTGTTTGTAACCACAACCTATCCTCTTTTTATATTATTATACTCAAATGAGTTAATTCTCTTCCTAAAATCTCAAATTCCTAAATATTCACCTTAAAAACCCCCACCAAAATACTGTACCTGGAGAGAGTTCCACTGAACATGGCTGTTGCATAGGGTTAACTTACAAAAATGTAGTGACCCAAGTGGAATCTTCAATTTTTAATTAAAAATGCAAACTAGCAGAGAAAGGATACCATCGAATCTGTCAGAGTTAAATAGCAATTCCACCAAAGTAAAAGAAAAAAAAAAGAAACCAATATCTACATTATTTTTCTTATTATTTAACTTTGAGAATAAATATTGTAATATATAAAAGATACAAGTTATGTCATTTACTTATTTGAACCAGCAAATGTTACCACTGCTGTTCTATTGGTGAAAAAAAATGAAACACCTTTCAGAGCTCTCTCTTCACCGCAAAAAATCTATTGACAATCCAAGTAAAAACAGTAAGCAGTAAAATTCCATATCATAACATTTATTTTCTTGTTTGCTGTAAAATCTTTCATTTTTCAAAACCATACCACATGCTGTTTTGTCTTTTTCAATTTCTTACAAAACCTTTTAAAAAGATTTCTAAGCATTGCATTCCTTTCTAAGATATCTAATACTTTCTATACTGTAACATGCTTCTAAGATTGGGGGAAACAGCCTGAGGAACTCTTAATATTCCATCAAATGTGCTACTTCAACACTAACAAAACTAGCAGCATCAAAAGCAATGGAGCCAATGGACATTGGTGCACAGTGACATCATTATACCCACCCTGCAATGGTGTCCTCAAATCCCGACATTGTCGCATCTGCTTGATGCCACTATACATATTTCATCATTTGCCTTTCTCCTTCCTCTCCCTCAGACCACTCACAATCAAAACATCAATTCATTTAATTAAGAAACACACAGACAAACCCGTAATTCATGATATGATGAAGAAATTTTGCCTTTTCTAGCCTAATACTGTCTGGTTTGTTTGTGGAGTAGAAACACCTACAAGTCCCATTTAGTTGGTTGGGGTTGGTGAGAGATTACAGTTCCAATATCATCATGGCAGATGGCAGCAAATGGATGACCTGGTTAAGAGGCTTTAAATCTGGCTAGTAAATACACCAGGGGGTGGGGGAGAATGTCACCAAGAAATCCCAGAGCTACAAACTAGATGGAGGAAATCCAGGAAGAGCCTAACAAAAACCATTTTTAGTTTAGAAAGCTACTTGCACATATCCACCCTACTCACCAGAAACTTAACTTGAAGTAATTCTTAAAGCAGTTAGAAAAAGCTGTGATAAATTCATCCCTATGATAGCTGCTTCTAGTCCTCCCTTAACAATGGCTGATCTCCCTAGACCTGCTTATGACCTACTTTTGAAGTTCTGATGGTCTCCTCACATTTTTGCACTGGTAAATGGCTTACATTTACAGCCATTTGCGGCATCATACAATCACACAATAATGTCCATGGGGGAAAATTGATTCACTTAATGATCACAGTGTTTGCTTAATGACTGCTGCAAAAAAAGGTAGTAAAATTGAGCATGGCTACATGGTGACCCAGTTAACTGCTGGTTTATGGTCATAATTCCAGGCTCAATTATGGTAAAAAAAAATGTCTTGTAATTTTCTGCACAGGGAATCCATTTTGAGCATGCAGTGAGTAAAAACCTTTCTCAAAACCTGGAAGATAGCAGGTCTGGAATCTTCCATGGAATGAGATTACAATTAGCATTTTCTTACAGGCAGTCCTCAACTTACAACCACAACAACAGAGCCCCAAATTTATGTTGCTAAGTGAGAAATTTGTGAAGTGAGTTTTGCCCCATTTTACAATGTGTCTTGCCACGTTTGTTAGGGGGAATCACTGCAGTTGTTAAACTAGTAACATAGTTGTTAAGCAAATCTGGCTTCCCCATTGATTTAGCTTGTCAGAAGGAGATCACATGACCCCGGGACAATGTGAGCCAGTTGTCTAGTATCCAAATGTAAATCACATGACCATGGGGATGCTGCAAAGGTCGTAAGTGTGAAGAATGGTCATAAGTCACTTTTTTCAATGCTACTGTAACTTTGAACTGTCATTAAGTGAACTGTTGTAAATCGAGGGCTACCTGTATTAATGCTGAAGTAGTAGTTCTCAAACTGACAGTAGGAAGTAAGAGCTACTTAACATAATCTTTACAAGTGGCCCTTCCAAAACACGTGGAAAAAATCACTTCTGCATTAAACTCTTTAGGGCACATATCCAGGATATCAGTGGAGCCGTCTTTCTCTAAAGGAAAGCATGCCCCACTCATGCTGGCAGAAAGGGCCTACTGCAGATCCCTCGGCCAAGAAATATCAACTGGTGGGATCCACAAAAAGATCTTTGTCTACAGTGGTCCCTGCCCTCTGGAACATCTTCCCACAAGAGGTAAGATACATCCCCTCTCTTTAACTTTCAGGAAAAGCCTTAAAACCTGGCTATGCCAGCTGGTATGAGGTCCTGAAGAAGAAGCTGTTGGCTGGAGATGGTTGGTGCACTAACAAAGAAGATCCTTCACCTTTCCCCTCCAAACCCATGTTTTTAGTTTGTTTTAATAAATGTGATTTTTAATTTGTTGTCATATTTATAATTGTTTTGATATTCATACATTGTTTAGATATTTGGATATAAGACGCTTGGAGTCACTTTGAACTGTGAGGTGTGTGTGAACTGTGAGATAAATTTGATACTAATAATTTTTAAAAAAAACTTAGATACTGATTCTGAACTTTCGCTAAACTCTCAACTTTCCTTGAACTCTCGCTTTCTTCAATCTGGTCTGTCTTCTAGCAGGACTATCAATTGATTTTTAAAGCATACAGCATAATGAACATGTGATATTATATATAGATATAGAAAAGTAGATACATAAGCATACCCACACATACACACAACATTTGTAAAGCCACCCATTTCACAAGAACAGATTCTGGGTGGCATACAACAAAGATATAAAACAATAAACATGTCAAAAAGTCATCATTAAAAGGTTCAAAAGCATAAAGTACACAAGTCATCATTTTATATTTTTATTTATATCAAATTTATATGGCCACCTATAATCCTTGGGGAGGTTAGGTTTTCAAGTCAACAAAGATAATGGAGAATCATTAAGAAATTTGGATTTTGGAACAAAGCAAAGAGTTTCTGACCCAAAAGTACATGAAAATTGTGATATGCACAATTCAGAACTGAATATGCCCGAGTTTTCAATAAGAACCATGTAACTTGAAACTTTTCATTGCTAAGTAATTAATTACCAGTAGGTTTAGAAATCTACAGAAACGGAGTGTTTCAGTATATTCTCTCTCGGCCATCTATTCCCCATTAAGGGGCAAACCCCAAATATATAATTGAAGAAGAGTACAGGTTTAATATTTGGCTTCATGGAATTCAAAGAAACAAATAAGGAGATTTCATGTGATATAACATTTCAACCCCCATTTTCCCCTCTTTATAAGAATCCCATATCCCCTCATCCTATTCCATGAATGTGTCGAAAAAAATCAGAGCCAAAATAATGACACCAGTGCCACTTTGCCACCAGCTAAGGCCATTGTTTTAAAACAGCTCCTGCATCTTTTAGATTAAAAAAGCCCTGTCTTTATCTATCATGGTCAGATGCCACCTATCTCTTCACTCTTCTGCATGGCAGTGTGGTGCCTGGTAGCATCCATTATTTGCTGGCTCTCTCTCCTTAATTCCAGCTTGTACTGCCCAAACGCTCTTCAAATGGACCATATGTTTGCATTCATTTACAACAGAATAACACTAATACAGCCTAATAAAAGGGAACACTTAGCCTTGATGTGACTGGCCTAGTTGCAAACTCCACCTCCAACTCAAATCTGGTAAATTACTAAATAAATCATTACCCATGCAAGGTAGAGCTGTGGAGTAGTAGTGGACAAACTAACAGACTACGAAATCAATGTTAAGAGATTCAATATTCTGCATTTCTCAACTGTGTTCCATTCTAAATACAGTGCATTTGTGGATATGATTTTTAAAAACCTTTTTAGAAAGAGAAGTGGGAGAATTTGACACATTTCAGCAATGATTAGCACAATTCTAGGAAGACATTGCTTAAACTAAAGTCTGTGGTTATTGCCATTTAAAAATATGTTTCCTGTGGACACCAGATGTTTGATGGGGAAAGGAGAGAACAGGGTGGTAGCACTGAAATGGAGAATATTCTAGTTTAGTTTCTGATATGAATTCCTTATTCACAGTACAAGGAACACGCCTATGCGTAGGGCAGAGGAGAGAGACTAATATAACCCTTCAGTTAATGTTTTCCTTCTAGAATTCAACCTAAAATCTATTAGAAAATCTGATATGTGCCCTTTTCAAATCACATTATCCCAATTAGGCAAGTATATGACAGGATATACAAAAATTGGAAGATGGGGGGGAAAGGCATAGCATTGCTTATATAATTAGCACTCAAGAGATTCCCATAATGTAGAGATTTATCCTTAAACACCTGTTTAAGAAATCAATAAGATCAAGCAATACAAGAAGACACTTTGTATTGTTGATCATCTGCTGAAGATGTATTTGTAATTTTAGTGGATAATCAATAAATAGTGGCCCCCCTCCATTTTCAAGTTTACTCTGTTGCTTATACATGGAAGAAAAACTGATTTTGTAAATTGGGATACTACATAAAATTGGGCAAAGAAACATATCCTCAGAATTCCAAAGAGAAACATTCAAAAGCTGCAATCACCAATATAAGTAAACAAACTACAAATCTAGAAGAGAATGTTTTAGTATTCTTAACTACTAGCATGTTTCACATTACTAGATACAAACTCAATCAGAGGACTATTAGCTTAAAAAATTCTGACTCAGGATAGACAACGTTCCAAGAAACTTAAACCAAGAAGTTGCATTTAGCATTAAAAAATGAGTATTCAGCACTCCTTGCCCAAAAAATTACTCTTGCTTCTTTCCCCTTCCTCAAAGCAATGTTTTTTTCTTGATATGAAGAATTGTGGGGAGGAGGGGAGGGATTTGGGGAGGAGGTGAATAGAGAAGGACACACCTGTATTTATCTCCTTATTGCCTAGAGCATCATATTTTCTTCCAAGAAGGCTGCATAAATCACAGTTTTCCAGCAATTTTTCAATATCTCCTATTAGATACCAGCTTGACAGGCTCATATTTTTGAGCACCAATGTACTGGCATGACAGGCAAACATTTGTATAAAGTAGCCTGAACCTAACTGGCAATGAAGCGGGATGAAGCACTGTGGGATGCAGTTGTTTCAACTGGTTTTACAAGTCAAAATTGGCCTTCTCATATTCTGATGTTAGCAACTAAGGCAGATTTAAAGGAAAGAGAACAAAGACTAGATCAATGCAAGGAGGACAGCTCTGTCAGTGGCTTTTTCCTATATAGATTGATAAAGTCTTGCTTATCAGTATAGCTCCACTTATTTCTTGTCAAGGGGAAAAGGCAGACGGGTATGTTTTAGATTACAACTCCTACTATCCCAAACCATTGGCATTGCTGACTAGGGCTGGTGGAATTTGTAATCCAAAGCATCTGAAGGGCACCGGGTCAACAACTCCTGTAAAAAGATTGCCTATAATTTTCTTGTCCTGCCTGCAGCTTCCAGAGCCACCCAGCTGGCTGCTGCCACAAACTGAATCCCGAATCCTGCTTGCTTTTGTGCTAAGTACTAAAGGAGGAGATGCTGCTGGCACAAATAAGGTAGATCACAATTTAAAATGGCTTCATGCGTTCACAGAATGACCAACTTAATATTAACCCAATGGGGCAAAGAGTGAAACCCGCAGGAAAGTGAAATATAAAGACTTTCAAGCTTTGTGTTGCCCCATAGCCCTTGGCTCCTCTTTAGTTAAAGCAATTCCCTATAATTTGAGGTCAGCACACGTAAACAACCACCCTTACCTCCTGGGATAAGAACGGAATGACCTGGGCACATATGGCATTCAGCCTCTTGACAATTTCCGCCTATGGATGAGAAAGAAAAAGTTAGTGAGCTACAAGTTGCAAGCATATGATTGTGGTCACATATAAAAAGAAAGTGCATTTAAAGTGATGATTTGGACAAAGACAGCTCAGCCCTTTGGACTGACTCCAGATGTTATAATGGCATACTTTTCAGTTTGCACCATAGAAGCTACAGTAGCTTGCATGCTTGAGAAAAAAAAACCGCCAGTGGTTTGAGGTATGTGGTATCTTCCACATTTGCAATAAAAATCCCCGTTCAGTTCAGACCGGGTGGGTAATCTGCAGTTTATGGGTCACATGCAAGCTCCTGATCCTCCAAACACCCACAGACTATGTCATTAAATGCTGGTGGCAAAACCGCTGACTTCCAGCTGCCGAAATTTTAGTGATTTTTTTTCACATGAGCATTTTAACCTTCAAAAGGGCTTAATAAATCCTTTCTCCCTTTGAAACCCCTTATCAAACAAAACTGACTGAAAACACTTGATCCCATTCCTGATCATATTACTCTGCTTCCAGATGCATCCTTGGAGTCTAAACAACTGGGAGGGAGAGAGGTGGGGAGAGAAAATGTTTCTTTTCTCTAGCAAAAAAAAAAAAAGTTACCTGCTACTGGTAACAGTAGCTAAGGTTTCTTCTAATATTTACAGTTCCCATAGGAGTCTAATTCTACTTGACCTCATACTTCTTGAAAGGTAGGAACAAGGCTAGCTTCAGGGGACTCTACTATCTCAGAATATATATATATACACACACACATATACACTGAGATTTCATCTATTGCAAGGCTGTTCATCTATGCAATTGTTCAACTTTCTGTCTCCCTCCTCTATCCACCTAATTTTTGAGTAATTTGTTTCTTTTAAAGACATAATATTATCAACAATTTATTCCTCAATATCAATGCTTGAAACTCTTATTTTATATAATATCTTCTGTGAAAATGTATACCACTTTTTATATCCCTTGTATCTGGATAAAATTTCTCCCCAAGTCCCCTTGAAAGTTTTTTTTTTTTATTTTCTTTCTTTAAGTTATGACACAGATGAGAGTTTCACCTTGGCGGTATATTTTCTGCTCTGTGGAATGTATTCTAGTTAAGTTTCTGCCGCTAGGTTTTTAGATGACTCCAAATATACTGAAGAGATATGACTGTGTTCACTTCCCCTTTTCAATGTTATTTTTCACAGACCCGTCATTTGTCAATTGTCTTCTCTTTTGAAGTCAAATGTATGTAGGACCTTCTTTGCTCTTTTCTTACATATTAAATATGATGGGTATGAGACTTATTTCCAAAAGATTGAAAAACATTCTGACATTCCATACTGAATCCTGGAGATTAACCGTTCCCAGCTAGTTCTGTGTAGCTTTTCTCAGAATCTCAGACATTTCAGGTACCGGCTAGTCCTCAACTTGCCACCATTTGCTTAGTGACAGTTCAAAGTTACAATGGCACTGAAAAAAAGTGACTTATGACCATTTTTCACATGTACGGCCATTGAAGCATTCTCTGTGGTAACGCAATCAAAATTCAGATGCTTGAGAACTGGAATGTATTTATGACGGTTGCGTTGTTCCAGAGTCATGTGATCACCTTTTGTGACCTTCTGACAAGCAAAGTCAAAGGGGAAGCTAGATTCACTTATCAACTGTGTGGTTAACTTAATAACTGTGGTGATTCACTTAACAACTCTGACAAGAAAGGTCATAAAGTGGGGCAAAGTTCACTCAACAGCTTAGCAACAGAAATTTTGGGCTCATTTATGGTCATAAATCAAATACTACCTGTATAGAACTTTCCTTCCTTTAATATAAGTAGAATGTGTCTTTATCCTAATTTTTTTATTTCCTGAAACATTTTTTTTCCAGAATTGGATACAACTTAACTCCCACTAATTTTCTTTCAGACTTTGTTCAAGGAACTTTCCTTCCATCCTTTGTGTTCTATAGTGTCAGAATAACCTCTTTTCTCTTCCCAACACATCTGAGATCTCTCAGCTGCACCTCTCTAGTGGAACTATCCATACAATTAGCCAATTTCTCTCTCTCTCTCTCTCTCACACACACACACACGCACACACAGAGAGAGAGAGAGAGAGAGAGAGAGAGAGAGAGAGAGAGAGAGAGAGAGAGAGAGAGAGAGAGAGAGAGAGCTAGCTAGCTTATAACTGGCCTATTGAACCTTTTTACCTTTTAGGATAGCACAGTGACAATTTTTCCAGATCTATACATGTAGAGTTCAAACTAGCTACTTTATTGTTCTCTGCCTATAATACAGGAATTTCCACAGACTGGCCGCTTTCACCTAGGAAAGATCAGATAAGGCTCAAAGGCTTCAGGCTGACCATGTCCTATAGTGTTTAATATAAGTGGACCATGTCTTTATCCTTTTTTTTTTTTTTTCATTTCCTGGTACGTTTTTTCCAGAATTAGATGCAGCCACACAATGAGTCTAGGCTAATTCCCTACTTGAGCCCTCCTCCCAGTTGGGATGGTTGCTCTCCAACCATCACCCTGCCATTTGATTGTATGTGAAAGGAAACAACCACAATTCAGTTGTGAGGGGGGAAAAAACTCCAAGTACCAATTATTAATTATCCAACTAAAAAGTGTACAACTTTTGTGAATTTGACAACTGAAAATTATAAAAATATACAATGATTAAAATGGAATGACATATTACAGCAAGGTGCAAGATACCCAGATAACAATCAGTCTCAGCATATATCTCTTTCCCTCTCTCTCATTTCTATCTATTCAGTCTGTAGTAGCATTCTCTTAAAAGGCCAGAAATGCAATCTGGGTGGTCTGGAATCAAAGACCTGTATTTTTGGAAGGTCAGGTCTGGAACATAGAGCTGGCCACAATCATTGTATGCTTTAACTGCCTCATGTTTTGATAACTGTGTTCTACTGATGAAAGTAATTTTGGAAACTGTCCAAAAAGTACACCTAATACAAAATATAAAGCAGGTGTTGTAATAACATTTTAAAAATAAGAAAGCTAGAAGGCAAAACAAGAAAAGAATGTATCTGCAAAAGATATAGCTTTAAAATATGAGGAGACAGTCATGAGGTAATCAGGATGGGAAACAAAAACAGTAACTTAATGTTTCTCAGAGTAGACACATTGACATCACAAAGACAAAATAAGTTACAACCGAAACGTCACTGATTTCTTTGAGTCTACTTGTATCGTAAGGCAATCTATATTGAAGACAATGAGAGGTAGTTCTAAAAATTCTGGACTGGCACTGTGGTGACTCAGGTTCAAGTTGAATCTCTACCACAATATCTTATTGGATGATTCTGGGCCAGGCCCTTTCTCAGGTAACTTATTTCACAAGGTATTGCTGTGGGATAAAAACGGGATGAAAGAAAACTATGAAGGCTGTCTTAAGTTCCTTAAAATGTGTAATATAAATCCAATAATCAAAACAAATAAATAATGAAAATAATATAATTGCATTCATTCCATTGCACAATAACAAAAAATCCCAAAATGCTAGATATATTATTTTAAGAAACCATCTATATACATATATGTATATATATACACACACACACTTGCATATGCATATAGTCTTACGAGTGAACCCTTTACAACCGTGATGGCAAACCTATGACATGCGTGTCAGAAGTGGCACGCAGAGCCATTTCTGCCGGCACGCAAGCCGTCACCCGGAACAGATCCACTGCGCATGCATGCTCGCCTCCTGCCAGCCAGCTGATTGTCGGGTATCTGCCACGCATGTGCGGGGGGCGCATGGGAGATGCTCATGCATGCGCAGGGAGCAGGGTACACACCGGAGGTAGAAAGCACATGCACAGAGGTGAGTGGTGCATGTGGGGTGCACGCGGGGGGTCATGTGTGCATGCTCAGGGGGTGGGAGGTGTCACGCACACATTGCATTATGGGTGCAGGCACACGCGTGTGCACATTCGGCACATGATGCCGAAACAATTAGCCGTCACTGCTTTACAACTACATAAGGCACCAGTTACAGTGACCTGAAAACATTTAGGAAAAGTGAAAGAGAAAACAATATGGATAAATCTCATTAAAATTAATAACAGATATATAAATATAAATACAAGTGGCTGAATATGGTAGAGAGAGAAAATGATCAACTGTTAAAAAAATTAATACTGAGCAAAAAGAAAAGAGACTATTTCTTTTTTTTAGACAAATAAATTTACAGTGTACAAATTTAACATAGAAACCAATTGATAAAATAGACTGTATAAAAAAGAATTCAAATGGCGGAGGAAAAAAATTCAATTTGAAAACAACAGAACAGAAAACTAATGATTACAAGCAAGAATCAGTTTTAAAATCAAAACAAACTTAGAACTAAATGAGATTTAGAATAGGAAAAAAATGTTAGAACTGGTGAAAGTGCACAAAAACAATTTGCTTAAAAGATATATCCTATATACAAATATATCAAATCAGATTTAAATGCATAAGTCATCATTTTAGGAGGCAAAATAAAGAAATCATTCTAGGTAATTGGATAAAAAAAGTGAGGAACAAAGCTTTGAAGATGGTAGAGATTATTTGGAAAACTAAGGAAATGTAATAAAGACTCAAATGACAGAAACAGCAAATGAAGAACAAAAAAGAGTTGTCATTCAAAAGAACATGAACAAAGTCAGGGGTAAAAGTACAAAGAATCAACCAGACAAGAAGGCCTCACAATTGCAAAACTAAAAAGAAAATATTTTTTAAAAAACAAAATGGTCTATAGAAAGAACCTGAGAAAAGCAAGAAAGCAGAAATAGTACTTTAAAATGTTGATGTAGGCTGAAGACTTTTACCAAAAAAGTTGTGAGTGAGAACCAACTATGAGGAAGGTAATTTGGGATTGGGATGGCTGTCCCTAAGCGACGCAATCATAAAATCACGTGATCATATCGCTTAGTGAAAATCCCAGTCCCGTTTGCCTTTGCAACCTCAAGATGTACAAGTTAATCAGGTAGTAGTGGGAATCCAGACAAGAGACACTGCAGTGTAGTGTGGGATGAGGGGCTGGTACAGGTAGTGCATGAATTAGAGAATGCCAGGGAGGGCTTGTTAAGGCCACATATAAGTGAAGGAAGAAGGCCAGGGTATAGATGATGTGGCAGGACAAAAGCACCAGGAGACTGGAGGAAAATACCACAATGACTTGTGGTTTTCTGTGCTAGCTTCTCCATTAATTTTACATGAGAGAAACTGACAAGGTCATCAAATGGTGATCACGTGACCATGGGACACTGCAACCACTGTAAATGTAAGCACCCAAATTGCTATCATGTGGCCACTGAGGTGCTGTGACCAAATGAATTTTGAGGCCTGATCATAGGTGCCACATGTTCAGGGCCATCCCAAGTTCAAACAGTCATCGAATGAGTGGTTGGTAAGCGAGGATTATATTATATCTAAAGACTTAATGACAAGAGAGGAGAAGAACGGTCAGAAATTAAAAAAAAAACTAATTTCAGATAATTCTAAAAATGAGAAGATTTTTGAAGTTTTATTAGCAGATAAATGATACAAAATCTATTTTCTTCTCTGGCACTATACCAATTCCAAGAAATGTCTGCTGCTACTGAGCTACAGACTTTCAGAACAATCAAGAATCAGATGACCTTAACAGAATGGTCAAAATGGGTAAAAAAATGGGAGCATGCATGGTGAAAAATATTATCCAGAACTCCTAGTGAATTGCCGCCATTGACAAAAGAGTCTCAGATTGGACTGAATGGAGAAGTAACTTCAAGTTCAATATGCAAGGCTGGGAACAGATACAGAATAATTCAAAATGTAAATTTCAAATTTCTTTCAACAAGATATCCAGGTACCATCTATTATATATACTTGTCAAGAACTTCAGTTTCTTATAGTACATTATTATTATTTTTAATTGATTGGAAAGGGTCTGAAGTCTTTCCCTTAAGATTGCATACCAAGAAGAACAAAGGATTGCATCAAAAGGAGGAAATCAAAATTGCGCAAGTACAAGTGCATCTGTCATCTGGGTCATGATTTTGCATGAAAGAGCACTCTGTCCCCAAAAGGAATTGCAAACTGAGCAAAAGTAGAAAACAATTTGAAAACATACCTTTACAGGTAATTCTTTGTCCTATTTAAGTCAAATACAAAGGGAAATTTACAAAGCAAAAGGCTGGTTTTTATTTTATGTGAACTATCTTAAAGAGTTTGCTCTCATTTCTGACAGACTAAATAGGTCTTTTCAGCAATACTTTACACTCCACAAATATTCTGCTGATGTAAAGATGAGAGAGAGGTGACCATTGTCCAGCAACTCCATTTTCTTCCTTCGTGACTTTTAAAGGAATATTTACATAAAGAGAAAGATTCAATTTCACAGCCTGCTTAAGAAAATTCTGAATCTTGAATAAGCAGTCTTTATTGGTATATGAAATTCATCCATCCATCCATTCCTCACATTTAACTGGGCCGTTATCTTACAAATGGAAGTCAGGTCAGCACACAATAAAAAACAACTATAAAAAAACGAGCAAATATGAAAACATTCCATAATAATAAAAAAATCATATTGTTAAAAAAAGACTAAAAGACAATCGCTGATGTTAAGATCAGTGTAGCTATCTTAATAATTCTCCAGTTTAAAAAAAAACAAATGGAACTATGAAAAGTATAAAGTACAGTACAAAAAGTGGAAAATGTAATATGTACAGCAATGGAGAATATATGCTTTCCCCCCTTTTTTGAGAATTAAGAGATTATTTTATTGTTTTAACAAGATAGAATGGGTCATTTATATATTGGCATATTAAAGCATACTATTTGGCTATTTTTAAAATCTTCTTTTCTCTAGGCAACGTTTTATAAAGTGCCCTATATAAAATAATCCGACTTGTTTTTTAATTAGAAGTAAGCCTCATTCCTACCATTATAACAGAGCTTATTTTCAGTAATTCCCAGTGAAATGCGTACATTTCTATTCAAAAGTTTTGCTGAGTTCAGCCAGACTTCTCAGGTAAGCTGATTGTAGCTTTGGTTTTCTATTTCTTTAAGAAAGCATTAGTTTTGTAAAAGCAAAGCTAGGATGATACCTAATGCTAAAGAAAGAGAGGGAAAAAGTGGCATTTTATGTAATTTAAGCAGTTGTGTAATGTAAAAAAATCTGAGAAAAAAAACATATAAAAAATCAATGAGAAAGAGACATCCATATTGAGGCAATGAGTTATGACATCAGCTAAAGGTTTAATAAGATTTTAGCTATCTTTCTACAAAAATATTTTAGAAGTTGGAAATAAATCCCACCAATGATGCACTTGCCCCCAAAAAATGGATTGCTCAAGCCAATTTCTTATTATATAGCACCATTAAAAACATATTAAAGCCTAGCAGCATAGCTGCCTATTAGTTTAAAACTTGATAATGTATGTATTTTCTAATGCTATACATGACTTCATCTTGCATATTTTCAAAGACTAATCTTAAAGAGGGGACATTATAATGTAAAACTAAAAGCACTGGAGAGAGGGAACTTCATTCTTTAAAAAAAAAAACAAGGAAAGAAACATTTGAACCATATATACATAGAAAACCTAAGGAGAGAAAACCTAAGGAGAAAAATCAAGCAACACTATATCAAGCAACACTATCTATACTCTACTAGTAAAGAAGCATATGTGTCTACAGTGTTGCCTGATTTTTCTCCTTAGGTTTTCTCTTTTTTTAATCCTGGTTAACCCAGGAGAAACAATATTACAATAATTACTCAATTATTTATTCTCTCCTTCAAATTGCCACACTCTGGCAGAATATTCTGGAGCAGAGTCAGTGTAAAATTGGTCTTCAGCACCTTCATTATCAGCACCTTCTTCTTTCTGCACTTTCTCACTCCACATTCTCTCCTTCCTTGCTATTGCCATTTTCCCTTCCCTAATTTAAAAGGACTCCAGTTCTCTGTGGCTGTGTCTGACAGCAGGGATTTAGCTACTAAACCCAACACTTTGCATGAAACTATGCCACAACGGTGTGGCCTAGACCGACACTCTCCGAAACAGAAACTGGGGGTCCAAAGCAGTGTAGAACCAATTTGGTCTAGTAGTTAAGGCACCAGAGTAGAAAATGGGACATCTTGAGTTCAAGTCCTACTGTAGCCATGAAAGCCAGCTGGGTGAGCTTGAGTAAGTCACTCTCTCTCAGCCCAACCCACCTCACAAGGTTGCTGTTGTGGGGAAAATAGGAAGAAGGAGTATTATATATAAGTTCACCATCTTGAGTTATTTGTGAAAATAATAAAGACGAGATATAAATAAATAAACCAACAAACCTTAGCAACTTCAACTTCTAAAATTTCTCATGCTGGCTGTGTGGCACTCTGGGAGCTGAAGTCTACGCTACTTAAAAGTTACTGAGGTGGAGAAACTGGTCTAAAGTATGGGATCTGGAATCTAAACTATAGGTAATAATGGGATCTGGTAGCCTAAGAGAGTCAGTGAAGTTTCTGGGTAATGATAAGGCTTCTTATGGTCACCTACTTTCAGATGAAAAGGCTGGAGAAAGCAAAGCAGTTATAGTCCCGCTGCGTAGGAAGACATTTTATAAATATTTTAATAAGGCAGTCAACTTGTAGATTCTGATGCAGTCTCTCTGCATGAATAGCATCTTTCACAATTTCTATCCAATGCTCTCTTTACAGTAGATGTAAAGAGTGTATTGTGGGGCCATTTTAACCATTTTAGTTAATTCTTTTTAGGAGTAGAAGGATTGCAAAGGAGCACCCCACTGTGTGGATTTTGACTTACAAATCTCTGGATCTAATTCTCAGAAATGTTAAGAGGGTCTGCATTTACATATGAGAATATCTTTCATCAGCATGCATTGTTAACTGAAAAGAAAGCTTTTACCTAGGAAACCTTGGGAAACAAAATACTTTGTATTTATAATACAATAGACTAATGGAGCTACTGTTCTGGAATTTGGCTCTAAATTGGAAGCATGCTGAGGGAAGGTCTAAAATGATGGATGGTGTAGAAAAAGCAAGGGAAGATTTTTTTAAACACACACACACACACACACACACACACACACATCCTTTCTCTCATAATCCAATGAATAGTAAGCAATCCAGAACAATCCAAAGATGAAGCTTGCTGCCTGAAGATAAAACAATGACCTTCATTTAGATGTGCTTTAACGTGAGCTACATCCATGGCGAATAAGGCTACCAATTGCTGTTCTTCACAAGAACCATAAGTAAGATGCACCAGAGGCACTTTGCTTTTGAATACAAGTTGTGTGTGTGTGTGGGGGGGGAATACATCTGTCAGTATTTTTTGAGGTTTTCTCCTGCTGCTGCTAGGTGTTTGGTGAGGCACTGTAGAAACAGATGGATTCATGGGCTTTCAGTATGCTCCGACATTGCTCTTTTTATTTTGTAGTTCCAATTTCGGACAGAACTTACTAATTATCAAAGTCCACATTTCCTACTGATTGGTGATGCTAAAATCAAGAGACTATAGGTAGTTCTAGCCTTAGGATCACAACTGAGCCCCAAATTTCTGTTGCTAAGCAAGGTAGCTTTTATGGCTTTTTTGCCACAGTCAAGGTTGTTGAGTGAATCATGCAGTTGTTGAGTGAATCATGTGGTTGTTAAGCAAATCTGCCTTCCCTCATTGACTTTGTTTGCCAGAATCTGTCTGGGAAGGTTACAAATGGTGATCACATGACGCTGGGACAAGCGGTCAAATTCTGATCACGTGACCACGGGATGCTGCAATGGTTACAAGTGTGAAAAATAGTCATAAACCAATGAAATGTTGACTGGTCACTCAATGAATAGTTGTAAGTCAAGAACTACCTGTAAGTGCATCCATGCCCTCAAGTGTTTAAAGGATAGACAATATTCATAAGAACAAAAATGAAGGCAACTGGATAAAAGATACAAGTGAAAGAGAATCTGAGGGAAATTGAAGAAATATAAACATTAAAATGTATAGATTTAATTGTATGAAGACTGAAGGAGAAGTCCGTAGGAAGAGGCCTTTGTCCCAATATAAACTGTTTATAAATCAGCAAGGAATGGCAGTTTACATGACCTCAGAGTAATGTTAACTGCACCAAATGCCTGTTCATCCTGGCTCTCGGCCAATAGCCAACTGACTGTATGTAGCCAATAGGTACATGTATGTTTACAATGGAATAAAGTTTTAATCCTATGTGAAAGGAAGCTGTGCTTGATGAGCCAACCAAAGCAGGAATGTCAAGCAAATATCACAACAATTGTCTGAAGTGACCCTGATACAAGGTTCATTGCAGAGCTATTTATTTTGGGACTTCAACATCCTTGTTTTTATTTACTCAAGTAGGCTAGGAGGGAGTGCGGTAGGCCAATGTACACCTGTTGATCAAGGTTGTGGTTTATCAGCACGCAGACTTGTGTACACAATAAGAGTCCAAATGTTTTGACAGAATTCATTCTGGCATTTTAAAAAAAGCTGCATCCAGTACTAGTAAAACAGAAATCAATCTGTGTAACTCTCTTCTACTATGCACCTAATTTAAAAGGTCTTGCTCTAATATATCACCCCCAATCATTTATTTCTGAAGGAGATCAAGTCATTTACTACATAGTGGGGCAATCCAGACTAAATCTGCAATTTACCTCTTTGTAACACTGTGCCAGTTGTTGCAGTGAATTCATGCACATCCTGGGCCCTTCGTTCTACTCCTTTATTATTGCTTTTAGGTCATTTTCAGATCATATCTTGTTTTTCCAATTCTTACACCTGCCCATTCTGCAATTATGCTTTTGTTTGCAGAGTCAGATATTCCAAACTGAAGCAGAGGCACAAAATTGTTTGTCATTAATCATAATAGTCTTTCCCCCTTCCATTTCTAATACTCTACAGACTTTTATCCCTTGATCATATGCAGCATATTGAAATGATGTTTAATCCTGTAAAAATCAGAATATATGAACATGTAAAGAAGTCTTGGAACAATTTCCAGCTTGAGAAGATTTAGGTCATATATATTTATTAGTAGATCAAAAGAAGATGGAATATTATTTAATTAGAATGTTATTCATTAAGAGGGGAGTAATGTAAATGTGAAATATTATCTAGACCATCTTTTATTATTTTGAAGAAAAATAATTTTTCACCCCGTGAAATGTAGCTTAAAGAAATGATCTGGCTTTGTTTGGAGTTTTTTTAGAAAAAATATTTTAAGAAAAAGGAAAATGTATGAACAATAGCTTGTTAGTGTGTCATTAAGTTCACAGGAAGTCTTTGCAGACAGTGATGGAAATTAATTTATCTGCCCTGCACTGAATCTCAGGCACATACTGTTTGCAAGGAACTCTCAGAGCAGCGAGTGATTATAGTTGACCATTATTCACTTCCTAATTGCTGATGTTGGTCTGCTCCTGTTCCTCACATTTTATTTCCTGCTGAAGGGTGCATACAAACTAGAGAATTGTAAAGTTCAAAGAAATCAAAGGTAACTTAGGTCTAAGCTTGTGCATGACAAAAGAACCTCCATACTTCACCATTAAGCTTGTGTAAATCGTGGAAGAACGGAGAACACTAGCAGCACAATTAAACAGCAGACATTGCTCCTGTGGTGGCTCTCTCTCTCTCTCTCTCTCTCTCTCTCTCTCTCTCTCTCTCTCTCTCTCTCTCTCTCTCTCTCTCTCTCTCTCCCAATTGCATCCCAAATAGCTTCTTGGTTAGCTGACTGAAAAGATGCTTGGAGAGATAGTAGAAAAGCAGAAATGGACATGACTGAACACTGGCAAGAGTTCACATCTGCACCTTTGGGGTAACATTAAGAGTGGCAAAACACTCATTCTTCCCTGTGTTTACTGCATCCACAAATTCCTATATAACAGTAAATGTTCCAAGGCTCTTTGAGGGAAAGATGGATGCAACTAAGCAATTAGGCAGAGTCTGCTTGCGGTGAGCAAGCATCTTATGTTGCAATGTGGGGTTCTTCTGGTTTATGGACCTCAAAGGAAGTGGATGGTGGAGTTGTGTAATTTGAATTGTGTCAGCTATGAACTAGAAAACATAGTCTTGAAACCAAATATTGTCTGACTTTCTTACTGTTTTTTTTTTTAAATAGAAAAATAAAATGGACTCCTTTCACAACAGAAACCATTTCAACCTGCATTGTGACCTTGAAAATGATCTGCTTCTTTTCCCTCATCCATCAACAGACTCATCAACAGATTCAATTTATTTCCTGATTCCAGCAATCGGCTTCAGTCCATCCCCTTCCAATCCATGATCACTGTTCTCTATGGATCACTGTTCTCTGTAGATCACATGACTCAACATGCGGTTCTAAAGTGAAGTTTGAAAAGAGTGTTGTTGGTGATTCTATAGTGTCACCAGCATAATATGTTCTTAAAAATAAAGGTTTGTGCAGAAATTATTGCAATTGAAAAACCAATCTTTCTGATGCTGGAAAACCAAATTTCATATACAAGGGGTGTTTTTTTCGGAGGGAGAGGGTTTGCTGGTTTTTTTTTTTTGGGGGGGGGTTTGTAATTTTTATTGAGGATGCCAAGAAAATTAAACAGGCTTCCTTTTCCCTCCATTTATATCCTTTCCAATTATCTATATCCTCTTTTCAACACACTTTCCTCTTCCTATTTTCCCCATAACAACAACCCTATAAGATTGATTGGACTGAGAGAAAGGGACTGGCCCAAAGTTAAAAGGTTGGTTCTCATGGCTAAGGTGGGACAAGAACTCACGGTTTCTAGCTGGGTGCCATAACCACTAGACCAAGTTAGATAAATTTTGTTGGGATTCAGGTGGCAGAAGCTAGCCCCTCTGGTTCTATCGGCCTTCTCGGCAACATTTGATATCAGGAATAATGGTATTTTTCTGGATTGTTTTCTGAAATTTTGAGTATTCTGTTTTATGGTGCTTCCAATTCTAACTGAGTGAGAGGTTTCCAATCAATGATCATGGGGGAAAAGGCCTTGAGGCAACCAGTAGTCCCATATGGAATTTTAAGCCTTACCCAGCCCCATCCAGTTACTCAATAAGTACAGGAAGCTGCTGGGAAAGGCCAACCATCAGGTCAGAATGAGTCTCATCAACATGCTGATGACACCCAGTTCTACATATGCCCTGAGCTAAAATCTTTAACTAGTGTCTGGAAGCTATGAGGAACTGAATGGGCTGAAGCAAGCTGAAATAAACCTGATGAAGTTGCAGTTGCTGTTTGTGGGCAACGAATGAAGAAATCCTATAACATTGGCCCTAGCAGTGACTCAGGATGAGGTCATGTTGCCCGCCCTCCAAAAAAAGAGGAGGGGGTTGACAACCAGATTCAGCCAGTCTCCAAGTTATAACTCAATCCGGACCAAAGAGCTCTGGTGATGGTAACTCACAACTGATCATTATTTAAATCAGGGGTGTCAAACTCTCAGTCTGCGGGCTGGATGTGTCACACCCTGGCCATGCTCACCCCCGTTTAGCAAAGGGGAAAAAGGTCACAATACGTCACATGACGACAACGTGACGACGCAAATTTCACACCCCTGATTCTAGTTGATCTACTATATCAACTTTTTGAGGAGGACCAAACTTGAAAACCAAAGCTATAAATACTAAAACCACATTATTACAGTATTATAATACCAGAATCTTGCAAGTCTGAATATGCCGCCCCCTTCCCAGCCTTTATCCTAAAGCGAACGAGAGAGGCAAGTGTCAAACATTTCTCAAATTAGAGTTCTGCTTCAGATATAGATTCCTTAACCATTGTCTTGGCTGTGTCTCTCCCCTCACTTCCTCAAGGTTATTCACTCCGTCCACTACATACTATAATACACTCTACACATGGCTGCCTTTGGAAACAACTCAGAAACTTCAGCTGGTACAAAATAACGTGGCTATACTGCTGGTGGAACAACTCTCTTAGTGTAAAAATAACATTAATTTTAAAGTTGCTGAATTGATGTAATCTTGATCTGGGAGAAGGGTAGGTGAATTATTAAATGTAGTGGGGGCCTTCCAGAAGAAAGCACATAGTCCCCAAAAAGAGAGTAGTGTTGTTGTTCATTGTTCACGGTGCAGTAGGACAGCAATGCACTATAATTATTTCCCAATAAATATAGAAAACCTTCAGATACACGGAAATCAAATTTAAGTAGAGCAATGTATCTTATTTAAATTACAAATGTTTTCTTTACAGTGCTAATCTAAGAATTAAAATCCTGCAAAATAAAAAGTTTTCTAAAAGTAACAACCTAAAGGCTCAAAAACTTGCTCAAACTGGAATGTTCCCAAGCTCCAGTGAAGCTGCTTACAGTGCCTTGGGTAAAAAGAATTTAATGTCCTTAAGCATATTTTATGTATAAATAATTATGAATTGTGTTCTGCTTGAGGAAAAGTAAGAGTTACAAAAATCCTTGATGTAGTTCTAATAACAATAATACCACTCTCAAACTATCATTTCCCCCATGGTTTGAGGCTAAGCACCAGTTTTTTTTATAAAACTGATAAGAATTATAACAAACCATAATAGACCAAATAAAACAAAGTGTCAGGGTTCCTTAAATCCTATTATTTATTTATTTGAATGAGGCCGTCCATCTTGTAAATTTTAACTCTGGAAGGATAAAAACATGTTGAAACAATATTAGCAAAGAATAAAAATTTACAATGGTCACCAAGGATAATCCCCAACAAAACAATTAAAAAAACCTCTCAACGGGACATCTTAACTTCTGACTCTCAAGCCCTGCAGCATATCCAGGTCTTCAACATTTTACAACATGCACATTATACGACAGTGGTCGCCAACCAGTGGCCCAGAGACCACTGGTGGTCCACAAGAAAATTTTGGTGGTCCACAAAGAAATGTCACCCCCAAAGCAATTAATCCAAGCTGCATGGGAACACAAGGCTGCACCACTTGCATTGCGAACAACACGAGGTAGTGAGGGGAGGGGGGAAAGGGCAGAGGGGGGAACTTGCCCCACTCACCCCATGCGCCTCGCCTGGCCACCGGCTGCTTCTTTCCACTTCTTTCTTCTTCTGCTTTTGGTTACGTGCAAGGAAAGCAGCAAAAGTCTTTCTTTCTCTTCCCCAAACTCCACCAGAAATGAGTCTTTGGGATCCTGCAAGGCATCCTGCTCTAAGAGGCTGCGCCGGCATGACAAGTCTCACAAAGATTCATTTCTAGCAGAGTATGGGGGAGAGAAAGAAGGACTTCTGCTGCTTCTGCTGCTTTCCTTGCATGAGGCCAAAAGTTTCTCCCCCGCTCCCCGAGAACAGAGCTGGAGATGGTATCCTGCAATCCCAAATAAAGAATGATCGATAGGTAGGAAAACGGGGTGGGGAATTTTCCTGCACACTTTTTTGGGGGGGATTTTCCCAGGGTCTCTGGTCTGCGGGATTTAAAATTATGAGTTTGGTGGCCCCTGAGGTCCAAAAGGTTGGCGACCCCTGTTATAGGAGGTTATCTAAGATACTCTTGGTCCTCAATCCTTCTTGAAAAACACTATTATTTCTTTTGACTTAAAAAGAAGAGCATGAAAGCACATAAGCTGACTAAAAAGAAATATTTAAAAAAATAAGTAGTATATAGATTAAGCTCCTAAAATGTTTTAAATCCATTAAATCCCTTTATCTTCTACTCCAATTGTAATAAAACCTTGAGAAAGGATGGGCAGCAAAAAAATAAAAAAAATAAATTGAATAAAAAATAAAATGAGATATCATTAAAATGTTATTATGCAATAAGTGATTAGGAATAATTTTGTTTGGATGATGATTTTGAAATTATACAAAAATTTGCCCCATAAATAAGATTCAGTTGTTGTACAACAGTTGTACTAGCTAGAATATTTTAAGAAGTGGTCTGTTGAAATTCAAAGAAAATATGGTGGAAGGGTATGTGTGTGTCTTTCAACTAGTACAACCTTTGATTTTCAGTATAAAACATAAATCTCGCATAGAGCCAGAACATAGTACAAATATCATTCAATTTTTGAAAATAAAATGCTCTGTATCTGGACAACTTAACACCCATTAGTAGATCTACTGAAAGAGATAGGATTTTCCCATCACCAGCCAGCAACTTGCCTGCAAAAATAAAAACAAACAAAAGTATAATATAAAAAAAATCATTGGAGAATCAGGTGAAGACAAGAAGTGGAAAGAGGAGAATGGGATACTGAGTAGTTGGAGTGAAAGTGTCAAGAAGCCAAATTCAATGATGGTACCTACTAGGAGGTAAAACGAAGTAAAGTTTTTCACCACCACATCTACTGGAAATGTGTCAGGGGAAGAAAGGCTGCTCTTGCCTGCCCTGTGCAATTATTCTTAGTCATCACTGCCACATTTTGCACTGTAGAACACCATGTAATTTAAGAGCAACAACTAAGAAAGATCTTAAACAGCGGTGTCCAACCTTGGCAACTTTAAGAATTCTGGACTTCAACTCCCAGAATTCCACAGCTAGCTATGGGGAATTCCATGCTGGCTGGGGAATTCTGGGAGTTGAAGTCCACAAATCTTAAAGTTGCTAAGGTTGGACACCCTGATCTAAAACATTTGAAGGGCTACATGCAACTTCCAGTGATGAGTTGTGCACTTTTTCTGATCCTGTTTTTCTGCCGGATGAAGACAAACAATAAAAGACCTAAAGAATGCTAGAAAATGAAGTGAAAACCAAGATTTATTTTAGTGTTCTCATGATTAAACAGTGATTAAACAGAACGGTTGACTCATTGTTTTTACAAGACTTGGGGCTGGCCACCCAGAAGTCTACCTAAATCTTCTCCTTAAAGCCAGAGATTTATCTTAACCATCAAATAAATGTCTACTGCAAATAATTGGGTTGTTTAAGGTGTTCATCCACAGCTTGCTCTAACCTGCTACCTGTTAAACCAGATAATTGTAAGAGGAGATTTGGACAAAATGAGAATTCAAGATACCTCTCCCTCACTGCAAAGGAGAAACCATATTCTAGAGGACACACAAAGAGACACTTAAAATTATGCTGTGGCATAAATGCCCTATAAAAAAAAATAACAGTGAGATTATATAACATTCCAAGCATGAGAAAAACCATTTGTTCTATCTGCAGAATCTGTACAAAGATATTATTTGTGGTAGGCTGATTATTCTGGTCACTGGGCTTCTTGAAAGTGTTCTTCAGTCCTTTCTTTTATACAGAGGGTTCTCGACTTGCAACCATTCATTTTATTCACTGTTTACAATTATGACAGCACTAAAAAGCAACTTATGACTGATCTCCGCGTTTATGACCATCAGGGTGTCCCCGTGGATCAAAATTCGGGCACTTGGCAACCAGCATATATTTACTATGGTTGTGGTACCCTGGAGTCATGAAATTGCAATTTGCAACAGGAGGCTTCTGCCAAGCTTCCGTCAATCAAGGAAACTGGATTCGCTTACGATCACAACCAAAAAGGTCATAAAATCAAGCATGACTCACTTAATGACTACATTGCTTAGTCAATGGAGGTTCCGGTCTCAATTATGGTCATAAATCAGATAATAGATAATCAGAGTTGGAAGGGACCTTATAGGACATCTAGTCCAACCCCCTGTCCAAGCAGGAGACCCTAGACCATTTCTGACAAATGGCAGTCCAATCAAAGATTACCTGTACTCATTTCCTATTAAAAACAGTTACAGAAGAGCAACACAGCTGCAGCTGGCCATTGAGGGTGTTTCACTCCACTGTAATTTTCCATAATGACAATCTGACTTTGTAGCATGTTTGTTTATTTGATTATTTATATCCCACCTTTATTATTGTTACAAATAACTCAGGGCGGTAAACATATTCCACATACCTCCTTCCTCCTATTTCCCCCACAACAACAACCCTGCGAGGTGAATTGATCTGAAAGAAAGCGACTGGCCCAAAGTCACTCAGCTGGTTTTTGTGGCTAAGGTGGCATTAGAACTCACAGTCTCCCATTTTCCAGCCTGGTACCTACCAAACTTGCTTTAATAAAAGACTAGCAGCTAGGATTTGCATCCAGGTCTACTACACCTAAGACTAAGCTCCATGCTACCTAGCTGAAATTCCAGACAAATCCTTTTAAATGCCAAGAATATCCTCAAGGGTTACCATTTGCTTCAAGGCCCAACTATCAACCACAGTTACCAATAACAGCTTGGATATTTACAAAAATCATGCAGATTGTGTGTGCTTGTATGTGTTTTTTAAAGCCCAATCCTACATTTGTGAAACGTCTTGTTATTCTGATTTTAAAGGACTTAATAAAACATATAACGAGCCATTTAGGGCAGGCAATGAGTCCTGGAAAAGAGCCAAAGGGCGAAGGTCAGAGTGAATCCAAGGATGAAGTACTAGTGGCGGTTGGTAGCACAAGCCACCCATTCAGTTATGATGCACAAAGAGACAAAAGCAGCAATGGGGCGAGGAAAAAAAGGCAGCTTTACATCTTGCTTTGCTGGCAAGTGGCCAGAAAGCCAAAACAAAACAAAAAACAAAAACCCACAAGCGGAAAAGAAAAAGACCCCTAGGCTGCCTGGTTGATTTGTTTTAGTTTGCAGTCCCTTCTAGGAATCACTTGCTGTGAGTCTGTGTGTACGCACATGCACGGGTGTGCAACTACAGGCGTCTTCAACAACCACCCTCACACGTGCAATCTCTTGAGAGGCGTCAGCAGCACTGAGGTTCAGACCACAGGAAGCATAACCAACAGGCAGGGGGAAACTGAACAGTTGAAACAGGACTGTACATCTTTTTACCTGTGGTAGTCAAGAGGTTCAGATATGCCTTTCTATGAGACCTTCATTTCTGTTAAAAGGCCATGTAACTCTTCTTTACTCTCCTTTTACTTTTTACTGCACTCTTCTAATTTCTAATTTTTCCCCTCCTGTCCCTTCGCTGAAAAACATTGCCGCAAAGGAAATCCTGCACAGCTGGTTTAGCAATGTTTCCTTACGATCTTGTTAAAAACGACAACTCTTAGAATTTCCAGGCAAGACAGTTAGGCCTATGGTACATAAGATGCAAACATCTGGGGGGGCTACTAGACACTCTAAATCAGGGGTGTCCAACGTTGGCAACTTTTAAGACTTGTGGACTTCAGCTCCCATGCTGGCTGGGGAATTCTAGGCGTTGAAGTCCACAAGTCTTAAAGTTGGACATCCCTACTGTAGAGGTGGATGGTCTATTTCAGTGGCCCACCAACCTTTTGGGCATCAGGGACCAACCAGCTCCATGAAAAATGGTTTTTTCCATGGACCAAAAGGGGCATGCTTTTGTGGGCTGCCTGCATCCTGTGGATGGGGTTTGGTTTTTTTGTGTGGACCGGTTGCTGGCATGCCATGAACTGGTGCCAGTGGACGGGACCCTTGGTCTATATGATAACCCAAAATGTAGCTTTATTTGTGGCTGCACATTCCCTGTTTAGCATTAAAGTAGGGAAGGCTTAAAACTGTAAGATATTCTAATATGAAAGAGGGGAGTGTTTCTATTTTTCTATCACTACCAGTAGCTATTAAAGGCCGGAAACCATATTCTATAACACACACTGGCAATGTGTGCTGTTTTTACAGGAGATACCATTAAAGCCTCTCTCTTGAAACAGCTTTAGAAGTATCCAGCATGATTTAATTTATTTTGCACAAAGAATTAAGAAAAAGAGAGAGAAAGAGAAAAACAAGCCTTCCTCGGGAGGTAAATATTTATAATAAGATTTCCTGAAGATAGAAGCTGGCACTTAACAGCGCATACAAACTTATCTGCATTGATTTTTTTTTTCTTTTTTTAAAGCTAGGGCAAAATGTCCTCCTATGTTCTGCACCCTGTTTCAGGGAAGCTGACTTTTGCTTAAGATGCTCTTTTTCTTCATTCAAGTGCTTTGCCGATAGAGTTTTTATGATCCTTCCTAATTGGCAGGAGGAGGCATTGGTAGAAGGGGTGGAAAGGGCACAGCAAGGCAGAGATGGAGGGGGAGCAGTAGGATTTCACAAAATTAAGTAGGCAATTCTTCACTTTGAAAGCTAAAGTTGCCTCGGAAACACTGCTGATTCCATGGTCATCTAATTTTTGCTCCTTTTGTCCCAGGGGGCCATGCTTTAGAGAGGCATTTATTTACAAGCCTTTCCAGTGGGCTTCAGTTATCGGCCAATAATACTGTGGACACACACTTCTAATGGCCTCTGTTTTGAAACCGAGTCTAATCTAATGGCACAGTGCCCAAACTCCTTTTTTTTTTCCAGCACAGCCATTAAAGGATGTAGGTTATTGCTGTTGTCACCATTGATATTTGTCATTGTAATGTAATTAGGGCTCTAAAATGATGCATTACAGCCCTTGGCAGAACTTCTATTAAAATCTTTTCTTCTGCTCACTGAACTGCGACCTGCTTTCTGATGAACAACAGACAGACAGCTTTAGGGCAAGGAGCAGATTCATCAAAGTTGTATTTTTCAGCAATGGAAATGGAATGGGGGATGGGTGGGGTGGGAGGGGGATATAAAGACAATATCCCCTCTGAAGAAAAGGAAGAGGTTGGCAAGGGTAGAGGGGAAGGAGCTGCCTAGCCCATTTGAATTTCATCTGACCACTTGAAATTCTGATTGCATCTGATGAATCTTGTTTAGACAATATATTGCCAGCCTGAGAATCACATGGTTAATCAGAGTTCTAATCTGCTATCCATCAGCCTATGCCAGCGCTGTAACTTCCAATCAAATTTATAGGTTATGTGGGTCACACACAGCTCTGAACAACTAAATGCACAGATCTCCCATTTAGAAGCAGGCAGATTCTCAAAGGCTGATGTGAGGGCCACTGGATGTAAGGAGACCATTCAGTGCTTTATGAAAGCTTCTGATAAACAGCTGCTAAATTATGGCCTGTGGACATGGCACAATGTTCTGAAAGCACATTAATGGCCCAATAAAAGGATGATTGTTCATGCCAAACCCTAAAAAGGATAGCCGGACTTGCCATACATTGTCAGAAACATTAACAAACACTGACATGCCTGTGACTTCTTTCTCTGAACAGTTAAAAACATTTCCCAGGCGTTAAAACACTCTGGGGATGACCAGAGAAAACACAAACGATTTCATTTTCTTAAAGTACTATTTACTGACAATCAAATGATGGGTGCATTTTAAAAAGTATTATTTTTCACAAAATCACTTTTGAAAAGCAGCATTAGCATACCCATGATATTATTTTTAAAAAAAAAATTCTAGAAAGATATACATATTCAGATACATGCGTGTGTATGTGTGTGTGCATCTTGATTAAAGTTTTCCCTTGTCCAGTCATGTCCAACTCTAGGGGGCGGTGTTCATATCAGTTTCTTAGTCAAGGGAGCCAGCATGGTCCAAAGACACTTTCAAGGTCATGTGGCCAGCATGACTAAACCCCAAGATGCATGGAACTCTGTTACCTTCCCATCGTAGTGGTACCTATTTATGTACTTGCATTTGCATGCTTTCAAACAGATAGGTTGGCAGGAGCTGGTGCACGTAATGGGAGTTCCTTGTGTCATGCGGCGCTTGGGTCTTGAACCCAGGCTGTCAGTTTCCAGCTGACACAGCTCAGACTCTTTAATCACTGAACCATCACCCCTGTACCTTGATTCCACACAAATAAATACACTACTTTTATTCATATTACACATACTTTTCTCACAAGAATTCAGAGTGAAGGAGTTTGGTTCCACCCACCATTACAAAGTAATCCTCTTTAGCCTGATAATCGCCTTTTTAAATATTCCTTTATGTACTGAGGTTTATAGTTTTTTTTCCCCCCTGCCTTTTGATTCAGACTGAACTCCTGGGAACTGCATGGCAAGTCCATGCAACATTTTTGGAAATGGTTTCCTACTGCCTTCTTCCTATGTTTCCTGCAGCCTGAGAATAACCCAAAGTCTTCTAGTTTTGTATCTAAGGCAGAACTAGAACTCAGATTTTCCCATTCCTAGTCCAGCACCTTAACTACTACACCAAACTGCCTGTCATTGCATTTATATTCCACTTTTTTCACCCTCTGCAAACTACAGATAGTGTAAAGACAAGTATATTGTCTATCCTCAAAATAACTACTTGTTTGGGAGGGAATGACTGAGTCACATTTTGTTAAGATTCATAGTCAAATGATAGCTTGGTTTGAACTTAGTTTTCCACAATCCTAACCCAATCCTACTCCAGTATCCTAAATACTTCTCTAGACTAGAATAGAGCCAAATACTATATAATTGCACCTATAGTTGAGGTGGCCTGTGCTCCACATATTTTTCTATCAATTTTATGTATTCGGAATTGTCATTCACACAAACAGCTAATTTATTTGTATCAATTTTATGTTCCTACTGATCTACAAGGGTATGTATAGAAGTAGATAAACTACCTGGTAAGTAAGTGACGCTTCCTGCACATTTCTTAGTTTGCCCAAGCCATTCAGTTTTACTAGCAAGTCAACAACTTCTAAAGGGCCGTAGGTTCTCTTTCTCCGGACAATATTCAGGGGTGGTTCAAGCAAGAATAGATTCTTAAGTATTAAGTAACACTCAGGGAGTTTTTCTGAACACGCTTATTCACAGAAAGTGACTTTGTCTTTAATTCCTTATCTTAGGCCAAGAGAAGGCTGACTGGGGAATTCTGGGAGTAGAAGTCCACAGGTCTTAAAGTTGCCAAGTTTAAAGAGACTCCTGTCTTAGGCAATAGCCACCTGTAAGATACACTGCTCCAGGATTGGCCCTGAACCCCAATTATTCCATTATATTGTCTCTTTTTGGCAGCTGAACCATTTGATTTCCTGCTCAGCTGAGGTGCACTTGAAAGTTCTGCTAAACTGGTGGTTTATTTGTGATGAGATGGCGTGATTCTGTCACTGCTGAGGCTGAACTGTTTCCCGAGTTGCACAGAGACCATCTTCACCCCCACCTCCTAGGCTTCAAATACTAGCTGCAGCTGCTCTTTTGAGAGGGAAGGTGGCGGATGGGTTTTCAGCCCATCCCAACAGGATCCGCTGTGGGGCTCTTTCTGCAGACAGTCAGACAAATGAATGCAACACGAAGGAAGGAGGGAGGGTGCAAGTAATTTATTTCTTCCCTTTAGCATAGAGTGAGAGTGAGATGTTGTTGATAGTGCTGTTGCTACAGGACCTGCAGCAATTGGAAAGAGGACAATGGTTTCTTTCTTTCTTTTTTTCTGCTTTGTTCTCAGCATTGTGAGATTGGCAGACTTAAGAACATGGACCTGCATTAAGACTTCACATATATATATCTTTCCACCCAGCCCTCCCAGACCACTTCCTTCTTTGGAATCACAGAAGGTTAGTTGATAGTCGTCACATTACTCAGTATGAAACTATTTTTTTAAAAAAAAAAACCAAACAGATTTAGTTAAGGCCTCACATTCTTGCAGGAGTTGAGCCAAACAGCTTCCAAAATCAAAACACATCTCAAATTCACCAACAGATTGGTCTGGTTTCAATATTTTTTATTTGTTTGTTTGTTTGTTTATATCCCACCTTTACTATTTTTACAAATAGCTCAAGGAGACAACCGTATCCAACAAAACTATTTCCTCCTATTATCCCCACAAAAACAACCCTGTGAGGTGGGTTGGGCTGAGAGTGTGTGTCTGGTCCAAGGTCATCTAGCCAGCTTTCATGGTTAAGGCAGGGCTAGAACTCATGGTCTCCTGCTTTCTAGCCTGGTGTCTTAAGCACTAGACCAAACTGGATCTATCAATGTTTATATTGATGTTTGGTTTCACTATTACAACCCCCCCCCCCCAAAGTATCTTATAATGGTTTATTAGAATATAATTCTTTACTGTACCATATAGTATCGGCTACATAACTAGGCAGAAGCTTTTTGGAAGCAGTAATACCTCTCTGGAAATCTTGAGCTCTTTTTTCCCCTAACTATTTGGGCAATTTCACCATACCCCAATTATATTGGCGTACACATGCTTGAACCTAAGTGGCTTGTCCTCCCAAAGTCTTGGTATTAGAGCTTTCTCTCCAAATATGCACAGTTGGTAAATTAACTAAGCACCCTGGTGGGTCTGAATATGGAGATTATATTCCAAGTAAATGTGTCAGAATAATTGTCTTCAAAACAGTTTCCTGATGCTTTGCAGATGTTAACTGAGAATATTGGGAGTTGCAGATCTAAGAATTTTGGAAGACAGCGGGCTAGGAAACTGGCATTTTTAAACAGTTTTTCTTTGGCACTATCTTTCCTGCTGTACTTTATTAATATAAATGTAGTTTATTTTACAAGTAAAACTGAAAGCAAGTTTTAATTACTTTTGGATTTCGAGATATGCTGATTAACATATAGACTTGAGCCATCAATAAAAAAGTGTCAGAGCTCAAGGAAACCTTTCCTTTTAGTCCCCAAATCTAAAGGAACAATAATAGTTTTAAAAATTTGTTATGCAGCAAATCACTGCTGATTAAATACAAAAATATGACTCCTATAAATATATTTGTATGTTTACATCTGTATGCACATCCAAAACCAGGTAAAAATAACCCTGTTAGTAATAATATGAAATGAATTTAGAATATGCAAAACTTTAAACAAATATTATGCATATGCCCATGTTGACTATAGTTTGAAAAATTGGTCTCCCTGTACAAGGTTGCTGTTTTGGTTTGTGTTTCAAGTTTCAATTGAAGGTCTTTTTATGTGATCTCAATTTGAATTTGCAATATATAGTTCTGTCAATGGCCAGATTCTATTGAAAGCGTTTAAACCTGCATCATATAGCACACCGAATTACAAAAGCAAATGCTTTTGGCTGAAACTGAGTAGCACAATATATCACAATACTTGCAGCAACCAAATGATCTCAGATACTAATGATAAGGTTAATCAACAAGGCACTATGTTGCTTGTAAGTTGTTCTGCATGTCTAACCTGCCAGTGTATTAAGTATAATTACCAAAGTATTATATCCCCTAGTCTACAGGTGTTATCCAACTGCAATTCAGAGAGAAATAATCTACTGAAAATATAATCCTCCAGTTATTCAGAAGAAAATGATACAACTGAAAAAAATGGCCATAATCCATTCATTTAAAGACAGACCACACAAATGCGCAAAAAAATTAAAGAAAATACCATGCAATAATATTTCAATAAAGCCATATTTGTAGACTGCCAAATTATGTACCTCAGAAATTATCTGGAAATATATTCTAATTAGATTTTATTACAAGAAGAATTGGCAAATGCATACAATACTTGTTCTTATACATCCTGACCAGACTTTTCATACAGTTAAATATACCCAACGCTATTCATCCTGACCAGGGCAAAGACAAGAACCTCCACCCTTTTAACAATTTGTTGAAGCCATATTGTGGGTGAGGCTATTTTAGCTGTCTTTCAAACAGATCAAAAGAAAATCAATCTTTGAATTCTTTTACGGTAGAGATGTTGGAGTAATATCCCTCTACTAGTGTTTAATGGTCAGTTTCTCTCTGTCCATCATACTCAATTATCCATTATATCTGCTAATCAGAGCTAATTGCTGAGCCTGAAACTGAACATATATTGAATTTATAAACAAAGAAAGCCAATCTCCAGTCATGAATCCAATGCTACTGTCCCAAAAGCTCACAATTGAGATAGATAAATACACACATACACAACACGCGCACAGATAAACAGAGTATTTTTCAAAAGTTATCGGTGTTGAACTCAGTGGCAGCCAACCGTAGTTTGTCTTGTAATAAAAGAGTGGCAAGAAATGAGCAAAGTATTGGTAGAGCAGAAGCCATTTTATAATGATTAACATTGGTTGCAGCCCTATTAGTAGGCCAAACCAAATAATTCCAAAAAACTAGAACTATACTTTCTTGAGATTGGCTCGTAATAACATAATCCTGCAAGCCTGATAGTGCTGTACCTCTTCTCTTCTGGTAGCCTCATGAATCAGGGATTTGTCTGCCTGAGGCACTTTCAAACATTACCTTGTTTCTCAACACTTAAAGAATGTTCTACCTCGGTAACAGTAAAGGTAAAGGTTCCCCTTGCACATACATGTAGTCGTTTCCAGCTCTAGGGGGCAGTGCTCATCTCGGTTACAAAGCCGAAGAGCCAGCACTGTCCGAAGACGTCTCCGTAGTCATGTGGTCAGCATGACTAAACACCAAAGGCGCACGGAATGCCTTCCCACCAAAGTGGTCCCTATTTTTCTACTTGCATTTTTACATGCTTTCGAATTGCTAAGTTGGCAGAAGTTGGGACAAGTAATGGGAGCTCAATCTATTACATGGCGCTAGGGATTCGAACCGCCAAACTGCCGATCTTTCTTATCAACAAGCTCAGCATCTTAGCCACTGAGCCACCACATCCCATGTGGTAACAGTACTTGCTTTTTTTTCCTCACAATGTCATTTTCCTTACTCTTTGCAACCAGCATCATAAAAGAGCAGATCATCTGGATTTCGTAACCCAGGTAAGATAGCAATACTTTACTTCCCCTTCTCAACCAGGAAAACAATTGTCTGAGGATGTGAAGGAAGATCACATAGGAGCCAATCATGCTATTTCAAATGCAGGAAAGAAAGAAGTCTCCATATGACCTTCCTCCTCCCTTTCTACCTACCCTCAATTGCAGCCCTTGTGAAGACCATGGCCTGGCACTTGAATTTTCTCACTCATCTGAAAGCTTTCCTGGAGGACCAAAAAACTCTTTACCCTACTGAAGTTTTGTTTCCCTCATGGAGTCCCTCCCCTCCAGCCACTGCCCCTAGAACTCAAAATGCAAATCATCATCATCATGCCAGGAAAAAGCAACCAGGCTCACTCATTAGCCCCAAACAGAAGCTTTATTTCTAATCACCTTGTTACAAGAATCTCACCAAACTGACTGCATCCCCTTGCATCAGATAAGGTTTCAGTGATTCTGGGGTAGTCGGGCCTGGGCCGGGCCGCTTGCTTCAGTGCAAACATTCTAAACTCGGTCCGCTCTTAACACCTCCTCCAGTCTGGCTGGAGATTCCACCACACATCATACATTTTTTAAAAAAAAAGTGGGGGAGGACTTTTGGGAGTAAGAGAAATTATAGTTGTGAGAAATTGTAGTGTGAGAAATTTAATTCCGCTTTCCAAATACCAACTAAGATCTAAATCTAAATCAAGACTGGGGTTTTTCCATTTAAGGCTCATAATATACAGAGAAAATAATACACAGTTTGGATTGAAAGGGAGAAAATTACATTGAAAGACATAGAATCAAGTTATGAAGAGATGGAGAACTGTGGCACAAGAAGCCACAGGAAATCACTAGAACTGTAAAATGTGTGTGTGTGTGTGTGTGTGTGTGTGTACATAGTTATTGATGCAAAATATATTAAACTGCACTTCATTTCAAAGTCTTCAGCATTTGTTTCTTGAGATTTGGACACCTGGTTTTTTTTCCCCCCAAAGAGAAAAGGTGGGAGAGAATTACACAACTTGCAAGTTTGCGTAATCATTTTAGCGAAGTTTGTTCATTCAGCCACTATTCTGCCTTCTTGTGCTCTCAAGATGCACCCAGAACCATCTTGAAAAAAATTCTGTCCAAGAATCAGGTACCTGTGTTAAGACTACCCAGCAAAGTTTACAGACAAAAGTGATTTGAGAAAACCTCTCGTTTTCAAAGACACTACTCATTCACCATAGCTACTAAAGCATTCTAGGTCTCTTGAGGCAGGAGATGACAGATTCCTTTAGTCCTTCGCTCAGGGCAAATAGTGATATTCAGAGAACTGGTGACAAAGAACATGCAAATCTGATTGTGTTTCCAGGTATCACTGAACAGGATGGACTGACATCTTTGCAGCAGCTACTTGCGGAGGAAATGTGTGAAATCCCACTTTTACAAGTTACACCAAACAAAATCTTAAATAAGTTCTCCCCATATGACTTTTCATACAGAGGTCAGGCATAAAAAACCTTTGTTTTCTATTTGCTGCTCCTCCAAATCCTATTTAAACAAGGATTGTAATATTTCTGATCCTACAATCTTCTGCTTTCCACATCCAGTGCCTTCACAACAGCTTCACAATTTTTTCCAGAGGAATTATGATTTGTAATAGGACAGAGGGGATTATTAAATACTTGGAAAGTAATATTAGCCATATTTGATACATTCAATAAAATAAAACATTGTTTATCCTGGCCCCATTCACATCCTATCACTCGCTGAAAATGGATAATCTGGTAATATAAGTAATATAAAAATACTTTTAATAAACAAATAAGATCTTCAGTATGGAAACAGATGACATGGCACTATACTAACTCATTCCTGTTATTATTTAAAAGTAAATAGGAAAAAAATTAGAAGTACTTTTGACTGTAAAATAGATGGTGGTATGTGAAGGAAGAATAAAAAAATAACAGTGGTCAGATTTGTGAAAGCTAACCATAAGTCATCCGGTGACAAGACATACCCAGAGAAAACCACATCTTTGCTTCCTTAATGCTCTTTTTTCAAAAACATATCTTTGTGGTTTTGCTGCCACTGAGTAAAACTGAAGCCTTCTGTAGGCCTGCAACTCCTACAATTTCCATACACTTGATTGATAACAGTGCTACTCTTTGAACTTCCTCCCATATTAACATTGTCACCCAATTTTGTATACTGCTAATGGAAGACAGCAACCCTATGTGCTGCTGTAATGGATGACGGTGTAAAGGGATTCAGAGCAGTTACTCTCCAAACAAGCATATTATCTAGATCTGTAGAATATATCAATTCAATTATTGCAATTATTGATTTGTAGAATTCGAACAAGTCAATAATTGCAGAATCCTTAATGCTTTGGACTCAGCACACATTTACTTTAATATTATTATAGATTTATATTTTAATATGTGAGCCAGTTTAAAGGCACTATGTTAGAACCAGGAGACCCCGTGTTCTAGTCCTACTTTATGTGCAATGAATATCCTAACATATTTCTAAAGCTGGGAACAAATAATATTTTTTTCCTTACTAGCTGTGTCCTTAATCACTGTATACAGTATATGTGGGAGCTGGGGGGTTATCCCAGTTGGTCCGCTGCAGGGTCCATCTGAAGCCTTGGTTGCTACTTGGAATAAGGGGGCAGCTGAGGTCTTGAATCAGATCACACCCATGGGGCCTTTCTCCTCTCAAGGATTCTGTCATTTCCCATAGTTTATGGAAGAACTGAGGGAGATGAAACAGTAGAAGAGACATATTGAGGACTGCTGACGCTCAACAAAGAACAAACCTGACAAAACATGGGTGTCAGATGTTTGCAGCGTGACTACAATTGTGTGTGTGTGTGTGTGTGTGTGTGTGTGTGAGAGAGAGAGAGAGAGAGAGAGAGAGAGAGAGAGAGAGAAGCCCTCACATGGCCTCCTTTATATAGACAGCTTCTTAAAGTGGCAGTACTCTGCTGGCTCATCCTTAGTTCATCATCTTGGCTTACAACCATACAGCAGCCGGTCAGCTATTAAATCTCCATTACCTTAACAATGGGTTAGAACTGCTATTAAGGCCTACCTGGTGGCAGTACTTCTCTGCCCTAATTGCACTCATAGATTGCTATTCCCCAGCCATATTTTGTCGACATGAGTCCTCCTGGGTAAGAGGGGTGAACAAATCTTACAGGGAAGTACAAAGGGACTTGCTCAACATCTGTTGGTAAAAGTCATTTGGATTCATTCCCAGTTGGACGCTGACTTCGTCACAGGGCCAGAGGAGACATTTAGAAAAGAGTCATGCCTGGTTATCTGGGAACAGTTTGAACCTGTTGGACCCGAGGAAACAGACAAGGTCTCAGACTGTGAACACAGTCACCTGCTCTTTGGATCCATGCTCCTCCTGGCTTGTTAAAATGGCCTGGATGGTGTCATGCAAGTGGGCTTTGGAGATGATTAGAGATGTACAACTGAGGATCATCTATGGCCGTGTTGGCGAACCTATGCCATGCGTGCCAGAAGTGGCACGTAGAGCCATTTCCCCCGACATGTGAGAGGTTGCCCGAAAGAGCCGCACTGCGCATGTGCGCACACACTGCTGCCCAACACCTGGCATGCATGCGCAGGGAGCGGAAGGGAAATGCGCGGGAGATATGCACGCATGCATAGGGAAGCTGCGTGTGGGGGGATGGTGTGCACATGTGCAGACGTGCAGCACACGAGGGAGGAATCACACATGCATGCACGCACAGATGCACAAGGGGGAGTCACACACGCATGAGCAGATATGCGGTGCATGAGGGGGGTCATGCGCGCATGCACAGGAGGCATGGGGGGACAGCACGCATTGCCTTCCGGGTGCTAGCAAGCAAGTGGGCATGCAATTATCGGCACAGGAGCCGAAAAAAGTTAGCCACCACTGATCTATAGCATCTTCTCTGCGTGACCAGGTTGTTCCTTTGCTTCTCAAAAAGCCTGAAGTTCTCCCCCTCCTCAAGAGGCCATCACTGGACCCAATTATATGAACAATTTTTGTCCAGTATCTAATCTCCAATCTCCCCTTTTGGGGGAAGATGGTAGAAAAGATGATAGAAGAACTTCTTGGAGGAAGCAGATTGTCTGAATCCTTTTGAGTCAGAATTCAGACCCAGCTATAGGATCAGAACAGCATTGGCTGCACTTGTGGATAACTTCTGGCATGGGAGGACGGGGTTAGTGCATCCATCCTTGCTCTACTTCAGGGATCCCCAAGCCCTGGACTGCAACCAGCTACCGGGCTGTAACTTATTCATTGTGCCAAGGGCTGGCGGCACACACACAGCTCAACTCACACGAGCGGCAAGCCAGCACACACCCTTGCAGCCAAGCACGAGTCAAGCTACGCATGTGCACCAGCCCGGTTCCCCTCTCCCCACCACCACCAGCTGCAAAGGTTGGGACTGCTATTCTACTTGACCTCTCAATGGCTTTTGATATCACTGACCATAGTATACTTCTGCATGAACTCAGAGGTTGAGGATGAGCAGCACAGTGTTGTGCTGATTCATTGCCTTCCTACAGGATTGAATCCAGTCAGTGATGATAGGGGAGGAGAGGTCCTATGCTAACCCTAACCCTCAGGCCCTGCTATGTAGGGTGCCATAGGATTCAGTGCTTTCTCCTCTCCTTTTTAACATCTACCTGAGACTGCTCGGTGAGCTCATCCATTGCCATAGGATGAGATATCATTGATATGCTGATGTTACTCAATTATACATCTCTTCCCCTGGCAAATTAAGCAATGACATGGTCATCTTATCCTGATGCTTGGAGGTATTGGATGGAGAACAGCAGGCCTCAGCTAATCACTGGCAAGACTGAGTGACTTTGGGTTTTTAGAGCTGGTAAAGAGTGACTGACCCAGAGTCACCCTGCTAGTTTCATGTCTAATACAAAACCATTTTCTAACCTGTTACATCAAAGTGGCTCTTAACAGTTTCTAGAAATATACACAATTAATCAGTTATTTAAAAGGCATACAATTAAGTTAGAAACTGACTATAATAAATCTCCCTAAAAGATATAATGTAAAGATATATCCTTTCACTTTTAGACTGGGAGGGAGGGAGGGAGGGAGGGAGGGAGGGAGGGAGGAAGGAAGGAAGGAAGGAAGGAAGGAAGGAAGGAAGGAAGGAAGGAAGGAAGGAAGGAAGGAAGGAAGGAAGGAAGGAAGGAAGGAATCTCAGCTTCTTCTCTCAAAAACAGTTGTTTTTGTATGTGTCTGGCACACTCTTTCCTTTAACCTCCTACCTCTTTCAAGAACTGGAGACAGTGTTCATTGCTTGGTGGATTCTCAGCCCTTTCCATCCAGTTGTCTCACATGCTAATACATTGCCATCTTTCAAAGAAAGTACTGTGAAAAGGGAAGGCTGTCATACAGAGTGAATGGTACTGCAGGGAAATCAGAGACGTGTAGAGAAAACTAATTAAGTAATTTCTTCCCATTGTTCCTTTTCTCTGCGAGGTTTTCTCAGACTAAGGCTTTAATGTAGACTTTGATTGACTTGTGCCTGATGTGCACATTGGCCAGTTTGCCAAAACAGTCCATAATAGGAGAGGAAAGGAAAGAAACAGAATTTCTCCTCCATCCATGCAGGAACAAGTCCATCCTACTCATTAACATAGAATTAATCAAAGGGAAGCAAAGTTTACAACAGATTAAAGTAAATAGAAGAGAGTCTAGCAATTTATTTCACATTATTCATGAAACAATGACAAGGGAAAGTTTGGACATCCTCTAAACTCCAGGTGTCCAACCTTGGCAAAATGCTGACTAGGGAATTCTGGAATTTGAAGTCCACAAGTCTTAAAGTTGGACATTATTGATCTAACTGCTTCCCTGAGAAGCATATGGAGAATTCCAATGTCATTGGCTCAGACATTTCTGATCAACTGATTCCATGATTTGTTAAAATAACTCCTGGAATTTCGAGTCAACATGGTTAGGTCTATGATATATGAGATGCAAACATCTGGAAATCTACTGTGCACTCTAGCAAGAGGGTCCAAGTCCAACATTGGCAACTTTAAGAGTGTGGACATGGCTGGCTGGGGAATTCTGGGAGTTGAAGTGCACAAGTTTTAAGGTTGCCAAGGTTGGACACCCCTGCTCTAAACAGTGTCTCCTCTTTCCCACTTCTTCCAATGCCCTCCTATCTGATCACTCTTACTCTTCAACATATTTGCATATGTTTGCAATTTTTCTCTCTTCCCCTTTCTTTATTCTAATCAGGAATATCACTGAAGCATACAAGCAGTGAATAATGACTACAGTAGTTTTTCCCAAACAAATAACCCATCAGATATAATGCACTTTTGTCTCCCATAATCCTCATCCAACATGGTCAATGCCCAAGAGAACTGAAATTTAACACATCTGTGCAAAGAGCAAATAGGGGAAAGCAGGACCTGTACATCAAAAATTGTGATTCAAAAAGGATTTATTGCTCTAGGTTACACACAAGAACCTAATCAACTAAAGTTCAATACTAAGTTGGAACCAGATACTGTAAGGGTCAATGGAATTCAAAAGATGTTGGACCTGAACTCATTGTGGCAACATAATGTTTCCAAATTGATGGCATGCTTAACTCCGCCCTCAGCTCTGCTCAATCTTCTCCTGGGCTGTAGTCAGAGTTCTTCAATGTTCTAAATGCATTTTTCCCTGCCATAAGCTGGGATGCAGTTCCTCAGACACCTCCAAATGTTACCACTGAACTGAAATCTTTAATATTACAGAGAAAAAAAGCATACTCTAGGGCAATAATGTTATTATAGTTATATGAATTAACTGCCATTAAACTTAAGTTTGAATTATGTTAAATATAATGTAGCTTTTGTCCTTTCTCGCTTATTAGTTGAGAGCATAGCATGCCACCCAAAGCATGTTTCTCAGTTCACCTCACTTAAGATTAAGGTTGCCGGTTGGGTGATCCCCTTGTCTAATGAACAACCATTTTCTAATTCTAGACCTCCCATCAAGTGCTCTCCAAATCAGTTCCTTAGCTGTCTGCATATTAGGTGATGTAGAAAATCTTGCAATGAGTGTTCAGTATGTGACAGCAACATTTGAAGATGGACCCCAAAAAATGTATTTTTTAACAAAATGAATACTTCATCCCAACCCTCACACATTCTGGCCAGCAGACAACAAAGGTAAAATTTGCAAATTGATGTGCTAACCTATTCTAGCTATGGCTTCCACCTCCTGCCTCAGCAGAGGTCAAGTGTTCAAAAGGACCACCAATTCACCAACTTTGGGATGGGGGGGGGGCGAAATAAGTGAAGAACGGCCAATAGAACCAATGATACTGGATTGTCATCTTTTTTTCCCCTGTCTTGATGGAATTTAATTTGAGCTTATCTTCCCAATCTATTTCTTCTTATCTTCTATATCTTCCCAGACTTCAGAAGTTCCACAGGAACTTCAATTTAACCTGGTGTAGCTATATAACTGGGTTTCATCTGCAGTTGAGGTCTTTTCATCTGAATGGAGGGATGGCCTCTTCCAGCAATTTTAGTGCAAGAACTAAGCAATACATAAACTTTAATATTTAACAAAGCTTTGATCTCTTATCACAGTATTTATATCTAAGTACTTTGATATAAAAGATATATACAAATATGCAGTGATCTACAGTAGCTACGTGCAGGGGAACAGTCTGCTGCAGAGATTCACTTATTGCAGACAAGTTCCACACATGCTATTTTAATTGTAGGGATAAAGCAAACAGTGCTTTTCACTCAAGAGAGTCATAATATTCATTTACTTGAATAAAAACTCTAATTTATCAAAGATCTCTGCCAATGTGTGTTTCAAAGATCTTGTTTTAAGCTTGATCACGTAGCACTCCTACTTTTCACATCAGAATAGACACCCCCATCCTTGTTATTTCAATGATAGGTTACTTTTATCTTTTCATTCACAACCATCAAAGCTTCAATATTCTTCCCGATCACATTCTCTGTTCTTGCCAAGCCATTCCCTCAAGTGCTTTTTCTCCACACTTACTAAATCCAGTTGCAATTTCTATGTTTTCTGAACTGTAACACAATAAAAACAAGCATGCTTCACTGCTGCATTCTCTGGTGTTTTGCTGGTCTACAGAAGGAGCTCCTCAAAGGATTAATGCATTCATTGGGGACAATAACTAGGAGCTGGAATTCTACTATGCATGCTAAATCTCTTTCCTGTTGTCAGCTGGAAAGCAAGAAAGCCTAAAACGAGGAAGGGTGACATCCAACATAGCCTGGGTAGACAAGAGACTTCCTTCTTTCTGCCTGCAGTCTCTCCTCTGTAGCAGAGCTCAAAGTGGCAGGAGGAATCCATTTTCCTCATAAATGATATGCCATCAATGGATAGGCATAGATAAATCTCACCTGAAACCCCAAAGCGCTATTCAAAAGAAAGATTTGTTTACAAGTAGCATACTCAATGCATTTTAATGTACTGCGTGCATTTGGATAAAATGAGGAGCCCATTCCATTCAACATTGAAACAAGCTAAGACCACATAAGATATTTTCTCTCACTGCTGGTGAAAGCTATAGCTGCATTGCATATTTCAGTTTAATAACTATAAATGAGACTTTTGCCTGCGCATTTAAACTCCTCATCCCTTTGCCTGAACAAAATGCAAAAGTCTCGAGTCAGCCCTTATTTCCTATTTCTCCTGAGTCAGAAAAGTAGGATTTTCTACTTCGGAAGAAATTAATCAGATAGAATTTTATATTAGACGAACAAGACTCATTTATGTAGTAAGAGAAAATTAAGCTTCCCTGGATCAGAGAATCTTTTGTTTTGTTTTGTTTTACTTGCTTTTAAATTTTGGACAGAGTATGGCTTTAAAAGAAATTTGAGGTTTTACATACTTTTAGCAAGGGTTCTCTAAGCTGCTGTATTCCAAAAATCACAACATTAACTAACCTGATGATTAAAAGCACAACACATCAACGGTGTTAATTTCAATCTTACAAGGCAGTGAACTCCTGACCAAAAGAAGTACCATTTATAGCTGTGAGAGACTCAGCAAGTGCACCACTTATTCAATATTTATATTCTGCGCCAGGACACGGGAGTAATCACTACTGTGCAAGGCTAAGAAAAACCACGCATGCTAGACTTCTATCCACCCCACTGTGAAGGAAAGAGCACTCAAGGTGTTGCAGAAGGTAAAATCAATCTGAACAACTCACAGCCTCCAGGCAGGGTTGCCAAACTTCTATAGCTCGTTTTATCAGTGTAACACACACACACACACACAAACCACCACCACCACCCCCAAAAAAAATCTGGCCCGCTAGCCTTGGCTGAAATTTTCCATCCTTCAATAGGTCGCAATTGTGGTTCACAATGCATTCCCCAACTTCCTTCCTATCTTCAGTACACAGCTTCAGTCTAAAGCTGGTGAAGTGCTGAAATATGTAGTACTGTTACTATCTCTCCCCCCCTCCTTCCCTTCCCTTTTCAACTTCCCACTCTCCTGTGTGTGTGGGGGGGGGATCTATATATCTCTTGCCCTCTCCCTTGCTTTCTATTCCACAATCTCTCTACAAAAGTGTTACAAAAACAGTGACTTCAAGTAGCAAAATACTTTTTTTTAAGCTTTGGCAGAAGACACATGCTAGTCTTGTTGCACTGAGTTTGATATTTTTTTTAGAGCAGAAACATAAAAGAGCAAAGTAAATTCAGTTGTCTTCCTTGTACTTTTCTCAAATAGTCTTCCATATCTCTGGCTTAGAATGCAAGTGAAATGGAGATAATGAATTAAGGGTTATGCCTAACAGTGCAAAGAGATTCTAGTAGGCCTGTTTAGAGGGGCTGTTCCCCATTTTATAGTCTGCCTCCCGCCCATTTCTAAGTTTGCCCCTGTGTCATGATTTTGCCCAGATTAAAGCAGAGGTAGTGCAGATGCTGTACCCCCAAATACCCAATGCAATTCTTAACCCCCCTCCGCACATCAATACCCATAGCCAGTTTGGAGACAACTCATAGTTTAACAATTCATCCCACCAAACCTCACCTAGCCATCAAGGCCAAAGGAGCAAGAACAACACAGATTTTGTCAGACCTCTTTAATGCTAGTCTGGAGTAAATATAGAATCTTACAAACCACAAGTGGAACTTCCCAGCCTCAGTTATACTGTAGTGAGTTAATTAAGTCGGAGACTCTTTGAAGTGTTCTTTCCCACCTCTCTCAGCAGCTGGACTGAGTTACCTTTTTTGAGATAGACAGTCAACTGGCTTGCCTCCAATGTTTCCACAACCTGCTTGGCTTCCTCACATCCTGCTTGCCCACAACCATTTGCACACGTCCTCATGATTTTGTCTCTATCTCATCCCCATCCACTGTTAACGTGGCCTAGAATTATCCTTAATTATTGCACTTTGAAACTCCTTTAGTCTTCTACTTCCACCCCCTATTTTTCCCATGTGGGTAATCTAAACCAGGTGCAGGCAACTATGGCAAGTGTACAACCTATGGACTTCAATTCCCAGAATTCCTGACTCAGGTAAAGCTGCCATATTTGCCCACCGGTAGTCTAGACCATCTAAAGCAGGGGTGTCAAACTTGCGTCGTCATGGCGATGTCACGTGACGTAGTGGGTCTTTTTCCCCCTTTGCTAAACTGGGCAAGGGTGGGGCCAGCACGTGACGCATCTGGCCCGCGGACCGCAAGTTTGACACCCCTGATCTAAAGGATGATGCATCTGGAATAGTGACCAACTCAGCACCAATTTACACACACAAACACACACACACATATGGGTTAGGGATTTGAAGGCGTTGACATAGGTCTAATGAACTAGTAGGGTTATCGATTTCCCAGAAGATCAATAGTTCTCTGAAATAAGTTCACAGACACCAAAATACAGAGGTTATCTGTAGGTTGGAATCAGAATTTCCTGATTCCCTACACTCAAAGGTGCTTTTTCAAAAGACAACTGGACTTTCTTTGTTTTTCCTTGAAAACATTTCGCTTCTCATCCAAGAAGCTTCTTCCGTTCTGAATTAATGGTGGAGAATGGAAGGATTTATATTCTGCAGATTGAAAATACCGTATATATTTTGTATTTCCAATCTGCAGTAATCCAGATGGTCCTTAGATGGCAGCATCAATGAAACCATTTCAACTCATCTTTCCTGTGGCAAAACATGCCAGGGAAACTACTAACCAATGCCCTGAAACTACACTAGGTTAAACTGTATGAGAGCAGCAACATTATCTGGCTTCAGTGTTGAGGCATGTAAACAGAACCTGCAGGGACAGAGCAACTCAGATTGATCTCAAGAATTGACATGGCTATAAGGAAAAGGCCTAAGTCTTCACTGTTACTAGAGGGGTATCCACTCAAGTTAATCTGTGGCATTATATAAAAAGCCACAAAGATAAATGTTTTCAATTTCTCCCCCTCCCTCCCTCCTTCCCTCTCTCTCTTTCTCAGGGATACAAATATTTTTATTTATTTATTTGTTTGTGTTTATTTGTTTATTTATTTATTTGTCAAACACGTACAGGATAACAAGTATAGGTATGATCATAAACATGAACAGAGGAAGTAAATACAGATAAATGGGGACAGTCAGACAGGGACGGTAGGCACGCTTGGTGCGCCCCCTTTAAGAACCTCTTAGGAAGGAGGTGAGGTCCGCAGTAGACAGTTTGAGGTTGAAGCTGTGAGGGGTATTTGTGGGATCCTTGGTGTTCTCTGAGTTTGGTGGGGGGTTGTTGTTTTTTTTGCAGCACTGATGATGTTACTGCACTGATCTCTTGCCACACTGATAATGTTACCTAGTTTGGTGATGAAATGTCTGCAAGAAAACCATACAACTCAGAGAGCACAGTTCAACCCCTAAGCTACAAATATCCTCTTCAGTTTCACGGATATTTTAAAAACAACGAATTATCCTACTGAATTAAATTGCAAATAATATCTTATCTATCCCATTAACAAAATTTTCACAGGTTGTGAGGGGAAGAGAAAGTTACACTGCAACCCATAAACTACTACCATAGTTGGTCATTCTGCTTCAGTTTCACTCCATTGAAACTGGCGAGTTCCAGCCTGCAGGTTTGGAAATGTGAAGAGGTGGGAGGAGACGGAATAATAAAATATCTGTTCAAAATCTATTATGTAAATTGTTTTAAACTGAACCACACAGAGAACACATTTTCTCTTTCATGGTTAAGGGAGCACAATATATGAAACCTACCAAACAAAAATAACGGGATTTTCCAAACATTACTTTTGTAGTCCTGAATTTTACATTCCATTCCAACTGTTGCACAACATTATACAACATATGTTGTTGAAGGGAGCTTGCTTACTATCCGTTGCACAGGCCCATCATCAGTGTTACTCTAGACACATGAAGCCTTCTTGTATCACTGAGATTGCAACATAAATAAGTAGGTCTACACCAGGGGTCCCCCACCCCAGTCTGTGGACATGCCAGAAACCGGGCCACGCAAACAAGCAAAGTCCCATCCACGGGATTCAGGAAGCACACAAAAAATCACGCCCCCTCCTGTCCTCTCTCCTCATAACAGGTCCTTGGTGCCCAAAAGTTTGGGGCGCTGATCTATGCTATAACATATCAACAACCAGACTTGGGTTTACCCACTTCAATTAAGAATAATATTAGAGGTTTGCCATCATAAGCTGAGGCATGTTTTCAATTAGAAGCAGTCCAATTGATTCCAGTTCTGCTTAGCAGTCGGCAAGAAATTGAAAACATGATCGATCACGTGTTTGGGAGAACCAGTAGCCAAACTATCTCTGAACGCTGTATAGCCAAATGATTGTCTGCAACAAGCTGTGCATTTAGGCTCCATAAAATTGTACTCGGTTTCTAACAAACAAATTCATCCATGGCATTTATTTCATCCGGAAAAGGAACACTTAAATCATTCCATAAATGCAAATGCAAATCATCTCGATTTATTTGATGGGAGTTAAATGGAACTTTTAAGCTAAAATTTGGGGAGGAACTTGTATGCCTACGAGCAGCCCACGAGCAGCCCACACTGAATAAAACAACCACATTTGGCAAAAAGTATATTGAAACTGCTACACTCTCTTTGCATAATCTTCTCTTTCTGCTTGCAGCGTTTGGTAGAGAAAATGCCACTACTGAAATTACTCCTATGTCTTGGACAGCAAATAACAATTGCTATTGATAAATTAATACTGGTGCAATGTTTCCTCCCCCATTTTAATTGGTTGTTATGAAGAGATAATAAGATACTTTCATGTTTACACACTGCTTATGCGTACCACTGTAGAATTGTAACAACCGGTATTTAAAGACGTATGTCAACCGTAGGTTGTTTCTGGTTTGAGAAACAAAGCAATCATGAGCGCTCAACAGAGAATGCAGAGCCAACATTTGTATGCATTTAAAAGGCAGTCAGAAATCCATGCTAAGAAAAGAAAAAAATTACGGAGCCTATGATCAAACAGCATGTATGCATGCCGTACAGCCCAATCCCAATTATGCAAACTAGATACCTTCTTCACTATGCATCCCTGTGGGACAATGTAACCTTATATAAACATTCTTCCCAATTAAAAGAAAATGTAATTATTCAAATGATTCTTTTCTCTAGAAGCAGGAAAATGAGGCTCATGCTAAAAAGGGAGAAACAGAGAGGCAGCAGTGAAACTAAAAGTCTCCTTCCCCATAAAAAAAAGAATTTGAATAATTTATATTTTAGAACGTGCATGCAGTTAACTAACTCTATTGTTGAAATATTCTCTTCTCCTAAGAGTTATTACACCATAGGGTTGCTTTTTACACTGTCTGAATGCTTAAGGCATACCTAAGAATTACTGATTTAGTTTTAAAATTCTAATCTTCAGATTTAAAAAATCTAATGTAAAATTCTACACCTTTCATTGGAAGTGATGGGGTGATCTAATCTCCAATAATATTTTTTCCTCTCATATGTTGGTTTCTGTGAGTTTGCTTATGCCATTTCTCCATTAATCCTGTCATTAATTTTTCCATATATTTTTTTAAAGCCGATTCAATAAGAGACCTGAATGAATCCAAAGTCAGGTTAAGTCACCAGATAAGTCAGATACAGTTTGACCATACCAATTTTAAGGTGGAGGATAGATCTACTTAAGTGAAGAAATTCTGACTGCAATGTTTGTTCATCAGCTCCTGCTTTATATTTTGAAATTTGATAAGTAAGCTTTGTCATTGGTGTTCACCTTTGCATTTCTAATCTACTTTATTTTCGCTTTCCAATCCTACAGTACGGGTTCCTCATTGTTTATATCGTGAACAAATCTTTCTTATGGTGTAAAAAAAGGAGAGCAAATTTTAACAATGTAATTTTAGCTGGTTTCCCAGCTTCTTTTCAAGTAGAAAAAAATACATCTCCAACCAGAAATCAATATTGTACATGTTCATCTTGTAATTCTATTCTCACATACAGTCCCATTTACAATCCAAAACATCTGGATAAATAGCTGGTCAAATAAACAGAACATTACAAGTGATCTTGTTTTAATCTTCAGCGATCACTGAGATGTTTATGAGAATAGATACAGGAACAGAAACTTCCATACAAGAGCTTCTTGAAAGCAAGAACACACTAATGCTTACAAAAGAATGTCTGTTCTCTACAGCAGCAGTATTTCTCAATAACTTTTAAGAGGCATGGACTTCAGTTCCCAGAATCCCACAGCCATCATGCCGGGAGTTGAAATCCACACATCTTAAAGTTGCTGAAGTTGAGAAACACTCCTTGAGTTACAACCAACAGTGCAGCCTTCACACAGTGGTCATCTCTTCACATACAAAACTCTCTCCCTTTCTGGAGTTATTTGTAAGCCTTACAAAATGTGCACATTTGTGAAAAACGTCTTATCAATAACAGAAAATACTCATTACATTGATCAATCAGTAACTTGGCATTTCTGGGATGGAGAGCAAGATGTCCTTTATACAGATAAGTTCTCAACTTACATCCTTTTGTTTAGTGACTCTTCAAAGTTACAATGGCACTGAAAAAAGTGACTTATGACCATTTTTCAGACTCATGACAGTTGCAGCATCTCTATGGACACATGGTAAAAATTTGGATGCTTAGCAACTGGCTCATATTTCAATGTCCTGGGATCATGTGTCACCATGCCCAGTTTCTTTGGAGTTTGGCTGCAGCAGGAGATGCGAAAATGGGAACCCCCAGCTTCCGCCACCACTCAGTGCTCTGCCCACTCACTCGCCCACCTGCAGTGAGTTATCCCCATGGCACACTGGCCATGTGGTGTTGTCCTGTGGCAACTTGGTGGTGGTGAGTTGGCAGAGGTAACTTAGCAGTGGCAAGGTGGCAGCAGTGACCTGGCCGTGGCAAGTTGGCCATGCCAAGTTGTCCTAGACCCACTCTGGATGGGTCAGGGATCAGGGATGAGCCCTTTACAGAGGACCTGGGTTTACCCAACCTTGCTAACCTTTGATCAGCCTTCCTTAGATATCTCACAAAATATAGGTAAGCCTTGACCTACAACCTCAAGTGAGCCCAAAATTTCCATCGCTAAGCAAGGCAGTCGTTAAGTGAGTTTTGCTCCAATTTACGATCATTTTTGCTCCAATTGTTAAAACCACTGCAGTTGTTAAGTGAACCATGCAGTCCTTAAGCAAATCTGGCTGCTAATATCGACACTGCTTGTCATAAACTCACTGGGAAGGTTACAAATAGTCACATGACCCCAGGCCAGTGCAACCATCATAAATACATGCCAGTTGCCAAGCACCTGAATTTTGATGACATGACCGTGGAGTCAAACTGGTCATTTTTTTCCAGTCCTGTTGTAACTCCAGGCAGTCACTAAGCAAATGGTTGTAAGTTAAGGACTACCTGTATAACAGCTGCTCTCAATAACCAGCCTCCTATAGCTTCAGGGCTGAATAAGAGTGGTTGGTTGCTTCTAAATTAAACAAATGGATTCCCATCTAAGTCTTGGATGTAATCACTCACCCAAGCCCAAGCAGTAAGTGGACTCAAGGCTAGGTTGTCATACAAACTATATATTATCCCCGTCAGCAGTAAACCTCCTCTCCCCCACCTCAACCCTCCACTGTTCTACTCTGTTCTTTTCTTAAATAGCTCCATATAAAAGCCCCAACCTAATTAAAAACAGTTTCCTCTGCAGCAACAGCAGCCTTGATTTCACTTATTTACACATTAACTGCCGCCTCCGCTTGGCCAATCCAGCCTTATTCCCTGTACTACGCCAGGGCCTTTTATCTGCCCTGGACAGCATTTTCTCCAGCAGATGAAGTAGATGCCGATTGATTTGCTGTCGAGCATGGTAAATTAATAGCAACAAATTGCTGAGGGCCCCATCTCACTGCACCGCCATGCTTTGGCAGTTTTGCTTTATTCGCTCCATGATGGGCAGCAGTCAGGCCTCTTCAAGTCTATTTCGTCTTAACAACCCGCAATACTTTTCAATGGTGAAAATAGAGCTGTTCCTTGTAAGTCAGAAATCAATATCCTATTGCCCTTAGAAAATGCTAAACAAGCAGTATTGGCAATCCGCTTGGTACCAGAGGGTATCAGATATAATGCAAATCCATACCACTTCCCTCTGTATAGTTATTACAGTTTGCTAAAAGGTTCCTAATGCCATTTATCATCATTTACCATCAACTACAGCAGCTACGATTATGATATCCTATCAGCCAGGCCAGAGCCCTTTCATTTCAACCTAATTAATATTTTAGTAGCACTCCAAAAGGTTGTTGCCCAAGACCTGGAAGCAAATTTACACGGATTGGAGCAAAAGGGTTGAAAGGAGCAAAGAATGGATTGAAACATTCTTTCAAAATGATTTTTTCAAAGTATGCCCAGCTTCCAAGTTCTGATTTCTTCAAAGACAAAATAAAAAGAGATTTGTTTGAGATTGCCTTCAAGTCAAATGAATGTAACCGACTTCCCACCAGTCCTATTTGCAAGTGTATCTGTAGCCAAGTGCTGATTCTCATTATAAGGGAATAACCCACAAACCCCGATTTAGAATATTTTTATGCAGTATGACAATCTACTTAGCATAACAAAAATAACATTCAAATTTATGCAACAAAATCCTGATATTTTTTTTAAAGCTATAATAATATGACACACATATATGCATGCCCATCACACACTATTCCCTTTTGGGGTAAGCACCATTATGCAAAGCTCAGAAAATGAGCGGGCGGGGGGGGGCGCGGGGAACAATGAGCCAAAGGAATTCAGACATGTGAGAAGAAAAAGCAAAGGAAATATAGCAAAAATCTGTACTGTATCCCACACCATTTATTTTTTCATACCTTTCTACCCTGGCAAACCACATTCACACATTGCTTCTTACATTCATAAGCCATAAAATATTGGGGAAGGGAGAGATCCACAGAATTTTCAAGGTACGGTGAAACATGGAGTCAACAGAGATAAATATATTCATAGCTTTAACAGTATCCAGTCAGAAGGAGAAACAGTGGCATTTTCTGCCCAATTCTGGAGCAAAAACATGCTATCTCCCCCTCACCTCCTGTGTCCCAATCTGAGACCCCAAATGCCTCTAGGGCAGTTTACTGGTGTCAGCAGACATTGCCGAAAACAAAAATTAAACACAAATTAAACAGGTTTTTATACCACAGACCAGGTTGTTAGTTTCTATTATTATTATTATTATTTTTAAAAAAGACCAAAATAATTCAGAGAACTCATTTTATCAGTCTGCTATTTACCCAGTTACCAAAATCTAAATTAATTATGTTCTCAAACATAATTGTTAAAAATTGGCAACATTATGCAGGCTTAATTAAGATTAAATCCAATTTACTAAATGTACTTTAATTGGTACTAATTACATTAGCTTTCCTTTCAGAATGACAAATTCCCCATAGGTTTCACTTTAATAGTCTTCTATCAAAACCAACACGGGATGACTGATGATCAGCGTAGCAAAAGAGATGGGGAAGGCAAGAAACCACACCACATCATTTTCACCCTACCCTGAAGTCCATGTGCAAATGGAGAGAGAAAGAGAGGGGGGAGGAGAGAGAGGGACACACACACACACAGAGAATGCTCCATGCATTTATCCTTTGATCAATCTGGTAAATCACAGAGGTTTGACACCAGCACAGCAATCATTTTCGGTTCCAATGAAAAATTTCTCTAAAAATAAATACTCTGTGGCCGGGAGCAGCCAAGAAGAACAGATGCCTCAACAACAACAAAAAATACACAAAGGTTTCAAATATCAGGGTCACCAATTACTAGGGTACTTCCAGGGACTCCAGGGAGCCCCACTTTTGAGACGCAAATCCAATAAGCGAATAAGCCTAACCTTATCTAGAGAACTAGACCCAATTATGCCGCAGGGCAACTCAGCCGCATTATTGCCTGCTTTCCATTACAAGGGCATCCAGCCTCTACATCTGGAAAAGAAGCTAAAAGAAACCAAGGCTATCTGCCCAGGAAAACAAATAAAGATGGATAGGTCTCTCGGCTTTGTGTTGGGGCGTAGGGAGATGGAGGAGGGACACGGAGAAAGAAAATATAATAAGTTGATGGTTTGCCGAGCTGCAAGGATTCCATAATGTGATAAACTGCCCTCAGGATTTTTTTTTTTTATGTAATTGAATTGAAAAACAAAACCCACAAATAATCCCCAAAGCAGATCACTCAGTCTGAACTGGGTTGTAGGAGGTGGAGGGAGGGAGGGGTGGAATCAGGAGAGAAAGAACAAGATGGAAGGATTTAAGGTGGAGGTTTAAAGGTTTTGAAAGGGCGGCCTTCAGTATGTCTGTAATGTCAGATGAAAAGGGCCGGAAAAGAGTCGAAGCTTGGAGGGGAAAACATATTTGAATCCACATCACCTATCCCTCTTGTTGTACAGCAAAGAGAGATAGGAAAAGATTCTTTTTTTAAAAAAAAATATTATTCTTCCGTGAAGCCTTTCATTCATCCGCAGTATGTGATGGAAAAGTATTAAGATGTGTTTTGTGAAGATGCAGCATTTATATCACTAATCCTAGAGAAAGGAGAGCAAGTGGAGGAAATGGTAGCCTCATTTAACCATCAAAACCACCCTAGATATAAAATGGAGAAGTTTCTCAACCCTGTAATACAGGGGTTGTTTACAAAGTAAGATTTTGGAAATAAAAGTTTAAAAGTGCATTTTTCCCCCCTCCCTGCCTCAAGAATCCTCACTGACTTCACATCCAAACCTTTTATTTCTAACAGATATTTTAAATAAAGAGAAAGTCTCAGTACACGTTTTTAACTACTTAGTGTAAATATAAGCTGAAACAACAGGCTGGTGTTCAATTTGGAACACCTGTGGGAAACTGTATACATGGATGAGGCATATGTGTTTTGACGATTATCCTATTTATACAAGTTATAATAATTTATTCTAGTGCATTAAAAGGATAAAAAGCTGAACTTTGAATAATTTCAACAAAAAGTTTCCTTTTGTTAAAGACAATGTTCATAAAAGGTCATATACCTGACTGTCACTTACAGTACCCATTTGTTGACTTAAGTATTAATTTCAAAAGTTGTGCATACTTCCAACACTGAACTAGAGACAACTAAATATTGATCGTATACAGTTCATTTTATCACAACTCAGTGATTTGAAATAAAACACATTATGAAATACACTAATATTTTGGCCAGCATAAACAAGTTTCTAATTACACTATCCTCATAAATTGTGCAATTATAGGGTGAACTCACAAGCAGAATTTCAAGGTAAATGTTCTCAAGTTTAGAATTCGCTACTGATCAAATAAATCAGACGTTTTCCCTTGCCACACTTCTTTGTTTTAGAAGGATTTTAAAAAGTAACTTTATTTAGGAATGCTTTTAAAATAAAATCATGGTAATAAAGAAACTGAATATTTTCTCATTGTAAAATTAATCAAAATATTTGGGTCTATGTCAGGAAATCTGTTTGTTATCAATGAAGCTATGCTCATTAATCAATTAACAATTTATTAAACTTAGCCAAACTGTTAGATTGCAACCCAGGGCTAAACTTCAGCATGGAATCATTTACATGAACAATATCTGGTTCTAAAAGAGACAAATGCATGCATGATTGAGTAAACAAATTAATGAATGGAAGGAAGAAGCAACAATTCATATTTTTGCAACATTTTTAATCTACGTATTCCAATAAACTTATCTACTTACATATTGTTTCACTTAAAATAAAGACAACTACTCATTCATGATAGATTTACTTTAGAGTGGGAGTTGGTATATGCATCAAAAGGCAGCAATTGACAGTAATCAACTTTAACCTACAATCATGATTTTGCAAACAAAAAATACTTGAAGGAAGACATTATTTAGACAGCTGTTAGTATAACACAACAGTTTCTCCTAGGCATAGCTAGAAGGGTTTGTCTCATAAAATAATTAAGACTGGCTCCCTCAGTCTGCTGAAACAATCACATTTTGTAGAATTGAGTAAAATACAACAAACAGTTTTTTTAACCACAAGGCAAGAGACAAAATCTAGTTTGCCTACCTGTTTATGCATCTCTATATTCAACCCATACGACATTTCATAATACTAAGGGGAAAAAAGAACATTGATTTATTTTAAAATTGGCAAGGACACAAAAGTGACCAACATGTAGAATTTTGAAGAACTATGCTATGTAAAAGTTAAATGTTGTCTTTCCTATCATAACACAATTAATTGTTGTCTATTTTAATTCTACACTGATCTAATTTCCAAAAAGAGGAAACTATTCATTTAAATACTGGCAAGGGAGCAAATCCAATTATTAAAAATTAGATAAGTACATATACACATTTTTAATATAAAAATGCTAAAATGTTGGAAATGCTAACAAAGCAGGCATTAACATTGTTATTAGGCAAAAACAGAAATTTATTCTGCATTTATTTTATACATATACATATATATATATGCAGCTATTCTATTTTTAAATATAGAATAAATTTGTTTATTCTGAAACCAACACACAGGCAAAGCTACCTAATTGCATCCTTGTATTTTCTTGCACCAAATGGTTGCTCAGTTTTGCCAGATAGCACCATATGTACCAATCACATTAGATAAGAGAAAGTCAGAATATAAGCTTTGATGGATAGCTTTGCTTTGGCTAGAAGGCAGCGTATCTCTCAAGGTTACTGTTCTCCTTAAAACTGAGTCACTCCATCACATAAAAAAGCAATTATTTTCCCATCTAACTACAGAGGAACACATAGAAAACAGCTCTTTGGGTGTTACCAGGATCTACCAGAAAAATTAGGTATGGAAAGACCATAATCTGCCAATTGCCGATAAAGGGAATTTGGACAAGCCGGCAAATAAAAACAGTATCTAAATATTTTCCAACCTTCCAATACCTCACATCTACAATTAAACATAAAGTCTGCTCACAAGCCATAGGTTTAAGAATGAAAACCTGATTAAGATGTGAGTGAACTGCTCCCTCAAGTCTATTAATGTACTTTTCTTCCTTTGACACACAGATACAGGAATATTCCACATCTCAAGGGAAGGGAATAGCATAAACCTGTCAGCTTTCCCACTGAAGCTGTATGAAAATGCAGACATTGCCCGGATCAGTCAATAGATAAAGTAGTGTAACGCTTCTGTATCCTTTAAATACAAAGTGCAATCTTAAAGGATTCTCACCCTTGCAGGACCAATGGAGGGCTCATCTATCTCTTTCAAGAAAAACTTGATCATAAAAAGGTCCAAGAGGACTCTGAGCAACCATAAAAAGAAAACTTCACACCTAGGCTTTCAACATTAAGCATACAAAAAGGGGTTTCAAACCCAGCCTTTTATCCTGGCACCTTCGTTCTTACTTAACAGCATCCCTGTGGGCATACTAGCTAGCTGCCTGCAGCAACCTGGACCATTTGGATCTGTTCAAAGACCAAATTCATAAAACAGACACTCTGAACTGGTTATACTGCTTACCATGACATAATGTCGCTGCATCTCCGTCTTTTCACTGGCCAGTTTTTCACATTCTAGCTTTAAACTGTTGGGAGGGGGAGGAAAAGGAGGAAGGGAGACAAAAGACAACCGTCTCTGAATATATAACATCATTTTTTAAAATACCTTAATATATATGTAAGCATTCCCTGCAAGTCACCTACATAACATTGATAAATTTTATTTAAAAAAAAAAAAACTTTGAACATCCCTTTAGTGTCCTTTGTTGACAATTACACAGGTTTGTTTTTTTTCTCAGATAAGATATAAGAAAACTTTTTGAAGCAAATGGATAAGGTATTTTGGAGGAGAGTGGAAAAAGAGCAAAACAAATAATCTTCCTGGAAAAAAAAGAGAGAGGGGAAAAATAGCTAAACACCAAAACTGAGAAAGCCGATTATGTCCAATGCGTAACATTGTATGCTACTGTAAAAATCTATTTCAAAAATACCACTAAACTGGTTTTTCTGTGTGATCTTGCTTGCCCTCAAACAAGACAATGTAACTCAGAATAAACCACTCGAAACAAAAAAAAGAGTTGAAAGGTTTTCAGTTTTCAAAGAAAGCAGCACAACAGCATCCACAAGCGACATCTTGTGAGCAATAAACCCTTTCTTGCACTCTTCCCACTTAAGAAAAAAAATAATAAACCAAACCACAAGGGGGGAGGAGGAAACCTTGTCAAAAAAAAAAAGTATAAAGTCTTCTCCCCCCAAGAATAATGAGCAAACACTCCAGGTCTAATTAATCAGCACTTGATATCCTCCGTTGTCACACCACCAATGAAGAAAATGAGCAACAGCAAATGCACCACCCAAACAATAGTTAAACCAAAATGCACCCAGGAGAAAAGAGGGGGGAAAGCAAAAAAGCCCCCTTTTTTTCTCTTTTCTTTCCCCCTTTGCAATCCCAACTTGAGGAGCAGGTGGTGGGAAATCTTAGCCTCCTCCTTTCCAAAGCTCCCATGTCTGAAACAGCTTCTCTGATCGTGCTTTGTTGAACTCATAAGAGCTCTTTTATTTATAGGTCGGTAACAGATGTGCCAAGGCTAAACTTCAGCGGGGAAAAAAAAAAGATTTCTTCTGTTTGGGTGAATTCAGGGAGAAATGTAAGTGCTCTGGATAAAGGGTTTTCAGGACAATGTTTAAAAGCACACTTGTAATATTTGGGAACCTTGTTCTGCTAAGAGAGGTCGTAGTTTAAGTCAGTCTTTGACAATAAGATAAAACAGGTTGATAAAAGCTGAGACCTCAGAAAGTAGGCGAGGGTGTTTTCTTCTGGTGGGGCTGTTACCTTTTGAAGAACATAATTTTAAAAGGAGAGAGAGAGATACATCCCAAGCAAGATCAAAAAGAACAGCCTTTTATCAAGGCTACAACCTGGAAATGTTTAGATACCCCCTTCTTCTAAAGAAGGGGGTCACCCCCATACATGTCCATGAATTTTAGGGGAAGCAAGAAAGCCAAACCAGAAACAAGTTACAGGATCAGAGAAAGTAAACACAATAAATTACCTGTGGTACTGAGCCTGTAAAAACTGAAACTCCTCCTTAATCCGATCACAGGATTCAGAAATGGTGAATTTGAAGGGTTGAGCAGGCTGATGTGGTGCCTAGAAGCGGTCATCAGAATATAAAATATTTTAATTACTCCTGTGTTAAGCCAGCCTGCTGGTGCACATAACATACATCAACACACCCAGTGAAGTCACCTCACTGCCACTGATGGAAAGAGCGATTAAAAACTCACTTTGGCGAAGGTGTGTGCGCATACACACACACACACACACACAGGGTTTTTTTGTCCCCTTTCTTCACCACAAGAGCTCTCCTTGCCCTACACAAGCACAAAGTCTGAGTCTAGTCCACACCTCAAGTAAGCCTCTCTAATTGAGGGAGCGTCTTGCCTTTGATTGCTCATCTTTCTGTGCCAACAAAAGCACCCACAATCACAAAGCTGAGCAAGGTGAAAGTAGACAACAGTTGCCCCAGGGGGGGAGTGGGTTATTAACCAGGATAAAAGAGGAGGAGGAGGGGGGGCAAAGAGGGTGGGGGGAAATCACAAGGCAAAAATGGACAGCGCACCCGGAGAGAAACAGAAACCGAATTCAGATTAAGCAAGCTCCGCGCTCCCAACTCCAGATCGCCTCTCAAAGGCTAGCAAGACGGAAGTAGTGTAAACATATTCCCTGACATCGCGAAGCCTGGAAAGCCAAAAGACAACAATAAGAAAATGGCTACAACTCAATTGTTTCACCCAACTCTCCCTCCCCGTCGCTTCCCCCCACCGCCGCTCTTTCCCCTCGTTTGCGGTCTCGAAGCAGGAGGCAAACGGGGAGGCGGAGGTGGGGGTGGAAATGAGGGAAGAGATTTGTTCTTTATTCTTGCGGATCGTCCCTAATCTGTTTTCTCTGGCCGGTCCACCGCCGCCACCAGCTCCCGGTTCGGCCCCTCCCATTTCGTAAACAAGACTTTCGCGGGTGGGTGTCGTCTCCTCACGGTCGCCACCGAAGTGCCCCCCTCGCCCTGCCTCGCCGCTACTCACCGGGTGTCTGCTTTGAGGGTACATCTTGCTCAGGTCGCGAATCATCCAAACCGATTTAGTGGGTGCTCTGGGCCAGCCGGAAAACTCGGTTCATTGATTTGAACGGCAACAATGCAAAGGAGACGGAGGGGGACGGAGCTGGCCCCCGACGCTGGCTCTTGGACGAGCGCCTCCGGCTCTGCCCGGGCTCTTCCACCCCGCGGACACGAGCGAGGAAGAAGACACAAGAGGCGGAGGTGGTGGAAGAGGAGGAGGCGGCGAAGGCGGCGGCGACGGTTTTCTCCCCGGCGAAAGGGAAGCCGAGCAACATTCCACAGAGGCTGTCACTGCCCGGCGTGCATGATCGCCGGCGAGGCCCCGGTCGATTCCCGCGGTTGCTGCGCTCCCACGCCCAGGGCCTCGGCGCTCCGAAGGTCCGGCTGCCTGTCGCTCCGCGCGTGGACCGGTTCCCCGGTGAGCTCTGGGCGGTCGGAAAGCTTTTCGCTTTTCGCGGCTCCCGGCGGCGCCAGCTCCCTCGGCTCGCTCTTCGCTTCCCCGGGTCGGCTCTGCCTTCTTCACTGCGGCTGCCCCGCTCTGTGTCCCCCTAAACGGCAAGCAAAGGAAAAGCAAAGGACAACTCCGTTCATACCAGATCGGATCCTCTCGCCGCGATCCCTCTCGCAGCCGCCTCTTCCGTTTGAAAACTTTTACGGATCTTAGTTGCTTTGGCCCTTCGCAAACGAAGGAGAGAAGCGCGGTAAGGGAGGAGAGGAAAAGAGAGAGGAGGGGAGGAAAAAAAAACCAACCTCCTCTTTCAGAACTCCCGAGATGAAAAGAATCGCTTGTTATTCCCGTCTTTCTCCCTAGCAATTATGCGCGTCCTCAAATAGCTAAGTGCAATAACCTTTTGTTGTGGGTTTTTTTTTTTCTTCCTTCCTTCCCCTTTAAATGGGTCTGGTTCTCCCTCCCCTTTGTAAAAAAAAAAAAAAATGAAGAAACACGGTCTTGATCAAACGAGTTTTTATTTTCCCTTTTTTAAATAAAAAAAAAATCCTCTCCTTTTCCTTTCCAACTCTGGCAAATCGCAACGCAAAACAATATAACACGAAACCGCAACAGCAGCCCAGACCCACCGCTCTGCCCAGCTCTAACAACACGCTCTGGCGAGGTGACTCCTTTGACCAAATTTAGCAGCAGCGAATCATTAACATTCTGATACATATTCACAACAATCGGAAGACGAGACTGTCGCAGAGCATCCTGGTACACGTAGTTCTCCAGCCAAGCATTCTTTCGAGCTGAGACCGACGACATACGCCAATAAGAAACTACCGTTCCCGTCAGGAAGCACAAAACCTTTTTAGCCTCCTGTCTAGTTCCCCCCAACCGCTCCTCCCACCCAGGGCGTCAACAACGACCAATCAACGGCGGCCACTCATTAATCGCCGTTCTGTATTAATGCCCATCATTTCGCCTCTGACAAATGGGCTTACGGCTCGGCGGCGCGGGAGGGGAGGGAGGGGGAGAGAGGAGGGAGGAGGAGAGACGAGTCTCGCCGACCTCCCCACGTGGGGAAGTGACGCGTCCTGAGCGGTCGCCAATCCGAAGGATCCGTTTGAAGGGGCCCTCCCCCGACCCTCCCTTCTTCCCTCTGCCCGAGGTGGAGCTTTGAGATTGCTGACGTTCGATTGCGCCGGCGTTCGAACAGGGGAAACATTTGTTCAGCTGTCAATCAAAGTAACGTGGGACGGCTGCTCGCTGTTGCTGCTACCGCCGCCGCTGCCGCCGCTGCCGCTTGTCTGCTGGGTGGTGGCGCGATGAGGGAGGTGTGCGGCTGGAGGAGGAGGAGGAGAGGAGGAGGAAAAGGCCTCCATTGAACCTTGCAGCGTCCCACCCCCAGCCAGTGCCACTCACCGCCGCTGTATCACCCACACCGGGAGGAATGCGGACTAATTAGGGGCCAATGTCTCCTTAAAGAGACAAGCTCGGCCTTGTGTAACGTGCCGAACCCCCCGTTGAGACGAGAAAGAGAGACGGGGGGGGAGAGAGAGATCGCGCCGATCCCGCTTCTTCTTTCAGTTCACATCAATTTTACGCGCCACTGGAGCTGGCATAATTTTCATGTGAACGGGACTGAGGCGCTCCGCCGAGTGAGAGCCGAGGGGGGGGGGGCTAGACGCTCGGGGAGAGGAGGGGAGAAGAAAGAGGGGGAGGGGGAGGAGAGGGGCTTAAGACTCTGAGGGAGAGATTGGGATCTTTTCATTTTCTCCCATTTAGGGAGAAAAGGCAGGGTTTTCCGAGGTTATAAAAGAGCGGCTTGTTAATTGGGCACTGAAAGGGAGAGCCGGCCGAAGGGAAAAGGCAAAGCCGGGCGAAGGGAAGAATTTTATCCGGAGCTAATTTATACTCCGCGTCGGCGACCTCAGTCCATCGGGGCGGCAAGCAAACGTTTGGTCCGGGAGTTTTTGTTTTTTTTTGGGGGGTGTTGGGGGTGTTGACAGAAAAAAAAAATACCGTGGCTACACAAAACGGGGTAGGGGGAAACGGCTGGGCTTCCCTCCGGGATGGGGAAAGCTTCAAGAGGATGGATTCAGGGACATCTTTGCCCCCTTCGCCCGCCAACGTGGAGGGGCTGGGCTGCTGCTCTCGACTCGGAGATGTCCAAACGGGCCGAGCCCGAGATTATACCTCAGGCGTCCCTCGCCTTGTCAAAGGGGAAGTGAAAGAGACAAGACAAGACCGGGGCTCTGCGGTTAAGCCTCCTGGGTTTCTGCGAATCGCGCCTCCACCCACCCTCTCCCCGCGGGAAAGCTGGCGCTTTTGCTTCTTCATATACATCAACCAGATGGAAAGGAAGCTGCCTTGCGCGGGGCGGGGGTGGGGGGGGGACGCGTTTGGAATCATTGCAGCGTTATGAGGGACCTTGACAGCTAACTAGGCTTGCTAGGACGCAAAAGTGGATGTGAATCCGGTTTGAGCATCTTGGGGGTGTTCCTCTTTCTCCCTCCCTCCCTCTCTTTTGGGTTGTAGAACAGGCAGAAGCCCCTCTTTCAAAGCCTGAAATTTGCAGATCTGAGGAAGAAAATCTTTTAGGTTTACTTTGTGTTGGGTCAGGTCATAGTTGGACCGTGTTGCCCGAATTATGTGGCATGCAAACATGCACCGGTGTGGCAAGGGAGTTACTTACCACTGTTGAACAAGCCCATCTACCCTTTAAATATCCCTTGGAGTGGTGGATGGGGAAGCTTGAGGTTAAACATGAAAATTTCCCATATTGTGTCCACTAAAGGCTGTGCAAAGAAAGAAATCAAACTCATCCACCCCGACATTTAATAAATGTAAGCCAGAATAGTACTTTGTAGGCCACTCCTCACACAAGAATCCTGCTTAGAGCATGTCCCCTAAAATATCTCATTATTTTGCTTAGAACCAGAAATGGTTACTTTCAAAGAGGAAATCAGTATTGTGTATCAGGATACCAGTCACATTTTTTCCCCCATTTTAGCATCTTCCACATATGTTGGACTGCAAGTCCCAGACTTTCTAGCCAAGATGACTGCTGAAACTCATCATACTGTAGGACTAAATAAGCTGCATTAATGTTGTTTTCCAATTTGGGGGCAAGATGTGTCATGCCAATCACTGGGAAGCCAGCTTTTCTAATGGTGCTTGCTTAATATCTCCTTGTGATCAAGTAACCATTGCTTTCATCTGAAAAACATTTCATGCTGTTCAACAGGTACTCTTGTTTTCTAAAATAACCTCAGCTTTGTATGCTGCCTGGTAAACAGATCTATATACTGCCCAGATTGCTTCTTCAGTGTCCTCATGCAGGTTGACAATACAGGAAAAAGGGTAGTGGAAAAATAAAATGTTTTGCAAGCTGTGGGCAGTAACCCGGGTCAGCTAGCAAATGCTACCTCTAAAGTCTGTATCTCGATTTGTGCCTCAAAAATCAATACAGCCCAAAAAGAGTGTCTCCAGCTCATTGTGAAGGTACTTCTGTTGTCTGAATCAGTGTGCTTGCAGCCTCACAACAGAATCTGAACAAAGAGAACATTGTAACCCTGTACAGCTCATGTAGTGCGCATACAAGCCAACGCCAGAGCCTCATGCTCTGGGTAGAAAACAAGAACTGTATTAGTACTTCATGGAAAGTGTACAAATGATTAAATACCACTGTTGATCTACTTTCTCACCAAATCAACACTTCCTGGTAATTATTTTATCCTTTTTATGAATCCTAGTAAACAGTCCAGAATTACAAGAAACTAAATGTTGCCTTTAGAATAAGACCAAACATGATTATGCTCTTTGCCCTGGTGACATTGTTTTAAAACTTTGGGTTATCTTGGCATTTTTATCAGGGTAAGACTAATGCACCACTGCTTTTGACCCTGATAAACATCATGAAAATAGTCCAAAACTTCTTGTTCAGCAGATGAAAATAAGTTTTTATACATAGTGGTGGCTGCTGAGTATAATTTCAGTCTAACTAACTTGTAAAGAATCAAGTCTCTCAACCACTGGAAGGATGATTCCAAGGCCCTGAAATTCATGTTCACCTGAAAAACAGCTTGCTAAATAGCTGGGGGACAAACTAGATAAAGTATAGGGCAGAGTCATTTGTTTAAACTTTCATTTATTCCACTAATCTAATGTATAACATCAGTGGCCAACCTTTCCTCTATTGCAGGTTGAATTCCAATCTTTTTGGGGTCATGAAATGATAGCAGTGGGGCAGGCAGGTTTGAGCTAAAGATGTGGGGAACTACTAGTACTCAGATCTCTCTTATTTTTTTCTGACACCTTCCTCTCTTTCATTTCCTCTTCCCTCTTTCTCTGCAAGCAATGGGAACAGATAACTTTTGCCAGGACATTGAAATGATTGCTTGTTGAAGACTTGAAATTAATCTGATTTCAAGTAAGAAGTAGTCAGGAGGAAGAAAGGGGTCAAAAACTCTACATGATGATCAAGGCTGCACAATCAAAGTCCCACTCTTTTAAAAACACATCACACATGCAATGCTTGTAGGAAAAGATGGACACTTTCAATCAAACTTGTGGCTGCCCTTTTGACTTTTCTTACTCCACTGATACCCCCTTTTGAGATCAAGAGTTTACTCATGCACGCACACCCAAGCTGCTGGGTAAAGAGTAAAAGCTCAGCTACATGCAACTCCATTCCAAAGGAATTGGTAAGATTGGCAGGCTAGTTTTAGTAAGGTTTCCTACCCATTGGTTTCTGCCTATTGGTTTCTGACCATTGAGCACCACAATGTGGCATGCAAAAGACTGCACTTTAAGATAATAGATGGGACACCCACCCACCCCAAAAAAATCATTTGACTGACTTAACAACTTGATTGCTGAAGTCTCATTAATAGATGGAAACAAAATTAAAAACAATAGTCCAGGCCAAAAAAGCCTTGACCATTTTACGTATAAATCTTTCTTTTTTTTAAATAAGAGGCAAAAAATGCTGATGGGTTGATTTTACTTGTACCAACCATGCAATAACGAGTTCTGGGATTGGGTACCATCAAATAGAATAGGATTGGAGAAAAGCTTCCAGCAATAAGAAAGAAATGCTTAGCCTCCCCAAATGAAAAGCACGTTGTAGTGGGTCTTGATGTAGCTAGAAATTGGGATAAGCACCCTGGAAGCCCAGTGAATCCAATCTAGCATTTAGTCTTTTCTTTCTTTATGGGTAAACTAGGTTTACCCCAGCAGACTTTCTGTCTGTGTCCTGATTTGCATGGAATGAGTCACTAGGTAGAGACATTGCTGATACTTCTTCAATTCTTGCTGAATTCAGATGGGTTCCAAACAATATCTGCAATCTAGAGATTAGGCTAACCAAGAAGTTTACTTATTTATTGAAAAGATTGGTAGACCTGCTTCTCTCACACAAGTGAGTTTGGACACTGTAGAAGGATTAAAATTACAGAACCTACCACCACTATCACCTCTGCAACATATAAATCTGGATATCCAAGAATAAACCATGATGTCACTCACAGGAGGAGACAAAAGCACATCCACAACAGCAGACCTCATCTAGCCATTGACCCACCTGCCTAGAGAGAGACAGTCAGATCTTCAGTGCCTTGAGAAAGGCTAACAAGATTGGGGCCATCCAAATTGTTGAGAAAATGCTATTCCACAGGGTAAGCATGGAATTCGGCAATGGAATGAGGATGGTCACATTGCCTTCTACAACCCCAGATTATTAATTACATCAGGGATGTCCAACCTTGGTATCGTTAAGACTGGTGGACTTCAACCCCCAGAATTCCCCAGCCAACCATGCTGGCTGGAGAGTTCTGGAAGTTGAAGTCCACCAGTTTTAAACGTTACCAAGATTGGACACCTCTGATCTAAGTGCTCCCCTGAGAAGCATATGGAGAATTCCAGAGTCACTGGCTCAGACCTTTCTGATTAATTGATTCCAGTATTTGAAATGGCTGTAGCAAAATAAAATAAACAACCTAAGGGTTTCTAATGCACACCTAGCCCAGACTAGCCTTTCTGGAGCCTTGAAATGGCAGCTCTGAAACTGAAACAGAAGCATAAAAGAGTTTAGAGCTTAAATGTGGGTTGAACTGGGATTCTTGTTCTCTCCAAGTCACCCTATAAACTTCAATTTCTGTCATTTTAGTGCTCAGCCGAGGCTCTAGTGGAAGATCTCCCAGGTGTCAAAGTCTCATTTTCAGCCAGCTGTCATATACTTTCAATGTAAGTCATTAACCTGAGAACTGTTGGGAAGGCATGAAACAAGCAAGCCTTGAAGCAGCAGAGCCCTGTCTTTCTGAAAGCTTCCTGCATTGTTATTTGCCAACTGATCCTAATTACAGTGTCCCACAACTGGGCTTTGGCAAGTCGAGACACAAAGTAAGCAGTTACTTCATGCAATACAATAATTGAGGGTGTGGATTCCTAACTCTTGTATATCTGAGTAATTAGTACTTTTGGCAACAGCAGTAATACTCCCACAGCAAAGCCTTTTTTTCCCATTAATGCAAACCCTACCAATGTTCAAATGCTGCCTGTGAGGAGACAACTCCCTTCATCACCTAACTATCAGGGGTGTGTTTGCCTCTAGGACTTCATTGCACATTCCAAAGGGTTACTTATTTCAAGCAGAGGCAACCTAAAGTATAGGAAATGAAGGAGAGGCTTCTTATTCCTTGAACAACTTGACGATTCCTGCCCACCGTGTCTGTCGTGTTTTCTTAACAGTCCCTTGCTCATCTAATACTTAGAAGTTTATTTTGACAGACCAAAGTCCCAATTAGGGATAGATCAGAGGAAGACTCATTTCTAAGAAACTAGTGAGCTGGGAGAAAGAACCTTTTGGTTTCATTAACCCCTAGGCTACCATTAGACACAGAAGTGAGCCAGTTTGGCATAGTGGTTAAGGTACTGGGAGACTGGGAATTTCGTTCTGCATTAGGCACAAAGCCAGCTGGGTGAACTCGGGCCTGCCTTCTCACACCTAGGAAGTAGGCAGTAGCAAACCACTTTTCAAATCTTGCCAAGAAAACTGCATGGACCTGTTCAGACAGTTGCCAAGAGTGAAGACTGACTCAAAGCATCCCCCCCAACATTCATCCATGGGTACCAATTCTGGGCAACAGAAATCCAGATGACCACTAGATGGCAGCCAAGAGTAAAATAGTTTCTTCTGCCTCCCTTAGTGGTTATCTATAGTTTTGCAACCTGGATTTAGTTGTTCAAAATACCTTCTGTGTCTGTCTGTCTGTCTGTCTGTCTGTCTGTCTGTCTGTCTGTCTGTGTGTGTCTGTGTGTGTATTTGCATCCATACAGGGGAAATGCAGGAACTCTTTGAGATCTTTTGGACTTTGGCTCCAAAAGTCTATAACAGCTAGAAGGCACCAGGTTGCCTGCCTCTGGTATGAATATAATAATACCCTTTAAGCAGTCTCATTGTACCATGACTTAACATTAATTTGTAAGTCATTTGTTTTTTCAAAGTAGAAGAACGTTGCTGAGAAATGTTCGTGGGTGGGGTGCAGCGTCCTGGCATTCACCTTACTTATGAGTTGGCTGAGAGATGTGTTTGAGTGTCAAGTCTTTTATCACACAACCATCTCCTCATTGGTCTGCAGCCACCCTGCCTTTTCTTTGGTTCCATTCCAGTCACTTCTAAGAGTGAATCATGAGAAGAAGAAAAAATCATTTACTGCGGCTTTGTCATATCAGAAAGTATAAGCAACCAGGGAGTAGGCAGAATCTACTACTTCATAAGATTAACATCAAGTCAGAAACTTCATCCAAAGAAGCTCAAAATTCAGAAATGCCCCATCCCGAGAAGGAGGTTTTACACAAGCAAGCCTCTTTGCAAAGAGAGAGACGCGTGAGAAATGGCAGGTTAGATTGGAATCACTGCATAGAGAGACAAAGTTTTAGTAAAGCAGTAACTGAATGGAGCAGTCCTAACAGTTCCTTATTCCTGCAGATATTGTAACCAGGCACATTTTCTTTTAATATTCTGCACTGAGTAGATGCACTTCGTACATCCATAACTATTTAAACATAGTGCCCATTTTATCTCATCATTCAGTCATACCGTAAGAGGAATAAAACAGCACTCAGGGCCAGATTACTACTGGTGAGTCATGAAGTCATACTTTAATAATTTAATTGACATTTTGTAGTTCATGACCAGCTATGTATCACATATTAGATAGCAATTTATTTCAGTATTTCAAATCCACACCGCAAAGGTTAATTTGCTAATTAATAAGCCACCACATCACAATTTTTGAAGTACAAATTATGAAGTCAAGAACTGCAAACTGAGAAGCCATAAATTAATTAATGGGGAATTAAAAGACTGCAAAACGAAAAGTCAGAAACTGCAGTCACAAATAATAGGCACGCTATTCCAGATGCTACTTAACACAAATAAGAAGTGGTGGGATTCAAATAAGGTAACAACTAGTTCTCTGCCCTAATGATTTCTTCCAACAACCAGTTCACCAAACTGCACAGAAAGTTAACAACCGGTTCTCTCGAAGTGGTGCGAACTGGCTGAATCCCACCACTGCAAATAAGTCTTAAGAACAAGTCCAGATAGGCACAGGGAATATAATGGTGATTTCACTCAATCATATCTCTCTCTCTCCCTCTCCCTCTCCCTCCCTCCCTCCCTCCCCCTCTCTCTCTTTCGTTCCCTCCCTCTCTCCCTCCCCCACTCTCTCTTCTAATTCATGGTTCCTGTAATCTTCACTGGGAGACAGTAAGATGTTCTTTGTACGAATGAGGAACTGCAGACTTAAAATGGTCTATTGAAATCTTCCATCTAGTCCACAAGAAATTTCAAGAATATCTTCCTTCTACGAACTTCATTTTTCCAAGCCTTTAGCCCCATCCCACACAATTCTACCCTCCCTTGTTCATTGGGGAAAGGGAAAAATTTATATCCCAGTTAGCAGCTGAAGATAATAAGAACTTCTTCCTGCCTCTGCAAAGCTGAAAAATAGTCTCCATTGTGCTCAGTGGAGGCTATTTCAAAAGCCCATCACTGCCTAGAGGCATTTTTTGAATGGCACAGCTACTGGAAAAACAAGAACTTACTTTTCAACTTCAACATTGTTAATTCCTCCTTGAAAAATCACTCATCATGTTCCCTCAAGGCTGCAGCGGGCCAGTGATATTGATGAAGGCTTTTTGAAAGTCTTCTCGTCATGATGGAAGAATTTCAAGCTGACCCTCTCCTTCCCAGTTCTCAGAGCCTGTCAAAAACTAGCCCATTTTGCAATCGGACACCACCATTTATACCAATGGATTTTACCCTAAAGCAGGGGTTGGCATCCATGGCCCTTTACGACCTGTGGACTTCAACTCCCAGAATCTCTGAGTCAGCTGAAGTCCACAGGTCGTAAAGGGGCTATGGTTGCCCACCCCTGCCCTTAAAGCCTTGTTAATAGAAAAGCACAGTGTGTGAGAGGCAAGTGTTTTGAGAGGGCATTATTGAAGTGGTACCTATGTTTTTAGTCCTATTTGTATGCTTTTGAACTTCCAGGTGAGCAGAGGCAGGAGCTGGGGCAAGAACTGGGGCAAGAGCAGGAGCTTGCCCCCATTGCGTGGTGCTTGGGTCTCAAACCCAGGCTGCTTTCCAACTGACAATTGACAATCTCATCATCCTTACCTGCTGAGCTATTGCAGCCCCTATATGTTTTCCAGGGATGCTTTGCTAAGCCACGGAGGAGTTGCTAAACTATGACCATTGATTGGTAAAGAAATTTTAACACCAGAGAGTAAAAAGTTATGTTTCGTAAAACAGTGTTATAAAAAGAGCTACAATCCCTGAGATGTCTGTGTCTTGAAAAAAAAAAAATGCTGTAAGTGAGGTTGATCTACAGTATTTGTTCATCTGTTCTTCCAAATGCCTATTTGGGCTGGAAAGATATCTCCAGGTCTCTAACTATGACCTCTCAAGTCATCTTCACTGGAGATGCTAGGAACAAAGTATTTGCTTTAACACAGCACATCTACTGAATGTACCTGATAATTAGAGGCATTTGATTTAGGGAGGAGTGAATCTTTAACAGAGAGCAGAGTTAGAGAAGCATGTCTGCAAGACTCCAACATGTGGATGCCTAGAAGCATGTCTAAACATATATGCATCCTGTTCACAGCAGAAACAATGCTAGCAAAATTAAACTTTTCTTTCTGGGAACTGACTCACCAATATCATTAGGCAAGGTTATTATTATTATTATTATTTGTCTCAGGATGACACCTTATGGGTGATGCTCTCCAAATTAAAGCAGTGTCTCATCCCAATGGCATATTGCACATGCACAGAGGGCTCAGGCTATTTATTAAGGCTGCTATTATGTAATTGTTTTCTCATAAGAACATTCTGATATCAATCAATAAGTGTAACAGGTTCCAAGGATTGCAAATGGCTGCCTCTGTACAGAGTTTGAAAACTTCAGTTTATACAAGTTGGTCTCCAGTACCACCCAAAGAACAGTCAAATGCAAAGTTGCTTACTATATTTCAACTTTTGAAAATGAGAATACTCTGAAAAGAACCAGGCTTTTATGTAATGTTCCATTCTTTCTTTAGCACACACAAGTTACTATTTTTATTTATTATCATCCTTTTTCCAGAATGAAATTATGAATAGCTTATTAGATCAGTTGTGGTGCCTTCCCTTCTACCAGAACTAATTGGGCCTGAAAAAGTGTTTCAAAATCAGAGATGGCTATGGGGTGGTGTGTGTGTGTGTGTGTGTGTGTCTGTGTGAAAAATATCAGAACAGAAGCTGTGACTGCATAGTTAAAGCTCCACACCATTTTACATAAATTATACAATGCACCACATGTTACAAAATGGCATGGTTTTGATTGTGCAGTCATGGACATTACACTGACCCCTCTGTTTTAAAATTAAAAGTTCCTGCCACTTAGAAATGAATGCTTATTATGAAATCATAAGCCTCAGACACTTCAGCAAGTGCCTGTAACAGCAACAATAACAATAAGCCTGCCATTTAAACCAGGGAATCTTGAATGAACTCTCCCATCTCCACCAAAGCTGGTTCCTAGGATGTCTGATGACAAATGGCTCTGAGTGAAATTCATACTTCTGGTATGAGATTACAGTCCTCTGCCACTAACCTAGTGCAGACTGAGTGAAATCCAAAGTTTGTATGAATTAAACAGGCGATTCTAGTACGGCCTTACAAGCCTTTGCAATTTAAATTGGTGTTTATTGTGCGTAATCAAAAGCCTCCATGAGCAATGTTGGTGTTTCTGGTAAGAAATTACAAATCTCTGCCACCGAAGCTGCACTCATGAAATCACAAGGCTCTGTGAGCTAAATTAGTATTTATGGTATGAAATCACAAGGCTCTGCAATTTAAAATAGTGTTTGTGGTGTGAAATCACAAGCTGTTGCATCTAACCCAGTATTTGCTATAGGAAACAAAAAGGCTCTAAAGACTAAACCGGTGTTTCTCGTAGGAAATAAAAAGCCTAGAATTCCTAATACAGATGGTCTTTAAGATTACCTTTTTGGTCAAAGGTAATCTTTGGTTGACTTTTTTTTAAAAAATCATTTTAACTTCATCTGACTGTTCTGCACAACACCTTGAAACCAACGTTGCTGGGTGTTACCATAAAAAAGGACCTGACCTGGGGTGCTCACATTGCAGCATTGGTCAAAAGGGCTCAGCAGAGATGTACCTGAGATGTACCTAATGTACCTGAGACTTCTCAGAAAACAACAACTGAATGAAAAACTGTTGGTGACCTTCTACCGCTGCACCATAGAGAGTATCGTAACGCACTGCATCTCTGTATGGTTTGCCAATTGCACAGTGGCAGATAGGAAATCACTCCAGAGGGTTCGTCATTGCCCAGGAGATCATGGGTTGCCTTCTCCCCTCTTTGGAAGAGCTTTATAGCTCCCGCTGCCTTAAGAAAGTTCAAAACATTCTCAAAGATCCATCTCATCCTGGGCACCCTTTTCTTTTGAACTATTACCATCTGGCAGATGGTACAGAATAATAAAAACAAGGACAAATAGGCTGAAAAACAGCTTCTATCCCAGGGCAGTAACTCTATTGAATTCTACTGTATAGTGCAATATTAATGCAATATCAGGAGTTTTCAATTCAATGTATAGAATGTGAAGGATGTGTGTTTGTGTTTATTTTCACAGTAATAATGTACACTGAAGATGGTATTTAATTTCGTTGTATGAGGTGCAATGACAATAAACTAAACTAAACTAAACTAGGATGTCAGTGAAGATGCATATAAAGACATGAATCCACTCCTGTCAAAATAACAATTAACCCACTTCAATAGTTGCAGTCACAAGAACAACTCAGTCCAAATTTGTGCCTACACATAAAATTATCTGAAACCTATACTAATAGATGCCATTTTTTGAGCTAAATATACTTCTGTGCAAGAAATTATCTCAGAACTTCCAATTTAAGAGCACATATCCCCAAACCCTTTTAGCCCAGATTTTCATTAGCGCCCTTCAATTTTTGTACTTTAAAAAAAATCCTCAAAATATAACATTTAGAAGCAAAAAATTGGTGAAGCTAGGGAATTCAGCAGAAAATGGGGAAGGCTGTGGTACACCCTTAAATGAGTATGGAGGGTGAAGCATGACATCACAGGTGACAAGTATAAAATGTGCAACGTGTGACAAGTATAAAATGTTGCAACGTGTGACTTCCTGCTGGCTTCCCCACATACTTTGCTTGTTGGAAGCCAGCTGTGAGGGTCACAAATGGTGATCCTGTGATCACAGGATGCTGTGACTGTCATAAATGTGAGCCGGTTGCCAAGCATCTGAATTATGTGACTGCAGTGTCCGCTGCAACATCTCATATTTTACCTTATTGTATTTATATCATTAGATTTTATACAATTTTACTATAAGCCACCCAGAGTTGCCTTGTGGTAAGACAGACAGCTAAATCAATTTAATAAACAGATAGATGATAGATAGATACAGGGGTGGGATTCTACCAGTTCACACCTATTCGCTAGAACTGGTTGTTAACATTCTTAGCAGTTCAGAGAACCGGTTGTTAGAAGAAATTACTGGCCTAATCCTGTAAGGAAGGCAGGAAGGAAACATTCTGGTGTTGCTTACAGAAACTGCCTCTCCATTAACCCTTATTACATTCTTGGCAGGACTAGACTTCCTGTCTCAGGAACATCTCTGGAGTTTTTTCCCCCTCCTTTGCTGGTACTTTGCTTGTGTGGAGTGACCATTCAAAGTTACAATGGCACTGAAAAAAGTGACTTATGACCATTTTTCACACTTATGACTGTTGCAGCATCCCCACAGTCTTTGAGAGGCCAGGCGAGGAGATGCGTGTCTCGATGTGAGTGATATTGAGTTGGCCACATCCAGCCAATAACATGACCACCAAGCCATGTCCACACAGTCACATTGCCAACAAGCCATGCCCACCACCTAAGCCACGCCCATAGAACTGGTTGTTAAAAATTTGAATCCCACCCCTGGATAGATAGATAGACAGACAGATAAAAAGAAAAAGAAGAAAGAAAGAAAGAAAGAAAGAAAGAAAGAAAGAAAGAAAGAAAGAAAGAAAGAAAGAAAGAAAGAAAGAAAGAAAGAAAGAAAGAAAGAAAGAAAGAAAGAAAGAAAGAAAGAAAGAAAGAAAGAAAGAAAGAAAGAAAGAATGAATCTGCAGCTTTGAAGACCAGTTGTCAGTCACTGAATAAGAGGTCAGTAAGTGAAGTCTACCTATATATTTTAAAGCTGGGATGGAAAGATATGAACCTCCATCAATCCCCAAAAGTAGTAGTTAGCAACATCCACAATGCTCTTCATTCTTACTTTAGCAATGTTTTGAATACAGTAAATATACAGTATATTTTCTTTATATAGGGACAATGTGCAGAAATGATTCTCTGCAATGGTACTAAATCAAAATGAACATCAGAAGCAATTGGAAAATACAAGTTACAAAAGAAAGGTACTTAAATTATTTTGAGAGTATAAAATATGATTTCTACTTTCTGTTGCTTGTACTATCTGCTTGTAAATTACCTGGCTGCTCTTATAGGGTAAAGACATTGCTTCTGTTCTAATTTTCAACTACACATGAAAGATTTTTATTTTGGTGCAGGGGATCAGCAGAAATAAGAAAAAGAAATACAAAAAGAAACATGTTATAATGTTATTAAATATTATAATTATAATAATACAACTTAATGCAAACTAAAAAGAGATAGAAGAATAAAAAGAAAGAATAGAAGGTGCAAAAAGGGGGAAATGAAAAAATAGAAAAAGAAATGGAAAAGAAAAAATTAAGAATATTGTAAAATATCTCCGCTTACTCTATTAAGAATGTCTGTCCATTTTTCAAACATACCTTTCTATATATCTAATGATAGAAGTTTTGCCTCATTCTGTAATTATAAGTTGGGTTTATGTGTTTTTCTCCTTTAATTATAATTGTTAATTCCTCTAGTGTCCAAATTTTAAAATCTTATCTTATTTTTTTAAAATATCAAAACAATATGATTTTCCCATGGGAAGGATTCTTTATAATGAATCCTTAAAAATCATTTCAACCCATGGTTCATTCATAACTTTTTTAAAACCAACGTTTTAATCTATCAGTCCACTTTTCACAAAGCCATCTTGAGTCTGCCGTATCTTCCTCCAGAAGTCATCTTTCCAAGTTTCTTCAACCTTCTAAGAAAGCAATCAATGTGGGAAGCAGTTACAGAGAATAGGTGCATCCATTGAAAAGCAGTGTTTCTGGACCACACACCCTGGCCCTCCTCAGTTTAGGAAAATGAATAACAGGGAATTGCTAGTATCTTATTCCAGAATCAGCAATTTGGGTGTATTGATTCTGTTTGAAAGAGGCATCCCTGAAAGTACCTAGGAGTTAAACCATGTAGAGCTTTAGGTCACAACAAACTCTTTGGATTATACACCAGAAGTTTATTGGAAGCTAGTACAGGGCTTGCAGCATCTGTGTTATATGGCCAAGATGATGAGTGCCAACTAAACAAATAACCACTGCATTTTCCACTGCAGCTTTTCGATGGTCATCAGCAACACACTGCTGTAGTCCAAACTAGTATCGATGAGAGCATTAATTGCTATTGCATTGTCCTTCCACTCCAGGTAAGAATGCAACTGATATACCAGCCAAATCTGGGCAAAAGCTTTTCTGGCCAAGGCCTCCATTTGCCATCCATCAGGAATTGTGAGTCCAAAAAGATAGCCAACTTGTGGACCACTTTTCAAGGGGACCATCTCCCCAATGAAGAGACAGCACAAGAATTGGCAGACAACATCATTTTAAATAATGATTGGAAACACACATTATTGTCCCTATCATATGGTCGATGCTTATGCTGGAATCGCTCATGCAAAGTCTGAGACACAGAAATATCCACATAGATGGAACCTGAGGAGGCAGGGGTATGTGTTTTCCAAGATGTCCAGACTGAGAAGGCAATCACGGAAAGCAAAAAAAAATAAAAAATAAAAATGGAGAAGGAGAACATGAAGGAATGGACATATATAGGCTTGATAGATTGTCTTTAGGATTTAGAATACTACCTATTATATTAGCATCTTTATCAACAAAGGGGAAAAAGGGAGAAGGTTAGAGCACATCAGTATCCTCCAACAACAGTCACTCACTTCCTGCAATCAAAAACCACACTAACATGGTTTTTCCAAATAAAAATTAGTGGATTGGAGTCAATGAATAATGTGTATGTTTGTGGGCTGCATATCTATCAAATGTGTCATGCCACTACAGCATTGAATTTTTGCCAAGATTTTACCTTGAAATGTGTGCATTTTTTACAGAGTCAGAAACTGCTCTCATGTTAGTTTGTAATGATTCCCAGGTTATTTGATTAAATCCCCCATCTTGTTTGCTTTTATTGATTTATTTGTCTGTTTATTAAAAATATCCAGATGTTTCTACTGTCCCTAAATAGAGTATCACTCTTGCCCTATTATCTGCTTGTAGTCTTCTTAGATCTGGATATGGTCCCTTCAGGTGCCTTTCTCTGAGTTCAGCGCCCTGTCCTCGTAAGCAAAGCTTCCCTAAAATAGGCTATAACAAACAGATTTGTGGGCCTTTCTCTGGGCTGCATCTTATTAACTGATCTGTGGGAAATGCTCTTTAGGCTATTGAAGTACATGAGCGATTGCGACAATAAATTAGAGTTAACTGGAGACAACTCTGTGGCTCCTAACACAATCATCCATTACAAGTAGCCTTTGCTGGGGGAAAATTGTTCTTTAACTTATAGTGGCTGCTGGCTTTCAGATGGTATTTCAGCTTTGATTATACTTCATCTCCCTTATCTTTGAACCAGCCTAAAAGGTATATATGTCTTAAACTCCAGTTGCAAGTAATAATGAATGTTTCCCTGATAACATCTAGCCGTGCATGTAGTAAAATCTGGAAAGTGTTCTTTAGCATCGTCCTTTGCATCTCTCCCTTTTTCTCTCTCTCTCTCTTCTATGAAACAGTATGAAAGGTGTAGATGTTTTCCACTAAATGATTGAATTACAAATCACAAACCTATGGAGCTGCAAATAGCATATGTCGACATTAAATCTAATGTTCTTGAAATACATTAAGGAAGATGTATCTGTATAAGCTTTCATTTCTGCTTTAATTGTGCATTCTAATCCATAAAATTGACTGAAAACATTTTTCCATGTGAAAACATCACTAGGAGTATGAAGTTAGAACTGATGCGTTCTGCACTCTCCCAGGAAATAAATGATATTTTAAACAGTTATTGATGTAGGCATGGAACATATTAGTTGTATCCTTCCTTCTATCCTTAAGTTACTCAAGATGGCTGACAATAAAAAAATGAAAACATGAATACTCAAACTTCCATAAAAACAACTGAAGTTATTATTAAAATCAGGATCAAAAGAAAAAAGCTTAGCTAAAGCCTTTCTCGGAAACAGAAAGAATGAAGGCTAAGCACAACATCTATAGATTCCATAGTTTCAAATCAGCATAAGAGGATTTCTAGTGCATGCCCTCAAAACTTTAACAAGGTCTCTCCACCTGACCCTAATGTTCAGAGAGGTTTATACTGAGATACATGATCTGTCACAAAGAAATAAGTCATGGCATCAGCATAGGCATGAAATAATATCAAATATTGTGGATTGTGATCACCAGAATATATATATACTTTCTTGGATAAGGTTACACCTGTTAGCTGCCGTCATGACATAGACCAAAGCAGCTATCTTGGACTTCTGGAATGAAGAAGGCTCCATGAAAGTGAAGCTGATGGCCATGGGGGGAGGAGTCAATGAGTGGATCAATTCCTTGGAACTTTTCTCCAGATCAAGGAGAGGACTGGGGTTACCCGCAGATTTGCTCTACACAGAGACTCCCTGCAAAGAGATCTGAAATAGTGATCTCCAGAAGGTTTGAGAGCTGTGGGAGCCAGAGGAATATCAACTTGTCTAACTGTGATTTGGTGTCTTCAAACAGACACTGGATTTGTCAACTTCCTCTCTTAATTTAGGAAGTTGTTGGTTAATGATTTTCTGGTTGTTAATAACCTTCAGAAGGACAAGTTTTATCACACTGTGAGAGTTTACTTCTACCCTAGCTGAAAAATTAAATGTAAGTTTAAAGTTTGCTGTAAATTTAAGAATTAAAGGGGAAAATATTAACTTTTAAAGGATGCCACAATGGATTTACACCTGAAACCAACTGATATCTTAATAACTAAAAGAGGTATATAAATATAAATCAGAAAAATGTTTTTAAAAGCTTTCTTATTTTAAATTTGCAAAAGGGATGTTAAAACATTAAAGCTGTCCCCAAAAGGAGGCAAAGAAAAAATAAGTAGTAAACTTGTGGAACATTATTTGATGGGATTAAAGATCAAGCTTTGTAAAGCAGAAAGAATATAAAGTGAATTCACATAACCAGGCTTAAAGTACTTATGTTTTGGTTCCTGGTATCTATTAATAGAATTTATTTTTGATCAGGACGGAATAATAAGGCTTTAACGATCTTTGTATAAATAAGAAGAGTTTTCTTTTGATTTGTTTCTTAGAGAAAGTGATAAATTGGAATACAAAATGGATTTATATGATTAAGGTCATAATATCTATCTCTATTTCCTATAGGTCTTAATAGACTTATGCTGATTAGGACTGAATCAAGAGTTTTTATAATTTGATTATTGATAAGGAACGAGATTTGGGAGGAAGATCTTTTTTTAAGTGAAATATTAGAGAAAGTGCTAACTGACTGAATTTGTTTATACTTGCCTGGAGGAAGGGGGAAACCGTCTTTTATATTTTTTGAGCTTTTTTTTTCATTTTTCATTTTTCCATTTTTCCATCTCATCACACTTCTTTTTTTCTTTACTTTCTATATTTTTTAGTTTACATTTGTTTTTTTTTATCTTTGTTTTGTACACTTTAATAAAAGTATTATTTTAAAAAATGACATAGACCAAAACAGATGTCTCAAGTACCAAATGTTAATGGGTAAAGAATACAAGCTATGGGCTTGTTCTATTTTCTCTAACTCTGTCCTAGAGGGGAATGGGACAACTTGCAATAGCCAACTTGCTGGGTCCAGCTCGCCATAGCCAAGTTGCCACAGCCAACATGCAGCAGGTAAACATGCCACAGCCAACTTGCCACAAAACAACTCGTTGCAGGACAATTTAACAATTCTACTTAATTATTTAAAATAAATAAAAATTATTTTAATTTTTGCCATTCACATTTCATTTTGTACTTCCTTTTACGTCCTTTCTTTAACTATTCTATTCCACCATATCTTCGATATTAGTATAACTCTTGTTCCGCAGCCACTTTTCCTGTGGCAAGATGGCTGTGATGAATTGTTCTGCAGTGAGTTGGCCATGGTGAGTTGGCTGTGCTAAGTTGGCTGTGGCAGGTTGGTCATGGTGAGCTGGCTGCAGTGAACTGTCATTGACCCATCCTAGAGAGCAGTAAAGAACTGTCTACATACTTCACAGGGGAAATAAGAGTAAATTGCAAATGTAGATATTTTCTGTATGTTAGTTGTGAACAACTTCTTTGTTTCAAACAGCCAGATTTCTTTGGTCAGCTGTGAGCATTGCAGGGCTCATCCAATCTGCAAGAGAAGATTATAAACATGTTTTGGTTTGCCTTATCACATCTATATTAGATTGGTTTTAGATACCTAGCAATCAATGTAAAATAGTATGAGGTTACATTATACAATGTAATGTACATTATACCATAAAATACAAACAATGTTTTCTGGTTAGCTTTAAATGCTAAGGTTTATATTTCCGTCCAATTCAATATTTTTTTAAAAAATATTTTTAAATAACGTGCACTTGTTTATGTCAAGTAGGTTTGTAAAAAAGTTTGTACATGTAGGAGAAGGAGTGGCAAAATCTGGGGGCAGAGTTAAAAGAAGGATCAGCCTAGAATCTCTATATTGTCGCAAGCAAATTAAGTCCAACCGCCCTTAAATTCCTTTGACCTTTATCTAACTCCAAGCAGGTGCTAACCGGTAGCTGAAAAGTTTCCTATGCATAGGCATAACTAGTAATAAATCTGTTTGACTGGACCTTCACATGGACCTGATCTTTTGCTCCTGACAATCTATATATATATATAAGCGAAATACCACTCCTGCATCATCACAAAATCTCCAGAACCGTAAAGCCTACAGATTTGAAATTTAGCACATATGTTCCTCTTGACTTCTAGGTGCTCACTAAGAAAGGATTTTTCGAAATGACCATCAGAGCATCAGTATTTTGTATATTATTATTAACACGCTCTGATGCTAAGGAGTTCTACTCTCTCCCCACCTGAAAAGAAATCTGTTCCAAATGCAAAACAAAAGCAGAGGAGAGGAGTTTCAGTTTCAGTTTTAGTTTTAGTTTCACAGCACCAAGCAGCTTTAGTACAGAACAGTTGAGCTAAGCCATGCCCATGCTCCTTGCTGTCTCCTTCTTGCTCACACAGCAAATACTGTTTCATTTTCCAAACAGCCCTCAACTCTCTCACACATGACAGGATGCTAGCCAGATGAATACCAATGGCAGAGCCAGAATTTTCCCCCCTTATTTTCCTCCCCCAAAACTAAGCCCGACCACATAATTTTTTTTTAATTTTTATTGGTTTTTAACAACAAACATAAACAAACAAAACATAAAAACATCAAGCTATCTTCCATAAATGTACATACAGTGTGCCGGTTGGTTTACAAATTGTTTTGTGCTTCCATTTCGTAGTCTTCAATTACAATTACATTGCATATAATCTCATATTTCCAATCAAAAATTAAATACCTTAGTATCATTATTAATCATTTGACTATACTTTTATTCATTCATGTTTTACAAGATAATCATAATTTACTTAGTTTATTTTATAACAGTTCATATTATCATCCCAAATCTATCCTAAAATCATTTTGTAGATATAATAAGAAAGAAGTACATCTTTATATATTTATTATTTTCTAAAAGTCTACATATTTCATTACTGTATTTTATTGTCTAACCATTGATAGAAAAGATCCCAAATTTTATAAAATTGTTTATCCTCTTGTTCTCTAATTTCAAATGTCAATCTACTCATTTCAGCACATTCCAATATTTTCTTAATGATTTCCTCCTGTGATGGTATTTTTTCATTTTTTCAGTTTTTAGCAAATACAATCCTAGCCACTGTTAATACATTTACAATCAGGTATTTCAAGTCTTTACTGTATATTTCAGGTAAAATTCCCAATACAAATATCTCTGGTTTCAAGTCTATATGTTTTTTTGTCATTTTTTCCAATCACATGTGGATTTTAGTCCAGTATTTTTTAGCATCCGCACATGTCCACCACATATGGTAATATGAGCCAGGTATCTAATGACATTTCCAACATTTTTTGGATTTATTCTTGAACATTCTTGCTATTCTTGTCGGGGGGAAATGCCACCTGTAAAACATCTTATACAAATTTTCTTTATATGCTGTTGACATTGTCATTTTATAATTTTGAGACCACAATTTTTGCCATTTCTCTAAATCAATCCCATATCCAAAATTCTTCCCCCAAGCAAACATAGTTTCTTTAACTTGTTCTTCTTCTAATTTAATTTCTAATAAATATCCACACAGTTTTTTAATCACCTTTTCATCAGTACCTCTCAAAATCTTATCTAAATCAGTCAATTTATCATAGAAACCTTCCATTTTAGAATCTTTATCATATCTTGAATGTATTTGCGCATATGAAAACCAATTCATCTTTATACCTTGTTCCTCTAGTTTTTCCATAGATTTAAGTTCACCATTTTCATTCAGTATTTCACCATATCTGTTTGTTCCTTTTTGTATATTATAGGATAAGAAAATGCTTCAATAGTCGATAACCAGACTGGAATTTTCAAATAACATTGTCTTTTAATCTTCTCCCAGTTTAACCACAGAGACTCCCGTATATAATGTGCTGACCACATAATTTTGTAGCGAAGCACGAGTATTGAGCGAGTATACTATAAGACAATAGATATAAAATTCAGCCTAGACTTTGGGAAAGGCCATTTGTATTACAATTACTTTCAGAGCAAAAAATTGTTTCATACTGGGAAAAGAAAGGCTTCTTTTCCCAACAGCAAGCTCATTCAAATGTTTTGATTTACCAGAGCATTTTGTGCTTACTTAAATAACACATTTTCTTATCCCTGGAGAAGTTTATAATGTGTTCAGCGAAAACGGAGTGTCAAGCAAATGATGTAATCAAGAGCTCAAATAAAAATTCAAGAGAGACAGCTCAAGCTTTCCTCCTAATGATATTTATGATGCTACAATAATTGCTATGGCACTGTACATAGCTCTAGAGAGGAAATTTAAAGAAGGAATTGTTTTACTGCTTTATTTGGCAGTATGATGTCCATGAGTTAAAAGACAGGGAAGGAAACCATAATGTTTTCTGGGATTTCCCAAGCATATTAGCTCCAGATTCCCATAACAACCCAATGCCTTTTTCAGTTTAAAAGACTTAATATTATGACTAATGAAAACCATAAACATCCTGCTATCCAGGAAACATGATATGGGATCCTGCTCTTTTTCATCATCTTTAGCTTGTTGGACATTGAAAGCAGAATCAATTCTTGCATGAAAAATTATATTTGTCTATATATCTGCCAACCATTACATAAAAAGATATTTTCACCTATATTTTTTCCTCTAAAATAAGCCAACATCATCAGTAAAATTAGTGCTGGCACATAATTGTCACCCTATTGGAGGAGAGGCAGAAATGGAGCAACTAATTTTAAAGAAAGTGCCATTCTCATTTGTTTCTTGAATGCTAATAAGACAAGAACTAAATAAATCTAGGAATTATTTATTTATTATTTCTTTATTTATTATTTCTTTATTTCTTTTATTTATTATTTCTGCTACTGAGGCAAAAGGGAGCAGCTGCTGAATAGTGCCCAGTTAATTCTCTTTAACAGTCCTGGCTAGGAAATTACTAATATTATGTCCAATTGAAATAATGACCAGAAGCTAGAAAGGCATGAATTAAAGGGCTCAATGTTTGAGATAAATTGATTCAACATCCTTTCCATGCTGAAAAAGATGTTTGGATTGTATGACACGTTTTAGCAAGCAATGTTTATAGATTTTCCCCCCCAAGCAGCTTGTTTAAGCCATTTCTCTAACCAACATAAAGCTGTTTGCAGCATTTCAAATTCTGGTCCATAAAAATGAGTTCACTGAAAAAAAATACTGAGTTTAGAAGTTCACCCTGATTATATGCAAGCTCTTCTCTGCAAAAAAGGGGGGGAGGGAGGGGGAGGAGAGGGGAGGAGATCAAATGCAGCTAGAATAGAACCATCTTAAGTATAGGAAGAAAATGGTGGCAAAGAATGAATATGAAAGAATCCAGGAGATAATAGAAAAACAGGCACTTTTACTGAGATTTTCAAAAGGTCAAGGTGAGTCAGACTGATTTAGTAGTCTGGCTTGGCTATACTAAAGTACTTGGAGGATGTATGCTCCTTCTATTCCCCTTCCTTATCACATATTCCAATTCCATTTTCCATTTTCTGTTGGTAGGAATTTCAACTGAAAAGCTAGGATATTGCAGACTATTTATCTACTTCCCAGCTAGAATGGAAAATCAGGATACTTTGTTCTGTGCAATAACTATAGTTTAAACATATGACTCTAAAGCTTAGCTAGCTGCTGAATATTCTGTTGTTGATTCACAAAATGTATCTCCTGCATTCATTGTCATGAACCAAACAAGAGGGGAGAAAGAAGGAGCAGCAGTTAGTGGGCAAGCTGCAAATTAATTCAACAACTGGCACAGAAAGTATTTATTATCTCTACATTATTAGAGGTTGCTGCTTGAGCAATGTCATCTGGCTTCAGTTTTTAAAGCAGAGGAGTCCTAAATCTGCCATTCTGAAGGACGGTCTGCCATTTCTGGAGGCCTTTTGGGTCATTGCAGCCTGGGTTAAAAGTAGTTTTAGTTTTTTTTCTTTTTTTTTCTTTGGTTGTTTTTTTTTTCCTTGCATTAAAATTAATTGCAAGAACAGTTAGTGCATCTGCTCAGGCTTTTTCATTCAGGCCACTGTTGAGGGCACAAGGGACTTTAGATCCCAAAGCAGGAAGGCAACTCTACTGTACGTCCTGCCCTTGCCATAGTTCTGTTGGTGGAACTGCTACTTGTATAGGTCTGTCTCCACAGAGATTTTCACAGATTTATCTGTGGTTCCCAGGATACATTTGCTCTTGCATAAGCAGAGGACAATTTCTGCTTCGCCCCAATTCACTTTAACCAGCCTTTAGTGGGGATTGCTATTAGTTTGCTTGGTGTATTTCTCCTTCATGTGAGGTCCCAAATATTTTAGGTCCAGTTTTGTAGTTTTAGGCTTTTGAGATTCTGTTAATGTAGCCTGACAATAATGTAGATTTAATTCATCTAGTCATGTTATTGGAAGGGATGACTTCAATCTTGCAAATTTAAAAATACAAGACTTCCATCACTACTTTTAACTGCTTGATATGATCCATTAGGGTGAGTCCTTCCTATGTTTCTTTCTCTGACTATTAATCCACTGACTCTATTATCGCATTGTCTCTTAAGCAACTTTCCTTCTCTTCATTTCCCCAAAACTACCCATACATTCAATTACAAGGAAGGCCATGATTCTTCCCCCAGGACTGAGGTCAGGATGTTAGGGATGCTCTAAAATGAGTATATGTACATAGAACATGATCTCAGATTTTTAGTGAAGGACCCTTGTCTTATCTTGAGTTTCTGTTTGTTTGTTTCTTGGGGAGAGCTATGGATTGATTGTTTCCATTTTGTGAAAACAGAATTTTCATTCTGTGCAATTTCCTTGGCTAGATGGGTGGATATATAAATTTGATTTGTAAATAAATTCCAAGACTTCTAGTGACTCTTACTTCCTTATCCACCTCTAGAACCTGTAACCCCTGAGATATGAGGAACCCCAAAAGCAGATAAAATCATCTTATTCTGATGGCCTGTTTGTGCAAGTGATGGGCCAGGGCTTGATTTTTATGAGTTTTGATTATGTTTATTATTCTTATTGTTCTTAATTTTGTCTTAGTTTGACATAATGTAAACCCACCTCGGGTCTTCTAAAGGAGGGCAGTATATAAATATTTGTAAAAGAAAATCAATAAATACACCTATCAGTTCTCAAAATGTGGAACCCCTCTTTTATTTCATTTTTCTAGTTAAATATTGTTTATACAAAACATGATTATTTTTCTTATTTAGTAGTCCTACTTTAGGAGAAGTAATGTTCTATATCAGGGGTGTCAAACTCAAGTCCCGAGGGCCGGATCCAGCTGCAGGATGCTTAGATTTGGCCCATGGGGTTGCCCTGGAAACACCAAACGACCGGCCCGCAGTGCTTCTGCCAGCAAAAATGGAGCCTCCCGAGCTGCGTTTTTTTCTGGCAGAGGGTTGCAGGAAGCTGTTGCAGCCGAAAACAGAGCTCAGGAGCCCATTTTTGCTGGCAGAGCGCTTGGGCCACAACAGGCGCCCACAACATGATTGACGTTAAGCTGGCCATGCCCACTTTGGCCATCTTCACCCTGGCCTCCCAAAATCAAACACAACCCTGATGCGGCCCTCAATGAAATCGAGTTTGACACCTCTGTTCTATATCATAATTCAACATATTCTAATTGGTCAACCAATGTCTTCCCTGTATGTGTCACAGCTGTACATTTGTCCTCACAAATAACAATAAAAGTTTCGCTCCTTTTAAACAGAACATAGAGCATTAAAAGGCATGCTTCCAGATGTTAATGTGTATCTAGATCAGGGGTCTCCAAACTTGGCAACTTTAAGACTTATGGGCTTCAATTTCTAGAATTCCCCAGCCAGCATGGCTGGCTGAGGAATTCTGGAACTTGAAGTCCACAAACCTTAAAGTTGCCAAGTTTGGACAGTCATAGTCAAGATCTAAAGAAATGTGGAAGCAACAATTCTGTTCTATCTGAAAGTATAACAAGCCTATCTTTAAACAGATAGATCTGTTATATAGGACATTCTTTTAGTCCGCATCTGAGTAGAGTTTCAACTAGATTCTTATCCTGCATTAGAGACACTTTGGCAATTAAGAAGATCACACCAAAGCTGGTATTGTATAGCTGCAGGTTAGTCTGTCCACTCTGGAACATCAGTCTCAATGAAATGTATATTTTGCCTTTGGGCACAGAGAACCTAAGATTTTATGAAATAGCTTTCATTCTAAAAGATTAGCCTGAACAGCCTGAACACAAATTCAGTTGATAAAATCCAGACAGCCCACTGCCACAAAATATCCAAGGATGGCTTTTAATGCTGAACAATGGTTTATTACCCAGATTGCTGCTTATGTTTTCATTTGCACGGAGGTGAACCCACAATAAACACATATAAATTAAGCATAGCACTTTGCGGAGACCTGGGAAATGCATGGTGATTATGCACTGAGTAAATTAGCTCTAGACAAAGATTTGCTTTGCAAGTTTTATGTTTTGTCCAACTACTTGCAGTAAGGAAGAATGATTGGTAAACATTGAACTGGGAGAACTGTCCCTAATGATGACAGAGCAAGAAAAGATAGTGGTAGGGAGTGACAAGTTACTACATAAGGAGGAGGAAGAGGGTGGGAAATAAAGGGTGAGAGCTTCAGTTTTTTTAGAGTTTCAGTTCCACAAAAATCATATGAGGTCCAATAGAGCAAGCTGCACCATGGTAGCCAGAGAACATAAAAACATCAGGAGCTAGGAGAAGAAACGAAACCAGTATGGATATATTTCCCCTTTTTAGAGAAAAAAAAGCAAAGGATTTCCATTGATCATTGCATATTTGAGATTTCACAATGGTCATATGCCACCTTGATTTTATTCATTTCTCAGTTCTACAGTAGGTCTTGATCTGATTGAGGCAATCACTTCTGTCTCAACTGTGTATGCTTTCTAGCCCCATGGAAACCACAGCAGATACAAATGATGATGGGAAATGTAGACGTTAGAAATCTTTAAGCTCTACCCACTGAGAAATATAGTTGCCCTATATTTAATAGGGTCCTGCAAAACTCTGAATTGTCTTGTGGGTGACCTAGGAGAAGATGCCATTAAATGAAAATGTTGCATACAAGGGCTAAGTTAATGATCTCGTACATATTCCAAAACAGTGTGGAGACTGAAGCTGACACATGGTCCAATGCTAGTCAAGAACAGACTTTAGAGCACTAAAGTCAAGCTTTCATTGGATTGATGGCTGGTCCAAAGAAAAATAATAAACATGGAAATGGACAAGTGACATGAAAAGCAAGTGCGGAATGTTAAATTATGGATTGTACCAACTTTTAGAAAACCTCAGCAAATTACCTAAAGCTCCTTGCTTGTCTACCAGGAGACAAATCGCTGAGTTTAAAGCCTGAAAAATTTGATACCCTAAAAGTCGGACAGCAGGCCCAATGTTTAGAAGTGTAACAATGCCCAAGTATTACAATGCTCGCAAAGTGGAAGCTTCTTCCTGCTTCCTTTCTAGAAGAGTTCGATTCCCACAAGAATTGGGTGAAATGTTAGCTATAAAGAGAATACAACGTCTGAAGTTCACTCTGGGGATGCAGCTGAACAGTTCGGAGCAGCAGAGACAAAGGGGAAAAGAGTTTGGAATTGTGGATGCAACTTTAGAGTAGAGGGACGTACCAGGGAGAAGGGTCAGAAGCAAAAGATGATGAGTTCCATGAATCCTGGATGAATCTTAAAACTATGCAGTGCAGAATAGCTGTCTACTGAGTCTCACCATCGGACTTTAAGCAATTGGCCTTGTAAGAGTTTCAAAATGAACCACACAAAGTGGCTACTAGATGTAGATAGATTCAGAATAAGGATAAACAAAGGAATCGATCATCCAACGCTGGGGAATAAGTACAAGCCTTCGAGAGGTTCCTGCCTACTTAATTCAATTTAAAACTGCCTGGTTAAGCATTAGAAAAGCTATACCTCAGAAAGGCAATTAGGGAGAGATAACAGAGGAGGCTGCTTTGCCCTGATTACTATCTACTGTGCCAATTTCATGACTTTTTCTGAGGTTCTGTAACCTATCTAGGACAGGGTTTCCAACCTTGGCAACTTTAAGACTTGTGGACTTCAACTCCCAGAGTTCCTCAGCCAGCAAAGCTGGCTGAGGAACTCTGGGAGTTGAAGTCCACAAGTCTTAAAGTTGCCAAGGTTGGAGACCCCTGATCTAGGATAAGGCTGTTTCAAGCAGCTACTAAAGTTCCTCCATGGTGCTAGCGTTGTTCAGTTTTGGTTACTTTTGTGGGTTGCATGTCAAGAATCTTGAACATTTTAGTTTTTTGGGTTGTTGTTTTTTTAACAAATTAGGTAACTATTTTTATTGATATGAAATTCCAATGCTTCAGAATACAATACAATACAGATTGGTGTAATACAGAAGAGCAGCTCCTTTTTAAACCAGTTAGGACTGGAGTATCTTTGGGGTGTCATGCCCTTCTAAAAACAATCAATGTGTTTGTACACATTCATGGTTTTTAACATTACAGTGAAAAACCAAGATGGAAGCTATGGGATCTTTTTTACGCCGTCCCCTGGGTATTGTTCATCAAGCTAATGAAGAAGTCCGTTCTCTTGTTCCTTTAGCATGCCATATATTGGGGATGCTTTCAGTTGTAACCTTCCTGGAACAATGACTTGGCCTCTGATACCCTGAAAAGCTATATCATTAAATCAAAGACAAGGAAATAATCAGCAACCAGTCTAAGAAAAAGTAAGCTACCCTTTCTCTTTCCTTCCTGGTCATCTCACTTGAGTATTCTCATAATGCCCGATCATCAATTAATATTTTAGTATACTAACTTATAAAGTTTTTGTGTTGTTAAAACAAGAGATCTATGGAATGGGGGTAGGGGGTGTTATTGTAATTTATAGACCATCTAGCAGCTTTTTTCTGTCCTAGAAAGGGAGATAAAGCAACAAACAGCCAAAGCATGTCCCATCCCAAGATAATATCTGGGCAGTAATTCTGTAGTCTCACGAGTATAGCCAAAGCCCTTTAGCTCTTTATAATAAAGGTCCATAGACAGGTTCTTCCAAATGGCTAGGTTTCAAGAGGAGTCAAGTTTAGGATTATGACAACCATATTTGAGCCACCAAAATCCAAAAGATGGCAATGAATGAATTCTTTATTAGCCAAGTGTGATTACACACACAAGGAATTAGTCTTGGTGCATATGTTCTCAGTGTACATAAAAAGAAAAGATACATTCGTCAAGAATCACAAGGTACAACAGTTAATATAGTCATAGGGTACAAATTAAGTAATCAAATCATACAAGGAAAGAGTCAATATAAATCATGAGGATACAAGCAACAAAGTTACAGTCATACAGTCACAAGTGGGAGGGGATGGGTGATAGGAGCAATTAGAAGATTAATAGTAACCAGTTCGTAGTTATCCCATTTCTGCAACCCAAAGTTCTAATATCCTGGGATATGTCACACATGCGCTCTCTCTCTCTCTCTCTCCCCCTCCCTCTCCCTCTCCCTCCTCCCTCTCTCTCTGTGTAAAGATAAGGATGTGTGTGTGTGTGTGTGTGTGTGTGTGTGTGTAAAGATAAGGATAGCCTTCAGTTTAAAACCCCCTCCTGCTAATTATGCCATAGAAAAACCCTGATGTCACGGGCCTTATAATGATGACCATTTTTTCATGACAGTCAATCATGTTCCATTATCATTATTTATTGAAATACGTTCCACAGAAGTGCCTTGCCCTAGTCTCCTTCTGGAATTGTTTTTCACCTTTCACTACAACCTGCAATCCTGATACTCTTTGGCAGTCTCCAGTCAAAGGTTAACCAGACCCAATTGTACTTACTTTCCAGACCCAAATACATTGCTGCCATCTGCTGAGACCAAATATACTATACGCATTTCCCTTTCTTCTTGTGAAGTCTCCCAGATGTTTGAGTAGCTTAGAAAAAAATAAATAAATAAATTGCCTGGGAATGAGACCTTGTTGGGAAGCTCTGTTAGTTTCCTACCTCATTTCTTTTCCCCTACAAATGTGTGAACATTGAAACATCTGCTTCCAGATGGTGTGAGTTGATTCAGTTAACTGACTAATATCCGCTAATCACCGCAACGCTATTTGAGTGTCAAGGATAAGATTAGGCAAAACAAAGTTAATTTTTTTAGCCCAAGAGCATGGGATCCAGGCCATCATGCATTTCATGAATCCTCCTTTTTATGGTTATTAGAGTCTGCTCTAAGGGCCAAAATTAATGGCAGTTCCCCAAGATGCCGCCCAATTGAATTAGTGTAGCATAAGCTGGTTAAATGTCTATGGAGATTCTCAGTCAAAGGGCATAATTGTCCCAGAGGTGCTTTTTCAAAAGCACCTTTGAGATATAAACAGGCTAAATGGGTTTAACATGACTAGAAAATGAGATCATGAAGGTAGTCCTCGATTTACGACCACAGCCGAGACCAAAATTTATGCTGCTAAGTGAGTCATTAGTTAAGTTACTTTTGCCCCATTTTATGATCTTTCTTGCCACAGTTGTTAAGTGAATCATTGCAGTTTAAGTTAAGGACTTTGTAACCCAGTTGTTCAGTGAATCTGGCTTCCCCATTAACTTTGCTCGTCGTAAATCTGAACCAGTTGCCAAACATCCTAATTTTGATCGAGTGTCTGAATTTTGATCATATAACCGTGGGGATCAGAGGTGGTATTCAGCAGGTTCGGACCAGTTCTGGAGAACTGGTAGCGGAAATTTTGAGTAGTTCGGAGAACCGTTAAATACCACCTTTGACTGGCCCCGCCCCCATCTATTCTCTGCCTCCCAAGTCCCAGCTGATTGGCTGGGTCCTGTTTTCTTGCCCTGCACAAGAGAATGGAGCTGGAAAGCAGGTTAGAGGAGTGGGAGGGAATGGGATTTTGCAGTAACCTTCCCCTGCCATGCCCACCAAGCCACGCCCACAGAACCAGTAGTAAAAAAAAACCTGAATCCCACCACTGATGTTTTGCAAGTGTGAAAAATGGCCATAAGTCATTTTTTTCATTAGCTTTGTAATTTTGAATGGTCACTAAAAGAACTGTTGTAAGTTGAGGACTACCTGTATTGTCTCCCCAATGAGGCCTTCCTTCCAAATTCTCACCTATATGTATAATAGGAGCTTGCACCCATCGTGTCATCATTCTGTTAGTGGGTAGTGTAGTATGAAAAAGGCTGTTTTTTATGGAGTTCATTCAGTTCTGCACTTGTCAGTGGTTTCATAATCCAGGATTTTCCCATCCTCACATAACACACTGGATCCTTAACCTTGGCCTTCAGGCTCATAGATTAAACATGTGACTTTCTGATACTCAGTGCTTCACAATAATGACAATTTTGCTATAGAAGTCTATTAAGTTGCCACAATAATAATACATTTATTTATCAAATTTATACAGCTGCCCTTTTTTTTTTTTACTGCAGTGAAACATAGTGCATCAATAGATTTATTGAAGGTCAGTGAAAATGATAACTTCTTCTCCCCCGTTTTATAGACAGAAAATTTATTGCGACTTATCCAAAATCACAGCACAAGTGAAAGTGAGGGAAAGAGAGTTGAGAATTAAGGTGTGTGTGTGTGTTGTCATGTGACTGCTAGGCTTTGTAAATTATATTTTCACTGGTATATATTAGCTCACTTGTATATACCGTGTTTCTCCAACAATACGCCGTCCCAATAGAAAGACCCAGCATGTTTTCTAGGTATAAGGTGAAATTAATCCCCTCCCCCCAAATTTAGGCCTATTTTAAAACATGCGAAATGAGGGGGAGGGAAGGGGGAAACTTGCTGTTAAGAGCGCCCCACGGGCAGCCATGCCTCACCACCAGCCGCTCCGAACAGCTGATCATGGCGGAGTGTGGAGAGCTCCTTACCCCCGCCAAGCACATTTGCTACAGACCCAGGTATGGTGCTGGCTGCAGGCCGGGTCAGTGGCAGGTGGTGGCGGTGTGGATGTCAGCCCCAGCGGCGACGGGGCACTTTGCATTGCAGGACCTTTGGCGGCCGCCACTGCTGCTTCCTCTGCCACTGTCGCTTTCCCTTCTGCCCTCGCCATGGTATTTAGCAGGTTCGGACCAGTTCTGGAGAACTGGTAGCAGAAATGTTGAGTAGTTCAGAGAACCGGCAAATACCACCTCTGACTGGCTCCTCCCCCATCTATTCTCTGCCTCCCGAGTCCCAGCTGATCAGCTGGGTCTTCTTTTGTTGCCCTTCACAAGAGAACAGAACTGGAAAGCAGGTTAGTGAGGTGGGGCGGGAATGGGATTTTGCAGTAATCTTCCCCTAGGAGTGAGGTGGGAATGGAGATTTTACAGTATCCTTCCCCTGCCACGCCCACCAAGCCACACCCACAGAACCAGTAGCAAAAAAAATTGCATCCCACCACTGGGTTTAAGGCCTGTCCATGTGGATGTCTGTAGTAGCCTGATCCTGACCCACCCTCTGGCATGGTGGAAGAGGACACACCTGGAATTTTACAATTAATGGTTTCTTATTAAAAATACTCTTCATGGGGGAATTAAGGCTAAAATATCATGGGGAATGATATTTCAGAGAAAAGGGGGAAATGCTGAGGTGGGCTTACTTAATTTATTTGTTTGTTTTATTTATATCCCACTTTTATTTTTACAAATAACTCAAATGGTGAACTTGCACAATACTGCTTCCTTCTCCCATTTTCCTCATAGTAGCCATTCTCTGAGGTAAGTTGGGCTGAAAGGGAATGACTGACCCAAAGTCACCCAGCTGACTTTCATGCCTAAAACTGGACTAGAACTCATGGTCTCCTGTTTTCTAGAGTGGTCCCTTAACCACTAGACCAAACTGGTTCTCTTAATGGCATTCAGAAGCAATTGGCAATCAGTACAGCTCTTGGAGCAGAAATACTATACTTTTTTGTTTTGTCATGCCCCTGGTGGAGACTGACTCTGAGGGAGAGGAGGAACAGCCAACAGGTAGTGGAAGTGTGGCTCTGAAAGTTGTGGAGGAGGCTGGGGAAGGGCAGAGGCCGGCTGAGCAGTCAGAGGAGGACCTAGGCTCATGCCATATCCATCCTAGGGCACGAAGGGAGAAGAAGATAAGGGAGAGACGTGGTCTACTCAGGAGGAGAGGGCTTTGATCCTCTTCATGGGCTGCAGCTGTGACAACTGAATAAGAGTTTGGACCTGCGTAGTGGCGAATGCTGGAAACAAAGCGTGGAAATATTTCTAGTTTATAGTTCCTCTCTGAGTTTGGCGTCCTTCCCAGAGTGTGTTATCTGTGGACATCCTCCAGCCCTTATCTTGCCTGGTTTGTATTGCTTTTTTCCTTCTTTGTGTAACTGTTTGTGTGGGAGTTTTTTTTTTTTTTTTTTGTCTTCCCTCAAAGATATTCGGAGCTTGGAAGCAAAGGGAAGGAATAAAAGGGACTTCACCTGTTTTCTGTGACTGTGTTTGTTTCGTATCCCACCCTGGGTCATCTCATGTTTGTTCAGTGGTTCACATTGGGCTAATGCTTGGAAACCTCCATCAAAGGCAATTGCTTCCAACCTCAACATATGACCATAATTGAGCCCAAAATTTCTGTTACTAAGTGAGACAGTTTTATGACAGTTGTTAAGTGAATCACTGCAGGTGTTCAATTAATAACGTAGTTGTTAAGTGAATATGACCTCACCACTGACTTTGCTTGTCTAGAAAGTCGCAAAAGAGGGCCACATGGCACTGCAACTGCAATAAATACGAACCAGTTGCAAAGTGTCTGAATTTTAATCACGGAGATGCCACAACGGCCTTAAGTGTGAAAAATGCTCATGTCACTTTTTTGAGATCTATTGTGACTTCAAACGGTCCCTAAACGAACTGTTATAAGTCGAGAACTATCTGTATACATGTTTGCAAGGGAGCCTACTTTTTCATACATGCATAAACAGATGCTAAAATCGGAGAGGTTTGCTTTGGGCCATGTTGGTGGGTGTATGTCATGCTCAAAGCAGCTAATTCTCAATGTACAAAGTGTCTTGTTTAAAATAAACAAATGCAAGGCAGAGGTTCACTTGACATAATGAAAGCAAAATGGGACTTTTTATATGTTCTCAATTAAGCCTTCTGCAGTAACAAGAGTGGTGGGAGAAGGGAGGGGCAGAACAGATGTTCTCTTTTAGTCCTCAAAAAGACTTCAAAATAGACATTTCTCCTGCCACCTAACTAAGGGGGGCGGAACCTGTTATAGCCCAGGCCTTTTGGGGCCTTTTTTCTACCCTTCTAATAGAGGCCTATTGATGATCATTTCAAGAAATGTACACCAGAAACATTTTGCTGCACGTAAGAGAGAAATAAAGAGAGAGATTATGCCCTCAACGACTCAGCCTCTTTAAGTTCATAAATGAAAAATGTTTACTCAATTCCTCAATTTACAATAGAATAGAATAGAATTCTTTATTGGCCAAGTGTGATTGGACACACAAGGAATTTGTCTTGGTGCAAATGCTCTCAGTGTACATAAAAGAAAAGATACATTCATCAAGAGTCAAGAATCATAAGCTATAACATTTAATAATAGTCATAGGGTACAATAAGCAATCAAATCATACTAGGAAAGATATAAATCGTAAGGATACGAACGACAAAGTTACAGTCATACGGTCACAAGTGGGAGGGGATAGGCGATAAGGAGTGATGAGAAGATTAATAGTAATAGTAATGCAGACTTTGTAAATAGTTGGGCAGTGTTGAGGGAATTATTTGTTTAGCAATGATGGATTCGGAAAAAACTGTCCTTGTGTCTAGTTGTTCTGGTGTGCAGTGCTCTATAGCAGGGTCCCAGACGCGCGAACAGCTTACCGGGCCGCTGGTTGCTGGCGCCGCCATCTTTTTGTAAAAGCAATTTTTCAAAAGATGGCGGCGCCAGCGTGAGCTTTTCGGTGAAAGCCATTTCTCCAAAGCTCACCAACTGCGCCGCATGAAAATCACTCGTGACGCCCGGAGTGATTTTCGAAAAAGATGCGGCCAGCTGCCGAACGCGCCAGCTGCCGGAACGGCGCGCGAGGTTGGGATCCTGCTCTATAGCGCCGTTTTGAGAGTAAGAGTTGAAACAGTTTATGTCCGGGATGTGAGGGGTCTGTAAATATTTTCACAGCCCTCTTTTTGACTCGTGCAGTATATAGGTCCTCGATTGAAGGCAGGTTGGTAGTAATTGTTTTTTTCAACAGTTCATTTCAGTTCAAAGTTACAACGGCACTGAAAAAAGTGACCTTTGACCATTTTTTACAGTTATGACCTTTGTAGCATTCCCATGATCATGTGATCAAAAATTCAGCTACTTGGCAACTGGTTCATACTTATGACCGTTGCTGTGTCCCAAGGTCATGGGATCACCTTTTGCGACCTTTTGACAAGCAAAATCAATGGGGAAGCCAGATTCATTTAACAACCAGGTTGCTAACAAAGCAACTGCAGTGCTTCACTTAATAGCTATGGCAGGAAAGGTTGTAAAATGGGGCAAAAGTCATTGAATAAATGTCTCATTTAACAACAGAACTGTTGGGCTCAATTGTGGTCATAAGTCAAAGACTACCTGTATATTTTTTTAAAATGTTTCCAGATGCGAAGTTTCCCTCCTTCTTATTTAGGCTTCCTTACCCCTTCATCATGCAGCCTAAGTTTAAAAAAAAGTGTAAGTGTGTATTTTCTTGTTTTGTCTAGTGCAAATTGGAGGGGGCACATACTGAATATCAGGGGACCTACTTCAAAGACATCCTTGTTACATTTTTCTATCTGCCTGCTTATTTTCCATCTCCCTGCTGAAATTCACTGGCTGAATTTACCTATCATTCCCTACCATAATGTGGCTTATTTGATTTTGGTTCAGCATAACATGCGAACAAAGTCATCATAGTTGCAAACCAGTACATATGCACTGTATGACAACCAGAGGTGGTATTCAGTAGGTTCTGACCAGTTCTGGAGAACCGGTAGTGGAAATTTTGAGTAGTTCGGAGAACAGGCAAATACCACCTCTGACTGGCCCCGCCACCATCTATTCTCTGCCACCCAAGTCCCAGCTGATTGGCTGGGTCTTCTTTTGTTGCCCCGCATGGAAGGATGGAGCTGGAAATCAGGTTAGTGGAGTGGGAAGGGAATTGGGATTTTGCAGTATCCTTCCCCTGCCACACCCACCAGGCCATGCCCACAGAACCGGTAGAAAAACAATGTAAATCACACCACTGATGTCAACCAGAAAACATCTATAGCCAGGCATTTGTGGCGAAGACACATCATACTTTAAGCCTTAACCAATATCTTCACCTCTTGATGGGAAGAAAAGAGAAATGACCATGGTAACCTGGTAGAAGGATATCAGAAAGCTGAGGGAGGAGTAACTTCAGTTGTGGATCTGTTATCAGTACAGAGATGTCCATAGGAAGGCATGATCCAGATGCTTGTCACAAAATACAGGTAGTCTTCAGCTTATGACTACAATTAAGCCCAACATTTCTGTTGCTAAGTAAGGAGTGGTATGGTGGCCTAGAGATGGAGCTCTTGACTCACAATCAGGAGGCTGTGAGTTTGATCCTAGGTGGAGGCAGATATTTCTCTCTCTGGGCACACTGAAAATATATCTGCTGAACAAAACTCCTCATTGGTGACAGGAAGGGCATGTGGCCATTAAACACTCTGCTAACTCCATTCAGTTGCCCAGATTCCACCCTGCAAGGGATTATGGGGTCGTTAAAAGATTTTGATGATTTCTGTTGCTTAGAAAAACAATTGTTAAGTTGCATCTCATTAATGAGTTGCGTCCCATTTTATGAATCTTTTTTGCTACCGTTATTAAACAAATTGCAGTTGCTAAGTGGAACATGCAGTTAAGAGAAGCTGTTGACTTTGCTTATTGAAAACGAACTGGGAAGGTTACAAAGGGTGACCACATGACCCTGGGACAGTGCAACTGTCCGAAAGACATCCCAGTTACCAAGTGCCTGAATTAGGATCATATGCTATGGGGATGCTGCAACGGTCATAAGTGTGAAAAAATGGCTCATATGTTACTTTTTCAGTGCCATTGTAACTTTGTATGGTCACTAAATGAATGGCTGCAAGTTGAGGTCTACCTGTAGAAGATCTCCTCCCTCTCCCATTCTCATGGATATGTTCAGGAGCAATAACTGATAGCAGCACTGTGAATGATGCCGTTCATGATACATGTGGCAGCTTCTCCTGGCCCCATATGCCTCTTTCATAGACTCAGTGCCATTCCTTTTCAACAAAAGTATTTATAATAGAAATAGCATTTAGGCTTATATACCTCCTGATATCCCTCTCTGGGCAGCTTACAATGTAGAAGTATTATTTACATATGGCCCCCAACAATCTGGGTCCTCGTTTTACCGACCTTGGAAAGATGGAAGGCTGAGTCAACCTTGATCCCACCCCCCTTCAGGATTGAACTCCATCCTGTGGGCAGAGTTAGCTTGCAAGACTGTACTTTAACCATTGCGCCACCAGGCCCCCCTCTAAGTACTGAGTCTGAATGCATTTCCATGAAGCACAGTTTGGTCCAAGCTAACTGATTTGCAACTATCCAAGATCTTGGGAGGGCTTCCTGCAAAGATGCCTCCTTTATCATCCATGTCAATGAATAGGTGAGAATTGAGACGACTGTAGTGGTCTTTCTGTGGGCAATTGATGTGCTCTGTCACCAAGTGGCTGCCCCCTTTCTGAAAAGCCAACCTGTCTTTTCATACGCCCAATTTCAACTTAGGCTGCAGCAATGGAAGTATTTGCTCTTCACTGCTACACCAAAAAGGACAGAGCGATTGCAAATGTCTCTCTCTAATTCAGGGGTATCAAATGTGAGCCAAATGCGAGCCAAATTCGGTGGTGGGGTGCTTAGATCTGACCCATGGGGCCACCCTGGAAACAGCAGACCAACTCGCAGTGCCTCTGCCAGCGAAAATGGGCACCTAATCTCTGTTTTTGTCTGGGATGGCCTCCTGCAACCCTCTGCCAGGAGGCTGTCCCAGCCAAAAACAGAGATTGGGAGCCCGTTTTCTCTGGCAGAACACGCGGGCTGCCACAGGCACCCCAACACAAGTGATGTCAAACTGGCCATGCCCATCCTGGCCACGCCCCCCCCACTCCCAAGGTCAAACACAACCCTGATGCAGCCCTCAATGAAATTGAGGTTGACACCCCTGCTCCAATTTTTTGAAGTTTGTCTCTTCGCTTTAGGACCACTGCAGCGTTCATAAGTTGAAACGTAACAGCTGCCGCGGTGTCTCCATCAGTGTACTTGTGCCTAATAACAGCAGAAATAACACCTTGCTAGAGCCAATGTAGACAAAAACGTTGAAACTAACCGCACAATCGGATGCAGGTTTACTTCCAAATAAAGCCACCATGTTTAAGTGGTGCTTGCAAAACTAATAAGTATGGTTAAGGTTGCAGCCAAAGAAATCGGATGATGTAATAACCACGATCGAACCGCTAAATATTGAAATTTCTCATTATCAATAATTCATCGGATCTCATGGCCTCAAAAAAAGAAAAAAAAACCTAGATCACAGTGCGAGCGGGAAACCTTCTCAAACATGATCTAGGCGTTTGCATAAATCCCCCTTTATTTCCCAGTGAAGTATTCCCCGCCTTCCCTCCCTCCTCCTTTCTTTTCCCCTTGCTAGGTGTCTTATGAAACTGAAATGTCAAGTGAGGGTTGCTTTATATCGTGTTCTGTCAATCAAACAAACGGAGGCTTTATGCATCTGTTGCCAGTTATATTGGCACTTTTTGAAGAGGGTTTCGGTGGGAGTGAGAATAAATAAAGATCCTTCAGGCACTTTCTCATTTATGGATGAGGAATCAAAGCAGTCTGAAACTTCATTTCAGGCCTGATACCCTGAAGATTGTTGGCTGATAATTCTGGATGGAACAGCTTATCTGGGAGGATTAGGAAGAACATGAGCTTCCTATTACTGCCGGCTTCAGTCTATTCAGCCGCACAGACTTTGTCACACAGTATCTGTGCCTTTACATATGTCACTAATCTTATCTATATCTTCTCAGCTCTTTCTGTTGAAGCTGTGCTTCCTTGCACCTAACCCTCCCCGCCCATTTCTTCATTACACTGGCCGTGTAGGCATTAGCCTCCCTTTAGCAGCCTTTGCTGTACCCTGTCATTCAGAAAGGGCTAGTAAAGCGAAGGCTGGAGCCTTCGAGTGCAGGTAATGGTTGGGCTTTATCTCAGGTCCCCTGGGTCACGCACTGGTATATTAAATGTCAATTCCCGCTTCATCATTCTCTCTTTTGGTCCTCCATAATCATACCTTTAAAAAAAAACAAAAAAACACCCACATATACTCCAACCTCTGATCCAGTAAAGTGAGTTAATGAGCCCTAAGGAGAAGCAGAATTAATCAAGTTGACCTCAAGACCTCTAGCAGGTCCTTATGCACTGTTAAGTCCTGGTTGGAAGGAGGGGTAAGGCATCTCCATCCTTGCAGGTATATATTTTTTTTTTTTAAAGAAGATCTAACAAATCCCTGTTAGAATTCTCCAGAATTGCAGGAATTAGTTATGTCTAAACTGATAAAAAGAAGGCCTGGGGTGACTAGAAGCACTCTTCCAATATTTGAGGGGCTATGACCAAGAAGAGGGATGTGTGTGTGTGTGTTTCAACCTATTGTCCAAAGCACCTGAGAGCAGGACAAGAAGCAATGGATGGAAAATAATCAAGGAGAGATCCAACCTAGAACTAAGGAGAAATTTCCTGACAGACAGAACAATTAATCAGTGGAACAACTTGCCTCCAGAGGTTGTGAATGTGAATGCTTCTGGATAACACTGGGAGTTTTTAAGAAGAGACTGGATAACAATTTGTCTGAAGGGGGTGTAAGTTACCTAAGCAGAGGGTTGGACTAGAAGACCTCCAAGGCAGAGGTGGTATTCAGCAGGTTCTGACCAGTTCTGGAGAACCAGTAGTGGAAATTTTGAGTAGTTCGGAGAACCAGCCAATACCACCTCTGACTGGAGATTTTACAGTATCCTTCCCCTGCCACGCCCACCAAGCCACGCCCACAGAACCAGTAGTAAAAATTTTTGAATCCCACCACTGCTCCAAGGTCACTTCCAACTCTGTTATTCTGTTGTGCAGAACAGTTCTGGTGCATTGTTTCCCCCTTCCAGCTCTTATCCAACTTCATGAAAGGGAATTTACTTTATGAATTAATTCCATTAGAGACAGCTGCTATCCAAAAGAATTATTTAGGCAGTGTGTGACATTGTTTGACTCTATTTATGTACTCTCCCAATTCATATACAAACAGTCCTCATTTAACAGCAACAATTGGGACCAGCGATGTAGTCATTAAATGAAACAGTCATTGAGTAAAACTGCAATGGTGCTTATGATCCTACAGTACTTCAAATTTCCATTGCAAAGGTTGTAAATGACAGGATTGATTAAAGTTATGTTTTCATCTCTGCTGTAATTGTGAATGGTCACTAAACGAGGACTACCTGTATGATTCTCTGGAGATGGCCAAGGGGAATGTACTCAAAAAGCCTTTCTTTTATTCTGATGCATCTGTTCCACAGTTGGTGGCCTCCCATGATTCAGTTAAACCCCAAGAGAAAGCATCATGGGGAAATTACCTTCACCTTATCTCTGAATGGAAAAATGCTTAATAAAAAACAAGAACAGCGCCAGTGGTAACCGTACACTCCCTAATCTCTCACAATAAGGTAACCTCAAAAACACTATCAAGGTAAAGTCAAAACATTTCAAGTACCTTGAGGTTCAAAGAGAAACAAACATGATTTTCAAGAAAAAAAAAGCAGTGGAATAACTGCAGAATAGATTTTAAGTATAACTTTGGCTAAACTGTTGCCCTATGATTATGTTAATTATTTAGTCCTGTGGGAGACGCTTCACTTTTGTTGTTTTTCAATGTCTGGTTTGTGCTCTTTTCTGTTTGTTGTAGTGTTACTCTGATGTTACTCTCATACAGATACTGTAGATAGAGTTTTAGATTTTAAATTTGCGTTAGTTTTTTTTGCTAGGAACAGCTTCTATCGGAGTGACAAATCAAAGTTGTTAAATAAAATTTCAGCAAAATGCTAACAGTATTTTTTTATAACTACCATGTTTCTCCAACAATACGGCCTCCACCAATAGGAAGGCCCAGCATGATTTCTAGGCATGAGGTGAAATTAAGCCCTGCCCCCCAAATTTAGGCCTATTTAATCCATGCGTTTCCCCGCCATTTCTCACATCGTTCGTTAGAACTACACGAGGTGAAGAGAAATGGGGGGGGAAGGGCGGGGGAGATGGGGAGAAAACTTGCCTTTAGGAGTGCCCTGTAGGTAGCCTAGGCTAGAATACCCCAATAGCCGATAGAAGCTCCCCGAAGGCAGAGTCCCCAGCCGCTTCAGGGCGTGGCATGGCTGCCCGTGTCCCCTCGCCTTTAGGCAGTCTCTTTCGGGTGATGGAAGCTCCCCAAGTGCAGTCACCAGCTACTTCGATCAGCTGATAGAAGCGGCCTTGCGGTGAGGGGAGTGTGTGTGTGCACTCGCCCCGAGGCCACTTCTACCGGCCAATCGAAGTGGCTGGTGACTGCACTTGGGGAGCTTCCATCGCCTGAAAGAGACTGCCTAAAGGCGAGGGGACACGGGTAGCCATGCCTCGCCCCGAAGCAGCTGGGGACTCTGCCTTCAGGGAGCTTTCGTTGGCCAATAGAAGCGGCCTCGCGGCGAGGTATGTGCGTATGGGCCGCTCTAGGTGGGGGAGGAAATTAAGTCACCCCCGAAAAGAGGCCTAGCCGTTTTTTCGGGGGTCAAAAAAAAAATAAGGCCTGGCCTTGTGAGAAACACGGTAGCGAATACTCCAAATCAGGAGTGTCAAACTCAACACACACACATTTTCATTTTACTACTATAGGATTTTCCCCGCAACCCTTATTGTTATTCTGCAGAGTTAGTAGGGATCTGTATCACGACTGCTACCTCAAGGTTGAAACAATAAGCTTTATCTGAAGCTGACAAATGTAATTTTTCCTTTTCCTATATGAATCTCACAGATGCCATGGTGTGCTCATCTTACAATAATCACCCCAGCCAGGACTGTGTCATTTACCACAGGCCCATCTTTTATTCTGTGACAAGCAGAAGCAATAAGGAGGACAACTTCTGTCCCAAAGCCATTTTGCATGTTGCTAAATGATGTCATGGGGACAGACACCAAATGCCAGATTTAGCCATGCTTGCCTAAAGGATCTTGTGCCTGGAAACTTTGAAAAACTATTTGGTCCAGTAATGAAAATGTTTCTTCCCCCTTTAAAGGTCTTAAAACAGTGCTTCCCAACCTTGGCAAGTTGAAGGTGTATGGACTTCAACTCCCAGAATTCTACAGCCAAATTTGCTGGCTGGGGAATTCTGGGAGTTGAAGTCCACATAACTTCAAGTTGCCAAGGTTGAGAAATACTGATTTAAAGCATCTGAACAGAGAGTCAGCAGGGATCTGTATCTGGGATAGTCACGGTCACTTTCAAGGTCTATAAGAAAATAAATTACAGACCATCCTAGGGAATACTTGTTTCAGGATGCCAATCCAGTTCAATTGTTTTGTCATTCAAAATGCTTGCATGTAGCAATTTACCAGTCATTCAATTTCAAGGAGTGAAAATAAATGTTCTGCTGGATGGGTAGAGAAGTGATCTAATGGTTCCAGCAATATTTCTTTATGATGAAATTCAATCTCATGTAATGGGCTTTTTTCCTGAATTCCCAATCATTTCCCCAAATCATTAGACCCAAAAGCCATAATTCTAGAAAATTATTGGAGTGCTTTTGCTCTCACGGGTATCTCTCCCACCTTTTAATTCTTCTTACCTGTATATATTCCTTTTCAGAAAATATTTGTATACATTTCTCTATTCCCAATGGTTACTATCTTCTCCTATATAGCCTATCTGCTTATTATTACATTCTGGAAGACAGAAAATACATGCAGAAATCATCCAGGGAAGAAAACACCTAGAACCAGGGGTGGGATTCTACCAGTTCGCACCTATTCGCTAGAACCAGTTGGTAACATTCTAAGCAGTTCAGAGAACCAGTTGTTAGAAGAAATTGCTGGCCTAATCCTGTAAGGCAGTGATCCCCAACCTTTCTTATGCCGCGGCCCGGTATCCCCAACCTTTTTTATGGCACGGCATGGTACCGGCATTAGCTGGGCGCCGCCATCTTTTTTTGATGAAAAAGTGCTTCCGGTGAGCTTTCTACCCGGAAAGTACCGGTGGTTGGGGACCCCTGCTGTAAGGAAGGCAGGAAGGAAACATTCTGGTGTTGCTTACAGAAACTGCTTCTCTGTTAACCCTTATTACATTCTTGGCAGGACTAGACTTTCTGTCTCAGGAACTTCTCTGGAGTTTTTTTTCCTTCCTTTGCTGGTACTTTGCTTGTAACATTCAAAGTTACAATGGCGCTGAAAAAAGTGACTTATGACCATTTTTCACACTTACAACTGTTGCAGCATCCCCACAGTCATGAGAGGCCAGGCGAGGAGATGTGTGCCTGGATGTGAGTGATATTGAGTTGGCCACGCCCAGCATGACCACCAAGCCATGTCCACCCAGTCACATGACCACCAAGCCACGCCCACCAACTAAGCCACGCCCACAGAACCGGTTGTTAAAAAAATTGAATCCCACCCCTGCCTAGAACAATATACAGGATTTCATCAGATCATAGATTGGAAGGAATCATTTATGCCATTAAATTCAACCCCATGTTTAGTTTAGAAATCTATTTACAGCATCCCCATCACATGGTGTATTCACTGTCTGCTTAAATTCAGGGAGGTTCTCCCAGTTCTTTGGGCAATTGGTCCACTGTTGAGTTATCTCACAATTAGGAATTGGTTTTCCCCCTTAACATTGAAATAGAAATCTGCCTTCTTGTAACTTATTTCATAACCTAGATCTAGGATAGGGCAGAATAAGTATCAATCATCTTCCATCTAATGGAATTAGTCTAGTGGTTAAGTCACCAGGCTAGAATTCAGAAGCCTGTAAGTTCTAGACCCACCTTAAGGATGAAAGCCAACTGGGTGACTTTGGGCCAGTCAGTTTCTCTCTTTCAGCCCAACCCACCTCACAGAGTTGTTGTTGTTGTGGAGAAAATAGGAGGAGGAAGGAGTTTTAAATAGGTCCCCCACCTTGAGTTATTTATAAAAATAATAAAGGCAGGAAAAAATATCTAATAAATATAAACAAACCCTTTTAGATACTTGAAGAGTATTGCTTTCTTAAGCATTTCTCAAACAATTCTAACCACTTCCAAATTCTTTATTCAGTTTGGAAAAAGAACTCTATGACTTAAGAACTGATTGACAGCTAGCCAAGTATAGGAGCTCTGATTGTGATCTGACTGATTGTACACATCTGTATTTTGCTGCTTATACAATGATGTTATACAATTTCATCTACCTGGCACACTTGTACTTGTATATATTGCTAGCACTGCAACCAAGGAAGAAAAATCTTCCAAACAGAAACACTCATCCAGCAATGTGGAAAAAAATATTGTTTTGCTCTGGATTTTTTTTCTCTAAAGGTATGGCTTGTACCTGAAATTTATCAGGAAAATGGAGCAAATTACCAGAAATCAACAATAATCTTGGTCTAGGATGAAGTTAAGAAAGTGAGACTTTAAGCCACAAGAATTGCTAACCAAGAAGGATCTACTCTGTGTAACATCATCCACCTCTGACCAAAAACACTACTTTGCAAGAAACCAGGTGCACCAAAGTGTAAATTTGCTACTGTTAGTTAAGAAAAGTGGATTATAATAAAAGGGCAGCTAACAATACAAGCAAAATAAATCATAAAACTCAAAACACAAAATCCAAGCAGGACCAATATAAAACAACAAATCCTAAAGAATTGATCAGAAGATTCAGATTCAGATTCATAGAGCAAGAGACACTGTAAAACAAAAACAGGACAGGTATTGGCTAAGCCTAGGAGGAAATTTGACTTCAATCCAAATTTAAAAATGCTAAAAATTGACCAACAGCCTAAAAAAAAAAAAAGATTTAGGCTTGATGACCCAGGAGATATTCTTCTAAATTAAGACCATGGGAGAGAAAGTCCAGATTCAAGCAGATGACTTCTGAGCTTCATTTGCTAGTCAATGAAGTCTTACAACACCAACACAGCACTCTGTGATTTCTGTAATCGCTCTGGTATCAATTTTATGGGCTGAAATAAATAACTGGGAGACAGTTGGTATCTTCCTCTCTTGCTGCCTTGACCTTTATTGCTCCCAACAAATTAGGATCGAGTTTTGACACGCAAGGAGGCTTTCATCTTTGCTCACTGAAGCAATGGCCAGAGAAATTTTACTGTACTCTGACACAGAAGCATCAGCAAGCTGATCATGTACAACTGCATTACAGCACTCATTTTAACATGAGCAACTGATCAAGGTTGTGGCTCTGCTTTGAGAGTAACGTAGAGCTGGGTCTTTGTGAAGGGCTGACACATAGTTCAGCTGTGCCTATGGAAGTTGGCACTTCAAAGCAAAGGAGCCCTGGTTCATTTCAAACACATCTGGAATTAATGCATTTCTTTTCCCAGGCACATTCTATTCTTTCATGTCACACCTGCTGTACAAAAATGGAAATACCAATTACTCCTGCTCCCTTCTGCAAGTACCCAGGTAATGGATAAGAAAGTTGATGTAATTTTTTTTTTAAAAAAAGTTATTGGTTTAAAATAATTTGCAAGTATACAAGGTGCACATCATTTCAGGCATATATCACATTATCTTTTGTGAGCCCTATAAACCTGAAATTATGTATTTCAAATAACATGCTTTCAGCATTTTAAATATTAGTAATTCAAATGCTGCTTTTATCTGAAAGGAAGACTCCTTCCCATCCCCAAATAATTTAACTTTAAAATGGAAGAATTGCCTTAAGGGCCTAAGGTGAGATTGTTTTTTGTTCATCTTTATTTTATGGTAGAGGTAAGTGTAATTTTAAATTCAGTGGTGTTTTTTTTTTTTAAGTACTGTTGTTTTTCAGTTTTCATCCTGAAATCTGTACGGATCAAAAAGAAAGTGCTGTCAGAGATCAAACAAGTCAAAAGATAAATTCATCATGATTGGTCAATTGCAACCACCACTTTCACTTTACTTATTTAATCTGATTTAGAAATGATTCTCCCACAGGTGCTGTGTCAACTAAAAAACAATATTTCTTTGGTCTTTTGAGTTGCCAGAAGAGACTTATGATTTGAATGGGGGCGCAGGTTGGAGTCCTGACATGCTGTGCATGAGAGATGTTATGACAAAAAGGTTTGTTCAACTCTGTTTAAAAAAAAACAGCGTATACTTTTACAAAATATAATAAATATTTAATATAAATATTTTTCAAAGTAATTTGCATAATTTTCTCTTTTTTCTTATCGAAGTAACTTCATCTCCCATCCTTCCCAGGTCTTGCTATGCTGACTCAACATAGGATATAGGGGGAAGGGATGAGCAAAGAATGCCTGGATTGTACCCCAAAATTATATATTCCCAACAGTATCATCCAAGGTGGGAAGGTCATCCATTGGGTCATAATGAGATGGAATGGAGGCGGATAATCTCTTTAGTGACAACTGCAAAAGTTCATTTCATACTGCGTAAGAGAATGCAACAATAAGCCTCATGGATAGAATATATAAAATTATTAATGTTATAGTGACAGATGATAGTGCCATAGCACCCTACAGTAAAGATGCTTGCCTCCCACTTGGAAGGTTGAGAGTTCCATCCTAGGCAGCAGATATTTCTCTATCAGGGCGCAAAGAGAAAATATCTGCTGTGAACTCTGCATAGGTGTCAGGAAGGGCATCCAGGCTGGTAAATGGTCAGCTGCATTTAGTTGTCCCAACTCTACCCTGAAACAAGGGATTAAAAGATCATTTTAAAAAAATAGTGATATGATAGCCCCTTAGATTGGAAGGCACTTAATATGCTACCGAGAAAAATTTGAGGATTTTTCAGAATGCTAATATAGTTTTTAACATGGCTAGATTAAAACTTTGGGAATATCTAGTTGCAGATGTTGCCCTGCAGGAAAAGAAATCTGTAAAGACAGAATTAAATCGGGAATATGGAATGTAAGGAACATAAACATTAGAAAATTCAGCAAAAGAAAGGCAAAATGAATTGACTCCTATATTGACATCTTAGACATTAGAGAATTTAGATAGTTTGAACTGGACACTTTCTGTTGGAAAAATCTTAAGGTTTTCTACTTAGGACATGAAAAACAAAGAAGGAACAGCATTCCATAGTTAGAAAAGGTATAGTAAGAACTTTGCTACAGTGCAATCAGTCACCAAATAATATTTAGAACTGAAGATACTTGTGGTTGGATAGCTCAGAATCATTCAGGTAAGTATATAATACTCATCCAATAATACTCTATGGATGCAAAAGTTGGATTTTGAAGAAGTAGCACAAAAAGTATTTATGTTTTTGAACTTTGATGTCAAGAGAACATTAGCACGAATAGCAAAGAAAACAAACAAATGGATCATCAGACAAATCAATCAGGCTCAAAGTATCATATTTTGGTCATTTGTTAGAAGGCCTAGATCTCTGGAAAAGTTTATAATCTATGGAGAGATGGAAGGAAGGAGAAAAAAGGACAATAATTAGCAAGGGGAATAAACTTAATTACAGCAATGAGAGGTGCACCTGAAATATCTTCCTGGAGAAAATGTGATTGCTAAAAGATAACACCAACTGGACAGTATATAATCAATCAATCAATTAATCAAGGTCATTCTTGTTCAAAGGGGTTTTGAATGTTATTTCAAGTTTAGCATAACTTTTTTCACAAATTCTATTTTATGAACATCAACATTCCTAAGTATGTGAACAGGTACTCGTCATACGTCATAAACATTTGTTTTAGAATGACTAACATTTTAAAAAATTGTGGCAAAATATTAATGAAATGCAGAGAATAGAGGTAAGTTGAATATCAGTCATCCACATTTTTAAAAGAGGTATAGTAACATTCCTTCTTAAAGGAGCCCAAATCAAAAATAAAACATCAGCCATTACAAAAAGAAGATGATACATTCTAAGAATTAATTTCAAATAGCTTCTTGATAGAAAGTGAAAATAGTGAGTCTTTTTTTTTCTCTTGGTGTTATCTCTGCAGCTAAATGCTTGCAGTTATCCTTTCATTCATGTGGAAAATAGTTCTTAGGAAGTTACTGGATAGATCCACTCCAGCGGCGATAAATGAATAGAGATTGTCCAGAAAGATTAGTCAGTATTTTGCTCTCAAGCTTCAGCTGGCTAGGGAAGGATTTGGCTTGATATGAAATTTGGTTTGTCAGATTCAGTCATCTGAGAGTTATAGAATTAAATGTTCTTATGATGTAGCAAGACAAGAACCTTTATTTTTGCCTTTCTCGTGAAGTTAGAGAAAGCTTTCAGTTCTACTCACTAGTTAGGGTTTATCTTCTTCAGTCCTTCTTTTCAAATGTAGTGCTTTTCAAAAGCTGGGACTTGATCAAAATGATGTCACAATGCAAACTCCATCCCGGCATACTTGCACGAATATGACAACTGCAGGTGAAGATTATGCCACAAGGTGGTTTTTAAAAAAATGTCATCTTCTTCTCATAGATGACCTAGACATCACCCTTTATTTCTGTTGTTTCTGAGCCTTTTCCTTCCATAGTGGAATACGGTTGTTAATTTATACATGGATTTTCTTGTTCTTCAGCATCATAGTTCCAATAAACATTCTTTCTATTTTGAGAATAAGAATGGGATAACATTTAGAAAAATGAACTGTCAGAAATAGAGATGATACGAATGTGAAATGCTCATATGACTTTTAAGCATGCTGATACCGAGGTTTCCGGTTTTATGCGGCTTCTGTGGCAGCAGGAATTCGCAACTGTCCGCGATTCCTGCTGCGCTTGCCGCCAAGGTGCCCCCGATCCAAATGGGTCAGGGGGATATGGCTGCCCTGTAGAGGCAGCCAATGAGAGAGGGGAGCCGGACAGGGGGTTGGAGGTGTCGCAGACCCCCTCCTCGTCCGGAAAAAACCCTTTTTCCTGAGGTGGTGGAGCGGCAGTCAGTAATGGCCGCCATGAAGAAGCCGGCAGCCGGGTAAGATTGTGCTGGAGGAAGCAGGAAAAGTGAAAGTGCTGTCTGAGCCAGGTCAATCAACAACTTTTAAACACCCTGGAAACTGAATTGTTTGAACTGCTAGAAGATACATTGTATCCCTAAGAAGATCGGAAAGCGGCGGAGAAAGCTGTCAAGGGGGAAAAAACCTTTCTTTTCTTAACTCTCCCACCCCATAGAAACAGCAGATGAAGATTTGGAAAATTTATCTGAGCACTCAAATAACTTAAGAAATCGAAAAACCCTTATTGGAGGTATGGATTTCTGAATACTTAAAAGAAAATTGTTGTTGTAAGTGGGAAGGGAGAGGGAAAAAAAAATTGGACCAGAAGTTGAACAAGGAGGAGATTGCCTAGAACTTTAAAGAAAGATATATTGTAATTGGATCTCTTTGATTAAACAGTAACCCCAGAAAGAGAAATAGAAGAAAGAACTTTGGTAACTTTGGAATTCTTTGCAATTATTTTTGATTAAAAATACTTGGGTGGTTGTTTTGGAAAAAGTTTTTTCTCTTCACGATGGCATCGCTTGTGGATGAACTAAAAATTGAATATCAAAAATATAAAAAAGAAAAACGAGATGGAAAAGATACTTTGGGCACTCTATTTCAATTTTTAGAAATGGCGGTATGCACATATGAAAAGTTGACTACGCAGCAGGACGACCGGGACAAAGAAGAAGAAGAAGCCATCTTTGATGAACAATGGGTTCTTTTTGGGGAGGAGGAGAAAGAGGAAAAGAAAAGGGATTTTAAGGTTTGAAAAAACAACCAAAAAAGAGAAAAAGGAGATGAAAGGTGGATACAAGGTTAGAAAACAACAGAAAGGGAATAAGAAAAGGGAGGAGAAGAGACAAAGGGGTAAAAAGGGCAAGGAGAAGAATAAGCAAGAGAGAAAGGAGGGGATGAGAAGCCTTAATGGTGGGAAGCAAGACTTAAAGAAACAAAGCTTATTTAGAGACAATGGGTAATTCTAATTGAAAAAGGGATTCTGGAAGGTACATAAGATTGTGTTTTTATATGTGTATTTAGAGTAAAATGCTTAAGATATAAATGAGTATTAATATATATGATTAGCTTCTTAATGATATGGATAGTGGTTATATATGATTTTATTTAGTTATTGTTATGTTTGTACTCCTTTCATAAAATTTATTGTGTAACTTTAGAATGTACTAAACAGAATCCCAATATAAATTAAGTGTTATATTAAGTAACTTTAAGCTAGGGGAATGAGTCAAAGGCGTCACTCCAATCAGTGTACAGGAAAAGTATATTAAAAGAGAAAAGATGAATGGATAGATGGAAACAGAACAGACAAAGAATGATAAGTATTATGAACTGAATTGAGATAAGATAAATAAAACAAAATTAAGAAAGATAAAAGAGGGAAGAAGCTATATAGAAAGTTGAAAATGGTAATAAGATATGGAATGATATATAAAGTAAATATGATTTTTGAACTTTTGTCTGTGCGAAGAGTTTTTAGCCCGGGATCAAACAGCCTTCAGAAAAGATGTTTTAGGTTTTGTTTTTTTTATGTTTTATGTTTTGTATGTTTGGGTATTGTTTATGAAAGGCAATAAAACTTTAATTAGCAAGAAATATAATTTGGATAACAGAATGAAAAGGAGAAGCTGGGATAAGATACAAAGTTGAATAGATAACGTAAATATCAATATTACAATCTGGAACTATTTTGTACGTTCTATTGGTTTTCTTGGAAAGGATTTTTTATGTTATAATGCCTTGATTGTTTGTGTATTGTTTTTGTAAAACTAAAAATTTGTTGGGAAAAAAAAGCATGCTGATACCAACCATTAACTAGATGCTAACACTTAAGATAAAACATTTAAAATAAAAATACATTTTAAAAAAAAAACCCAGCCTATTAAGTAGATGAAGCCAAAATATTTAATTGTTTACCAAATATTTATGAAACACCTCACCAGCCGGAGGTACTTTATTTCAATATTTTATGTGTGATGGCATTTAATAATTGTGATCCTGATTAATAATTGACAAGCGATGGTACTGAATATCTGAAAGCCGACAAGCGCTGGTGTTTTATAGACCCCATTTGATATTTAGCACGTGGCAGCTGACAGATTATGGAATTTATCATTTGATTCTTCCAAAATTCAAGAAGTGTCAATACATTTTTCAATTTAGCATGAAAATATTACATTCAAAATGTAAGGGCAAAATTAGAAAAAGAAATTGGTTACAATTCAATCCAGACAGACACCTAAACCAGTAAATCCAATGCACCTGGAAGAACTATTGTATAATGAAAGGCATATACATCATACTAGGTGCAGGGGGTGAACACCCCCCCCAAAGTAATAGAACAATAACAAAATGGAAAATGATATTGATTTACTCCCCCCTTCTTCTTTTTTTCAGCCTTTTGTATGGCATGGAGGCAAAGGAAGAAAAGCTACTGAAAAATCTGGAAAAAGAATTCCAGAAGGATGCCACACTAAAATACAAAAGGGATTTCCTTCCTTCCTTCCTTCCTTCCTTCCTTCCTTCCTTCCTTCCTTCCTTCCTTCCTTCCTTCCTTCCTTCCTTCCTTCCTTCCTTTCCTTCCATCCATCCATCCATCCATCCATCCATCCATCTTCCTTGTTTCATTCCTCTCTTCCTCCTTCCCTCCTCTCCTTTTTCCTTCTTTCCTCCCTCCTTCCCTCCTTTCTTTCCCTTTTACTTTCACTGTGCCCTGCATGTTATTGTACCACTTGCACACACTTACATTCACGCTTCCTTGGTGACCCAGGTGCTCTGGTCATTCCAGCCAGACCAATCATTTACAGCCATTTACTTAATACCACGGAATGTTTGACCATTTTAGAGGTTAGACTTTTTTTAGAGGTAAGGGTATCCTTGCAAAGGAAGGGGGGAGTTAAAAAAAAAAAAAATGAATAGATTAGAACAGAAAATGAGGCCCAAACGCTGCTAACAGAATTTTTAATTGAAAATTACATCCTCTCTTGCATGAGAGGAGATGTCATCTGTTGCTCTGTTTCAAAGACAAATTATTTTGGGATGGTCCAATATAAAGGGATTTTTTTAAAAAAAGGAATCTTCCAGCTTGCCACACCTAGCTGCACATTCCTGTAAGGCCAGTATACCTTCTTCCTGCTTACTGAAAGAGACAATGGGAGGATTATGTTGTGTAGATAATTTGTCAGGAACCCAATAAAGGTTGCTAAAGACCATTCCCCCCATTCATTTTGCAGGCATCATTAGACAGGGAAACCTTGGGTTAAGACCAAAGCAAAAGCTGTTTAACTTTTTTGTTTGTTTCTTAAAGGTTTTGCAGACCACACACAGCAGAGGCATTTTATGGAGGCATTATAGTTCAGGCTGTTAAAGAAATCAGTACGCTGGTGATAACGTGTATATTCGTTCAGCGTAAATGGCTAAGTTAAGGGAGGGGAAAAAAAAACATGCAATGAATCATGGTCACAAGGCCAGACTTGCTTTGATTAACTACACTGGTATAATGAAATCCAACAGAGCAATCACTGAAACATTTAGCTCCAAATGTAAATCTTCTTGAACTCAGGGAGGGCTGCTGGTGGAAAGCATGTCAGGCAAGGAGAGGTCGCATATAAAAAAGGCATATTTCACATAATGAAAGCAGAGGCAACTTTAAAGCAGAGGGAATGCATAAACGTTGGGCAAGTTGGGTGACATTTGGCATGTCTGAAAAAGAAAAAGAAAAAAAAAACCACCCAACAACAATGTTATTTTAAAACTGTCAATCAAGATAATCCAACATATTTTTAATCTAAAGGTCAATAGAAGCACATTCTACAGCGGTTACAGAAGTTACGCCAAACATGAAAGCCATCTTTGAGGAGATGGTTTGCAGCATTAACATATCAACACACTGTTTCTTGCAGAATTAATCTCCGTATCACAACCGAAGAGCACATTTTGTTATTATTAAAATTGTACCATTATGGTAACATTCTCGTTTCAGCAAAAGGTCTAGTACAGAATATGCCACGTTGCAAGCAGGCTGCATGGAGGAAGAATGACCTACATTTCAACAGAGATGTAGGAGTTATTTGAGTAGCTCTGTCTCACTAAATCAAGGAGCTACTTTTGCTTCAAATCCTGGGCAGGGATGGTTTCTTGAAATAGCTACTATTGTAAATATGAATGTTTTTCCCATGGGGAAGTGGAGCAGACCTGCTGTTCACTTTAAACATGTGTTGCAGAGAGTCTCATTCAAAACAATTGCCGTTAGTATTGGAAATAGGCTATTACGGTAAGGTTTCCCTCCCCTCTTCTCCCATGCACTGTTATTTTTATGACAAGAAAAATGGATTTTTAAAGCAATAAAATTAATTACAATTAGATTGTGTCTAATGAAGAATGAATGAATTTAATTTGGGGTAATTGATCTCAGAAATGTTTGAGCAAATCATGAGGACACAAATAGAAACAAATGAACTTTTAGTCATGGGCTTTAGAATTCATGTGGTGAATTTTTATATCTAATGAGACACATAATGCATTGGGAGAAATAAGCTTCGACCAGGATTGTGAATCAAATATGCTACCTCTTACAGTCAGGCATCCATGGGGAGGCTTAAAAAGATAAGAAGAGGGACACAACTTTATGGCGGAAGCTCTGCCCCTTAACATGCTTTGCACGCATATAAAAAGGGGTGGGGTTTCGACCACAGCCAAACCTGCTAACGCAATCCTAAGTTGCATTAACAGATGGATACAATCAAGATCAAGTGAGGTACTAATACCACTCTATAAAGCCTTAGTAAGACCACACCTAGAGTACTGCATCCAGTTTTGATCACCACATTATAAAAAAGATGTTGAGACTCTAGAAAAAGTACAGAGAAGAGCAACCAGGATGATTAGGGGACTGGAGACTAAAACATATGAAGAACGGTTATAGGAACTGGGCTTGGCTAGTCTAGTGAAGAGAAGGACCAGGGGAGACATGATAGCAGTGTTCCAATATTTGAGGGGCTGCCACAGAGAGGAAGGCGTCAGACTATTTTCTAAAGCACCTATAGGCCAGACAAGAAATAATGGATGGAAACTGAACAAGGAGAGATTTAACCTGGAAATAAGGAGAAACTTTCTGACAGTGAGAACAATCAACCAATGGAACAGCTTGCCCTCAGAAATTGTGGGCACGCCATCACTTGAGACCTTCAAGAAGAGATTGGACTGCCATTTGTCAGAAATGGTATAGGGTCTCCTGCTTGGTCAGGGTGTTCGACTAGATGACCTATAAGGTCCCCTCCAACTCTGATTATCTGTTATCTGTTATCTGCCATCTTGAATTTTTGACCCTGTTTCAAATAAAATTTGTGCATTGCTGCAACGTAATTGCATCAACTTTTCAACTAAAACCAACTTATATAGCAGTATCATTTGATTTTTTACACTAGTTTTGTCTCATACACAGATCGCCTAATTAATGTTTTTTTTCTGGGGGTAATCAGCCCAGATGACCAGCTGTTCCAAACTCTGGACACCTTAAAGGTTATGAAGCAGTTGCTGTGAGTTGTAAACCATGATGACAATGATTGTAGGCTTAAACATTAAGTGTCAGCTTACATCAACCTGATGTCCAAGGCAATTCATCTATTGGCACAGCTCTAATAGCAAACATATTTTTGATTAGTTGTGAACTCCATCCTGTGACAAGACCAGAAATCATCCTGTGTTTCTGAGCACATTGGATTGATTTAGAAATATTTTCAAAGTCTATCTGGAAGTGGATCTGTAATTAATATATCAACTGGTGATCTCATATTTAAGATACCCTTTTAACGATGGATTCCAGACAATCTTGAAACAGAATCTGGTGAACAATGCACTATGAACAACAAAAGGAAATTATATGAAGAGTGCTTGGGGCTTTGGATTTTTAGGAGTATTGTTGGAAAGAAAGTTTTAGCTGAGATACTGTGTGCAGATAGATATTCCTTTGACATTATGCCAAGTTGGAACAAGTAATATTCTTCACACAAAATTATTGACATTCTGAAATGAACTGGACTGAAGTATTGCCAAATCACAGTAATTTCTTTTCTAAAAAAATATTACTGTAGAAGCAAACATCATGTATCTTTTGCTAGTAACTCAAAGACAGATGGACTCTTGGTTGGAATTCTGGAACACTGAATTAGCATTGAGACTACTTATTATTGTTGTTGTTGTTGTTATTGATATATTTGATGATTCTGAATTATTGCAATGTATTGTGCAGTTTATATTGGATGTTTTGCTGTAATCCATTTACAGACACATAATTGAAACATCAGAACAAAAGCCTGCATAGAACTTTCCTCTCTTTAAATGTGAAAAGGTTAAATTAATGAAGAGCATCCTACCATCTTCCACATCCACTGTTTTCCATGTTGTCCCACTAAACTCCAAGAGTCAAAGGTTAATGTGTCCTACAGGAAGCCAGGCCTCCAAATTTCTTAGAAAACCTACACTAAGGTCCTGTTCCCATGACACTTGTGACCCAGTTAATCACTAACCCAGACAGATGTCCTTGCTGGTAATTTTGACGGCACACCAACAGTACCCAGGGCAAGAGGCTGTATTTTCCCTCACTATTCTCCTGGAGAGCATCTACCATATCATCCTACAGAGACAGGTCATCTCCTGACATTGGTCTGCTACCCACTGCTTCTGTTGGTTGTGGCTCCTTGGAGTAGTTCACAGGCACCCTTAGATGGAAGGTAATTGCCTAGTTGGCCCATGGTTCTCCAAGAGAGACCTGCTGTTTTTGAGAAACTGTGGCTCCTGACTGTAGTTGGAAGCCTCTTTGCAAATAGCTACATCAAAGGATTTCTGCAGAACAGAAAAGACAGGCTCTTTGCAGGTCTGGTGTTAGATATATGCCACGTATAAATCACAAAATGGGTGGTGGCTAGCTGATCATGGCAGGGTTTCTGCTGTGACCTTTCTTCCTTGGCTCTGCATTGTAACATCTTTGAACTACATTTGGGGTTTTTTGTCATTTGTTTGCTTTTGCTTTCACCTGGTGTAATGTCGGTAGGATCAATGAAAGACCTTCTCCTGTTGGTTTTTGTAATCAAGGCGAAGGCAGGTTCTTTCATAAAAGCTTCTCTTTTCTCCTTTCTGCTACTTATAAGTGATTTCCACAATGTCCCATGGCTTCCCTAATATCCTTTGTCTCAGATATATATAGATCTTGGTGTGTCTGCTCTTTATGGTCAATCCGCTTTCTATATACTGGATTTGGACCTTCCTGCTTGCTTCAGGCACTGGCTGGAAATCATGGGGGACTTGGTGTTCTAGGGTTGATCTTTCTTGGATCTGAAAGTCACTGATGCTTAGATCTAGGAGAGACAGACCCAAGCATGGAAGGGGAGAATGGTGCTGGATTGGGTGGCTTCCAAATAATGTTACTGCTGTGAAGTAAGATTAGGAAGGTTGGTTCCCCCCCCCCCAACGATGTCCCAAAGGAATAACTAGCAATTTGCTTCAATCATTTGTTGACTCCAAGAGTAGCATCAAGGATGGGGACAATCTTTCCAGGTGAGGTTTCCTTCAGCTGCACCTGGGGATATTTAGATTCTTGGGCATCACCATTGTATTTTTGAGTCCAGTTGCTTGTTTACCTTCAAAACAATCTAGATTACAAGGGTCTTCAAACTTGGCAAGTTTAAGACTTGTGGACTTCAACTCCCAGAATTCCTGAGCTAACATGACTGGAGGAGGAATTCTGGGAGTTGAAGTCCACAAGTCTTAAGGCTGTCAAGTTTGAAGACCCCATTCTAGAAGTATAGATGATGCTTGCAATTGTTTAAATAAAAGAGGAGCCTTTTTCTGTTTTTAACAGATAACAGATAATCAGAGTTGGAAGGGACCTTGTAGGTCATCTAGTCCAACCCCCCGCCCAAGCAGGAGACCCTACACCATTTCTGACAAATGGCAGTCCAATCTATTCTTGAAAGTCTCAAGTGATGGCGCTCCCACAACTTCCGAGGGCAAGATGTTCCATTGGTTGATTGTTCTCACTGTCAGAAAGTTTCTCCTTATTTCCAGATTAAATCTCTCCTTGTCCAGTTTCCATCCATTATTCCTTGTCTGGCCTACAGATGCTTTAGAAAATAGCTTGACCCCTTCCTCTCTGTGGCAGCCCCTCAAATATTGGAAGACCGCTATCATGTCTCCCCTGGTCCTTCTCTTTACTAGCCAAGACCAGTTCCTGCAACCATTCATTTGTTTTACTTGTTGGATGTAAGTGTTTGCAAACACATCTCTGCCAGCATCCTGACAAGGAAGAACATGTCTTCATTCCCTTGCATCCAATAGGAATGGGGGTGGGTGGGTGTCGTGTTCAGTGGCTCACAAAATCCACCCTTTTTTTTTCAGCTGCTCTTTCCAGGTTTTTTTTTAAAAAAAGATTAAGTATGCAAACTGGGTCACTTGAGTGGGTTTAGGTGTTCCCCCATGACTGACAGGGTGGAATTAGTTTAATCCTGGCCATGACTCAGTCTGTTTGGGGTCAAGTTTAGCCCTGCTGGGATTAGCTCCCTGGTTCAATTATCCAATTTGTGTCTTTCTGTGTGTGTTCCTATGTTAAACCAATTAAGCATACTGTAGAAAAAGAGCAAATAGAAGGATGAATGTATGTATTTCAGACAATAACGCCCTGATTCATGTAGAGTGACAAGCGGTAGAGGGACCAATAAGGTCACTTTAGCTTTCTGGTTTCAGTATTAATGGTATTCAGAAGAAAGATAAGTGAATAGATCTTTTTCCTGCTTAGAGAGATTAACATGGACTTTTCTGCAGCGTCTCTGCTTATTTTGATGCAGCAATGGCAAATCCACAATCAACAAGCCATAAACCTTCTTTTGGGAGCCCCAAAGCACCCCCCTTTTTTTGCAGAACAATTACTAAATAAAGTAATTTTCTGAGTATAAGCAGGGGTGGGATGCTACCGGTTTTGCCCATTCTATAGAACTGGTAACTCTGAAGAGCAGCAGACACCGAACCGGTTCTGTGTTTAGTGCTGTTTGGCCCACCTGCCCGCCTGGGCTCTTACCTGTCCTTTATTTCCTGCTTTTTCAACCTCAGCTGCTTTGTGCGGCACAGCTGTGGAAAAAGCAGGGAAAAAGAGGCTTTTCGAACGCTGCGCACCCACACGCAGCGCTTTTCAGCTGTCCGGGCGGCACAGCTGTTGTTTTTTTTTACACGCGCACACAGCCTTTTTACCTTTTTTACCTTTTTACCGTTTTTGTTACCCCATTGTTAAGTGAATCACTGCAGTTGGTAAGTTAGTAACCTGGTTGTTAAGTGAATCTGAGTCCACTGAGTTGGCTTCTCAAAAGATTGCAAGAGGTGATCCCATGATCCCGGGACTTAGCAACAGTCATAAGTATGACCCAGTTGCCAAGCATCTGAATTTTGATCACATGATCATGGGACTGCCACAAAGGCCATAAGTGTGAAAAATGGTCATCAGTTACTTTTATCAGTGCTATTGTAATTTTGAACGGTCACTAAATGAACTGTTGTAAGTTGAGGACTACCTGTATTTTGACGATAGAGAAATCTTGGAACAAACTACCCACCCTGGAAATTCATTGCCCATTTTGGTAACTGTTTGCATCATGGTCATACTGCTTATAGCACCTGCCTGTACGCAGTTCTCCCTTCCATAAAATTGCTTTATAACACCTCTCTGACGTTTATTTGCAGCATTTTATCTCCTACAGTATTTCAGGCTCTCTCATCGCAAGGCGGCACTGTGGTGGACGATGGGGTAACATCTTGATTTTTTAAAAGAAATGTTGTCCAACTTCACAGTCCACAGACTAGATCAGAAAAACAGCTGTGTTTTCACCACTGAATCTCAAAGATGCAATTGAGGATTTCTGAGGCTGCAACAGAACTTCTAAAAGAATGATGGGAGGACCTCCAGTTACCCAAATTAGGCCAAATATTTTGGGAGATTTGGTAAAATGTGTCAGGTTTTCTCTCTCTCTCTCTCTCTCTCTCTCTCTCTCTCTCTCTCTCTCTCTCTCTCTGAAATAATCAGCTTGAAACAGTTTGAAAAATTATTCTAAAGGTATTTATGGAACCTGTAATAAAACATGGAGTGTTTCTGTTTAAAAATCATGGCCTTTTCCAGAATTTCATAGCTATGAAACCTGTGGTTATGTTCACTGGGCTTCCCCCTCCTTACTTGTCCCTCTCCTTTGCTATTGTTTCTTCTCATTGCTGTTATCAACTTAAGGAGTGAAACTATTGTTATCACTCTCTTGACTATGAATGTTACTGTTTTTGTTCCATGAGGATCCAGACTCCCCAAAAAGAGTTAGTGTTAGGCAACCTCACAGCAAGACATAGCTGGAACAGAAGGGTGCATTAGAGGTACAGAGTCTTAGAGTGACCTCTATTGGCTGAGCTTTAAAAATCCGCCTTGATCGGATGTTCATCCTAATAGCTTCTGTCTTCCTCTGGGTTGCAGTTGGCTGTCTATAGCTTCAGCTTTTTAAGAGGAGGCCTAACTAGACTCCTTTTATGGCTGGAAGCCCCCTTTCCTCACTTAGATACAAGACTATTTTTTTCTCATCAGGATAAGTCACTTTAGTTATGATTGAAGTTGTTGATAATGGACTCTGCTGGGACTCAGATTTCCATAAATCACCCCTTTTACCCTGAAAGCTGGGGGAATTGCAGCTATTATGCATTTTTTGACATGCAGCTTGGCCAGCTAATGGTGAAAATGTGTCAGCTTTCTAAAATTAAAAGAAATATAGCAAGGAGTTTCGATCAGGAGGGTTGGAGCAGCAAAGATGGAGTAGCAGGCAAAATGAGTTATGGCTTGCCTTTCCTACCATGACAGCAGATTATGACAGGAAAGGGGAAAAATACAAATCCCCATAGAATAACATATCTGAGATAAACTTCCTTAGAGGCCAGAGGGTGGAACAATCTCAGATCTGGCCCCTTATTTATGGGGCAGATTTAAGAGGGCCCAGCCTCCATAATGGAAAAACAAATCTGCACACAGAGAGGAAAATATTAGCCATCCACATTGTTTTCTGCCTGCCTGTCAATAGAGACATATCTCTTGGGATATTCAGAGTGATTATGCCAGTATCTGCCTGATTAGGATTGGATCCTTATTAATCCAAAGAAACAAACCTTGAACTTTTTCCAATTAAAATGGAGACGGAGAAGTAACTGCAATGACTAAATGACTAAACGGGGGCCAGAGAGCAAGAGAGAAAGACCAATAACTTTATCCATAAAGCAGAGTGGCATAAGCAAGTATAAATCCCACTTGAGTTATCATAATGGCTGCCAAGCTAATTGAGAACACATTCACTTCTTTAACTAAATAAATTATGGTTGCAATTATATGACCTCAAGGTCACCTCCTCTAGGAGATGCCCAGCACTTGAATTAGCTATTCAGCTCTTCACAGTAAGTGGCCTTACCCAATCACTGCCAGATAAACACTGTTGAAATATGCATTTAATTATCTTAGCCTTTTAACTTTTAAAATCTTTTCATTGCTAGCAGTTATTGGCTAATTTATTTGGGAGTGGCAGAGAAATTCAGTGTCTAGTTAGGATGTGGTCTGTGGGTAGATTCTTGCAGCCCAGGCATTTTACCTCACTGAAAGGTGAGGTGTTGAAAAACATCCTCTTCTCTGAATTGAGTTTTTTTTTTTTTAACCACACTGTACAAGCTTGTTCACAAGTCAAATATAACGAAATGAAGAATTCCAGAAAAAGCCAGATCCTCATTTTAAATCTAATCTTTTTGATAAGGCTGGCACAAGGGTGATCATCATACTGTAGTTCTGAGTTCATTGATAAATAAGCAGCCATTTTCTCTGATTGTTTGTTGTTCTATGTAGAAATGTCTGTCAAAACATCAACTTATTTATATTTAATCAACTCCTAATGTTTTCAAAGGAAAAACGCCCAATCAAATTGAGTTAGCTTCTCTATGTATGTGAATAATGTTTATAGTCTGTAGGACATTGGTGCTTTGTTTTCTGAATTCAAATAACATTCTTCATATTAATTTCAAATCAAAATAACCAGCTTGGATTCAGACTGTAATTCTTCCATGGAACAATTCCTCTCCATGGAGTAAAGAGAGAGATTCTTTTGGGATTTATGGTATTTTTGACACTGAGATGGAATTTATGAACTAGTTATAAGCTTCTTATTTTGGGTCACCTTCCACATTGTCCAGAGAGATCTCCCAATATTGAATATGGAAGGATGCAGTGGGCTGAAGGACAACCCCATATCTGGTATGGAATTACATTCTGTTCTCACTGATGGAAAAGTAAAGGAGTCCAAGAAAAGCCATTTTTGCCAATTCTACCCTTCTTTTAGTTTTTGCAAGGAACTCATGCCACCTCCTACATTGTCCTCCCATGCTACTTATGAGAAGATGCCAGTAAAAATAATACGTTTTCTTCAGTGGTGTATTAATAATTAAGCAGACTAAGCACATGCTTAGGGCACCAGTCCCAAAGGGGGCACCACAAAGTTGAGAATATGGCTTCCTTTGTACAGTATGTACAAAGGAGGGCGGCACCAAGATTCATCAGTGCTTAGAACACCAGTGAGCCTTAGTCCGCCACTGCTTTTCTTTTACCAGGAGAAGCTACTTAAATAGGAAGTAGTCAATGGCATGTTTAATGGATCCAAGGCAAAGTCTTTATTCTTCTAATCCAGTTAATGGCACAGCTTCTTTCCGTTTAATAAGAACTGCCATTATTGAGGGCGGTCGGTGTTCTCTCCACCATTTTAACATTTCAACTTTTCAACTTTTAATATTTTAACTCTAACATTTTAAATTCTGTTTTTAACTTTGTTCTTGTTTACGTTTTTTATATTTACGATATTTTTTTTAAAAAAATTGTAAAATACCCTGAGGTACTTAGGTGAGATGAGCGGGGTCAAAATGTGATAAATAAAATAAAATGGTTTATATCAGGAGTCTCCAACCTTGGCAATTTTAAGCCTGGCGGACTTCAACTTCCAGAATTCTGGGAGTTGAAGTCTGCCAGGCTTAAAGATGCCAAAGTTGGAGACCCCTGGTTTATATTATATCCTGTCAAGACAAAGCAATGGAAAGAGTGAAGATCTTCCTTCTCTGGCAAGACAAGTATCCACCCATAAAGACGATACAAAGTGGGGGCAAGAAATTGAGAGAGGTTAGCAATTGCAAGGGGCTTTCCTTCAAATGGATCTATTTATAAAGAAGACAGATGGCTTCTGGGGGAACAGAAATAACCAGTAAAGATTAAAGACGGAACTAAACTGATTCATTTGTTCTTCTTTTTCCTCTTTAGATACGGAGCATCTCCCTTCTATAACCGTTTTCAGAACTTTCATACTTGTTAGAAGACATTAGATTGAACCTATAGAGCCAGAGATTCACAGGAGTTCCTTCTGTTTCTATGACTCTATAAAATCTCTCCTACAATTTTCATAGAACGCTGAGATATATTTAACTGAAAAGTAAAGTATGATCAGTGCCAAAAAGAATTATGATTAAAGTCAGATTATGAAGTGATCTAACGCAGAAGTATTGTTTTACCCAGTGAAACATCATAGATATTGTTCCTTTATTGTTTGTTTTCGTATATTCAATGGAAATAAAATAAAAAGAATGAATTGAAATCACAGATTTATATTTTCTCCCTGGAAATGAGTAGTACCATCCTTTGCACTTTTACTGTGGCTGCTAATTTTAGTTTGGGATCACTATAATTTTAAAAGACTAGCATCATAATAAAGAACTGAGGCTTAGAAGAAGGGGAAAAAGCAAAATACATCTCTGTTTCTATTAGAAACAACTTGATTCTAAAATAAACACAATTTCAGAAAGGCTACACATTTCTTTTCTCCCTTTGTTTTCCCCCTTTTAATTTCTTGTCATTCTGCTTACAAATAAACAAAATCCATAATGCATACATAAATTTAAACATAGGGAAAAAGCGCCATTGTTCCAAACCCATGTATTTACATTCTAATTTCTATTAATATTAATCCCTCTAATTTAATTATCTATCATCTATCTATCTATCTATCTATCTATCTATCTATCTATCTATCTATCTATCTATCTATCTATCTATCTATCTATCTATCAATGTATCAGTGGTGGTATTCAAAAGTTTTTACTACCAGTTCTGTGGGCGTGGCTTGGTGGGTGTGACATGGCTTGGTGGGCGTGGCAGGGGAAAGACTGTAAAATCTCCATCCCCTCCCCACTCGTGGGAGAAGATTATATATATTTATATATATATGTGTGTGTGTGTATGTGTATACACACACACACGTATACAAATGTATATAATATGTATGTATGCATATCTATATAATATATATTATATACATATACATACACACAGACACACAGACACACACATTATATTTATATATATAAATAAGACTCCCTGCAGAAAGTAGAGGCTTTATACCTTTAGGGGAAAAGTGGTTCATTGTCTTTTAAACAAGAGACATTCATTACTATGCTTTCTCTGACAGAATTTGATTTATTTTGTAAATGATGACCATAATTAAGCTTCTCATCATGAATATTGCGCTACTGCTAAACAATACAATTTATACAACGTCTCTTCTCTCAAAAGCTCAGCTTTTAGTGAAAAGTTAATAAATAAAAGGCTACAGTTGAGTTCAGGTAAGGCAGCTATCCAGGGAGTAAGTAATGCCCATATACTCAAATACTAAAGTACTTAAAGTACTGAAGATTCCTTTAGTACCGGGGTGTCAAACTCATGTCAGCATGGCGACATCACATGACGTAGTGGGCCTTTTCCCCCCTTCACTAAACCGGGCATGGGCGTGGCTAGTGTGTGACGCACCCAGCCCGCGGGCCAGGAGTTTGACAGCCCTGCTTTAGTATCTTCAAATACTAAAAGAAAGTGTCAATTATTGTAGGAGTTAAAAGCTCCAACTGCTTGGATATGTTCAGAGGCCAGATAGCTTTCATTTAGATTCCACCCTAAGTCAAGTGTTTGATCTGATGGCCTAATGGGCCCTTTCTGATTCCTTACTTAATGTGACTAACTTGGTTTAACTCCAACCCCTCCTCGTGACTAATTTAGTCTAGATTCAAATGTTCAGCATTTTCACAATGTCTTGAGTCAACACCATATGATGAGAATTGATAATGAATACGACTACTATAGCAGCTGAATAAGTCTATTGTCCAGTGAATATCCCAGACATATGTTAGCATAATTAAGTTTTCCAGCTTGTCTGAAGTGTATTAACAATGAAATCCACTGTGTGCCATGATAATTTAACCAGGTTCCATGGTTTTCTTTTTCTTCTTTTTAACACTAGCATCAATTCTATCTTTAGGCACAGTGGAGCAACGACAGTGCAGATGCTGGATGAGAGGGTGCATAAGCCATACCATTTTTCCTGGCCATTGAAATGAGACTTCAGATACACTTGCTATAAATTATCCCAATGCCTGTATTTTATTAAGATTCACCTGCCAATCTTTTTGGCTTCTGAATCAGGAATGGAAAGGTGAGCCATGGTTTGTTTAAAGCAGTGTTTCTCAATCTTGGCAACTTTAAGATGAAGATGGACTTCAATTTCCAGAATTCACCAACCAACATGCTAAGCCAAAATCAAATAAGTGACAAAGCTTACTTACTCCCCCCCCCCATAATTACTTAGGAGGCCATGAGGTTCAAACTGTAAGTGCATGAAATTAATTTTACTCCTTTGATGGCAATACATAATTATTCAAATGAGTTTAAATGAATTATGTTTTAATATATAACATTAAAAACAACCTCTGACATTGAGAGTTTTGCTGCTCAGCCTCATGAATCTTAAATTTTCTTTTTGTATGTTGTTTTATAGCAATAGCACTAAGACTTATATACTGCTTCACAGTGCTTTACAGCCCTCTCTAAGCAGTTTAAAGAATCAGCATATTGCCCCAACAATCTGGGTCCTCATTTTACCGACCTCAGAAAGATGAGAGGCTGAGTCAACCTTCAGCCTGGTGAGATTCGATCTGCCAAATTTCAGGCAGCTGGCAATCAGCAGAAGTGGCCTGCAATACAGCATTCTAACCACTGCACCACTGCGGCTCATTGTCTATGGAACTGTCACTAACTTCACTCATCAAATAGTGGCTTGTTTAACTATAGTTTGTTGATGGCAGTTAGGCACTGATAATGTTGTTCAGTTTGGTAATGAAACATCTGCAAGAAAACCCCCAAGCTCAGAGAGCATCAAGGATCCCACACTTCAACCCTGAGCTACAAATATTCTCTTCTAATAATTTGTTGAATTAAATCACAGTTGGCTCAATTCACATACATGTTAAGCCTGACCCATGCAGTGGAGGTTTTCCAACAATGTCCTCAGCAGAATTCTCATTCCAACCCATCACTCTCCATAACATTGTTGCTTTTGGACAACAGTATCCACAAGATCCAAGGTTTGGGTCAGAACTGTGAAAGCAGCATCAGGTCCCTCCAATGCGAACTCCATGTCTTTCTGTACGTATGCTCAGTGTTGTAACCCATGTACAAAAGGTGGGAAGGGGGCTTGCATTGAATTAGCATGGCACTACTCCCCCCACTTTGGTGGTCCTATTATTAAAAGAGGCGGATTTTCTAACACGTGATCCAAATTTCTTCAATAACTGTGGAGTAGCCCCAGGCAAAGCATAACACCATGTATGTTGGTTCTGTTTGTATTTAGGGGCAGCAATGCTAATTTTGAACTGGATGGATAACAGCATCGCTCACTGCTCCTCCTCCTCCTCAGCTAACTTCTCTGCATTTATTTTATAGCATCTTCCTTAAATGCTGATTTTGCAAACATCTGCTTCACAGTTGCAAAGCCATTACTTTTATGAGCCATATATATTTTAGATGGATTTACTGTTGACCTTTGTTCGGAAATTGGATGTTTTTGTTGTTGCTAACATTTCTATAATTGATAATGTTGTTACTGTCACTAGGGTACTTTTTTTTAACAAATGAAATGCTGCAACTTTGCCAATCTTTGTTCTAAATATAGTTAATCAGATAAATGTTATTTAACTTCTTCTGGCTTTGAAACAACAAGTGTGATTAATACTTTTAGAGTTAAATATACATATTTCCTCCACCATTCAGAGGAAATGAGTAGCTAATCTTTATTTTAGTTAATTTAGCACTTGTCATTTGGTAATAGGTTTTAAATAGATAATATAAACAATCCAGAATAAATTACAAACATTTAAGATTAATTTGAATCAATAAGATGAATAGGCTGATCTGCTGCTTGACTGAGACAGAGTTAAAATGTAGGATATCTAACTCACATAAGATTGAGAATTTAATCTGCTTAATTTTTTTTCACACTCAGTTCCATTCTATTACTCAATGTATAAACTGAGATGAATGAATTATCAGCATTTTAAACACTTTTTAAATGTTATACTAACCTATTTAGGACCATGCTCAATCTGATACTAGCACATCTATACACTAAGACATTGTGGTTCAAAGATTAAAATGTTAATAGGAAAACAAACTTGGAAGGACCTTCTAGTGCAACCTTCTAGTGCAACCCCTGCTCAATATGGAGACCCTATACCAGTGATCAAGTGCCTAAACTGGAATGTGAGTGCACTGGCGCCCCAGAAACCCAAAGACCAGCTGGCTGGTACACATGCATGTGCCGGACAGCTGGTTTTGGGGTTTCTGGCATGTGCATGCACATCAGTCAGTTGGCCTTCATACTCCAGAGCACTGGAAACCTGAAGACCAGCTGGCCAGTGTGCATGCATGTGCCAGCAAGCTGGTCTTCGGGTTCCCAGTACGTGCATGCACACTGGCCAGCTGGTCTTCAGGTTTCTGGTACTCTGGTGCACATGAAGAGCAGATGGCCGGCGCGCATGCACATGCTGGAAACTGGAAGACAGCTGGCGATGGCGTGTGTGCCCACAGGGAGGGCTCTGCATGCCACCTCTGGCACGTGTGCAATAGGTTCGTCATCAGGTCATAGGTTCACCATCATAGGTTCGTCATCAGGCAGCATACCATTCTGGACAAATGACTGTCCAATCTCTTCTTAAAAAAACCTTCAGGGATGGAGCACCCACAACTTCCGAAGGCAAGGTCTTCCACTGATTAATTGTTCTCACAGTCAGGAAATATCTCCTTAGTTCTAGAATGGTTCTTTCCTTGATTAGTTTTATCCATTGCTTCTTGTCCTGCCTTTAGGTGCTTTCGAGAATATGTTGACCCCCACACACACTCTTGCTTGGTAGCCCGCCTGCATTTACGATCACAACATAACATATGTTTCAACTCCCCTCACCTGATTTCTGGGCCAGTACCTTATTGACTGTAATAAACTGGCTCTCATTTGTGTATGTCTATATCTATATGTACATATATAACATGTATAGAAGGACTGGATAGGCCATGTCTCTTTCAATTTGGAAATTCTTTGGGACTCTTTCACTTGCATCAATTGTAGAGTGGAAATTTCCAAACATGCTTAGTGCAGACATCAAGACTGCAAAAGCCTCAAAGCAGAAATGTCCTATGGTGAATCCTCTCTGTTCTTGTACAGGTAGTCCAGAGGTGGTATTCAGCAGGTTCTGATCAGTTCTGGAGAACTGGTAGCGGAAATTTTGAGTAGTTCAGAAAACCGGCAAATACCATCTCTGACTGGAGATTTTACAGTATCCTTTCCCTGCCACGCCCACCAGGCCATGCCCACAGAACCGGTAGTAAAATTTTTTGAATCCCACCATTGAAGTAGTCCTTGATGTAAGACTACAATAAATTTCTGTTGGTAAGTGAGACAGTTGTTAAATGAGTTTTGCCCCATTTTATGACCTTTCTTGCCACAGTTGTTGAATCACTATAGCTGTTAAGTTATTTACATAGTTGTAAAATGAATCTGACTTTCCCATTGACCTTGCTTGTCAGAAAGTCGCAAAAGCTGATCATATTAACCCAGGGATGCTCCAATCATCATAAATATGAGCCAGTTCCTAATGGCCAAATATTGATCACATGACCATGGGGATGCTGCAACAGTCATACGTATGAAAAAATGATCGTAATTCCTTTTTTTTCACTGCCATTGCAACTTTGAATGATCATTAAATAAATGGTTGTAAGTCAAGAACTATCTGTACTCGTTTTATCATATTTCTCCATGCCTGGCTTCCAATTAATTCTAGATATGGTGAAAAAGTCTCATCATTGCTTTAAAAAGGTAAAGGTTCCCCTCGCACATACGCGCTAGTCATTTCCAGCTCTAGGAGGTGGTGCTCATCTTTGTTACAAAGCTGAAGAGCCAGTACTGTCTGAAGACGTCTCCGTGGTCATGTGGCCAGCATGACTAAATGCCGAAGGAACACAGAACGCTGTTTCTTCCCACCAAAGTGGTCCCTATTTTTCTACTTGCACTTTTACATGCTTTTGAACTGCTAGGTTGCCAGAAGCTGGGACAAGTAATGGGAACTCGCTCCATTATGCGGTGCTAGGGATTCGAACTGCTGAACTGCTGACCTTTCTGATCGACAAGCTCAGCGCCTTAGCCACTGAGCCATCCCGTCCCATTCCATTACTGCTTTACTCAGCTTGAAATGGATTTTTTAATATATATGTACTATTATAAGTATATGTCTTATGCAAAGCAAGTGAACAATCATCCCCTTTAGTCATTTGATAATCCAACCAGCCAATATTGTAAAGCAATTCAGAAAAACAGCCCTTATGGCCTTCTCTTAATAGCGAACAATCTTTTCTCAATCTATGACTCTTCTCTATTAATAGAAGCAGAAGCTTGCAAGCGAAAAATGTGAAAACTTTTCTTGGAATGTCATCACCTCATAAATTGTAGTGTGGTTGCAAGAATCATTCAAATCTGTTAAAGAAATTATATCCATGTCAAGTAATCTTGAGAAAGTGCTCTCAGGAACCCAAACTCGTGAAAAAGTACTTTCTCAAACTCTTGGATATCAGGTAAAGTATGCTTGCTTTAGAAATAAATGGTAGCTGTAGTGGCTTACCTACTGTTGTTTTAAATAGCATAGAATAGGTTTAAGGAAATTTTAAAGAATTTTAAGTAGGCATATTGGATAGGAACAGCAGTTTTGGTTAATGAATAGTCCCTATTCCTATTATCAAGTAATTCAACCCAGGCTGTTTCTGGATTTTGCTTACATCACTAACTAATGATTATTGCATCTCACGCCTGTGAAAAGTGACAAAAACGTATGTGACAATTTATGTTTATTCTTTTTTGCTTTTGGTAAATATGTGAGCTTATAACATATGCTCCTATGTTGAAAGATAACGAATAATAAATTTAATTAGCTAAGAACCTGTTTAGCAAAGATTTAAGATGATATACAGCAAGGTGTGTTTTCAATCATCTGATTGCATATTTACTCAAAACACACTGCAGTGTTTTATCTTTGCTACAAATTGTGTATCTCTCTGAAAAACTCATTGTTGACTTATCATCAAGAATACTGAAAAACTTTAGGTGCGTTTGAGCAGGGGGTTAGACTAGAACAGCGGTCGCCAACCGGTGGGCCGCGGCCCACTGGTGGGCCATGGAAAAATTTTGGTGGGCCGCAGAAGAAATGGCTCCCAAGAGCAATTAATCTGGGCCGCACAGTTCTTGTGCCTCCTGGCTCTCTGAGGAACCCCGGAGTCAGGCCCCTGAGATGCACGTGCCAACCAGCTCTTACACCCGGCGGCGGCAGCACCCGGCGTCCCCTCCCCCAGCACCCACTGTCAGCTCTTCCCCATTAGTTCTCTAGTTTTGAATTGCTCTTGGCTCTCTCTCTCTTTCCCCCCACCACGTGCAGTCAGGAAAGGAAAGGGAGATGGAGCCGTGCACAGCTCTCCCATTTTCCAGCCCTTGCTGCCTCTCCCAACATCGAAGCCTCGGAAACGCAGGCAAAGCCTCCGCAGCGGTAGCGTCCTGAGTTGCCTTAGCATGCTCGGTTAGTTAAGAATTGCCCTACCCAGAGAAGGAAGTGGTGCTGGAAGAGGAGGAGACAGTAGTGGAGAAGCAAGCAACTCAAGGCTCTACAACCGTTGCCTGAGTTTCCGAGGCTTCGATGTTCCGAGCCCTTTCAGCAAGGGCTGAAAAAGGGGAGAGCTGTGCACGGCTCAGTCTCCCTTTCCTTTCCTGCCTAAACATGGGCGGGTGGGAGGAACGAGAGAAAGCCGGGAGCAATTCAAAGCTAGAAAACTAATGGGGAGTGCTGATAGCAGGCGCTGGGAGAGGGGACAGTTGTTGTTGTCGCCGCCGTGTGGGAGCGTGCATCTCAGGGACCTGAGCTGGGAGGCGCGAGAACTGCTAGAGGGAGCATTTGATGATTTCAAAGAACAACAGGAACGTGGTAGATTGGTGTTTTGTAGGTCTCAATGAAAGAGTGAGCTTTGTTTCGTCTCCTTTTCTCCCCGGGTAATGCAAGATATGCTTTCTCTCTCCGCTCCCCACCCCCAAATAATCACTGGCTGTGGCTGGGATTGGCAGCGAAGTGCTAAAGCTAGCAAAGTGTCCCCAGGGACACCTTTCCTTGCCTGTCTCCAGATGACGCTGGAAGAGCCCCCCCAGCTTTTCCTCGGCTGCAGATCTGGGCCTCTCAATCCTCCACCCAGGATCTGAAAGGAGCTCCCACTTTCTCCCCCTCCCCTCCCCCAATTAATCACCAAGAGTGGCAGTCCTTCTGCAGGCAGATGCCCGCTGAGAAGCCCCTGGAGTGGCAGCCAAGGGGCGCTGCCCCCCAAGGAGAGCAAAGCCCCCTTTTCTGCCTCTGCTTCTTCCAGCGGCAGTTGCCACGAGGCCCCTCAGCTCTCTCTCTCTCTCTCTCTCTCTCTCTCTCACACACACACACTGCCTGCTCTTCTATCTCTTTGGAAGGTGCCAGGTGGGGGGAGGCTTCCAGCCCACAACATTTTATTTTGTTAGCATTAAGCATTTGTGTGTGTGTGTGTGTATCATGTATGTATGTGTGTATATGTATGTATATGTATGTATGTATATATATTTATATGTATGCATGTATGTACACACACACACACACACACACACACACACACACACACATATCATCTATATATATATATATATATATATATATATATATATATATATATATATATATATATATATATATATATATATATCTATATCTAGCTATCTCATAGATTTTCACGGGTACAGGTATGTAGGTCTAGGTGTGTTCAGGTCTTTCCCCATGTAAGATTAAGAGTATCTTGGTGACGTTTCGGCGAGGCCCCACTCGCCATCCTCAGGCTGGTGCTTTCGGCTTCGTGCCAGTGCAAGCAGTGTGTGATCGGAGCTGCCGTCTCTCTATAAATACTGGTGGTGGGGGCTGGTGTGCTGGGCTGGTTGGCTGTGCTGCTGCCTCTTGATTGGTTGATGGAGTTGATGTTGGTATAATGGGCTGTGTGATGGGCTGTGTTGATGTTGGTATAATGGGCTGTAAAGGCCTGTGTGAGTCAGAAGAGAAGAAAATACTTCCTCCCTCTTCCAGCACCTTAAAGCCACAGGACATGAAATTAATTTCAAAGGAACCAAATTAATATCCAACACTGAATACTCCAGCAAGAGAATAATCAGGGAAGCCACTGAGATAGAGAAACACCCCCATAACATGAATAGATGGGACGATATCTTCCACCTACCAGACATCTGGAAGCTAGCCCTCACCAACAAATGAGTCCCAGCCACGAAAACCAACACCAGACCCAAAACAACACAGAACACTACCACCAATCCCCCTCATCAGACCCAGGCCCAAAAACCATCCTATAAATGAAGGACAACCACCATCCAGAAAACAGACCAGGGCTGCTTCGCCAGCTGTCGCACCCCCCGACCCCAAAACCAAACAAGCTGACACACGCCAAGAACACAGATCCAGACCCAAAACTCGAAGCCAAACTAAAACCCAGAATGCTACATCACAGCCACCCGCTCAAGATATCACATCAGAAAACTCAGGAAATTACACCACAAGAACTCAAGAAGTTGCAACACAGCAAATGACCCAGGATATCACAGCACAAGACCAAGGATACCACAGCAATAAGTCTCACAAGGTCACACACAACCAATTACCCAAGCCGTTACTACACAGGAGGCTAATGGAAAAGAGATCAAAACATAAACGACCCAGGAGATTACAATGCAGGACCCAGGATACCACAACAAAAGAACTCGCAAGCCCATCACACAACCCATTACCCAAGCCATTAAAACACGAGAGCCTAATGGAAAAAAGATCACTACAAAACAAATGACCCAGGAGATTACAGCACAAGATCCAGGATATCTGCACAACAAAACTCACAAGGCCATCACACAGCCCATTATACCAACATCAATTCCATCAACCAATCAAGAGGCGGCAGCACAGCCAACCAGCCCAGCACACCAGCCCCCACCACCAGTATTTATAGAGACGGCAGCTCCGTTCACACACTGCTTGCACTGGCACGAAGCCGAAAGCACCAGCCTGAGGATGGCGAGTGGGACCTCGCTGAAACGTTGCCAAGATACTCTTAATCTTACACAGGAAAAGACCCGAACACATCTAGACCTATATATATATAAAATTTATATTTAACATAAAAATTATATTAAATATATTACCTTTTTTTTAAAAAATCATATTAGTGATCCTCGGGATTTAAAAATATGAGTTTGGTGGTCCCTGAGATCCAAAAGGTTGGTGACCCCTGGACTAGAAGACCTCCAAGGTCCCTTCCAACTCTGTTATTCTAAGGATACATATAAACAATAAATCATAAAAGAATAGAAATATTTGAGAAGTATTTTAAAAGATCAGGGTAAATCTCAAGGTATTATTTGCAATTATTATTCACATTAGTTAATAATACATGATAATACACATAGTTATAACATGATTTCCTTTTACAAAAATACAGGCAGACGCTGTAACAATACTGGATAAATCCTAAAGATGAGCATGCAAACTATAATATCAGATACTTTTCTTTTAAGGTTAAACAACATGCAAAGTACAGAAGGGTGTTAGAAATAGCAAAACAAATTAAAGTTAAGGTTACAAGATAAACAAAAGGAAGTGTAGCTAAATCTAGTTTATACTAGTGCCATTAAATATATTTTACAATCTTTGCAAACCATCTCTGTTTCTACATATACATATATTATTCCATAGATTCTTTTAAGTTCTTTAAATTTTTCACCTCTCCTTACGAGGATCTTGTCAACCCCATTCATCCATAACAATTTCAGTTTTCAACTTCTTCATCACCCATCACATGTTCCATTACATTTTTTTCAGTTTGAACTTCATTCTCTCTATCTGACCTAATTATCTCAACATAATTATTTTGGATTGACCATTCACTTTTCTATTCAATCTATATTCATTCAGCACCCATTCATTTTTTATTCTATCTATTCTTACTGTATCTCACATTAATTAAGTGTCCCATTTTCACTGTATGAAACTTACTTTTACGTTTCTCCTGACATACCCACCTCTCAGCTGCATGTAATGGCATAGGGAGAAGTTCACTCATAGGTATAAGTATTATAATGTCTTTTGAAAGCATTCATTCCTTGCAGAAGACCAGGTACTACCCTCTATCTTTCTGCAAACATTTGTACATCTTAAGATTTCTCAATTACTTTTCTCATTTTTAATAAACTTCCCATTGAGGTATACAAATTCTTCTATGTGCTTTAGTTTATACATCAGTTTTATATCTAGTTTGCAATCATCTGTTTCATCAGATGAACATAGTATTGGTTTTTGAAATTTTGTTTATTTCCAAATCTATTCCTCTCCTTGCATGACACAATCCATTTAATAGTCACTGCAAATTATCTGAGTACTTAGCCAACAACTTGATACAATCTGCATATAACACATTCACATCTATAATTATAGATCTGAAATCTCACTACAAATATGCCTTAAAAATTGCCAAGGAATACATTAAACCACTAAAGGGACATGATGTAGCTTTGTTTTACTACCTGTTCAGAGTTTTTCTAAGACTTCTATTTATTCTCATATATGCTATCCTTCCTTCCTTTTTTAAAATTTTCTAAGGTCACCAATGACTTTGAGCAGCTTATAGAAAGTTAAAACTACCAATTAAAACAATACGAAAAACAGCCATGTTAGACTAGGGCCGTGATGGCGAACCTATGGTACATGTGCCACAGGTGCCACACAGATCCATTTGTTTCGGCATGCAAACCCCAGGCAAACTTACCTCACTGTGCATGCGCGCACCTCCCAGCTGATTTTGGGGTCTTTTTCGGCCTGGCAGAGGCTTGAGGGATGCTTTCTGCAGGCTTTGCAGGATGAAAAATAGGCCCGTTTCATCACTTCCTCTATTTCCAGAAATACCAGAAGTGACTAAATGGGCCCATTTTTCGGCCTGCAAAGCCTGCAGAAAGCATCCCTCAAGCCTCTGCCAGGCCGAAAAAGGCCTCAAACAGGCTGAAAATCAGCTGGGAGGTGCAGTGCAGGTAAAGGAGTGGTGGGGGGAGGGATCATGAGTGCATGAACAGGGGGCATGAAGGGGCTACGCACATTGCCTTCTGGGTGCTGACATGTGAGCATGCAAGCGCTTGCATGCACACAATTTTTGGCACAAGAGCCCAAAAAGGTTAGCCACCACTGGGCTAGGGGAATATAAGAATTAAAGAATACTTTTGTTACTTTCAGCAACCAATACTCAGTTCTATATTCCTGCAAAATCTTCCATCAAAATAATCTTTATTTTAGTTATAGATCACCACAGTATAATTCAAACTTAGTCACTTTATCACTCAACAGATGTACAAGAAGCTTTCTGCTTCACGTTCTATATTTCTCAATGATCTGCTGAAGAACAGAAGTAACTTCTGGACATCCTTTGCTTAACATAAAACTCGCTTAATTTTCCAAATTGTGCTCTTTGTCACCTTTTATACAACTCCCTACATACAGATCTCATCTCTTCTGTTCCTGAAGTTATGGTATTTCCAGTTTTCTTTTTTCAACTTTTTTTTCTTTTTCTTCCATGTGCAGAAATGGTCCCCAAGAGCCATTTTTTACATTACCAAATAAAAATTTGTGAAACTTCTGACCATCTTTTCATTCTCATATTCTTCACTGTCCCTGTAACCTTTCCCCAAACTAAAATAAAACACTCCTTTTTTATTGATTTGTTTTCCATGGTGGCACAATGGTTAGTATGCAGTATTGCAGGCTAATTCAGCTGACTGCCAGCAGTTCCATCCTGACCGGCTCAATGTTGACTCAGCCTTTCATCTTTCCGTGGTTGGTAAAATGGGGACACAGATTGTTGGGGACAATATGCTGACTCTGTGAACCACTTAAAGAAGGCTGGAAAGCACTGTGAAGCAATATATAAGTCTTAAGTGCTATTGCTACATGCATCTATATGCATGAATAAATTTACATTTAAAGATTTATGTTTTACAAGACTTAAACCATAGTTTATAAACTGCAATGCCTGGATTCATACTATACTTGGAGCCAAAATCAAACAAATTATTATTTGGCTTAGGTTCACATTTAAACTTTCCCTCAATCTACAAGGCTGCTAAGGGAAATCATGACTTCTGCTTTAGAATAAAGATATCTCTTTCTGTATAAACAAAAGAAAAAGTGATATTTCTGTGGACGTCTTTTTCTGAATTTGAACTAGCAGTTTATATTTTCTGAAAAGGAAAAAGTCGTGTATATATACACACACAAACATATTGTGTTTCCCCCAAAATAAGATCCTGTGTTATATATTTTTTTACCACCAAAAAAGGCACTAGGCCTTATTTTGGGAGGATGTCATCCAATGACTCACCTCATTTGTGTGCATCACCCCCGGTCTCCTTTTTGCTGTCAGAAGCCTTCAGGCACTTCTTCTGTGTTTGACAAGGCCGGCAAGGCTTTCCTGAAGGTCTCTGCAGCTGATAACAGAGCTCTGGATAAATCCAGATCAATCCAGAGCTGTATTATCAGCTGCAGAGGCCTTCAGAAAAGCCTTGTTGGCTGCAGAAGAAATGGGCCAGCAAGGCAGGTGTGAGGGTGTGCGAGGCCTGGCTGAAACAGTTCAAAGGTAAATAGTAGGGCAGCTCCACCGCCCCTATCCCCACGCTAGCTTAAATTTTACTTGTGCACCCTGAAGTGGGCAGGGCCTTTATTAGGAGTTATTTGTCTAGGGTAGGGCTTACATAGAGTGCATGTGAAAAAAAATCAAGCTAGGACCTACTATATATATACAGTATATACATGTATGGATGGATGGATGGATGGATGTACATACATATGTACAGCGGAACCTCAGCTCGCGACCATAATCCATTCCAGGACTATGGTCGCAACCTGATTTGGTCGTGAACAGAAGCACGACTGTCTGCACATGTGTGGACAAAAAAAATGGTGCCGAAGGGAAAATCGCCATGGCAGGGAAAATCGCTGTGGTGATTTTTGGGTTTGCTTGGTTGCCACCTGAACATCTGTTCACAACCAGAAGCAAAATTGTTCTGAAAATTTGGGTTGTCACCCGATTTGGTTGCGAACAGAAGCGTTTGTGACCCGAGGTTCCACTGTACATATACTGTATGTTGTTATCATTCTCCACCTTATAGTCAAATGGAAACCCATGAAATGAAGGATTAAATTAAATTCTGAAGTTGTAGAGATTTGCAGGTGCTCGGCCAATTATATATTTGGTTTTAGGAACTTCTTTAATTAGTTCACTAAAAACTAGTCTGGGATTCCATGTGCTTCTTCTACAGTATTGTAAAAAAAACATAGGATGAGGCAGCTGCACATCACATAATTAATATAACATATGGCTTTGTTTCTTTAGTTGGCCCATAACACTTCAGATTCAAAAGCAGGGGTATGAGATCTGGGCTGTAAAAAATCAGATTGTCACTAGGGGATAGCAAGGCGACACAGAAAGCTCTTTGCTGCCATCTATTGTTCATCCATATTTTTACAAATCATATCTGGTAGCCCACTCAGGAGGGACTCTCGTGTTTAAATATTCCTACATATGAAGTCAGAAAATATACACCTATATAAAATTAGAATATGAAACACATTTTGATTCCATACCTTTTCCGTAAGAGGCAGGAAATTAACAACTGGAGAATAGATCATGGAGCAATTGCAAAGATAAAGGACTGATCATCCACAAATGCATATTTACCCATCAATGTCTGCTTAAATATGCACATGAAAGAGTATCACTCAGATTAAAACTTCTATACCACTTAGTATGCTATACAAACCTGAAGACATGTACTGGAACTGTTCAGAAATAACCACAAATAAATAATGATCCACTGGAGAGTGTGTGAAACAACCATATGAAATGGTATTTGAGCAGTAGTATTTATAACTTATCCTGTTTCCAGAGATCACAGTTATGGTGATCATTACTTCAGTGTCATAAAGGCCTTAGGGCAGGAGTGGGGAACGATGGCCCTTTTATGATCTGTGAACTTCAACTTCCAGAATTCCTAAGCCAGCATGGCTCAGGAATTCTGGGAGTTAAAATTCACAGATTGTAAAAGGGCCATAATTCCCCACCCCTGCCTTAGGAGATCATCTGACATACTATCAGTTCCCTGCATTTATTACATTTACTGTCTAATAGATACAAACCTAGGCGACGCTAAACTAACAGCCCTACTTACCTGTGTATTAATTGTACTGTTAGAAACCCATTCCTAAGACTGTTACTCTATGGTTATTATCAGGGTTGGGATTCAAAAATTTTAATAACCGGTTCTGTGGGCATGGCTTAGGTGGTGGGCGTGACTTGGTGGTCATGTGACTGGGTGGACATGGTTCGGTGGTCGTGTTATTGGCTGGGTGCAGCCAACTCAATATCACTCACATCGAGGCACGCATCTCCTCACCTGGCCTCTCATGACTGTGGGGATGCTGCAACAGTCGTAAGTGTGAAAAATGGTCATCAGTCACTTTTTTCAGTGCCATTGTAACTTTAAATGGTCACTCCACACAAGCAAAGTACCAGCAAAGGAGGGGAAAAAAACTCCAGAGAAGTTCCTGAGACAGGAAGTCTAGTCCTGCCAAGAACGTAAAAAGGGTTAACTGACAGGCAGTGTCTGTATGCAACACCAGAATGTTTCCTTCCTGCCTTCCTTACAGGATTAGGCCAGTAATTTCTTCTAACAACTGGTTCTCCGAACTGCTTAGAATGTTAACAACCGGTTCTAGCAAATAGGTGCGAACTGGTAGAATCCCACCCCTGGTTATTATATTCATCTCTCCAATTGTCCCTCTCACAAGCTACCTTTGCTAATATCAGTTAACTGCATTTCAGTGAAGGCCATGCAAATCTTTGCTGAGAATTACTAAAGGTCATGTAATTCAGAGAAAATGTGAACTGGCTTAGGAGCTGTGGCAAAGCAATGGTTAGAATGTAGTATTGCAAGCTAACTCACTGCCCCCTGCCAGAAATTCGATCCTTATTTGCTCAAGGTTGACTCAGCCTTCCATCCTTCCGAGATTGGTAACATTGGGAACCCAGATGGTTGGGGGCAATATGCTGATTCTGTAAACTGCTTAGAGCGGGCTGTAAAACACTATAAAGTAGTATATAACTCTAAGTGCTATTACTATTGCTGGAGGCAGGAAATGACTGGTCATAATGATATGAGAACAGAGAAAGAGAATGGATGCATGGATGGATGGATGGTGTCCATGGATGCATGGACAGCAGCAATTCATGGAAGTGAATAAATTACAGAGAGAAAGATGAAAGAGGTCAAGTCCAGTTTGGATCCAAACTGAGTCCAGTTTCAATTATCAAAGGCAGCTTTAGTCAAAAATGGCAATTCCATTAGTGGATCATGCTTTATTCATGGGAATACTTCCATCATTATTTCATAACTCATACTACTGTCAAAGAAAAAAGTATGTATCTATTTTTAAAGAAGGTATTGCTAAAATTCTTTTGGCCTATGCAGGTCTGGCTAACACTGAGCTCCTTTGTCCTTGAAAACAGTTAATGACTCTTATAACATAAAATCCTAGAGTGAGAAGCAATCTTCACTTGTCTAAGCAAATGAATTTCTCACCAGACTCCATATCACTGCTACTGTTGAAAACCTGACAGTCTTAGCAAAATAACCAATAGGTTGTTAATTAATTATGATCCTAATGAGTCTCTATGAATACAACTGGGAAGGTATGATTTTACAGCTAGTGGTTCAAAAATAGGTAGAAAGCCATTTCTAAGTTGGGGGCATTGATAATATTTTAAAAAATCTGCAATTGGGCAAAAGGTTTCTTAGACTAACCAATATTAACATCTTGCCACCACTGCTACCAAAAGACAAAAAGATGGACATTATTGAGATCTCCAGAACTTTTTGTGGGCCAAGTGATGCAACAAGTAAGAGAAACAGAGAAAGATTTAGAAAAATCCCCCCAAACGAGTCAGGTGTTTCAGGCCGTGAGGTTTGCAAATTAGAATCAGCTACAATAAGGAAACTTGCAGATGGAATGTGACTACAGGTAGGGCTCTACTTAGTGACCATTGGAAATTACAAAGGCACTGAAAAAAAGTGACTTTTGACCATTTTTTCACACTTATAACCATTACAGCATTCCCATGGTCATGTGATCACATTTTGGATGCTTGGCAATTGTCTCCTATTTAAGACAGTTGCAGTGTCCCCGGTCAATGTCATCATTTTTTGCGACCTTCTGACAAGCAAAGTCAATGGGGAAAACAGATTCACTTAATAACAGTGTTATTAACTTAACATCTGCAGTGATTCACGTAACAACCATGGCAATAAAGGTCATAAAATAGGGAAAGCTCACTTACCAACTGTCTCACTTAGCAACCAAAATTTTGGGCTCAATTGTGGACGTTCCATAGCTATTGCAAGGCAGGTATCAACTTATACCCAATATAAGGTAAGTGTCAGGGTTCCGACGGATGCCCTAATTACAAGTCGATAGTAAGGAGCAGCCATGATGGCGCTCTGGTTAGAATGCAGCATTGCAGGCTGACTCTGCTCACTGCCAGGAGTTTGATTCTCACCAGGCTCAAGGTTGACTCAGCCTTCCATCCTTCTGAAGTGGGCAAAATGAGGAACCAGATAGTTGCAGGCAACATGCTGACTCTGTAAATCATTCAGAGAGGGCTGTAAAGCACTGTAAAATGGCATATAAGTCTAAGTGCTATTGTTAAGTGCTATATTTAGAGCAGTAAATGCTGAATGACTGCCTGATCTTGTGAAAACAGGAGTCTTAGGGGCAGGGCCTGCCCTGAGTGAAGCCCCCGGGCTCTTGGCCAAGCCCAATGCAGACAAATTCCTCCAAGCAATAACGCTTGCATGTTTCCCATTATTCATCCTCCGCCCAAAAACACAAGCCTGCCTTTTAATAAAGCCCCAATAACAATCCCCGCTTCAAAGGACAAGGGCTAATCACTTCCTGCTTAGCATTCTAGCCACATTAGCGGAGAGTGGATAAATCATGGAAAGCAGCAAGATACGGTGCAACTAATTTTCATGTTAAAAAAAAAAAAAAGAGGGTGATTACCTTTAGAAAGGAGGGAGAGAGAAAAAAAATCACACGGCTTTTTTGCCTCCCCTTAAAATCATTAAAGCTCCCAAACATTCTTGTCTATCAATGTATGAATTATTAATTTTTTTTAAAGGAAAAAAAATCTAGAAAGGAAGCTGCTTCTCCTTCTCCAAAGGGAGAGAAAAAAAAAGAGGAAAGCTCATCTGCTAAGCCACCACAGAGTGAAGTGCCTCATACTGATTCCTGATTTACATAGTCCCAGTTGGAAGCTAATGAAGACTGCTGCGGCACCTTTCAACGTGCAGCTAAACCTTCATGTATTTAAAAGCCGGGAAGGCGTGCTTGTTGCTGGCAAATTATTCATCTCAGATCTGAAGTTTCTGACACTGCCTGCGTCAGATAAACTGTCACCCAAATTGCAAACTAATTAGTGATTCAAACATTTTCGAGCTGATTGATGACAGAATAATTTACGCTTGTTTCTCAGTTTCCAGCTGGCAGTGGCTGCTGACTGGAGCCCTAATTAGCGTGAGTACATCAGTCATTTTCTTGCAAGGCAGCACATACAATTAAAAGGCCGTTTAAATGGAATATCACATTAAAAAGGCTGGTAGATGCAAATGTGAGGAAACAGCACTTTAGGAAGAAATGACAACAGAACCCCATAAACCAAAACAGAATAGAACAGCGCTTTTTTAGAAAAAAAGAAACAAACCCAGAAGGAACTTTTATTTTGCATGGATTATTTAACTAAACAAAACAAGCCAGGAGGCAAATTGTACGTGCTAAATATTTCTTAACGGGAGAAGCTGTTCTTCATATGAAGATTCTGAGCAAATAACTGTGTTTTTTTTAAAAGATATTGTCCCAGTGGCTTCTAGAATAAAGGGCAAGTTTGCAAGAGGATGCCCTTCTGCAAACACTTTCCAATTTGTTTGAGTTAGCTTCTTTGTCTTCCCTTTCTATATTTAAATTCCCATCCCATCAGACTATTTACTTGATGCTTTTAGATTAATAAATCCAATATGTACTTAGCTTATTGAAACTGAACTAGCATTGGAATCCCAAATAACGTGCCCAGGGACTCTGTTGTGCCCACATTGGCTCTCCTTGGCATCCACCCTACTTCCTCACCCACCTAACTTTGTAACACAGACACAGACACACATGCACACACCGGATATAATGTAAAGCAGGGGTCTGCAACCTTACCAACTTTAAGACTTGTGGACTTCAACTCCCAGAATTCCTCAGCTTTGCTGGCTGAGGAATTCTGAGAGTTGAAGTCCACAAGTCTTAAAGTTGGTAAGGTTGCAGACCCCTGCTGTAAAGCACGGGTATTCAACCTTTTTGGCTTGCCTGGGTTGCATTAGTGAAGGGTAATTCTCTTGGGCAATATATAATATAATTGTTGTATATTCCTTCCTTCCTTCCTTCCTTCCTTCCTTCCTTCCTTCCTTCCTTCCTTCCTTCCTTCTTCCTTCCTTCCTTCCTTCCTTCTTTCTTTCCTTCCTTCCTTCCTTCCTTCCTTCGCTTACCTACTTACTTATTTAGTAATTATTTTATGATCTCGTGAGGCCACCTTACCAGGAACAAATGAAGCCCTTGGACATACCTGCTGCAAAGCAAACTGTTGGTTTCCAGCATCACATTTATTTTGAAGAATATCCCAATGATTGGTGGTTGCAATCAAGCATTTTGTTTGGAAATATGTTCATTTGTCTGAAAAGACAACAGAAATTCAAGCCCGAATAATAGGGAATGACTATATATCCCCTACTGCATTTATTTTGTAAATAGGCAAGTCCCTACCCCCAGGAACTATTTTGAAAGACTGAAACTAAATACTCTGGGCAAGGGGGCTTGTTTTCCTAAATATTTAACAAACTAGTGTCGCTTCTCTCAACTTGATGTTCTCCAAGTTCTCCTACAATTCCCATCAGTCTAACTCAGTGGTGGGATTCAAACTTTTTTACTAGTGGTTCTGTGGGCATGGCTTGGTGGGCATGGCATGGCTTGGTGGGTGTGGGAAGGGAAAGATACTGTAAAATCCCCATTCCCTCCCCACTCCTGGGGGAAGGCTACTACAAAATCCCATTCCCACCCCACCCTACTAACCTGCTTTCCAGCTCCGTTCTCCTGTGCAGGGCAACAAAAGTAGACCAAGCCGATCAGCTGGGACTCAGGAGGCAGAGAATAGATGGGGCCGGGGCCAGTCAAAGGTGGCATTTGCCAGTTCTCCGAACTGCTCAAAATTTCTGCTACTGGTTCTCCAGAACTGGTCAGAATCTGCTGAATACCACCTCTGTGCTAGACTTAGAAGTTGGTATACCAATTGTAGCCATATTTGGAGTAGAATATGCTGCTGATCTGGATTCATGTCCTTATCATCAACAGAAGATATAATTGTATGAGCTCTTCACAGGGCTGTCTTTGAAGACTGCTCAGAAACTAAAACTGGTATAGGACACAATAGTCTGCATGATGATGGATATAGCCACAATAGCAATCTGTTTCCAGTGTTGTTGCTACTCTACTGACTCCTGATAGGCTTCCAGGTGGAATTCAAAGAACAGAGAGTTCTTGACTTACAACCTTTTCTTCAGAGACTGTTCGCAGGTACAATGGCACTGAAAAAGTGACCCAGGACTGTTTTTCACACTTATGACCCCGTTGTCATGTGATCACAATTTGGACATTTTGCAACTGGAGGTATTTATGATGGTTGCAGGGTCCCTGAGTCATGCAAATATCACCTTTTGTGGCCTTCTGACAAGCCAAATCAATGGGGAAGCCAGATTCACTTAACAACCATGTTGCTGACTTAACCACTGCAGTGATTCACTTCACAAGTGTGCCAAGCAAGGTTGTGAATGGAGCAAAAATCGCTTAACAATGTCTCACTTAGCAACAGAAACATTAGGCTCAATTATGGTCGTAAGTCAAGGACTATCTGTACTGGTTTTTACTTTACAAGCTTCGCTTTAAAGCTTTTCCTTTGATTCTTCCTCAGAATCATTAGATTTTTAAGAATACCCCACAATCTTGGATGAGAGGAATGGAAGGTCAAAGAGCGTTTCTAGAGTAGCCACCAACTTGTGGAACAGCTTTCCATTCCCCCTAAAGTTCATTTTTAGAAATGCTATGAAGAAGAAAAAAAATACGCATTCCCTAAAACATTACAAATCCAATTGCTTTTTATGAATAATTGGGCTGGGGCCATGGTTCTAACAGCTGCATATTTATCATTGTTTTATTGCTTTTGTTCATTTTATGTGACAATATTTGTAAAGTGCTAAGCGCTGATGGATGTATCAATTTAATAAACAGATATCTGGAAATGCAGTTAATTTTTTTGGCAATGCTGGAAAGGAAAAGCATTGGAGTGGACAATTTATTATAAGGCAGGGAAATTGGGGAGGAAGGGGAAAGAGATCATACAAAGTAATTTTTTTTCGGTATTTGCAAATCTGGTTCATTAATTCCCATAATCATAAAAAGCTTCCCCCCTTCCAATAGTTTGACTTTCTCTACATACCCCTCCCTTTTCTTAATCTATGGATCCAACAGACAAAAAAGAGGCAAAATGTTAATGATACTGCATGATGTGAGTAAAAGGTGCTGGAGAAGGTGCCCAAGTGAATGTTTTGTATCCAGTGAAAAGTTAGACACCAATTTACCATTAAAATTCACAAGGGAGCAATTATTCTGTTCATCTAAAGCAGGGATTTCCAGTCTTGGCAACTTTAAGACTTATGGACTTCAACTCCCAGAATTCCGCAGCCAGGTATGCTGCCTGGGGAGTTCTGTGAATTGAAGTCCACAAGACTCAAAGTTGCCAGCTTTGGAGACCCTTGATCTAAAGCTATGCCAATGAGCTCTTTTGAGGAGAGTTACCCATGGTTCCACAAAATTGTCGCCTTGCGGATGTGAACTGCCACAAAGCCAAAAAGAGTGAAATTGTTTTCTGCTACTCTGATTGCTTAGGATGCTTGGGTTTTGTTTTTCTTTTCTAATGGTCAAAGTTATTATCACCTCTTATTTTGTTTCCTCAAAGCCTCCATAGAAAGGCATGTGGAGGTCAAAGCCCTTTTTTGAACATGAAGATGTCTGGGATTGGCTTGCAATCTGCCAGTTTTCCACCGACACATATTAAGTAGGACAAAAACACAAAATGGGTTGTGCAGGTGCAACCACACTTAGTGGATGCTGATGATCATTTAAGCTTGATTTAGACTTGTCTGCAACTTCATGTAGGCATTGATGCACATCCAGGGGTGGGCTTCTGTGGGTTCGCAGGGGTTCGGGAGAGCCCCTAGCCAAGTTTCTGTACAGTTCGGAGAACCCCCAAATCCCACTCCTGGCTGGCCTTGTCCACCCCAGGAGTCCCCATGCGGCCCATTTTGGATGCAGGGAGCATGGGGATGCTTGGGAGGGTGAAAAATAGGCCTCCTGGAAGTTTGGGAAGGCCAGAAATGGGCCTATTTCCAGGTTCCAGAGAGTCTCCGGAGACTGGAGTGGATGTTTTTGCCCTCTTGGAAGCTCGAGGAAAGTCTCCGGAGCCCGGGAAGGGCAAAACTGCCCCCCCACACCATGGTGCAGGAGGCCAACTAGGCCACGCCTACCATGGCCACACCCACCCAGCAACCGGGCAGAGAACCCTTTGCTAAAATTTTTGAAGCCCACCCTTGCGCACATGTATGTTGCAAAGAGGTTGATGAGTAAGCGTCGATGCCACAGATGTGCACAGCTTCTAAAACTCAAGTACGCATTATGTGGAGATATGTGCTCTGCACATTGATTGGTTGATCTGACTTCCTGCTGGAAAGCTTTTTTTTTTTTTGAGTGCCCCCTAGCTAGAATGTTAACATTCGCAAAAGTATGAATGCAACAGCTATGCAAAAGAATGACAGACACATAGGTCCCATGACTTCAGGGTGAATGGAGGGTTGAACTGAGCAAGCGTCCTTTGTGAGCTAAAAGAAGAAATGGAGATCAAAAGAGAAATAACTTTCATAAACATAAGCCTTCTCCAGTTCTGTGTTGTGTATCTGTTACTGAATCAAATCACTCATGGCTACCATGTGACTTGAGCTAGTATTTCCATTGTTATCTTTGGGGGATAAGCAGGTTGCAAAACATTTCTTATCGGGGGTGGAGCATCTTTATTTAACAAGGCCCATGTTTTATTACTGAAGCATTTATGTCTCTTTAGCACACAGGTATGTGCCTCTAGTGGCTAATTACGTTGTGCCACTTCAGTAAAAAAGAATGATGATAGCTCTAGTCTCATATTTGTATTTACACTTGAAGTCTACAAAAAAAGAATATGCAGTCTTTTCCCATTACCTTTTCTTCAGGTCCTTCCTGGCAATACGTAGTAAAGAAAAAGACAAAAGAAACACTTTCCAGACTGAATAGCCTAGGTGTTAAAAACTACGACACCAGGCCCTTGTTGTAACGTACATGGAATATTTGATTATATGAGTTCCTCTTACTCCTCCATAACCTCTACATGGACGAGGTTTTCATGAATATAAACTGCCTGGAGGTTCAAACCTTGTTTGCTAAGGTGTTTTTGAGATTATCTACAGAACATGACAGATGAGCTCTTGACTCTTACAACACTCTAGTTTGGAACAAAGAGAAACCACGATGCTAAACACAAAGAGAATGCATAGAGGAAGACGTGCTAAAGCACTTCAATTTGCTTGGAAGAGTGGTGAAGGCTGAAAGCTCATGCTATTCACACTCTTGCAAAATGACATATGAGCCTGTGAGACACAAAGTAGGTTAGGTGGGAACTGTCTTTGCAAAGAATTTGTTTAATAATTTATACCAGCAAATATACACAGACACATATAACACCAGCATTCATTTCCCAACTCTAATCTTTGGGTTGCGAAAACCTAAGTGACAGGTTTATATAACTTCCTATTAGGAGGAGCTGTGCTACTTGCAAAGAAGTTTTCCAAACTAGGAAGATAAGTAAAAGATACACCCTCCCTGCCCTGACCATTATTGCAAGCAAAGGAAACTGTGATGATTTTAAATCCAAGCAACTATTTGACTATTACTCTCTATGTGCTTCTTGTAAGAGAAACCTTTTGGCTATTTCCTACAATCCAGAGGTGGTATTCAGCAGGTTCTGACCACTTCTAGAGAACCTGTAGTGGAAATTTTCAGTGGTTTGGAAAACCGGTAAATACCACCTCTGACTGGCCCCACCTCCATCTATTCTCTGCCCCCTGAGTCCCAGCTGATCGGCTGGGTCTTCTTTTGTTGCCCTGCACAGGAGAATGGAGCTGGAAAGCAGCTGAGTGGGGTAGGGAGGAAGTGGGATTTTGCAGTAACCTTCCCCCAGAGTGAGGTGGGAATGGGGATTTTACAGTATCCTTCCGCTGCCACGCCCACCAAGCCAAGCCATGCCCACCAAGCCATGCCCACAGAAACAGTAGTAAAATTTTTTGAATCCCACCACTGCCACAATCCTGTTCTAATTCTGATGACTGAAACGCGTTCAAGGACTTGCATGTGTAACAGGGTTGTCACAGAATTCTTTCTCACTTCCTTTAAAATTCAGTATGAAGTGATTAGCTTACACACTCAGCTTCCAGCCACAAAATGCAAACTAGAAGAAAGAAGAGATTGGACTGCCATTTGTCAGAAATGGTGTAGAGCAGGGGTCCTCAACCACCGGTCCGCGGACCGGTACCGGTCCATGGAGCACTCTGTACCGGGCCGCAAATAAAAAAAATATGGCGGCTTTCTTCGCCTTCGGTGAATGCTGCTGGGATCGGGGATCAAGGACACAAATGAGAGAAGGGGAGGGAGGAAGCAACCAAAGCCTGTCCGGCTCTCTGGCTCAGCGGCTTCGGTTTCCTCCCGCCTCGTTCCTCTCTCCGTCGCTCTCTTGCTGCTCCACCAGCCCAGGAAGAAACTGCTTCAAAGAAGCCGGGGGAGGTGGCTTTTCCTGTCGCCGCAGCTCCTCCGAAGCACCCATTCACCCCCACCCCACCTGCCCGCGCGCGGTTCAATCCACAGTGCTCTGTTCTGCCTGCCTGCCTGACTTCTTCGTTTCTGGTGAGAATAATAACTATTCGCCTCTTTTTATCAGCCGAACCTGCTCCGAAACGAAGAAGGCAGGCAGGCAGGCAGAACGGAGCACTGTGGATTGAACCGCGGGCGGGCGGGCGGGGTGGGGGTAAACGGGCACTTCAGAGGAGCTGCGGCGACAGGAAAAGCCACCCCCCCCAGGTTCTTTGAAGCAGTTTCTTCCTGGGCTGGTGGAGCAGCGAGAGAGCGACTGAGAGAGGAACGAGGCAGACACCTGAGGGAGGGAGGGAGACACCTGAGGGAGGGAGGGAGACACCTGAGGGATGGGGCTGAGGGAGGCAGGGCCGAGGCGCTCCTGAACTTGGTGGTTTGCTGGCAGACGTTTTATTACCCGACTAGGTAACAACATCAGATGTTACCTAATCAGGTAATGAAACGTCTGCAAGCAAACCACCAAACTCGGATTCTCCGCCCCGGTCCTTGAAAAAGTGTTTGTGCTTGAAACTGGTCCCTGGTACAAAAAAGGTTGGGGGCCACTGGTGTAGAGTTTCCCGCTTGGGCTAGATGACCTATAAAGCTCCCTTCCAACTCTGATTATCTGTTATCTGTTAGTTAAGAGGGAATGAAACAGAACTCAGCTGCAAATTCAGGCTTTATTTAGTTATTAAATATAATGTGAGAGGTAAGTCCAAGTGGCTTTTAACATTAAGAAAGGGCCAATGTTTAGCCCTGAGAACTTAAAGAAAATGTTGGAAATACTCTAGTTCAGGGGTGTCAAACTGACGGCGGCATCAGGTGATAGATATATTGGGACTTTTTTCCCCTTTGCTAAACCAGGCAGGGGCGGGGCCTGCAGGCTGCAAGTTTGACACCCGTGCTCTAGTTGAAAACACAGGGGGTGCTAAGAATAATTACAGACTAAGAGTATACAGCCTTTTCTGGACCAAGGGGAGCATTTGACTTTGGAGTGAAAGCCATGCTCCAGAAAATAGGGATTATAAGCAGACATAAACTACATCTGAGTTCATGTCATTTCCATTTAAGGAAAATGAATTCTAGTTCAGTTATTATGCATCATAGTAAGTACGAATTGTAACATTGTATAGTCATGTATTAAGTATAACAATCTGATAACCATTTTTTCAGCCTTCCCAGGGCCTGCACTAAAGTCTTCTGAGGTCCATGTACAATGTGCAGCCTCTCATTATACACCTGAGCATAAGACAATACTAAGCCAATTTAGAGAAAGACAGATTCTGATGCTCTGAAAAGCTAATAAAATCAAGTGATGTAGATATGTTTCCTTTATCATCCTTAGAATCTCAGTAGTGAATCAGTTAACATAGCAGCATTAGGCCAAACTAATGATGATGATAATAATAAATAATAATGTCTGGATAAAAAAAGTATGGATAGTGGATGTGGAAGTACCTGGACACAGCAGAACAGCAATAGCAATAGCAATTATATTTGTATACTGCTTCACAGTGCTTTACAGCCCTCTCTAAGCAGTTTACAGAGTCAGTATATTCGCCCCAACAATCTGGGTCCTTGTTTTACTGACCTCAGAAGGTTGAGTCAACCTTGAGCCACTCAGAATCGAACTTCTGGAGTGAGCAGTGAGTTAGGCTGCAATACTACATTCTAACCACTGTGCCATCATGGCTCAAAATAAAAGAGAAAGAACTGGAAAAGATCACAAAATACAAAGACCTGCAAACAGAAATAGAATGACTGTGACAAAAGAAGCAAAGGTAGTATCAATAGTAATAGGCACCTTGGGTGCAATCCCAAAACAATTGAAGCATCACATTTGACAAATTCACCATTAGTCGATTACAAAATGTGCACTACTATTACTATTAACCTTCTCATCACTCCTTATTACCCATCCTCTCCCACTTGTGACTGTATGACTGTAACTTTGTCGTTTGTATCCTTATGATCTATATTGACTGTTTCCTAGTATGATTTGATTGCTTATTGTATCCTATGACTATCATTAAGTGTTGTACCTTATGATTCTTGACTCTTGATGAATGTATCTTTTCTTTTATGTATACAGAGAGCATTTGCACCAAGACAAATTCCTTGTGTGTCCAATCACATTTGGCCAATAAAGAATTCTATTCTATCCTATTCAAAAGGCAGCTTTATTTAAAACATTTTATATCCTGCGACAATACCAATAGAAACTATCAAACATCAACATCTACCTATCCCAGGTCCTTGGCAGGACTCAATAGGTAAATAAAATGCTAAATCTATTCTGAGCATCTGGCTGACTATACAATGAACAACAACAACAATACAGTATCTGCCTATCCCACGTTGTTGGGAAGGACTTGATAAGAGAATAAAACTCCTGACATCAGGCTGACTATGTGACAAACCATAACAATAACAAGAAAAAACATGACAATTACATCTAAATACATTTAAATATCTTAACATGCAATCTATCTATCTATCTATCTATCTATCTATCTATCTATCTATCTATCTATCTATCTATCTATCTATCTATCTATCTATCTATCTATCTATCTATCTATCTATCTATCTATCTATCTATCTTTGGTTTTTCAGGTTTTCTCCCACATAAAATTGGAAGTATCTAGGCGACGTTTCGATGAAGTCTCATTCATCATCTTCAGGCTTGTGTCTTCGGCTTTGTGCTTCTTGGAGTAATGTGAGCTTGCAGCTGCTTCTTCCTTTTAACTGCTAGTGGGGGTGTGACTTGATTGGGTGGGGCTTGGCTGTGTTCTGATTGAGTGGGGGTGTGTTCTTATTGGTTGGGGGCCTGGCTGTGTTCTGATTGGATGGGGAGTTGGCTGTGTTGTGATTGGCTGGGGGTGTGTTCTGTTCAGGTGGGGGCTTGGTTGTGTTCAGGTTAGTCTTAGTTGCTGGGGGATTTGAGCTGGTGAGCTGTGATCCTGTTGTTTGGCTTCGCATTCATGGTCATGCCACATCTTCATGGTGGGCGTCCGTTCGCTTCATGTATGGGTCGGAGGGGTTTGAAGCAGGTAGTGATGCAGCTGCCGTACGGCTTCTGGTCCGTGGTCGTGTCTCATCTTCTGTGTGGGTGTGAGTCTGCTTTCTACATGGAAGTGTGGTGGTAGCATCTTGTGTGGCCCTTGTGGGTGTGGGTCTGGTGTCATTCTTCATGTTCAGTACTCATTTGTTAATGAGGGCGGGTTTCCAAATGGCTGGTAGGTGGGAGGTATCATCTCATTTATGCATGCTGTGTGGGCATTTTTCTATTTCTATGGCTTCTCTGATTATTCTGTTGTTGAAGTGTTCAGTTTTGGCGATAGTTCTGGTATTTTTAAAGTCAATCTCATGTCCTGTGGCTTTGAGGTGTTGGACCAGGGAAGAGGTCGGTTCTCCTTTTTTTGATTGAGTTCTTGTGTTCTTCAATGCGTGCACTTATTCTTCTGTTAGTTTGTCCAATGTATGTGGTGGGACAGGCGGTGCAAGGGATTTCGTATACTCCTTGGTTTTCTAACTCGATTTTGTCTTTAGGGTTTCTTAGGATGGTGGATCTTTTTCTGTTTGTGCAGAATGCTGTTTTAATGTTGTGTTTTTGGAGGATCTTGCTGATTTTGTCTGTAGTGCCTTTTATATATGGGAGGAGGGCTTTGCCATTCTCTTGTTCTCTGTCTTGGATTTTGGTTGGGGTTTCTTTTTGGATTAGGTGGGTAATCTTCTTTCTTTGGAATCCATTGGCTGTTAGTATGTTAGTGAGAGTGTGTAGTTCGGTTTTTAGGTGTTGTTCGTCACCTAAGCATTTTGTTCTGGAGATGAGTGTCTCGGCTACGGAATTGATCTGTGCTGGGTGGTGGTCTGAGAGTGTGTGTAGATAGCGGTTTGTATGTGTTTTCTTCTGGTAGATGGTGTGTCTTAGGGAGCCATTGGATTTTTTGTATACTAAGACATCTAGGAAGGGAAGTTGGTTATTAGCTTCTGTTTCCATGGTGAATTGTATTTTGGGGTGTAGGCTGTTGAGGTGTGTGAGGAAGTTGTTCAGTTTTTCTTTCCTGTGTGGCTAGATTATGAAGGTGTCATCTACGTATCTGAGCCAGTATTTTCCCACGTCATTATAGTTGTGCTTTTAAAGTTGTAGCAATGTTTCAGCAGAATCTCATCTGCCATCATCAGGCTTCTGTATTGTGTTCGTCTGTGAGTCAGGCTTTCACAGCCGTTTCTGACTCACAGACGAGCATAATACAGAAGCCTGATGATGGCAGATGAGATTCTGCTGAAACGTTGCTACAACTTTAAAAGCACAACTATAATGACGTGGAAAATACCAACAAAGCTGAATACCATACATATAAATACCCGCAAAAAGTTAAGAAAACAAATATATATATATATATTCAAAACATTTCAGAATTTTTAGAACTTGTTTGTATTTATTTTCAAAGCAAACTTCAAAAACAAATTCTTCAGCACAAGCCATTTAAGAAGAGATTCAACAGATTGCACCTGACAATTGTATGATATGCTTTGGCAAACATGGATTTTAAATCTATGCTTCCTTCGTCAACATTGGCCAGGAAATTTGCAGACAGATTTGATGGGAAAATTCAGTAGGAATAGATTACTACTGATATTTGATTACTTCAACAATTTTTGGTGAGAGGTGGAACAAGCAGCCCTGTCCCACTTCACCTGCCTTTGCTGGTAGACCCAGATATTCTGGATTTCTTTCAGATTCATCTAATAATTCAGTGAGAACTACAGTCAAATAATTATAGTATATGAACCAGATTTTTAAAAAACTCTGAAAACACCAACAAATTTGGTTTTAGCATTAAAGCTTCTGAACTAAGTTCAGCAATTATATTCTTCCCAAATTTAGTGGGAAGGCAAAGCAAAGGTTCAACAAAAACATCTTTACAACATAATGATGTGATGTGATCACTTTTATCCTGTTTTAATCATACCTCCATAAAATTCTACTACCACTTTTATGCATAGTTGCCTTCCTGCCAGAGGTCAGAACTGTTGCATTCCCTGGAAAACATGTCTTTTAAGAAAAGCCTACCGCACTTCACAAACACAAGCTGAACTGACTCTCCTCAGTTAATTTGGCCTGTCTTGATTGCAAAAGAATCTGCATTTAATTAGGTCAATTGTATCTACCCTCCTGCTACCAGCCCCTGTATTTCAGTTGAAGTTTATTAATTCTACCACTTGGGAACCAAGTTGGCTAAAGCGACAGTAAGCTGTACTTGTAAATGTTCTGTGTTGGTATCAGGAAATTCACAGTAGGAATGTTATTACTTTCTGTAGCGTTACAATGTCATATGCAGCAGGTGTATTTTCCTTATCATCTTAATAAATGTTGCACAGTATAACACAGCTGCATCTTGAGCTGGAATAAGTCAACCACTTTTTTTAGTGGGCCTGCAAAAGCCCAAGCAACCACTAGATGGAGACAAAGAAAGAAAATTTCTTATTTTTCTGCAGCCCTCTAGTGGCACTTGGATTTTTTCAGCCTCCAGCCAGATTCTGAGGTACAGCAGTGACAGCCTTCAGATTGGTGGCAGCACTAGGAAAGCTGACCATAATGGGTTTCACTGTTGGGGCCCACAACTGAGGAGCCCGAGGGCTGTTGCCCTGGGTCTATGCCTTCCATGGTTCCCACCCTCAGCTTAATCTCCTTTCAGGCATCAGATTTACAGTATAGGTGGAAGAACACAGAAGAAATGCAGGGTGGGGTCAAATGCATCATCAGCTTGGGATCTCTATGTCTCTGTATGAGATCTAGGTTCAGCTCCACTTGAAGTCCATTGACTCTTAACTGTGTCAATTTGCCTTGATAGTTAGTAGTTCAGATTCTCGTAATAGATGGCATGAATTAAAGTTGTAGTTATTTGGAACTCTATCCTGGCTCCTGACTTCTTGCATCTGACATTAACCAGGTCTTCAAAGCCTTATGAGAAGCCAACAGGTTCAGGATCGTCCTATATTCTGAAGAGACAATATTCCAGAGGGCAAGGGCTAGGAGAGAAAAGGCACTTCCCCTAATCTCCACCAGTCTTTAGCTGACAGAACCAGTAACATGCCCAACCTGCTGGACCAAATTGGACAAGTAGAAATGACTGGGGAAGAATTTTTGTGTGGGGAGGCACTTTTAGAGCTTATTATTTTTATCTAGGGTAGTGATGGCTAATTTTTTCGGTACTGAGTGCCCAAACTGGAACACGCATGCATGCACATGCATGTGCTTGTGCCAAAGCACCAGGAACCTGAAGACCAGCTGGCTGGTGTGTGCATGCCTGTTTTGGGGCCATTTTGGGGGTTTTCAGGCCATTTCAGGCCATTTTGGGGGCATTTTTAGGCTAAAAAACAGTCTGAAAACAGCCCGAAAAACAGCCTGAAAATGGCCTGGTTTTTGGCCATCTTTGGGTCATTTTTGGGTGCTCTGGCACCCACGAAGATCAGCTGGCACCAGAAACCAGAAGAGCAGCTGGTGATGGCACACATACCCACAGAGAGGGCTCTGTGTGTTACCTCTGGCACGCGTGCCATAGGTTTGCCATCACGGATTTAGGGTTTTAGCTTGACTAGCCTAATGGACAACTACTAATCCTTCTCTAGGTTTCCACTATCTTAAAAGTTTAGATTTGGCCACAAAAATGCCCTTGCTATTCTTTTTTTTCTTCCTTTACTTACTATTTACAATTTATTTATTAGATTTCTATCCCAACTTTCATACATGAGCTCAAGACTGTGTTCCTAGCTCTGCTTACTCCCATTTTTACACACAACAACCGCTGTGAGGTAAAATAGGCTCAGAATCAATGACCCAAAGTTCACCCACTGAGCTTGTACCTGGATTTTTTGGTTTCTGTAAAGGAATCAGGCCTCATTTATTGCTCATAGAGGTTTCATCGAAAATAATCAAGGTAAAGAACTGTCTAACCCACAAGAAGTCAAGAATAGATGGCAAGGATAAATAGAAGAGCTGTAGTCAGCAGCAAAGAGGCCTAGCTTCCCTGAGAAGATAAAAAAAATGAAATAAAAATAGGACCAGCCATTTTTTCAGGAAGACATTTTGTGGGCAATAAGCAAACTGCTAACAAGCCCCCAGATGTTGATATCAGCCATATGAAACTGCTAAGGCTTATACCACTCACATCGGGGTGAAATTCAAAATTTTTCTCTACCGGCTCTGTGGGCGTGGCTTGGTGGGATTCAGATTCTAAAAGGAAGAAGGCAGGCAGGCAGGCGTGGGCAGTGCCAACCAATTCAAATTGTCCCTACCACCTCTCCCGAGGTGGTGCGAGATGGTTGAATTTCACCCCGAATCACATCCATCAGAGTGGTATGCCTTAAAATTTGGGAATCGAACACATGGCCACAAAATTAGAAAGGATCGGTATTCATTCTGTGGCCAAAATGGCAGCCACGTGCTAGCAAGATTCTTCTTAAGATCACAGGTCTGGTGCCTACCACTGAAAGCGAATTACCAGATATTAAAGCTGGCTTCAGAAGAAGTTGTGGCACTTGTGACCAGATTCCAAATTATGCTGGATGGAAAGATTTCATAAATATCAAAACAATATTCACTTCTTCTTTATTGACTACAAGAAAAACTTTATTAAGTCAATCATGACAAGGTGTGGAGAGCCCTAGAAGACTTGGAGTGCCAACTGAACTGATCAGGTTGGTGCAGTTGCTATACACAAATCAGTAAGCCACTGTTTGAACACTATATGGGATCATTGATTGGTCCAAGATTGGGAAAGCAGTGTAGCAAGATTGCATTCTTTCACTTTTCTTATTCAACCTGTATACCAAAATGATTATGAGGAAGCTGGAACTTGATGGATCAAAAATCAGTGTAAAGATTGGAGGAAGGATCATCAAAAGTCTTCAATATTCTAACAACCCAACTCTCCATCCAGAAACCAAAATAGGCCTGGAATATCTCATCAAAAGAATTTAAAAGAGAAAGTGAAAAAAAATTGGCCTTTTCCTGAACATCAAAAGCTCATACCCACCGTGAAAAATGGAAATGTCATAATAACAATTGACAGTGAAAAGACTGGATGTGTGCAAGAATTCATCTTCCTGGGATCACAGATTGATCAAAGCAGTGAATGTAGACTAGAAGTGTTGAATAACACTGGTCACAGCAACGACGAGTATGAATTAAATATGAAAAAGCAAGACTGGCAACTAAACGCAGATGGGTCTACATTATTCTAGAGTTGTAAAAGTTGGATCATGAAAAAAAACCAGACAGGAAGAAAATGAACTTGTTTGAGCTGTGGTGTTGGAGAAGCTCCTGCACGTTTCTTGGACAGCAAATACTGAAGTGTACAAAACCAGACATATCACTGGAAGTCAAAATAAAAAAAAAATATTTACTTATTTTAGTCACATCATTACATTAAACTCACATACCTGGAATGGTCAATGGTAAAAGGATATGAGGCCACCAGAAAACATGGCGCCTGGACACCATCAATGCCAACACCCAGCCAGAAACATAAAACAATTGAAAGAAGCCATAAAAGATTGGAAAATGTGGAGAGAGCTGGTCCATAGAATCACCAAAAATCAGACACGATTGAATGGGTAGCATCAAATTTTGGGAAGTCATAAACTGTAGAAATGTTGCCTAAAAAAAGATGGCTGAAAAATCTACTTGGGTCAAGCACCAGGGAAATCAGAAAATCAAATGAGTATAAAAATTTATTGCAAGCTTAAGCTGTCCACAAGTATCTGAACTACTAGCAGTCAAAGCAAATTGGCAGTAGATAAGAATGGAAGGAATTGAAGGTGGGCTGGACTTGGATCTCTTAAGGGATTCACCGTGACTGATGATATGTTTAACCCCTCCCTTGGGCTCAGCCTGGTCATCTCCTACAACTTGCGTTGCTTAACTGCCAAAATTAATCCACTTTTTTAACCTCATACCAGAAAAGTGATGAAATTTAAAGATAAACTCAATTTGACTACATGACTGATCTACTCCACACTGGAATTTGTTTGCTTTTATTCTATGAGACATAAAGAATTACTTATGCTGCTTCTTTTTGTCCCAAGTGGATGATCAACACATTTGGTAGCTTCTTACATTTCCACAAAAAGTAACAGTTCAGTAAAAACAGGAACACTGAATCCCCAACGGTAGTTGAAATATCTAAGGTGTAACGTAAATACAACAGGTGTTGGGAAGCTTGCTTTACAATAGAATAGTTTGTGCAACTTGGTTTCTCTGGTGGGAAATCTACAAAAGTCTTAATTACTCAAAATTGGAGCATCTTGAGTATATTTGGAATAAGAAAAGAAAACACAAACCTAATTTGTCCAACCTGTCCCACCTTCTCAAAAGTTTGAAGCTTTTATCTGTTGGTAAAAAAGGGTGTTCTGCAAATCCCTCAGGACCAATACTTGAAAAGAACTATAGTAGCAGTCTCTGCCTAGGGACTTCTTCATTTGAAGTATAACAATAAAAAATGGCTGTGGCAACAAACATTATCTGGGAAGAAACAACTGAATTGCACTCAGAGAAAGCACTTTTATTTCAGTTCCGTTTTAAAGACAGAAGTGTTTTCTCTTACAGGAATTTAAACAAGAGGGAGGGAGGGAGGGAGGGAGGGAGGGAAGGAAGGAAGGAAGGAAGGAAGGAAGGAAGGAAGGAAGGAAGGAAGGAAGGAAGGAAGGAAGGAATCTACGTTTCTAAATATGAATTTTTTATGGCTGAGAGGCAGGAAAAATAGTTCCTCTTGAGCTAAAAGATGTCATCTAAAGATCTGTAATATAATTGTTGAAGTGTATAACAAAGTCCAAATTCAAACCGATCAGATATATATTATTTTAGAGAGGGTAACTTAAAAAATGTTGAAAAATGGCACCTTGCATTTTAACTATATCCATCCTTCACGTTTTGGTGAACACCATCAATGTACTTTTTCATGCTAACCAATGAAGAAAATCTGTCTTGGTTTGTGAGGTTCTGAGTGGCAGTTAGAAAGTTATTAAGGTTTTTCTGCCTCATTAAAGCCAATCATGCTGGTGAAGTACAAACTGTGTTGCAATGTTTTCAAGGGGAGCCACCTAGTGGACTCGGTGTGCAATTACTTTTTCTTTAGTTAGGGGATGTGACCTCTCAAGGCCAAAGTACTTAAGAATATTGGGAGGAACAGTTGCCTTTTCCATATTAATAATCCACAAATAGCAGGAAGGGATTTGATAAACATGGCAGTTGGGGAGGAGAAATTTAAAACTTGGTGCCTGGTTGCTCTGCTCTTTCTATTCAACTTCATTGTGAGACTCTTAAACCTGGGAGTTGGATTTACTTTGGTACCAAGGGAGATTTGTAAACTCTTCCCCAGATTGTGGGCATGCCGAGCTTTTTGGCAGCTGCCTAAACTGGAAAGGGATCGTTTTCCAAACATGATTATCACATAATCCACTTTAGGAAGTTGAATCTGACAAGAAGGCAGGTCACTTCACTGATAAAGAGAAGCTTGCAAGAGAGCAGTTTATACAAAGGTCTCTGGAATGTTTATCAGTCTTAGGATCCTTGTCTTTTACTCTAGAAGGCTACCAGATCTGGGCTGCAGAGATCCAGAGATATTCAGGACTTCACCTGCACTCTTTCTATCATTCCCAGGTTTTCTTCGGATCAACCCAATCCATCCCTCTTTGAGAATTGAGTTGGCATATTTCTGGCTTTGCACCCATTTATTTGGGTGAACAAAGTGAAACTTTGTTTTATAATGTTGGGGCTTGCAGGCAGCCTGCTTTTCAATTGGCATTTATTTTTCCATCACCATTCTTCCCAGGCTCTGCCGCATCTTAACTATGCCAGGGATGGAATAATAATGAGAGACGGGTTGATTTTTCACTCTATCTCAAGCTGGTCCCAGTGTAATACTCAAAGCTCTTTAGTACATTTGGCTGGCAATCCTATCAGTGAAGCTGATTTTAAGCTTCCTGCCCAGTTGAATTTCCATGCTTAAATATGTATTGGAGATCAACAAATCCAATTTTAATGCTTCTAGTCAGTTTCACAATCCCTTTTAAAAGCTGCTGGCTTGATTTTCCCTGCTTAAAGTAGCAACATGTGCTGAATTTTTGCCTCATCCTGGCTCAAGTGAATCATTACTTTCCCCACCTCCCTTCGCCAACACATAGTCTCTCCAGGCCAACCATGGTTTGAGTGACCGTGAAAAGCATCTGGTTGCAAAAATGCCACAAAGGGCTGCGCAGCAAGCAACTAGCAGAGACTTTTTAAGAGAAACAGACAGATTGGTACTTTCCTGCCAGGGAAGATTCAGCTTCTAACAATTGTTCATTTTCCCCCTGAATAGCTAGACAAATGCCTACAAGATGTACTGTTGGAAGGAGGGGGAAAGAGAGAGAAAAATAGTGTTTTCTTTTTTTCTTTCTTTCATGTGGAATGGATTTTTGTTATGGCAGGAGGTAGGTTTATTCAGTAACAGGGCACTCTTTACATCCTAGCTTTTTCGAGTCTTTGGTCAATATTCTGACAACGGAGAGCAATAAGAAATAACTAGGCGACTCATTTGGGTCATCCTTTCAGAGATATTTCTTTACCTAAACAGAAAAATAGAATGTCCACAGGCAGACTGCTGTTGTTTTGCTTTTACCATTAGAAAAGAAAACATCATTTTATTAAAGAAGAAAGATGCATAGCAAGACAGATTTACTCTTCATTTAGTGACTGTTCAAAGTTACAACGGCACTGAAAAAACTGACTTGTGAGCATTTTTCACATCTATGACCACTGCAGCATCCTAATGGTCGCTTGATCAAAATTCACACACTTGGCAACTGATTCAGATTTATGACGGTTGCGGTATCTTGGGATCATGTGATCACTTTTTGCAACCTTCTGACAATGTCAACGGGGAAGCCGGAACAACTTAACAGCTGCACTGATTCACTTAACAACTTTGGCAAGGAAGGTCATAAAATGGAGCAAAACTCACTTAACAACTGTCTCACTTAGCAACATTTTGGGCTCAATTGTGGTTGTAAGTTGAGGACTACCTGCAGACGCTATTTGCTTAAGAAAATATGTTTTTGATGACAACATTTGTGGTTGACCTGCTATTCTTTAAGAAGTACTCTTTATATTGTCACTTCCTTTTCACCGGCTTAAAGCTGACCATGCTGGAATACTGGCTTTTCCACATAAATCAACACATTCTCCATGGTTTGTATAGTGAGAACAACATGTGACTGTATTGGGAACTGTGTCCATTGAAGAGGGTCATCTTCTGATTAAGAACGTAATTCTTAGAAGCATGGCAATGTCATTTCTGAACACACCAATGTTGATCTTTGCTGCAATAAGAGTCTTGTGGAGATCTTACATCGGGGGTCTTCAAACTTGACAGCTTTGAGACTTGTGGACTTCAACTTCCAGAATTCCTCCTCCAGTCACGTTAGCTCAGGAATGTCTTACATGATCATCCGTGTTCCATTGCAAAACTTTGGAAGATACAAATTCATCAATAAAAGGATGAGAGATGCTGTTTTCAATTCCAGTTTACATAGTGGCAAACCAGAGAGTTCAATCGATTCAAGGAATTCTGTTGGAAAAATGAGTTGGGTGAGCTTCACTGACAGCATTGAAGGAACAATTTTTTTCAATACTTTCTCCTCATTCTCCTCATTTAGAATAGAATAGAATAACAGAGTTGGAAGGGACCTTGGAGGTCTTCTAGTCCAAACCCCTGCCCAGGCAGAAAACCCTACACCACTTCAGACAAATGGTTATCCAACATCTTTTTAAAACCTTCCAGTGTTGGAGTACCACAACTTCTGGAGGCAAGTTGTTCCACTGATTAATTGTTCTGTCAGGAAATTTCTCCTTAATTTTAAGTTGCTTCTCTCCTTGATTAGTTTCCACCCATTGCTTCTTGCCCTGCCTTCAGATGCTTTGGAGAATAGCTTGACTCCCTCTTTTTGTGGTAGCCCTTGAGATATTGGAACACTTCTATCATGTCTCCCCTAGTCCTTCTTTTCATTAGACTAGACATATCCAGTTCCTGCAACCGTTCTTCATATGTTTTAGCCTCCAGTCCCCTAATCGTTTTTGTTGCTCTTCTCTGCACTCTTTCTAGAGTCTCAACATCTTTTTTACATCATGGCAACTGTTTAAAACTGGATGCAGTATTCCAAGTGTGGCCTTACCAAGGCATTATAAAGTGGTATTAACACTTCACCTGATCTTTATTCTATCCCTCTGTTTATGCAGCCTAGAACTGTGTTGGCTTTTTTGGCAGCTGCTGCACACTGCTGGATCATATTTAAATGGTTGTCCATTTCATTGAGAGGAACCAAGCTAAAGTTCTTTGAGAACAATTCTATAGTATTGTCAAATATTGTTTGAATGAAATCTTCCATAGTTCTTGCTGTCAGAGGTCCAGGGAATAGAAATGCATGGCAATGTGAGGGCAGACTTTGGATAAAGAATCAAAATCAGCAGAAATATCACATTGTGCAACTTGTACATTTTGCCTCGCTCTTTCTTTTGGGAGGTCTTGTTGAAGGCAGATATTGTCGTATTGAGGAACTCTTGCAGTAATCAGGGTTTGCTATATACTCTTCAGCTGATCTTCCTTTTCCTCCTGCATCTATCTCCTAATTCTGTATCTTTTCTTATGATTCTGGAGATGTCCAATCTTTTCATCCTCCATTTCTTCATCTCTCCACCTCCTTGCCACATCCCTGTGTTTTGGTGTCATCTCATGACATCTCCCCTCTCTTCCCACATGACAAAATTATGCTGACAATATTTTATTTTAAGTTGATTAATTCCCCCACCCACCCACCCACAATGTTTTGCACTGTCATTCTCACCCCAGAACAGTTTAGAATCCCTGTCAGTTTCTCCATTACATGACCCCCTGAAGGTTAGGGCAGGATCAGTCTATCTGATTTTCAGCAGCTGGAGGAGGGGATGTTCTACTCAGTTTCAGAGTAGGAAGCAGTTGAAAAATGCAACAGGATGGGCAAGGATTAAGACAGAGTGGCTAATGTATTTGGCTGACACCAGAGAGATCCAGTATCTATTCCATCTGCAGCCATAGCAGCTTACTCTGTGTCTTTCAATCCAATCTATCTCATGGGGGTGTTGTGAAGGAAGATCCCTAGAAAGATGGAGTACTATATATGTGCCTTGAGTTCCTGAACAAAGATGGAATATAAATACGCATGCATGTTTGTGTGGCAGAGAAGGGGAACATAAAGCAACAAAAATATCCAGACCTGTCTTCGTGTACCTTAAAAGCTGTTTCTTTTAGAGCCACATGATGAGTCGATTTCTTGCTGCTGGATGGAGGCGTGAGCAAGGGATTGTGAGACTGGCTGGGAAATAGTCATGGAAGGTTGAAAATGATTGTGTAACCACAGCAGCAGCCCAGCACAGCCAGTTGCATTGATGCAGCCACAACTGTCCATGGGTCCCATCTTTTGGATGCATTCTTAAGTTAGTCCATTGAGGTTCTTTGGTTCAAAAAATTGTCGCCCTACAGGCACTCTTTTGCCCAGGTTAAGGTCATGACAAGAGAATTTAGTAGTATTGATTGTAACTACTACATCCAGAAGATGATTTTTAAGATTGTGGGATTCATTTTCTCTGGTGGATAGCAAAAGAAATTTTTTCCTATATATTTACATACCATAATCACAAAATGTAGTCAGAATTTCCCAGTCTGATTTTATATAGGAATTGGAAAGCTTTTCTGCCTTGTAGTTTTCATCTGCTAGTCTCCATGTTTCCATATGGTGGGAAATGAAGCTGACTTTAAAAGAATTTGGACAAAAGAAGACGCATGATGGTGGAACTCTTTTGAATTTCAACTCTACTTTGACCATATGATGGCTCAATTTTTCTTGTTGGACAGTGTTTGCCCCCAACTGGTAAATCCCCTGCTTCTTTTTGACTCTGCCCCCTGCCCAAATGCCAGGAAAACAAGTCCCATTTCCAAAATTTATTTGTCTTCATCCATTGTTTTGTAGACCTGTAGATTTGTATATCTGGGATCACCGTTTTGCTACATAACCTGTTTGTTTTACTTTCAGCTAATTGACAGCAAACTGCAGCTTACTTGGATACAAAGCAGAATTCAGGCTTCCTTTGGTGATGGCAAATTGTCCAAGTCCTGAGGCAGCAAATCATCTCCAAATTATGATCCTATCATGTTAGGACTTGACAGTGTGAGGTTCTTAATATAAAAAAGTGTTTGGTTTCCATCAGAAATAGCCAAGCCAAACACTGGAGAAAGTTCCACTTTTAATTCATCTGTCCATAGATCGTTCTCTCAGACAACTAGAGGTATTCCACTATTTTCCCCCCTCAAACTTGAGATGAGATTAGTGTTCTTGCTGTGAAAAATAGAAAACAACCTGATATCAGATTGGTCCATTACCAAAAACAGCAGACAGAGGTAAACTGAGCTTCCTGCCCCAAAGAGACAGAATCCAGAAATAATATTGATCTACCAAGTAGAATTTTCACATCCTGTCACTCACAAAATCTGTCTTCAGCTGTAAGTTAGTTATATCCAAAAGTGATTAAGAAATGAGGTTCTTGCAAACTTTGTGTCCATATAGACTGCATTATGGCTATGAGTTTTAGTGAATTCCCTGAACTCTCAGCCACTCAATTCATTAGTCAGCCACAAAAACCACAGTTTTTGCCAACCACTCACAAGGAACAGCTTTCTGGGTGCAAGTGGGCAATCCTACAATCTTTTCTTTGTCTAGAAAGACTATGCCAGTCAGAACCATGCAATGCTATTCCTGCTCATTCAAGAAAAAATGGTTCTCCATTAATCCAAATTAGATGCCAGTTTGATAAGTGATATTCACCTGAGCATGTTAGCAGTCAGGAAGAAGCTCCTGACCCTCTTTTGATGGGCAAAATGAATGCTACATGTTGTATTACAAGCCAAAATATTATTTTAAAAAATATTATATTCAATTTTTATCCATTTGTGGGGGTGGGAATGAAAAAGGACTACCCAGTTGGTCATCCTCAAATAATCTATCAAAATATTGGAGGTCTACACCAGAATTTTGGATTTCTTAAAATGACATAATATTGTAAGCTGGGTCTATGACAATTTGCCATGGCCAAATCACCAAGGCCAACTCCCTGCAGCCAACTTGCCACGGCCAACTTGCTGCAACACAACTCGCCAGGGCCATCTTGCCACAGGACAATTTGCTGCAGGACAAGAGTTACGCCAATATCAAAGAAATGGTGGAATAGAATCATTAAAGAAAGAATGCAAAAGAAGGGACAGAATGAAACATGAATGGCAAAGATTAAAACAATTTTTATTTATTGTAAATAATTAAATAGAATTGCGAAATTGTCCTGCAGTGGGTTATCCCGTGGCGAGTTGGCCATGTTGAGTTGTCCCAAAGCAAGTTGGCCATGGTGAGTTGGTCACAGCAAGTTGGCCATGGAGGGTTGTCCCATTCCCTTGTAAGCTGCCCAGATTTGCTTCACAGAGAAATGGGTGGTATATAAGATAGAGACAGACACACAGACAGACAGACATAGACTTGTCGTACTGTGATGAAAATGTAGTTTTGCCTTTGCGAAGGCTCTGTAACCCCTTCAAACCCTCCCCACTATCTGATGCTCAGCAGTGTCTGTATAAACATAACATGTACTAAACAATCTATGACCCGTCATCCTTTTTTCAATACATAATATAGGCTGGCGCCATTTTTTCTCCACTCAGAGTACTCAGCTAAGGCCTAGTAAAGCCTCTTCCTCCATCTCCTCCTCCTCCTCCTCCTTGGCTGACCCATGTAACACCTCACTGTGCTGGGGAGAGGGGAAACAAAGGGAACTGCAGACTACAAGGAAAGTTGTACTCCCACTACCTATCCAGTATGTCCACCACTGCTTCTCCCCACTTCCCTGCTCCAGTCAGCCTGACCTCGCCAGCAGGCATCTGAGTCACTCTCTTGTCCTTCCTCACCAGCCATCACCATTAAGAGATTCCAGATTTTGCCCTTGGTTCCAAAGCGGCCAATCACCATTCGCCCCTTCTTTTGTTCTTTCAATTTGTATTATTGAATACAAATAATTTCAATTTGTATTATTGAATCCACTGTAAAAAAACAAACCTTCAATAAAAATTAATTTTAAAAACTGCTCACTTCCTCGGTGGCATTAACTCTAGGACTGAAAAATAGACTTTATATCCTTCAGAGTGATGTCCAGTATTTACATAGCAAGAAAAATAAACCAATTACTTACTCACCGGGGGTTCTTTAAAAGGGGAGGTGGGGTTATTCACTATTTCACAGTCTGCCTGGTGGTAAGTATTACATAATATGGCCTCGGTTTGCCTCTGTTGCTCATCAGCGTTTTCAGAATTGCAACACCATTTGTGACCGCCAAATAAGAGCAGCCCAAAGAAATACTTTTCTCCATCAACACTCTGACAAGAGATTTTTCTGGCACTTTGTCAACAGCATGCCTGCTTTTTACAGTAGCTGTACCTTAGTAGACTCTTAGATACGTGACCTTACATTGCTCAGGGTACCAGAAGAATCATTAACAAGATAAAAAGATTTGAAGAATCTTTAAGCTCCTCTTTGGTATTTGAATTAGCCATATCCAAATTACAGGCAGTCCTTGACTAATGATCACATCTGACCCTAAAGTCTGGTTGCTAAGCAAGGTAGTTAAGTGAGTTTTGCCACAGATTATGGCCTTTTTGTCCCAGATGTTAAGTGAATCACGGCAGTTGTTAAGTTAGTAAAAAGGTTGTCAAGTTAATCCGGCTCCCCCATTGACTTTGCTTGTCAGAAGGTCACAAAAGGTGGAACGCATGACTCTGGGATATTGCAACCATCATAAATACACGCCAGATGCCAAACATCCAAATTTTGATCACATGACCATGGGGAAGAGTATGAAAGCAGAGATGGTATTCAGCCAGTTCTGACAGATTCTGGAGAACCGGTAGTGGAAATTTTGAGTAGTTTGGAGAACTGGCAAATGCCACTTCTGACTGGCTCCGCCTCCATCTATTCTCTTCCTTCCAAGTCCCAGCTGATTGGCTGGGTCTTCTTTTGTTGCCTTGCACAGGAGAACAGAGCTGGAAAGCAGGTTAATGGGGTGAGGAGGGAATGGGATTTTGCAGTATCCTTCTCCTGCCACACACACCCCAAGCCACACCCACCAAACCACACCATGACCACCAAGCCATGCCCACAGAACCACTAGTAATAAGTTTTGAATCCTACTACTGTATGAAAGTATGAAAAATGATCATAAGTCACTGTTTCAGTGATGTTATAACTTTGAACAGTCACTAAACAAATGGTTACCTGTATAAGATTTAATTTTTTCAAAAGTTAAAATCAAAGTCAGACACATGAAGACCCTTAACCGGTATGCCTTTACTAAGTGACAGATGTTGACTTTTGCAGATTGTGCTCTGTGCATGATGAGAAGATTTACTCTGAGCTTACTCAGATGCCTAATAAACCTCCTCTGGCAAGCCAGGTGACCACTTATGGTTGTTCAGGTTGCACAAGGGGACCACATCTGGCAGGAGGGGAAGTGGCACAGCAGAATTTTCCTTTCTGAACAAAGGAAGAAAAAGTGAGCAATCCATGGATGGAAGGCAGGACATTAGGATAGCTCAGCATGGAGAACTTGCCCACAAGAGTGCTTGCTTGACAAGTCTTGCAGCAGACCAATGGTGTGCATATAACCCTTCCCCCATTTTCTTCATTCTTGAGGCATCTTTTTTCTAATGCACATCAAGGCACCATATGGACTAGTGGTGCTCCTATGAACAAAACACTTGCTGAAGACATCCCTGGGCGCATAATAACAATAGCAATAGCACTTAGACTTTATATACCACTCCAGAGTGCTTTATAGCCCTCTCTAAACAGTTTAAAGAGTCGGCATATTGCCCCCAACAATTTGGGATCCTCATTTTATTGACCTGGGAAGGTTGGAAGGCTGAATCAACCTTGAGCCACTCAGAATCGAACTACTGGCAGTCTGCAGAATTAGCCTGAAATACTGCATTCCAACCACTGGGCCACCATGAGTCTTGATCATCTCTTCTTGAAGAATATTCTTTGCACATGTCTCCAGTCATTTTGAAAGTGAGGTGTGTATCATTACAGCTACAAACCTGTACTTAAATCTTTTACACACAGGAATTTAATTATACAGTATTTTTTTTCTCAGTGTTTATTTTCCTTCAAAATACTCAAAATAGGGTTTTCTCTCTATGTGCTGCATCTAGAAAGTCTATACAAGGTCATCATCTTCTGTTGAGCTTGCTTTTTAACAGCTGATGCTCATGGAGTAATATAAAAGCTTCTGATGGTGACATACATCAATGGCAAGATCTCTCCCAACTTTGAGTTATTTCTGCAATCTTATGTCCTTCACGTGTACACTTTTCTGTGTTCTTTGGCTCATATATAACACTATTCATTCTCTTTCCCCCCCCTCTTATAATTGCTGTGCAAATCATATAAAGAGATCTGTTGAATTAAGTCAAAGAACTATTTAGTTCAACATTTCCTTTCCTGTACTAGCCAAGCAAAGGACCTAATTAGCTAAAAAAACTATGGGTCTTCTTATAATTTCTGCCTGGCTGTTATAATCGAGCAGATAGACGGAAAGTTCTAGGTCCCTTACCATTGCCATCCAGTAGGACTTAGGAGGCATGCCTTATCTGTCAAAGCACCTGTCTTTTTGAATGCCACTTCCCCCTCTCTGGCATCCATCTTGACTGGGTTTAAAAGAACCTTGAAAACTTGGGTCTCCCCACCAGGTCTTCAGTTGAGCAAGAAGCAGGTTTTCTCACTCTTTCTCCCTCTCCCTCCCTCTCCTCCTTCCCCCCCTCCCCTCTGTTTAGAATGGGTGTTTTTTCTGGCTGTTTGGAGTCTTCAATTTGTATTTTATCTGTAGCTTATTAATGTTTTTATTGTACCCTCCCCAATATCACTATAAAATTCAGTGTGTAATGTGTTACGTTATTACACATGTAACAAAATAAATAATAATGCATTTAATATAAGATAAGGTAGCCAGAAAGCAATGGCTTTTCCCACTGTAATTGCCCACCTCACAGATTCTTTTAAGAGAAATCCTGCCTCCGAATTGCAAGTTTACGTGACCGTCACAGCACTTACACCTTTACGGACACTGGAGTCCCTCTTGTCTAAAGGCTTATTTGTGCCCAGTTAGGTCAAATGTTCTATTCTTTTGCTCTTCTTTCCATTGCGTATTTGCCAACATAAATGCTTGATTTAACGTGTTACAACGTGTTTATTTTTCTGCTCAGGCTAAAATGTCAATATACTATTTTAGTCAATGACCAGGTAATGTCTGTACATACACAAAATGGAATAAAATAACAAGGCTGTGCAGTGACCCAGAGAGAGGAGATTCTGCATGCCCTGGATCAAGCATGTCTCACAGATTGGCACCCCCCATAAATCAAACGTAACTTTTCCTGGGACCACATAGCTGCTTCTCCATCAACCTAGCCAAAGAGTCACTTCTTTGGCTAGGTTCATGGAGCTTCTGACAGGTGCAACATGAGCGCCCTGTGGACTCTGAATCACCTTTTCCCTTTCAATCAATGCATTACCCTATAAATAAACATTAAATATCCCCAAACCTAAAAATCACAAAGCAAATATATCTCATCTTGACAGGTAGAAGGAAGTAAGGAAACTGTCTCCTGACAATCAAGGATAGCAATATGTTGTCATTCTCTAACCCAGTGCTTCTCAACTACAACAATGGTAAGAGGTGGGGGACTTCAAGTTCCAGAATTCCCCAGCCAACATGAGTATGAAAAAAACCCAAACATCTTAAAGTTGCTGAGGTTCAGGAACACCGCTCCGACCACACAGATCCCTACTCGAAATTTGGTATACCACAGTGGTGGTATGCAGAACCGGTAGTAAAAAAAGCCTCTGAGGGAAAAAAGCCTCCAGCTGAGAGTAGAAAGAAGAGAAAAGTGCGGCTTCGGCCTTCCCACCTTCCCCTGCGCTTTTCTCTTGATCCTCTCAGCCGATTGGCTCTGCAGGCCTCAGCTGGTGTGTGGAAAGCTGCGCGTGCGTGTTAGGGGCACGTGCATGCGATCACTGAACTGGTAGTGAACAGGTAGGATCCCACTGCTGTCTTTCTGCCACAGATATGTACATGGCTCATACCTCTCTGAACACCTCCAAACACAAGCCATGAATTTATAATTCAGTAAGGTGACAGGCACTTCACTGAGAGATGATAATCCATCTGTCAGAAGAAACACGTCTTGTTTTCATATGCAGAAACTACATAATGGGTGTCAGGATTGAATTTTTCGATGTTATATAGGAAGTGGATGTGTGTAAAGCTCCACATATCCAGTCTATTGTTTTAATTAAAAAAAAAAAAGCTTTTCCATTTCCAATTAGCGTGACCTTTCACTTGTGTTTTTGTCCAGCTCAGCCTTGTGTTGCCAACCTCCGTGATTGTTTTGTTTTGAAGTAAGAGGTTTTCTCAGTTCTTTGGTACCAAACACTTTCCTTGCCACTGGTTCGCTAAGCAAACAGAAACAAATAAAAATGCATCATAATTAAAACAAGATGATAGTATGTATTACCTTTGCAGCTCAATTGGCTCCAATGCTTGGCATCATTTAATTTTCCCATTAGCAGACGTCTCATTTTCAGTTTTTTTGTTTGTTTGTTTAAATTATTAACATCCGCTCTTAACTAGGCATATTTAGACTCATAATGAAGTGCAGAGCTAACTGATTACTAGCCACCACCTTACATGGGAATGAGAAAAACTTCTTCATCAGAATCTGCAGTGAACTGGGCATAGGTTTTATACACACACGCACACACGCACACATACACACTAATATTCACATGTATATATGAATAATGTGGCAATTTAAGTAGCAACTAATTAGCTTTTTTCCCACTAAGAAAATGTAAAAAATAAAATAAGTACCAAAACAAGAATCATTCATGGATCCTGGGATAGGAAAAAGGGATTTCACAGTAAAGTTAGGCAACTACCGAGCCACACATCTTTAAAAATAACTACATTGACCATTTATTTCTATATTTAATTATCCACAAACAATGAAATTAAACAAAGACAATTCAGGCTATAGCATTTTAGATTATGACCACAAGTTCTTGATGCTATACTGCCAACCTCTTTATGAAGATTCTTTAAAAAAAAAAAAACTTGAAAAATGAAGAATAAATAGAGCATGCATTGGATTTACTTAAATCCCATATCCAATCCAATCAGGCTCCTTCAGATAAATCGTACCTGCTATCCGAACCCTCCCAGTTTCATTTTGGTGATCCCAAGTATCTCAGTAACAGAGAAATCATGTACGTTAAGTACATTTTACCATTTTCTTGGAACCTTAAAAACTTAAATTTAGAAGTGGAATTAAAAACTCTCTCAATCAATGAATCAATATGCGAATAAGATCAAGGGCATCAGATTACAGGTTAACAGGGTTGGAAGGGTCCTTGTAAGTCATCTAATCCACACACACACACACACACACACACACCCGCCCAAGCAGGAGACCCAACACCATTTCTGATAGGTGGCAGTCCGGTGTCTTCTTGAAAGCTTCCAGTGATGAAGCTCCCACAACTTCTGAAGGCAAGCTGTTCCATTGGCTGATTGCTCTCAATAGGATTGCAGTGGTTGAAAAGGTTACATGTATAAAGTTTGTACTTCCTAAGGACTGACTTTAATGACTAGGTGGATTCCAGTATAGCATGCACCACAAGCAATTTCTTGAGAGAAAGAATGCATAACAACATCATCCGCTATTACCCCCTCCCACTTGGAAGTCAACTACTACTCATCCTGCTATACATACATCATAGGGATGTTTTTAATCAACACTGGTACAAGCTCTAGTAGTTCGTCTGCACTTCATTTCATTGTAGGCAAATATCTCCACTCAAATTGGTAACTATGTACCGTAGCGAAAATGCCTCCTCTCCTTGGATCACTGGTTGCTATCTTCCATGGCCATTTTATCTTGGCTTGCTAGGACACAACTTCCATAAGACCCCTTGATGCACAGACAGACAGAAAGACAGACATATATATACATACTTGTATTGTGTAGGGTGAACTGAACACATCTCCATGATAGTGGAGCTGACAACTTCAGCAAAGACTAAAGAACCAGTGAGTGGATTGGTTCCTTAGAACTGCTCTGAATAAAAAGAGAACGGGAGATCACCCATATGTTTTCTGGACAGCTACTCCTTATGAAGTGACCACAGTATAGCAGTTTTCTGTAGATGTGAATGCCAGGAGGTGGAGGGATTAAACCTCTTGTTTACAACTATAGCACAGCCTCTAAAAGGACACTAAGCTCACAAAACTTTACCTGATAATGCTTTTCAGAAATTGCTTATTAACTATCTTAAAGCTGTTAGAGATCTGTTCTGACCCACGCCCTTTTCCAACAAATCAAGCACAATCCAAACCTTTTAATGCTTCTGCAAAATAATTAGCTGTGATAAGTACAAGCCTTGCCAAACTGTGTGAGACTGCCAAAAGAGACAAGAAATAATTTGCAATAAAAGAATCTTCAAATACAAACTCAGGATACTGGAATGTCCACGAGGCTGGAGTTTCAAAACGTCTTTGCCTTCTGCAAAGAACGTTCATTTCACAGCTGGCTTTTATGTTCTTGAAGGAGTGGCCATTACCTTGCAGCCTTACTCCCGAGTCGCCTGTGCTGTTGTAGCTGCTCTTTCCTGCGAGCAATCCTGCATGCATGCGCACTTGGCACAGGCTCCTCAGGAACCTCCTCATCGCTGCTGCCAGCCCCCACAATCTCTGAAGGCAGCAGTCTACTCCCTAACGGTCCCGGCCCTTCATCTGAGTCCTCGCTCTCCTCAGCTGTCCACACCTGCTGCCAGCTAACCACAACAAGATCTTTGGAATGACACAGTAGTGGAATCCTACCTTAGTCGCTACCAGTTCAGTGGGTAATTGTGCGTGCACGTGTACATACCCCTAACATGTGCCCACCTAACAAACTAATCAGCTGAGAGGATGAAGAAACAAAAAGCTAGGAGCGACTCTCCCACCCTCCCATGCACTTTTTGGTCTTTTATCCTCTCAGCTAATTGTCGGAGGCCTTTTTTTTCCTCCTCTCAGCTGATCAGAGGCCCTTTTTTTTATTACCCATTGGGCCAAACTGATAGTGATTTGTACTACTAGTTCAGCCGAACCGGGTCGAACCGGTAGCATACCACTACTGGAATGGCACATTAGAAAAGTCACCAGATGAGTTTTATTTTTAACTTTGAACAAAAGACCTTGTGCCAGTCATGCTTTCTCAACACTAGGAAGGAGGCAATGGCAAACTGTTTCCAAAATGTTGCCAAGAAAACTATAAGAATATATCAAGGAAGTCACCAGGAGACAGGAGTTAAAACCAATTTAAAGGCTGGGGGAAGAGGATGGAAGATCAATCAATGATCTGCTGATTTATTTATATTTTTCTACTTGAGAGTAGAAATTGTAAAAATGTATAAATAATTAACCTTTTTTCACATGAATAATCTACAAATACTGTAACTCTAACTTCTAATTTGTGGTCAGGTCATTATATTATAACATTTAAAATCAATAGAACTAATCTATAAAGTTAAAAACTTTCTCTTTTTTATATTTCTATAATCAATTTAGTTAATTGCTTTAGAGATACTATATCCATTTTGTTTTTTTAACTTATCCTGGCACCTGAAATAATGTAAGCTTTTCTTTCTGTTCTTTGAACCCTTTGTTTTAAATCTGCATTCAAACATTTTCTACATCATCACCTTTATTTTTTTTAATCATATGACCACAAGCATCTATTTTAAAAATCTTAAATTTCTCCACATTGTTTGCATTTCATTCACAGCTTTATTTGTTCCTTTCCTAGTTTCTAGTTAAAGCCAATCATGACACCAGCATTTATAATATTAAAGAAACTGTTTGTGTAATAGAATCAAGATAATTGGAATTAAGGGATAAATAAATAAAGAATAAATAAGAGGAGAGTAAAAAAATTAAAAACCAACTTCACGATATAGAAAAATATAATAATTTGCCAACAATGGCAAGGTTTAAGAAAGTAAACATACCTATGATTAATGCTACAAGAATTAAATGAAAAAAATCTGAAAAATAGACTACATTAAGCCAATAGCAACAATTTATAGTCAATAATTAATGTCACATACTTAAGAAAACTGTTGCATTCATTGTTTTTGAATGCTTTTAATCTCAGGAGAATAGGAAACATATTCTATTAAATTTTGGAAATCTATTATTTGTATTCCTTACAAGTGGCAACACCACTACTGGCACTCCTCAACTTTTAATGACCACAACTGAGGCCAAAATTTTTGTTGCTAAGCAAGACATATGTTAAGTGAATTTCCCCCCATTTTGCAACCTTTCTTGCTAAGTGAATCATGGCAGTTGTTAAGTTAGCTACAGGTTTGTTTAAGTGAATCTGGTTTCTGACTTTGCTTGTCAGAAGATCACAGAAGGTGATCACATGACCCTGGACACTGCAACCATCATAAATGTGAGTCAGTGGCCAACTGTCTGAACTTTGATCAGGCGACCATGGGGATGTTGCAATGGCTGTAAGGGCGACAAATGGTCATAAGTCACTTTTTTCAGTGATGTTGTAGCTTTGAACAGTCACTAAATGAACTGTTGTAACTCGAAGACTACCTAGACTTATATAGATGATATTCAGGGTTCCTATTTCTTTGGGCTCATCACACCACGGGGTTCATTTCACAGGTCGAGCATCTTTTTACTTCAGTTGTATCTTTGCCCAGAGTCCAGGCACTAGTCTTTTATTACCTGATGAAAGGGGTGTGGGGAAAACTTCAGACAAGATGACAATTTGCAGTTTCTCCCATAAACCCCTTCTATCTTCAAGCTGTTTTATTTACTACGGCGCTGAAATACGCCTTCCAATTTCTTAAAAGGTTTTTGACCCATGAAAAAAGCTTCTTCTTCTTTCTTTTGCTGTATCCTTCTCATGCCACTGAACACCTTTTGTGATGACTCGGAGTGCAACACAAAATGTAATAAAATCCAGAACGTAAATAAATGTCTTTTAATGCCTGCAACTTGGCCCCACTGTCCAATAATTCTCAGCTGGAGATTAAACTTATTCAAAAATAGTCTTCAAAAGAAAGCAATACAGTCTGAACTCAATGAGCAGATAAAGGTGAAATAAAAAACCAAAACAAACTACAATGAAGGAATTTCCACAACAGACCAGGATAAGTAATTACCAACTTCAAGGAGATAACAAGGCACAGTCTGTTGGAAGGACGCCAACCAAGATAACACACTTTGCTTCTAGCAACACTGTGTTTTAACTGTCTCTCTCATATACTATTCTCCCCAGCTGCAACCAATGAAGGGGATCATGGCCGCTTCCTCTCTCATAAGCCAAGTTGTTCCTTCTCCGTTCCTCCCTGAATGTTCTAGGATGAAGAGGGGATGGGCCTGGTTCTTCCTCTGACTGCCCAGCCAGCCTCTGTCCTTCCCCAGCCTCCTCCACAATCTCCAGAGCCACACCTCTACTCCCTGTCAGCTGTTCCTCCTCTCCCTCAGAGTCTGACTCTAACAAGGGCTTGACACCTTTCTTTGAATTCTTGGCTATGTTTCTGCTTTATCCCTGAAAAAAAACAAAACATTGGTCACTGTGGTTGTGTCTATTAGGTAGCCCCCAATCATGCATGACAATCTTGGAAAAAAAAACCTATTGGAGAAATCACTTACCTCATCCCACAGATTTTGAAATGCTCCTTGCAATCATATATTTTACCTCAAATCTATTGAGTCTATACAAATTTTTTTAAAAATCTTAGTCAAAGAAAGACACTAAGAAAGAGGCAGAGAGGAAAGAAAAAGAGAGGGAAAGAGAGATGACAAAGATAGCAAAATTCACATTTGAATGGAGGCCAATATAATCTAAATATAATTACAGAAATGAGCAGTTAACAATTCTTAAGACTGTTACATTGGTTTACTAATTGGCAGGTCAGTACAAATAAAGCATGAATTTCTTTAACTGATATCTTGAAGTGACATTAGTAATGCACACTACGTGTGTACATTAATTATTACAAATATATCTTTGATTTCAGCTGTCAGAGATTTTTTTAAAAAAATGGAGTATTGGAAAGTGGCATAAGAAACACATCATTTCACTCCAAGGATGAATGGAAATATTTTTCTCTAAGGAGGACTTTTTAAAATTATCCTTTCTTCTTTCTGAATTTCTATAGAGATGCTTGTATTTAAATGCCAAAGAAGGGCGGGGAAGGAGAATATTAATTTTAAATCATCCAGAGAAGCCCATTTAATTTTAAATCATCCAGAGAAGCATAAACCAAGCAAGAGAGAAGACCAGCTTTCTTATCCTCACAGCCACCAGCAGCCAGTATGATCTAGCTTTTTCATCCAAAATTTCATCTTGTGGCAGCTAAATGAGTATGATGAAGCTTCACATCTCAGCACATTTCTTTCATTGACGTTGATGAAAAGCCATTTCATAGTTGTGTAGGGTGCACTGACAGCAGAACTTGTATGAAAACCTCTGAAGAAGAGGAAGGGTATTGGCACCACGAAGCTGTCTTTCGGTTTGCATTGCAGCTTGGTTTCAGCCAGTGGCGGGATTCAAATAATTTAACAATTGGTTCGCTCAGGGTCAGGTTGGCTGTTGTGGGAGGAGGCATGACCACCCCCATCCTCCAACTCTGCCACACATGCGTGACAAGCCTCCCACGATATCCAACCCAACTGTGGGCGAACCAGTTGTTAAATAACCCCACACACACACACACCTCTCACTATCAAAGTGGATCCTGGGTGCTGCACTGCAATGGAGAAATGGGCAATGGAGTGACTGGCACGAAGGAAGGAGGAGGAGCAAGGAGAAGAAAGAGGGAAAGCAGCCTTCTCCGTCTCTCACACCAGCCGCTCCATTGCCCATTTTTCCATTGCAGGACAGCACCCGGGATCCACTTTGATAGCAGGAGGTGTGTGGTGGGGGGCGGGGGGAGAAATTTAATAACCGGTTCGACCAAATTGGTGAGAACTGGCTGAATCCCACTACTGGTTTCAGCCCTTTAAAACCCATAATGTAATGCAAGAGTGGGCAATTAATTTTCCCAAGGGAGCACATGAGAAACTGGGATTGTTGTGGAGAGGATTGAATCAATAGCTCCTGGCTGTGCTCCACCTTCTCACCTGCAAGGTTGTGCTTCAACCAAGGTGATGAGTGACTGAGCCACTCAAGTGATGATTGCCACCATCACCTCCTCAGACTGCTCCAAGTGAGGCCCTCCTGAAGAAGTACATGGTGACTGTGCAGAACTGGACCTGCAGATTTTTCCACCAATAATCTACTTTAAAAGAATTATTTTTTTTTCAAAATTTTTTAGTTTATTCAAAAAAGATTAAAATGCAAAACACCAAAAATTAAAAAAAAAAAGAAAACACAACAAAAAGGACATTAACAAAAAAAAAGTGACTGAAAAAAAATCTAACTAAAATTAGGATTAATATTTCGGATGGTTTGGGATTGAAGCCATGGCAAATTTTCTATGAGTTGACAACAATACATGTTAACAGAGGGTTTAGAGATTACATCAGCATACAAATTTAATTTAAAAATAAATTAATCAAATTGCTCTTGCACATGCCTTATTTTCAAAGATAACAAATGAACACCCTTTGTGTGACTACCCAAAAGGCTTTAAATTAAAGGAAATAAATTCAGATGTAATCTTTGAGGAGCTCAGTTCTTTGCAAGTTCCACAGGGAGAGATGAAAAATGGGAGCCAGTGACATTCAGCGTTTGAGAAAAATGACATATTATTAACACAATGAGGGAAGAAAGCCTTTGGCTACAGCTCTGCTTGTCATTCTGACTTGAAATAACATAATGAACCCACTGAGCACTTCCCTTATCAAGATGCTGAGTGACATCTGCTGAACACAATTTCCAGAATCAAAATCTGCAACTGTCTTTGGCTACAATAGGGCAATTATACTTCTATCCCCTGGCTTTCCACCTAGCGTTCTTCCATATTGTTTGCTATGGCAGCAAAAAGTGACAACGTCCAGCTGTGATCAGGCAAAGCAAGAAGATAAACCTCAGGCACTTTTCTGATCCTTTTTTTAAAAAAAAAATAACATGCAATTAATAAGAGACTTGTTTCTAAAAAATATCAGGGCTCTGATAGAAGAGAATATCTGTAGCTCAGGCTTGAAGTATGGAGTCCTTGGTGCTCCCTGAGCTTGGTTGTTTGCTTGCAGACATTTCATTACCCAACTAGGAAACATCTTCAGTGCTTGTGAGTGTGAGGTTTGCTACGTAGCTTGCTCTGCCATTGTTGGGAGAAATGTGATTTTTCTCTTGGTGGTTCCTTGATTAGGGTATTTCTCATGGTAGCTCCTGGATTATAATATTTTTCCTTGGTAGTTCCTAATTAAGGAATTGCAAAGGAGAAAACCATACTCCACACCAACACTGGGAGGCCAAGCTAATACACACACACACACACACACACACACACACACACACACACACTTTAATTGGTTAATGAAATGCCTGCAAGCAAACAACCGAACTCAGAAGCCGAGGCCTTCACAAATATCAGGGCCTCACAAATTTTCTAAACGTTCATTGCTGTCGAATGAATTGCTCGCCTATCTCACTGGGCTGATAATTCAATTCTCTGTCCACTGATCATTGGTGAGGTTCACCTAAAAATCATCTTCTTGCTCTTGTGGTCTTTTCAGTGGACACCTAAATAAACATCTGAACTCAAATACATATATCCACCTACACCCTTTATTGTTAATTTTGTCACCCCAGTCACTACTTAAAGCTGACATTCAAAGGTCTGTGAATATTTGCAGGTCGGATTCTTCAAACATTCGCTGTGCAAAACTGTGACAGCTGGTAGAAGGCCTACATGCTCCCTTCTTGTTTGGTTTTCTGATAGAACCTGTCAAGTACTGCTTGACTGTAACTGAATTTGTCACTCTCTCAGCGAGGTTATATCTCTTTGTATAATAAAACAAAAACAACACAAAAAAGAAAATGACACACATTCCTGGGCTTGATTGTAAGGCAGCAATGAATGTGAACAACAGGATTTATCCAATTGCTACACGACCATACAAAATATAGCATGGAGCTCACTTTATGATTATTTTCACTGGCTTTCTAAAGCCCCCAAAGCTCAGCTGCACACAGAAAACCTTATTCCTGTGTTCAGAAGGTAGAGGCAGGTTCCTAAACCTACCTGGAAAAATAATGACCTGCTTCTTCTCATTGACAGCAGGTAATTTGGTCTCACACAATGCAACCATCTTATCTTGGCTGTAATTATTTTTATAAGAAGCAATTAATATAAGTCTAGTATGATTCTAAGTTCACTAAATCTTGGTTAATTCTTGCATAATGGGATGTGTATATACATATGGGATTGTTTGGAAAATTATTGCATTACAACCAGAGTAGTTTTCAGCATTTATTTCTGCAAAATAAAAAAATAATACAGGACTATCTGAGTGAAACTCTAACAGGGATTCTAAATCTTGTATAAATTTTAGTTATATACTCAGTAGAAGTAAATGCTAAAAATGATGTAAAAAGTAATATAAGAGCAAATATGTGATTAGAGAATATGCAAGAATGTTACATGTTATGGAATACAAAGTTTCAAAGCAAGTTAATATTTGATTCAGGCTCAACATAATTGCTAAATGGAAAATAACCCAGGCAAATGCTAATTTTCATACTGTTATTCCCTATTTCCTCCATTAAACTGTTTCACCAAAAGTCAAAATTTAAAACTATTATCCAACTTTATTTTTTTTTAGGTTCTGCATTCTGTAGAAAAATGCTTAATTTGAGACCTGTTCCAAATAGAATATTTGATAACTTTGCTGACTCCTGATTCACCCTATACAATTTTCATTCCAGATAGTTTTTTTTCAAAGGTGGAACAGCTTTTGTGTCTTGAAAAACTGAAAAGAGAGAAAGAGGGCAAGAAAAAAGAAATACAAACTATGTGTAGTAATTAGATACAAACTAGTGAAAAACTAATAAATTAGGTGTGATTTTTCTATGGCTCAAAAGGTACTAGAATGGTTAAATTTTTAGAAGAACGTTTTCCAATAATTACCACACATCCAAGCAGCCCAAGAAAATAAAGCAACAATCTAAGATCATGGTGTTATTCAATCAGTCAAGAATAACAATAACCCAATGCACTACAAAAAAGGTTGTTTATTATTCTGTGAGCCATAGAAGCTGTGTTTTTCAAGCTGGAGAGACTTCAGAGAACAATAAGAGAAATGAACATATAAAAGAGAGGGATAGAGAAAGAGATTACTATGCAGCCAGAATATCACTGTAGCATTTCTGAAGACTGTGTCAAAAGCCAAAAGTAATTCTCTTACTGCCAACCTGCAGAATTCCAATTACAGGATCAGATTTAAATACAGTCTGTTGAGTCTATTGCCAAGAATGTATCTACCACATTGGAGAAGTCAATGATGACTTTAATACTATTGTAATACATGCCATAATCACTGCTTCCCCTCTGCCTTACATGGTATGCAAAGAAATGGATCTATTCAAATTAGGAAACAATTTTCGTCCGCTGGAGAAAGGAGAAGAGTTTCACTTCCTCTAACTGTGATGTAAAAGCAAAGCAGGTCAGTTTTCACAAGGTCCGTCCTGCATTTTATTTCTGGACTTTCAAGGCTCCAGCAAGTGATATCCCACAGTCTGATGGTGATAAGAGCTGGCTGCGCCACGACAGCATTTTCATGACCTAGAAATTACCTTGGGTTTAAAGAGCTGGAATTGCCTCCTTGGGAAGGGATTCAGAAGAGGATGTCTGCCTACAAGAGACACCCAGGCATTTTTTAAAATCAACTCTTTAGGCTTCTGGTGTCTCATGGTATCATATGTGAACAATCAAATCAGTTCTGATTTGAACGCTGTCACTTGGATTAGGGCTTATCTATCGCATAGTAGCACTAAGTTAGCAGGCCGTGGAGATGAATAGAAGTTCTGATTGCTGAACTGACAGCCTTGAAGATGAGTAGTGTTATTTTATCACATCCTTCTTTGCAGCATGTGTCACTGGGTTTCGGCTGTCATCTTTTTGAAAATTATCCAGCTTCAGAGTTAAACCACAGTACTTGGATCCGAGGCACACAGCCCAGGAGTCTCTCTCTGGTGCAATCAGTACATTTTCTTCTTCTTTTAAAAAAATGTGGTTAGCTGCAGATTAATTGAACTCCAGGAAAGCGATCCTCTTTTCTCGGTACATAATGCAAAGCTATTAACCTGGTGTGCTAAAACTGGGACTTCATTTCTTTAACTCAACCCCTTTCACCTGTTTGGCAAGCTTGACAGTGGCATTTTGAGAGACCCATAGAGCACATTTGACAACAATTTAAATTTGCCTCATTTGCCTTCCTCAGTATGAGGAAGTAGCTATTATGTTATTTGGGACGGTGAGGTAGGAGAGAAATAAATTCCCCATGAAAGGTGCTTATAAAATAATAGGTCTGCAGCAAAATCACTTTGCTCATGTGTGTTCTTTTCATAACAACTTTCACTCTTATCCTGGCTCTGTTTTAATTTTCTAGATAATAGACACCTCTCCTGATCTAGCAATATCAATAGCACAGACAATAGCACCACTTTATAGAGCTTTACAGCACTCTCTAAGTGGTTTACAAAGTCAGCATATTGTCCCCAACAATTTGGGTCCTCATTTTACCCACCTCAGAAAGATGGAAGGCTGAGTCAACCTTGAGTCTGGTGGGGTTCGATCTGTCAAATTGCAGGCAGCTGGCTGTCAGCAGAAGTAGTTTGCAGTACTGCACTCTAACCACTGCACCACCGAGGCTCATGTAGGATGCAGTATGGATTTGTAGGAGCTGCTTGCAATCTCAAGGCATCATGACAACAGACAGAAAGATCTTGTTCCTTGTGGCATGTTGCCAGAAGAGGGAATTGCTGGTCACCTATCTCCTCTATCTGAGTACCACCAGAACTGTTCAAATCTTTGTGCATTTTGTTTGGGGCTCTCAGGAGATGTAGTTCAAAAGGTGTCTCTAAGGATATATAGGTTGCCTATCCTTGAATCTGAAATTTAGAATTGGAAATGGATAAGTTACTGTTCGGTATTTATTTATCTGTCTGCCTGCCTCTGGTTGGTTATAGGGATTATCTGTCAGGGGCAAGCAATCGGAACCACTGGTAGATAGGCCCCATTTTATGGTTGGTAACTTATATTACAAGAATCTTGCCAGATTGTCTGCCTTCCCTTGGGAATGGCAGATATAGACTGAAGGCTTTGATGTCAGATGTTTCCTCTACTGAATGGACTCTAAGATGGAATGTTTCTTCATTCCCCTGGCTTGGACCCTCTCCTCTTTACCTGGTGGTTTGACCATACTTTCTGACTTGGGCAGATTTCTGAAAAACAGGCAGGTTTGGATCTGGCTCATACTGAATGAGGGGCCCTTGGAGTGTAGGCTAGATTGGGAAGCTGAAAAAACTTCCAGATAGAAGCCATAATAAACCACTTATATCTCACTACCAAGGACTACCTTGGTAATCATTACTACCAAGATGATTCCATGTACTCATGGGAATAAACTCTATTAGACTTATCCCCACCGCCGCCGTCACTCAATCCAGTTGTCTCCTTGACATTCCCTTTTGCCACATTCCATTCTGGCAAAAATAACAGTTATAATTTGCAATGGAAAGTAGAGAAGAAAAATGTGACTATAGACCTCAGCATCCTATTCCTGAGTTTGGAAATGGAGGCACCATTAATTCCTCTTCAACAGAAATATTCCAGATTGTGGCACTGTGAGATTTCCATTCCACTCCAGACCATTTAAGTTCTGGAAAACAATAGGTTATTGAAAGTGAGAATGGTAAGGGTATTATGCAAGGTTGTCCTATAATTTGGAGATGCCTTTAATGCAATGATGATAGACTGTTTGTTTCATCACTCTAACTGTTCTGAACATATACATAGTCCTCAACCTATGACCATAATTGAGCCCAACATTTCTGTTGCTAAGCTAGACAATAGTTAAATGAGTCTTTTCCCATTCACAACCTTTCTTGCTACTGTTGTTAAGTAAATTATTGCAATTGTTATGTTAGTTACATGGTTGTTAATGAATCTGGCTCCTCCATTGACTTAGCTGGTCAGATGGTTGCAAAAGGGGATCCCATAATTCTGGGACACTGCAACTGTGTGTTTTCTTTCTTCTAATGCCATTTTTACTGTTGATACAATATGGTATGTACTTCACTGATTACTTGGATCTTGACATGGTTGAGGATTAGGTTGAGGAAGGTTGATTCAGCCTTCATCTTCTGAGGTTAGTAAAATGAGGGCCCAGATTGTTGAGGGGAATACACTGACTCTGTAAACCTCTTAGAGAGGGCTGTAAAGCACTGTGAAGCAGTATATAAGTCTAAGTACTATTGCTATTTGCTAGTGACAAACAACTACTTGGCTAGAGTGGGCACATTCATTTTTTTCTGAGTCCTAGGTACTGGCCTCAATATCTACTTTGGCTTGGAGTGTATGAAAGACACGACATAAGGCATCTTCACAAAATATAACTCTTGTCCAGCACTTTCCATAGCATGTCTCAGGTCTTACATAGGAACTCTAGATCTTCTAAAGCAGGGCTTCACTTATTTTTTTCCAACACAGGTTTAATCTATCTTGAAAGGACTCTCTTGCAATCTTGCGCTTCTAACTTCTGCCATCCACGTGCGGAAATTCTGTCGCCATTGGCTGAATTACAGATTACATGTTCCTGCTGCTGCTGCTGCCGCCAAGGGGTTTTACGTTGGCTGTGTTGTTTATAGGTTTTGCTACTTTAATTGTTTCTGGGGACTGTCTTGCATGTGAGTGCTACCACTGTCACCTTGACCAACTGATGTTCATAGGAGCAGTACCAGGCAGTTGCAGTTGCCATGACTGTTTCTGCAAAGCACCATGGTTACTTAGGTCATCCTTTCAAACTAGCACTAAACCCATGTTCAAAAATAGCCTGACTGATAGATCACAGTGCAGAAAAAGGGTTATATAAGGCAGGAACATTGGAAACATTTTCTCCTATGGACTCTGCACTTGCCACTTATAAGCCGGGTAACTAGATAGCTGACTAGCCACCTATCTGACCTCTGTCCTATCCCACATTAGGGGAAGTGACTGGTGGTTGTTCCACATTAGGGGAAGTGACTGGTGGTTGTTTTTCATTTCACCAAGTGGTTGTTTTTCATTTCACCAAGTGATGCTTATGGGTAGGGATTTACTAATGGGTAGGGAGTTACTAATCCCTTTCCTTACATCGGTTCACAAAGAAATAAATTAAGGGCATCACCATTTGCTGGCCTCATTATTGTGATTGAATAGGGATTCAATTAAGACTGTGGTGACGCAGTGGTTAGAAGCCAATATTGGAGGTTGACTGCACACTGCCAGGAGTTCAATCCTGACCAGCTTAAGGTTGACTCAGCCTTCCATCCTTCTGAGGCTGATAAAATGAGGACACAGGTTGTTGAGGGGAATATGATGACTCTGTAAACTGCTTAGAGACTGCTGTAAAGCATTATCAAGCAGTATATATGTCTAAGTGCTATTGCTATTAGCATGAGATTGACACACTTTATATCAGTGTAGTTTTTCTGGCTCAAGGACTGGTGGCTAACATTTTCACCCAGCCTTCTGAAACAATCCACTATCTTACAGACATAACCACTCCACCAAACAGCTTTTGTTTTGTCATATATTTTCCATACACCCAGGGAAGGCATAAATGTCTTTGAAAGGCATAAATGATATCAAGTGCATACTTTCCAACTTTCTTACTTTTTAGGTGAGGAGTGTACCACAGTCTCCCTGCTAAGATAGAGAAGCTTTTGGGGGATTTTTTGTAAGTTTTTGTGCTGCAGGACCTGTTTGTTTATTTTTTAAAAAATACTCCCAAGATCTGATCAAGAGGCAAAACAATTACCCATTATGAGTACAAGTGTCTGGGTAATGTGTGTGTGTGTGTGTGTGTGTGTGTGTGTGTGTGTGTGTGTGTGTTTGTTTGCTGGGGGCACTTCTGCCCTTTTTACTATATCAGTGTTTCTTAACCCTAGCAACTTCAAATTTCTCAACTTTGGCAAATTCCAGAATTCCTCAGCCAACATGCTGGCTGGGGAATTTGGGGACTTGAAGTCCACATAGCTGAAAGTTGCCAAAGTTGAGAAATATTTCACTATAATTTATCAAATTGTTATTAATTCCCTTGGTCAAAGTAGAGTTAGTTAGTTTCTCATAAAACCTCATAATGTTTGTGAAACTCTGTCCTAACTTCTCCAGTTTCATGCTTGTACGTAATAAAAGGGAATATGAACATGGAGTTCCATCACAGGCATCTAGAGAATTTTCATGAGAGCAGCCTTGTGTTGCAAGCTCCCTTCCTTTTTATCCATGCCTCATCACAGTGCATGTTCCAAAAAGGTATGGCTTGTGTCAAAAGTGCATGGCACTGTTTTCTGAGACTGATCTATTTGACCTGATCTTCACATGCTGTAACCTTCATTCTCTGTAAATTTCTGTGTAAAGAGATTTTGTGAAAAATATTTTGGTGTTCTAGAATTGGTGTTCTAATTGCACACACACACACCCGCGTGTGTGTGTGTGTGTGTTTGTTTGTTTGTTTGACTTTGTTTGAAAACAAAGTCACAGGAGATGGTAGCTATTAACAAACAAACAAAACCTTTATAGCAGTGTTTTTCAAACTTAAGAACATTATGATGTCTGAACTTCAACTCTATACATACACGTTGGCTGGGGAATCTTTACTGAGAGTTAAAGTCCACGTATCTTAAAGTTGTCAGATTCATTTTGCTACTGCTCAAGAAAGAAGTCTGAATCACAATCCTAATCCTGATATATGGCGGCTGACCCAAAGATTTTCTTCTTCCATTGGTCTATGGAGATTCTCAAATATCCAGGACATGGTTTGGGGGACATGGTTATCCCAAAGATACTTTTTCAAAGGGCAACTGGACTTTGTTTTTCCTTGAAGATGTTTTGCTTCTCATTCATGAAGCTTCTTCAACTTCAAGTTTACTTTATTGATTAGCCCTTAGGCAATATCAAGGAAGAAGCTTTTTCAGTTCTCCCATAGGAACTTCCACAAATCTTGAGATCTTCAACAGAGGTTATGCTGTGAATGAGGATGAAACCAAGCACAGATTCTGTTTCAAAAGGCATTCTTATGTTCCTATCCCTTTAAGGTGCAAGTTGAAATAGATTTTGCTTACCTGTGTTTGGAGATAGAATGAAAAATCTTCCAGGATTTATCTTTATATTATTTATTTGACATTGTCCTTTTGTCAATTCCATTTTACTGTTTCAATATAGTTGTTGGCGACTCAGTAACCAACAAGTAAGTAATAATGTGAGCAACTATAAACCTGCCTGGGGCTCATTATCTAAATTTCAGTGCAGTCTTGAAGCCGTTCAGATTTTTCATGCAAATGTCACTGATTATACAAAACTAATGTGTAAAGTCGATAATAATTGGCCAGCATAGCTTCTGGGGTCAATGGGGCATGTATTTTATCTCAATTCTGTATTGTACATTAAATATATGTTTGTAATCTTATGCTAAAGGATGCACCAATTCATACATAATTATCAAGTGCATGGAGTTTTGTTTGTCTGCTCAAAAAAACACCACCAGTATATCCCAAAATTAAAGTCAACACAGTTTAGAGGTTGGGGAAGATTTTTTCCCCCTCTCCACCCCTTTTGCCAGTCAACCATAGAGCTTCATATCAAATTTGCACAGTCTACCGCAAAATTCAGCCTTGCCGTTACTTCCACCTCACAAGATATAAATGCCCAGGGGCTAATGACTCCATCTGTCTTGATTTCCTCTTTTGTAGATAGCAATTAAATTTCCCTCATAGGAAAAGAGGTTATTTCAGTCTCCCCTCCTCACCCCATTATTTGAAATAGGTCTCACAGATGCATCTGTGACAGTGGATCAAATGTCATGATATTTCCCACTCAAAAAGGGCAGAGCGGCTCAGGATCTCAGAATGGCACTGAAATGCAAGCAAATCTTTTTTTGGGGGAGGGGGGATACAAAACCAATTAATCTTTTTCAATTTGTTTGACAAGTTGTGTTTTAAAATTAAAAGTCATAGATCATAAACACTTCTGGGAAAAAAAAAAAATTATATGGCAAAAACAATGGTGCATTCTTCTTCTTTGTTTTTTTTCCATAGGGCTGTGTTGAAATGCTAGCCATCATCCTGTGAGCCAGCAGAAAACTATACCATAAGAATGATATACTGGTAACAATCTTTTGGGACAATAGATTAATGGTCTTCCAGCACTAATCCTTTTGGACACAATTTTAGGGCTTTTTAAGAAGCTGAGCAGAGTTTAGAAACTTTTCTAGAAGAATGAAAAACCTGCCATGTTCAAAAGGAGCTGAACAGCAGCCTACTGTGTCAGGGAATTGCGCAGCTGGTGTTCAAATGAAACAGAGACACTGACACAAACTTGCAGTTTCATATAAATAAACATATTTAACATCTATATTTACAGAAGAAAAGATAGTCAGGAACTCACTAACATCCTGAGGTAAATCACAGAGCATGGAGAACACACAGAAGAAAAAAGCCGGGGGGGGGGGAAATCCCCTTTTACATCCACAGAAACCATCATAGCTTAGATTGCCTCATGCAGGTGCCAGCACCCACCTACCAATCATCTACAACTGTGTCTTCTGACCCATTATAGACTCTACTGTCCAGGTACTAAATTTAAATATCCTGCTTCTCCAGAAGTGCACTAAACTTATATTCAAAAGTAGCCCAAGAAACACTTGACAAACAAGAGAAAGGGTGCATCCCAAAACAAAAAAAGAAAAATCTAGGTCCTTGTCTGTCTGTCTTATCTATCTATCTGTCTATCTATCTATCTATCTATCTATCTATCTATCTATCTATCTATCTATCTATCTGCCTAACTACCTAGCTATCAAATTTATTGGCCGCCCATCTTACCACAGGATAACACAGGATAATTTACACTCACTTCAGTATGTGTACCCCAGTATCCCAGGAATTGTAATGGTATGTGAAAATAACGTTAGGAGACAAGAAGTATGTAAAAGATAAAACCAGTTGACAACTGGTATGTAAAAGATACCTCTGCCAACAGAAGGAGAGGAAATATCAGAAGCATTTCAGAATGGTCCCTCCCTAATTTTCTGAAAAAGAAAAAGAAAACAGAACCGGTCTGATGCAGTGGTTAAGGTTAGAAACCCAGTTTCTAAGTCGAGAAAATGGGAGACTGTGAGTTCTAGTTCTGCCTTAGGTATGAAGACCAGTTGGATGACTTTGGGCTGGTCTCTCCCTTTCTCTCTTTCCCTCTGAAAAGGAAGCAATGGCAAATCACTTCTGATATCTTGCCAAGAAAACTGCAGGGACTTGATCAGACAATCACCAGGAGGTAAATCTGATTTGAAAGCACCAAAAATCCAAAAAAGTGATAAGAAATACTTTCAGTCTTGCAAGATTGACATTAGCCCATCGATGTAGCCTATACGAGAAGCAAAAATATGAGTCTATCAAACCACTACAGGAGACCCCAGACTTTTCTGCTCCTAAAATCAGAGTGGCCTTGAAGAATAATGCTCAGGGCCCACAGTGGAAGGGGCAATTTACAGTGTCCAATGGGACATGGGATAATTCCAGTCCCTAGAAGTCACTCTGTCACAGAATGAACAGTGAAACATTCTAGATTGTACCTGTGGCAAAATTTGCAAGACTAATCACAAATGAAGTATGCATTTGGTGTGGGTTAAGAAGCAGAAGAGATCATGAGTTATTATGTAATGTAACTGTAATTGAGACTACGAAATGAATGCACAAAAACTGGTAAACCAACCGACACACTGTATATTTATGAAAGAAAGCTGGATGTTTTTATGTTTTGTTTGTTTTTAAAAACTAATAAAATTGTTTTCAAAAAAAAAAAAAAGAAGCAGAAGAGATCATGAAGACATGGCATTGTGGAAGTATGTTTCTGCTGCTAAGTACTTAGATGAGGAAAGGTTGAAATATGTTGTGGCGTAAATTGGAATTATGTCAAGGATAAGGCAATACAGCAAAGAATATTTACCAATGAAAAAAATCCCTCATTTGCAGATAATGAAAACGTTCCTGAATTGGGAGCTCAAACTGATCATTGATACCTACAGTCTATCTACTGTATATGATATGGGTGCAATCTATTCTATGAAGTAAGTCCCACTGAATGCAATACTCTTCTGAATATGTTCTTCTGAATATTTTTTAAATGATAAATTTATATTCATAGGGAGTTCAAATGGCATACAAAACAATCCCTATATCAATTTTCCATATCACAATTACCCTATGAGGGTTGCTGGTTTGTAAGAGTGTCGTCCAATGAAACTCCTTGACTGATGTTTCAGCCTAGCATCTGTATTACAATATGCTTGCAGGAGGCCCATAAGCATCACTCAGCTCTAAAACTGATTGAATGGGAGATTTCATATAGTCAGTTACACCCGCCTACCAAATGTGTTGGGAGGGGAATAGTAGGAGATTAAGAAAACAACAGGATCCACAAGGATTTCAGAACGGTAATGTATCTCAGTCAGCAACTGTTTATAACCCCCTAAATTTACAGAAGATAATTGACTTCCTTAAAAAAGGAAAGTACCTCACAAAACAAAAATAAAAAAATGTGTCCTGGGTAATAGATTTCTGAAAAACTAATTTAGGACATTAGGCTGATGTATGGTAGACTATTTTCAATATTATTTTGTATCAATTGTGCTTAAAATTATGATTTGGTAAAGTCTATCTTGGGGATTGTGTGGTTATAACAAACATGAAGGCCCTGTGTGTATATATAGTGTGTATATATAGTGTGTGTATGTATGTATGTATGTATGTATGTGTGTATATATATGCCTAAACTATAAATTCTAGAAAATATTACAGCAGAAACTAGGTTGACCTTTAACTATAGGATTGCAAGTAGTAATCCTATAATAACTATTCTTTTATTTTTGCTCTCCTTTTCCACCCAGGCAGAAAAAGGGAAATTATGGCCTTTAGCAATCTTTTAAATTGAAGGGATAAGGATGCTGAACATTCATTCCCTGTTAGATATAACCACATTGTATTATTTATACCTTGCTATCATCTGTTACAAACCAGATGATCCTAGGGTGAATATATTGTGAAATAAAATATTGGACATTTGTTCAATGTACAACATGTATAAAAAGGATAATAGGGCTAAAATACCAAAGATTTCCCCACCCTGATAATGTCCAGATATATTACTTAACTAGTTGTCAGGCACAAATGACCGTATTCACATGCGAAGGTTCAATTAAACTGATTTTTTGCTAAAATGCCTATGCATATGAATCTTCTCAACTAATGGTTAATGCGTCCTTGGAATTAGACAAGTGTCAATAGAATTCAAAGGGGGTTGGACTTAATCCACTTGTGATTATGTAAGGATTCTAGACTGATACCTCTTTTAACTCTGCCCCCCCCTCCCCAGTTCTGCCCTCTTCCTACATCAATATGGCATTTGGTTATGGGAGTCATACTCTCACAATATCTGGAGATAAATTCAGATTAGAGAAGGGTGTACTAGAAATTCCCGTTAAACACAGGAACATGTACAAGCATGTCAGTATGTTTGTGAAGAAGCCATATGTAGAGATTCCTGCTAAGTTTTATATATGCAACATAAAGCTATGGAGGTTTCTCACACTGCAGATTCCTTGTTCTGTTTTTCATCTGTTAAGACACTTTCGGGTTTATATATCATTGCTAAACCAAAATTATATAAACAGATCCTATGATGGTTGATTAATTAAATTATGATTAAATGAATCATGGCTTACTTCAGGCATATACATGTTGAGCCAAAGATCATCCTGTTTGAGTGTTTCACTGGGTTTTGTGCTCCCAAAAGGAAAGGTGGATCCCAGTCAAAAATGTTATTTCATTTCATTTGCCTTTAAATGTAATTAAATAGAATTAATGCAATTACTCCACAATCTTTTATTTAATCACTTTTCTTTCACATCTTAAAAATGATAAGAAGCTAATATAGCGGCTTATGGCTTAAAATTGGTGAACCTAGCCAAGTGTGATAATTCAACAAACTATTATTAGCCCAGTGTGTGAATTCATCCTTATTATGGCACTGGTATTTGGACAAAAACTCACTTGTTCAATTTGTTACTGCCTTTGAATTTCTCTGTTTATAGGTTTCTACCAAGAAAAGCTTCAAAGCTTGCAAAGAAGCACAAGTTTGCTTCTCTTCTGTTTGGGTATGGAACAGTGGTGGGATTCAAATTTGTTTACTACCGGTTCTGTGGGTGTGGCTTGGTGGGCGTGGCAGAAGAAGGATACTGTAAAGTCTCCAGTCAGAGGTGGTATTTTCTGGTTCTCAGAAATACTCAAAAATTCTGCTACCAAATTCTCCAGAACTGGTCAGAACCTGCTGAATACCACTTCTGGTATGGAAGTACATCTGAATGCTCTACTGGGCAATTTATAAGGGGTGCAATATCCCATCAGCTGAAGCTTAGCAAGAGCTGGCTTATTTCTGGGTTTGCAGCTGTTGAATAGGAGGAGCAGAGGTGGTAACACTTTCCTTGTGTTTTTTCCTCCTCTTTCTCTTATAGCATGTAAAGAGGTTATTAACCAGATGTTGTCCTCCCTGTAAGTAGTCTGGATTAACCATTAAGCAAACTAAGAAGTGTTTAGATTCCCTCTAGCTATCATGCCCTTAACTTTTTCACTGTTGTACTTGACATTAGTTTTCAGCATTTATCAAGTCTTAATATCAGTTAAGCAATGGAAGGATTGAGGGACACCATTGTTGAGCTGTTCTTAAGACATCAGTTGGCCTTATTCCATCCCTGGCCGTAAGGATATTCAGCTTTTGGATGGTACTCCTAGGGTTACTAGTGGTACTCCCTCCCACCCTATATAGGTACTTCTTGAGTTATGACCCATTAAGCCCAAAAATTTAAGCCCAAAATTAAGTCTAAAATTTATATTGCTAAGTGAAACATTTGTTAAGTGAGTATTGCCCCATTTTACAACTTTTCTTGCCACAGTTGTTAAGTGAATCACTATAGTCAAACTATTGCTAAGGGAATCTCATTGAAATTGCTCATCAGAAGCTCACAAAAGATGATCAGCTATCCCTGGGACGCTGCAACTATCCTAAATATGAGCCACTTGCATAACACCCAAATTTTGATCATGTGACTGCAGGGATGCTAAAACAGTTATATGTAGGAAAAACGGTTGTAAGTCACTGCCATTTTTTTGCCATTGTAACTTTGAACAGTTGCTAAACGACCTGTTGTAAATCAAGGATTACCTGTAATGAGAACTAGGGCCATCAAGAGCTAAGTCATATGTAGACTTCAAGTATTCCACCTTTTGCTTGCAAGACCCCCAACAATATGCACTCAAATTCATATCCTTTTAAGCTCAGTTCATTACCTTTCATCTTAATTTCACATGGCCTGGAGAGGTAATTTCCAGTCACCTGTAGAGCAGCCAGTCCAAGCACTTGCTCTATGAACTTGCTCAAGATTTCATGCTAGCCAACAAAGGGACATGCGACTTGGTACGCAGAGGGTGAGAATGACAGAGTCAATTTGCACATATTTTTGGGTGCACGTGTGACAAAAAAAAGCTGATAGGTGGAGAGGGACATGGTTCCCTTGTAATGATTAACATAGCGAAGCATCATGAGCAATAGCATCAGGCCAACAATCGTATTATCACCCTGCCAGCAATTATGAGGGAGGCCCTCTCCTTTTTGATGCTAAATTCTTATTGTTCTCAGGCTGACGAGAGAGACAATCCTCTGGCTGCTTCTGTCTCACTCCTTCACCTCCTCCAAGAGGCAGCGCCGCTCTAACCTTGTTCTTTATGCAGGGGCAAGATTAACTCACACATATAAAATAAAACGATTGAGCTATTTTAATACTTTTCCTGTCATGCATTCAGGACCCTCTAAAGTTGTCACCAGCTACTGTTTCATTTAATTTCCTGGCCTTCAGGGTAATGTAAGAAAATTGAAGAGATTAGGAGCTCTCTTTCCTGTTCAATGCATTTGTGTTGCGGTAAATTGGTATCAACCTTCAATCTCATGGTCAGGGCTCTCCAGGGTCCTTCCACTGATATGACAACCCAGTCAGCTTGATAAACGATCCCCAGCCCCTGCAGTGGAGAAGGGGGGGGGGAAATGCTCGACTCCCTGAATTCACAATTGTCTCTCCCAGCGTAATAGGGAAGGAACGCCACACGGTCTTCTGACACTCAGTGACTGTTGTATTATGCAGAACTCGATTGCACTAATTTAAATATATAATTGTCCTAATTGATTAATTTATGTACCGTGACAAACATCAAACATGATCCGGGGTGAAAGGGAGGGAAGGAGAAGAACCTGACCATCTGGAGAACTACCATTTAAATCTGCTGGTTTGGCTCCTCTTCCCTGTTTTGGCCATTTAATGAGAGCTGCAGAAACATCAAAGGATGATCTAAGGCAGGGATGCGTAAATTGAGACACGGTTGTGTGGAATCATTAAAAAGACTCAGATCTGTCTGCCAGGGTTCCCCCAAAGAGTACCACAAATCTTTAATTTTATCTTAAAGAAGGGAAAAATATGAAATATATGGTGACTGACCACATTTGCTGCATTTAATTAACTTGATTTAAATTAAATCAACCATGGCTCTTGTTCTGTACATACTATTTTGCCTCAAGATGCCTAAATTTGTAAAAGAAAAATTTCCAGTTTTCCACTCACAGGAAAAGTTTGGATTCGCCCCTTTGAATTTTTATATCCTCGATATAAAAGGGCTTAGACTAGAATCTAGCAAACTAGAATCAAAACGCTGTTATAATTTTAATTATGGAACTGTTTGTACAAGGAAGTGTCTGAAGATGTTTATGACATTGGGTAAAGATATGCCTTTCTTTTCTTGGGCCTGTAACCATTTTTGAGATGGTGAAAAGTATGGTGCCATTTTTCAATACAGTCTGATTTCTGTGAAATAAGAGTTTGATGTATTATTATATCAATGTATACAGTCACCATCTCACAATGGCAACTCTGATGGTGAATTTAGGATTAAAAACAAGCAAATGCTGCAACATTGGACAGGGTGGAACTGGATTAACGAAAGAAGCTATGTACGATGCAACCCTGATCCCTCTGAAAAATAACAGAGGCCTGAAGGCATTTATGGTACATACTTGAAATCTTTGATGAGTGTGCATTAACTGTTTAGAAGCAACATTTGATGAGCAACCAAATCTGCTACCTTCCCTTTTCCTCAGGAATGAGGCATCAGAGGTTGTGGAAAACAGGTACCTCTCCATTCTTTGGAAATAACACAACAAGAAGAGCATACACAGGTGAAGATCGGGGTGAACATAACTAAAGTGGACATTAGCTGATTCCCCTTCATCAGGCTGAGAAATAGGAATATTTGTTTTAACTGTGGTGGCATAGTGATTAGAATGCAGTACTACAGGCAAACTCTGCCCACAGCCTAGAGTTCAATCCTGATGGGCCTCAAGGTTGACTCAGTCTTCCATCCTTCCAAGGTTGGTAAAATAAGGACTCTGATTGTAGGGGGAATATGAAAATAATGCTTCTACATTGTAAAACGCCAGAGAGTGCTGTAAACCACTATGGGGCGATATGTGAGCCTAAGTGCTAGTATTTTGGATAGATTGCACCAGTAAATATGAGCCTTTTCTCTCTCTCACCGTATATCAGGTGTTAGGAATCAGGATTAAAAATTACGTTCCGGTTCAGAAGATTTATAACTGAAGCCTATATACAAGAATCTAATCAACTAACGGTCAGCAGTACATTGATACTAGATATGAGTCAATGCAATTCAAGGGGGAAGGGGCTGGACTTGGGGCATTTGAGGACACGTAATGCTTCTAAGCTGAGTTTTCTCTTGACTCAGTCTCCAGGCTCTACACCACATGAGCTATAAAACACCAAAATAAATCCTGATGGGACTATACATTTCTCAATTATTTCAGGGATGGAACTAGTTTTTATATTGATCATTTTGCCATACCAAAGGCAAGCTCAGAGAATCCTCTTATTGTGATTTTTACTTAATATTGGACAACCATTCCTCGTTAAAGTTAATAATGATTTCACGCAGCAGCAGGAAAGCAAACGGATTATGTCCTTAACCTTCCCTCGTCTGTTAAGTAGGCAACCCATGCCTTCCAATAATTAATTTCCATGTAAGATTAATAGAATGTCTGGAGACAGTTGGAGGGAGAGAATTGCTTGAAATAATTATGGCATTGATTCCTGGGGAAAGGCATGTCTCTCTAGTGTCTTTTAAGAGAAATTCCAAACTTAGTAATCTTTCAATGCAAAGGCAAAAAAAGAATACACAATATGGGTTGGTCAAAAATGCACACAGCAGATATTTCAAGGAGAGCATCTAGTGAAATTGCATTTCTTATTTTTAAATTCATCTCCTTGTGCTTCTGACATGGTACAGGGCTCCGAGTGCAAGGCACAACCCCAAACTTAACTCATCCCACTGGCAAATCCAGTGGGGTGAGTAAAGGACGAATCAAGCAATCTAATTCTTCATTAAAAAAAAAAAGATGTTAAAAGCAAGTAATTTAAGGCACTACGTGTTTGTCACTTGCCTGAATTAGAATTGCAAGTTGATTTATAGGTGATTATGCAAGGTTCCCCGAACAATTTTTAAACGTAAGAAAAGAAGAGAAGACTAGGGAACAATTAATTGGGATGCAATTAGAAGTTATATCCCTAAACCAAGGCAAAAGACTGTCCTGGTGAATTTAAATGATAAAAATACACCAATGAGATGCACTGCTGGCATAGAATCGTTTATTAGAATTTGCCTTTTGTGGGCTGATTTTCAGGCAATTACACTTTCTCTCTGAAATTACAACAAAGAAATGCTGAGGTATCTTCACCTTTTCCATTGTGATGGAATGTAGTGGGCTGGATTCCCAGGAGGGAAAAGGTACATTCCAGAGAAGCAAGAGACAGCTCAGTTCAGAGATTTGGTGTGAAAGAAAGAGGGTGAAGACAGCCCCTCTCTAATAGTTCCCAGAATATATGCTTCACACGGGTGGTATTCTGCTTTAGTTTGGCAAGATTCTGTCTATCGGTGTGGAACAATAACAAAATCTGCTTGAAAGAATCATTACATGTCTTTTTTTTCATGAGCCTGATATCCACTTTATTATTTTCAGACTCACTTCTCAGTAGCTGATTTTGTCATTCCCCGGTTTTCTCCTCTTTCTGTCCTTCTTTTTCTGTCATCAACTTTTGCTTTCATGAGAAATTATGCAATGCAGATGATGTAATGGCTCATAAATTTCATGCAAAAGCTGAAGGTTGTTTCTCAGTTTTTTCCTTCCAGCCTCTCTCTGTAGGTCACCAATAGTACATTAGGCTGCACCTGAGTGATATATTTAATTTATATGCATATTTCAAATGGCCCCACCTGAAGACAATCATTTTAAAGAAAATCAAAACAAACACATGAACACATGTATTCTCAGTTTCCTCAGTGAATAGTGTAATTGTGTAAATGGCTGGATAGAAAAGTGAGGAGTGGAAGAATGGAATGGTAATGGCAGCCAGGACATCATGGAGATCACAGAAGATGGAAGTTGAAAAAGGAGAAATGGAAGAAGAAGTTATTAGGAGAATGGGATTTGGAGAAAGACAATAAAGAGTATTTGGACTGGGACTGACTTGTAAGAAGATGGATGGAAGGGAGAAGAAAGGAAGTTAGGCTGTGGGGAGAATTAACCAAGGTATTGCTATCATGGAAAAGATTTATACTGCCAGTAGATGCTATCTATAAAGGCTGCCCCATAAAGGCTAAAGAGAAGTACATTGTGTCAAAGAACCTGCTGGGTTGGTGGGGGTGCTGGTAAGGAGAATGGGAAACTATGACTGAGAAAGTAGGGGAAAAGCAGACAGCTTAGATGAATATTGTTCCTTCTGAGTGAGACCTAGTGAAAGCTATAGCAGTTCAATCTCATGGGGGTGAGAGTACATGGAAGCAAGAGAGGCAGGAGGCAACTAGAGAGGACCAATCCCAAGCATGAGATGGGGCTTAGTAAGAGAAAGAAAGACTATGGAGGTAGAGATAGGGAGAGGCGAGCCAAGTTTCCAAACTGCTGGAGTAGCCTCATTACTCAGTGTCTGGTTCTGAAGTCATCATAAAAGACTTATAGATGGAGGTTGGAAGTAACCAAAAATGAGGTGGAGCAAGACTGTCAGAGAGCTGAAGAATGGGAAATGGTCTGTAGTAAAGAAAGGCAGAAGGAGTGGAAGGACAGGTTGGTTCCACTCTCTGGGGTGTCCAATCTTGGCAACTTTAAGACTAGCATGTCTGGCTGAGGAATTCTGGGAGTTGAAGAACACAGCTCTTAAATGTGATAAACCTGCATACCCTTTGCTTTAGACCATGCAGGGGTGCTAAACTGGCAGCCCATGGGCTGATGAGCTGTGCACAGGCCACACGCACCCCAGCTCCGCGAAGGAAAAAATGTGATATGTCGCATGACAGCAACATGAGTTTGACACCCGTGCTTTCAAGTATCCTCTAAAAGACAGCTCAGATACTTAGTCCTCAAAAATTAATGATGTTGAGACCCAGGATTTGATTGTCAAAGTGACACTACCTCACCATGAAATGGTTACCTCCTTTCAGCCTCCCCCACTTTTATCCTTCAGAGAACTGGAGAAAACATAACACAATCACATACGAAGACATTAATGGGGGAAGGGTTGGCATATTTTTGCATATCAATTGTTAGACTTTTAATTTTACATTTGGCAATATGGTGTATACATTGACTCAGGTGTGAGGAGTAGGCAGCAGACAAACTTTGCTTCTATAATAAAATAAAAACAGAATGGGTGGGAAAGGTAAGGAAAGAAATAACTAACAAAACAAAATGTGATAGATCCAGACTTTAGTTATATTACATTTTAGAAGATCAAAAGTCAGAATGAATAGCTCAACATGTTTTATATGCATAAGCTTATTATTCTAAACATGATAAAAAGGCAACTTATTAACTCAGTGGACCTTGGAAGCATAGAAATGTTTGCTGTGCCATACATTTCATTTATTTATTTGTTAAATTTATTTGCCACCTATCTCACCATGGGCCTGTTCCAGGTAACTTACAATAATAAAAAGGCAGAAAAATGAAACAAAAGAGAAGCAAAATAATAGAACAATAAAAACAATGACAAAAGAACACAGGGAAAATAATATATCAATACAATAAACAAAAAATAGATGGGATGGAAAGCAAACAGTGGAGTAGGGTGGTTGAAGTTTGCCATCATTCTAACAGCCACCTCCAGTATGGAATTCATGCCTCCAGTAGTGTGTGTGTGTGTGTGTTTATTGTTTGTCTTTTGTTCAATTACAGCTGGCATGGCCAAACCTTTTTGGCCTTTGTTATTTTTTCCTTTCCTGGGTACTACAGGTATCAGGTGCAAAAAACCAGGAGCCAGGATAGAGTTCAAAAAGTACTATAATTTATTCCCTGCTATCTAGACAAAAGAAATGTGGTGACTCAGTGTCTAAGACGCTGAGACTGTTGATCAGAAAGGTCGGCAGTTCAGCGGTTTGAATACCTAGCACCGCATAACGGAGTGAGCTCCCGTTACTTGTCCCAGCTTTGTAACGAAGATGAGCACTGCCTCCTAGAGCCGGAAATGACTAGCATGTATGTGCGAGGGGAACCTTTACCTTTACCTAGACAAAGAATCTGATTTACTAAGAGTAAGGACAAATTAACACCAGATAAGTATCAGAGTTCTTCAAAGAGGGCTGGTGGTCTGGACTTAGATCACTTTTGGGGCATAGGAACTCCAGACTGATGACGTGTTTGACTTCCTCCGCTCGGGCTCCACCTGGTCAACTCCTACAACAAGGATAGAACAGGAAAATGATTTCACAAGAGTAAGTCGGGTTGAATTATTTATTTTTTTATTTGCATTTTTGGAAGGCACAAACACCCTAAAAGTAGAAACAATTAGGATGGGTGTCCAGAGATAAATCAGATGTTTGATGTCTTTGCAAGGCTTATGATTCAGCAAGTTTGGTTTTGTTTATTCCAAAGAGGTTCTAAAAACTAGAGGGGGGTTGATCATCCCTGAATTGGGACTAAACAAACTTGGCAATCACTGAAATTCCGCCTAATCTACCTCATTGGGTTGTTGCATAGAACTACATATGCCGTTCTGAGGTCCTTGGAGAAAAGGAAGGCTGGATAAAAATGAAATAAAATTAGAACTCAGACATGAAAAAAGACAGCTGCACAAATAATTGAAATCAACTCTACTCCCAAAATACAACCTGCCATTCTTTCACACATAGACATTCCAGCTGTTAAGCTGGATACGAAATTTAACACCAATACAAAAATGATCACCTACACTTTTATATCCCAAATTGTTCTTTTGTTTTCCTTGCCAGGCTGCTAAACAAAACAAGGAAACCATATATTATGCTAATTACACATTCCTTATTGGTCAGGGACCAAATAAGTCATTTGGAGACAAATCTCAACAGTTATTCATGAGGCTGTTTGAGATGACAAAGACGGATAAATTGAGCAATCTCTCATTATATTTATTACACAGTCTTTGTGCTAATGAACAACAAGAGGCTTTGCATAAACAATGGCTCAAGTAGGGAAGGATGAACCACACTGTAATTATCGGGCCAATGAATCACATTTGTTTTCATCTCTGCCTATTTGTCCATTTCAAGAAGACCCTGGACAGGTCATCAGGGGCACTAAGAGCTCTAATACTTTTTTTGCAATGGCTCCATAGAACAGTCCTGGATTGTAACCGTAACAATTGCTTTTGCCAAAGACTGCTATGATGTTAGGGGAGATGCATTCATCATGTTTCTGCTTTGTTGGGTCAGAGCAAAAATCCTGTCCTGATGGAAGGGAAAAAAGGGAGGGCAAGGAAGCTAGTCCTCAACTTATAACTATTTGTTTAGTGACCATTTGAAGTTACAACAGCACACTGAAACTTGTGGCTGGTTTGCACACTTATGACCATTGTATGGTCATGTGATCAAAATCCAGACTCTTTGAGAGAGCTGTATGCAACAAAATTTCATTTGAATGCATGCCGATTAGTGTACATTCAAAGTGACAATAAAGTTATTCTAAGTCTAATGCTAAAAGACATGTATTTATGATAGTTGCAGTCTCCTGGGGTCATGGTATAACCTTTTTCGACCTTCTCAGCTGGCTTTCGACAGGCAAAGTCAATGGGAGAAGCCACGTTCTCTTAAAGACTCCAGGATTCACTTTGAGCAAAACTCATTTAACAGCTGCCCTGCTTAACAATGGAAATTTTGGGTTCAATTGTCATCATAAGTCAAAGGGCTACCTACCTACTTATCCAATCTTCACATTTTTTCCTTAGGAATGTAATTTGGATTGGGTCCCAATGGTGGAGAGTTCCTGGAGACTGAGCTTTTCCCCAATGTATTCCCCTTTTCTTGCCTATCAGTGAAGATACTGGTCAAGTAGGATAGAAAAGAGGAACAATCTACTTTTCCCAACAAGAAATGTACTAAACAATGAATGAATGAGGATAGAAAGTGCCTGGGACAGATCTATTGTTCTGGCAGACATGAAAAATTGGTCTCAACCTCAGAAAGAAGTACGTTTTGAAATCCATGGGGCCAGATCACTTCAGAAATGTAGACTATAATGGCTGTTTTATTCTGGTTTCTGTGGGGCAAATAATGAAGGGGCTCATTGTTCTGTTCAAGAACTCCAATCCTTAAAGCATTCCAATATTCTCCTTCAACAATATAAGGTCTTCCTAGTATAAGATAATTGATACTGCAGCCTGACTTTAGAATTCCCACAAGAAAGCCCGGTTGTTCTAAATCTTTATCTCTTTTTCTGCATTTGCACTACCAGTAGCAATATTTTCTCTGCGTCGTGAGATTGTTCTGCCCTAAACTGCGCAAATCAAATTAGCAGATGACAATAATTCCTTGTATCTTTAATTTATTTGAGAAGGCATGCTCATTTTCATAATTGCCTTTCTGGGTTCACTTTCAGTTAGAATACAGGAAAAGAAGAGGAAACAGAACAAAAAAACAGAATGCTGAGCAGTTTTGATGAGGGGAATAATAACATTTGCATGAGATTTGCCACATGGATACTGTTTTTGACTTTTGAATGTCAAAAGGTTATGGTAAAAATCTCATGGGCAGCGGTTCAGCTAGCTCAAGGGACCCAAAACTTTGCACATTGGAGTAAACATTCTTGGGATTGGACCAAGACTACAGAAAACAAGGACTAGAATAAATTAAGACTGTAAGCCACTTTTTTTCTGGAATAAAAGGTACTGAATAAGGTGAAGATCTGCAAACATAATGGGACCCTTGCAATCAGTCCTTGTTGAAGAACCATTGGATTTATCAAAGGCCAATCTACATTTGAAGTTAGCTCTTAAAGAAGAGATGCAGGGAAGAATAAGCCATTTTCCTTTGGGGGTTGTATCTCTACCATAGACTTAGAATAACTTTATTGTCACTTTGAATGTACACTAATCGGCTTGCATTAAAATGAAATTTTGTTGCATACAGCTCTCAAAAATTCTTAAAAGATACCATGCTAAGGCTTTTGATTGAATAACCATGGTTTAGCTCAGCGCCAAAGGTAGTTTTGTTTCTGTTCCAATCTGATTCTGTTTTAAATGACTTGAGAGCCAACATTCCAATTTATTTTGCTCTTCTTTCTTCACTTTATGTTTGCAAATATTAATAGAGTAGTACTAAACCACTGGGGAGAAGAAAATGAATTTATTCAAAAAGTACCTTTTCTTCCCACTCTGTTGAATAGAAAATGAGAATGGGAGGGTAAGGGTCTGCAGATCCATGGTTTTCTCTGACTTCTTTTCAGAAAAATCTCATGTTGGCTTCATTCTCTGTAGAATCCTGAAAAAATATCTAGAGTACTACATCATCATTACACATATTCCTGTCTCTCTGTAAGATCATTCCTTCATATTCTAGGAAGCATAATATTTCTTGCTGGTATTACTAAAATCTTACTTAATACATCACTGATATTGCTCTCCCATTTCCAGATTGTATCGTTATCCAGAGTAGAACAGAAAGTAATAACAAATGTACCATCCATTCTGAATTCTGGACTTTATTTTTTTACAAGAATGTTTTGACCGGTGTACACTTTAAATTAATGTTTTAAAGTATATTTTATTTCAGTTATTTAGTACTTGTATTTGTTCTTTTGCTGTGTCCCATTATGCTTTCCTTTCAGTTTGAAAGCGGAGGCTTCCAGATTACTTCAATTTCTTCTTTCATATGAAAAAGATGGATCATCTTGAGAAAAACCTTATAGCATTAAGACAAGGCTCATTCTGCTTTTAGCTAGCAGAATGGGAGAATCTCCAAGTTAAGGAGAAAGTAATTGGCCAAATATAATATGCTTTACTCTTTGATCCACAAGGACCAAAAAGAATGCACTCCAGAATTCAAGAGCATATATGCATGTGAATTTATATGCAAGCTATATGGTTATGTTTGAGCTGGGGAAAAATTAGCAGAATCAAAGTGTTAAATGCAAACTGGTAGGAATTTACATGATAAAGCAGTGACATTTGAAATTGGCTGCAAAGGTTTATAAGTAGAAGATCAAGAAAAATAGGAAGCCATTTGATAATAGATCAACTAGATAGAGATCTAAGATGAGATAAGAAACAGCTAGTAAACAGAGCTAGAATTAGATCCTTGTGTGCACAGAGGAGATATCCTAAGGAATAAAGAAGAAGAAATAAAGTCAGAAGACTTAGGAAGGTATGAAAATGGACTAAAGGTCCACATATGGAAAGGAGAAGGGAATCCAGCAGAAGGAATTCAGCCAGAGAGTTAACAGCAATGGTTAGGAGAAAGATGGAATAGAAGACAGGAAGCTGAAGAGAGGAGGTCTAAAGTGATATGAACCAAACTGGAAGTCCATCTTTCTTTTAGTATCAAAGGATTTGTGAATAAGGAAAGGGAGAAAGAAAAATGTGTCAGAATTTTCCATTGCAAGGCCCCTTTTCTGCATCAAACTGGGAGGTGGGACAATCTTGAAGCAAGTTTAGTTGTCAATATTTTGGCCAATGGAAGAAGACAGAATGGCTCACCAGTATTTAATAGTGCCCAGTAGATCACTTAAAGGATTGTGAGCCAAAAGGAGAAGGGATGGGATCAGAATGATCTGGAGGAGGGGGAATCATGCAAAGAGGGTAGAATTGGAAAGTAAGAAAAACTGCTAGACTTTTGCAGCATTGTTGCTATGGGGAAAATAGGAGGAGGAAGGTGTGTTGGATATGCTCATTGCCTTGAATTATTTGTAAAAATAAAGGTGGGATATAAATAAAATAAACAAATTAAATAAATAGATATCAAATGGTTATTTTTTTGGATGAAGTTAAGGTATTAATACCTTCTTAATGCTATACTAGCCTCTATCCATCTGCCAGGCTGTAAAATAGAATTCATCATTTTGTAACAGTTGTAACAATTCCTCCTCAGAATATTTATAATAGTAAGAGGTTGATAAACCTTCTAGTCTAGACACTTTCCCTATTTTTACCTTCTTTATGTCTTCAGAAACTTCCCTTATTGTTATAGGTCCGTTCATGAACTGTTTCTTATTTTTCTGTAATTTCTGGTGTTATTTTTTTAAAGTATTTCAGCCTTACCCAGGGAAGCATCTTCTGTTTTATATAATTTAGAATAATATTGACATTTTTTTTTCTTGAATTGTCTATTATTATGGTGTTTTCACATTGTAATTTTATCATTTCCCCTCCTTTCCCCCCCTTTATTTTATGGCAGCCATTTTTCTGACTTGTTTGTAAATTCAAAATTCTTTTGTTTTGCATGGTTTATTTTTAATTCCATTTCTCTTAACTTGCAATAAAGAAAACTGTAACAATAGGTTACAGTTAGATTTCAGTATTGTTTCAATATGTCTAAGATGGCACGAACCTAATTACAAGATGGCTTCTTTATATGTCCACAAAGGTCTCAGGAAAATCCAAGTTTGCTGTAATAGTAAAATTTGTTCATATTGTTTATCAATGGCACATGAAAAAGCAGGGATAAAAGAGAATAATCTTAATTTTACCAAATTTAGGTTGGCCATCATGAATTCAAGGATCATGAGAGAAAGAGAAAGAGAATGAATACACCCAGGAAAAAGGGAAATCCCACTGTGGAATGCAAATACTCCAGCATGTTCACACTCTGTGAATATAGATGAAAGACCAGTCAGAGAAAGATCGGATTGAATTCCTGAAATAGCCACTTCAGTTTAACCTTCTTCTGATAGAGAAAAGGGGCAGGGATTCAAAGTTCTTGCCTTGGCAGTAGAGGCCATCTGTCACTGATTGTGACTGTGGTCTGTTTACTATTCTGTAGGAGTGGTTTGCTCAAGCCCCCATTCTCCCCCATGTCTCTTTCCCACTTACCCATGATCAGTCAAGGGGAGAGTGGAAAGAAAGCCTTTGAATTTTGAGCACAGAGTATTAAAAGAAAGAAGACAGGAGAAAAATGCCGCAGAGGTTCAGAATGGGGGCCTTTAAAATACAGAGGCCTGCCCTTTTTTTTTTTTTTTTTTTTTGCTATTGAAAAGCAAGCCTTTCAGAAGAGGAAAGCAAAGAAGGGCCATCCCTTTCAGCACGAGTTTCCCCTCCTTTTCAACGCTGGTGATGGAGGAAATGTATTAGCCCGAGAATATTTGTTATCAGGAATGGTGAATAAAAGAACCTTGAGCCAGTGAGAGGGAGCAAGAGGGCATCTGTGATTTCCTCAACAAAAGCCATACAAGTAGCAGTTGTACTGAGTCAAAGGGAGGATTCTTGCAGCAGGCAGGTGGGTTGAACTAACTGGAGTAAATCATCTACTCCTTATCATAAGTGAACACATTGTCCTTCATCCATGGAGGTCCTAGATCATTTGGCAGAGCTCCATGAAGGAGGGCAGCTATTATAATTTATGGGTTTGAATTTTCACCCACAAGTTTGCATTTTTGACAAGACAGGAACACTGTGTTCAATCAGTACATTGGATGTGTGCTTTTCCTCTAATGATGCTTTCACTCAGGAGCTATGTAGTCCTTGAGACAGGAGATGCTCTTGAAAGGACTTCTGTCTTGGGTAGTCAAAAACCAGACAAAACAATGTAGATTTGCACCAAGTGTCTTGCACCACAAGAACAGTAAGCACATAGTAGTATGCATGTAAGTTTCAGGCTGTCAAAAATTAAAAACCCAACCATGGTAGCCATTGTTGAGCAAGCTCTTATTTGAACTGGTTTTGTGAAAAGGTTCTCTTCCCAGACCCAGGTTTTTGTTTATCAGGAAGGTTTTCCACTTTAAACTACTCCGATCAACTAAAACTTGCATCAGATTGAATTAAGCTGAGTCTATTTACGTCAATAATCTCCAGCCTTGAGTCCACAGTTAGAATGGTCATTGGTTAGTTAGGCTAAGGATAAACTTAGTCAAGACAACTGAAGGTTGTCAGTTTCAGGAGGCTGGTTTTTATCAATGGGCAATAATCTTGAGAGGTTTTCCTCCTGTTCTTGAGAGAAGGAAAAATCCATCCTCTAAAATTACATCTGTTCCAGAATACTTGTTTCATCTCACCTGCAAATTTATACAAATTCAATTACTTTAAATTGATATGATTAGTCAGCTAGTTAACAGCCATACTTTGTGGTTTATTCAGATTCATTCTAGCAAGGTTTTATTTTCAGTGGTGCATTTGGTTCAGATAACTGTTAGTCTTTAAGAAAATGGTGTGCATTTTTTTTCTGGGCAGCAGCTGTATTTTGGCTTGGAATGGTGTATCATAATTACATTCCCCAAAACAATGGTTGATGCCAAGACAAAAACTATGTTTTCCATTTTATTTGCATTTACGTGCAGTTAAAACTAAACATAATTTACATCTTCCCTTTCTTACTAAAGAGCATTATATAAATGCCTTGATTGATCAAAACCATTGGGGCAATACTTATGAGCCTCTCTGGTGATCATTATATCATATAGAAGGTTGTGGCTTGGAATTTAAGAGGAGTAAATCATAAAGAACATGAATAAACAAATAAAATAAATAAAAGAAGAATAGATATGTTGTATGCTCTGTAACCCCAAGGAAAAGAGATAGTTGTGTTTGAAAGCAATAGTAGAATGAATGATTAAAATTAAACATTAGAAAATGGATGAAATGTATGTGTTTTGGTAAACAGTTTTTTTTTATTTAGAAAACAATTACAGCATGCAGATGTCTGTAAAACAATCATTGGTAAGATGATCTATTGCAAATAGTCAATATTTGTTCAAAGAAGCAAAATAGCTGAATGCAACCTGAGAATTGGGTATGTTAAAAGAAACATAAAAGGAAAGGAAATTGAAGGAGCATGGGTTATTTAAGAAGTGGATATGGTAAAACAAGAAAAAGATAGAATTAATGGTGACTGAATATAAACTGAATAAAAATATTAATGATCAGGTGAATGTGCTCTCCTGTGGAGAGAATGAATGAAAATTAAACTGAAAAATCAGAGTGATGGAAGAGTAACTAGGTCAAGAGGAAATGGTAGCATGAGTAGTTATGACTGGTTCAAATAGATGAGATCATGAAGAAGAGAGAGATGAGGAGTTGAAAGAACAAAAGTCATTCTCACGAAGCAGTAATTGAACATGGTAGAAACAAAGATGGTTTCAAGGGATACTGAAGTATGGAAAAGCATAAGTGTTATTAGTGAAAATGATTTAGTGAACTTTCCTTTTCTTTATCTTCCTTGGGCAATTTCTTCTATCTTGCTACATAATGCAGCTTGACTCAAAAGGAGATAATGTGATAGGTCTGCATGTAGGTAAGTATATATCTAGATATAATTAGATGATGGAAGTCAAGATGATGGCATATAGTTAATAATTTCTCCATTTCCCAACACATAAAAAGTAGCAATGTCTTAACAACAGATCTGTAATAATTTGACATGACTTGCAGCACTGATTGTGAATACCTCATTAAGAGGTAACCCCAAAGTATCCTTTTAGACAGTGATTTATCTCAAGATGCTTCTGGGATTTCCCACAATTATATGTTCATAATAATGCCTTCTGCCAAACATCATGTGAATTTGCTGTGTTCTCAATATTATATATTTGCATACTTACCTATGATAGGTTGGTCCGTGGTGGCGGGAGATTTGAAGAGCTGTCATTGGCTGGCTATAAAAAAGGCTGCTGCGGTTTCTCCGCATGCGATTACTAGAAAGAAAATAAAAAGGAAAAAGTCAACTGGGTCTCAAGTCTCTTTTCCCACAACACAACACTGGCAACGAAGGTGGGATAGTGAGACAAAGAAGCCCAGTTGTGCATGTGGCAACGAGGACCGAGTGAGACGAAATGGCCGGGAACAACTCGCCACCCGCACCATTCAACCCAACAACTGAAGACTGGGAATCCTACATCGACCGATTCCTCATGTTTCTAGAAGGGAGTGATCTCCAAAGAGTATCCGAAAATAGGAAGAGAGCTGTTCAGAAAGTAATATCAAAGTGACTGTTGAAGTAAATCACCCTTCTGGGTAATGAAACAAAACACCATCAGTCTTTGAATATCTTTAACTGGTTTATATTCATGAAGACTGGTTAAGAGTAAATGTTCATTAGATGGAGGGAAGCTTAGTCAAATGAAGGTCTAGGTAAGATCCTCTCAGTTGAAGAGCCTTCTTTGAAAGAATAGAAATACAATGTTTAATGATTCATGAAATTTTAGTATAATTTTAGAAAATAATAAAGGTACACTAAATTTGGAGAAAAATGCATAATCCAAAATTAACTTTCAATTGTTCTCCAGGGTTTCACACAGAAGTAGAAAGATGTGTATTTTGCTTTATTAGAGATAGTAGAGTTCTTTATGAAGTTTCTTGACTGTTCAGCCTGAAATGGACCCCTCTGACATGAGTATGAAATTCTAGGAGAAGAAAAGTTTTGTCACCCATACACCTGAAGAAAAGGCTTTCTAATTTTGCTTTGAATGTTATTTTAGGTTGCAGTTGTGTCCTGACTTAATTTTGAAAAAGATATGGCCAAGTGAACATGCGTTGCTAGGTGAAATTTCCAATTCTGTGAGGGTTTGAGTTTGTCTGTGTGTCTGGTGCTGTTTGGAAGAACTCTTCATTAAATTTTATCTTAAATCTTTAGGTGAGTGTAATAATGCTACAGAATATATTAATTCCACAGTGCCTAGAATTAAAATTAATTGCAACTCTGGAACTTCATCTCACTGGACTATCTCATACAAAGTTATATTAGCTTCAGGTCTTTGTTATGGTTTCTTACCATAACTGTACAGCACAAAATAGGTCAAACCTTGCTTCAGAAGTAACCAGATGCTGCTTTCTCTTTGTGCCTCATTTCACTTTTATTACCAAATAATAATTGATAGCTTCTTGAAAAAAACCACACCAACTACCAAAAGGGTTAAAGTCTCCAACAGCCAGAATTTTGATATATGTCCAGTTCTGGAAACTATTTGGAAGATCATTGGAACGCTAATCCTTATTAACCAATATTTTATGAAACATTCCTTTATATAATTCTTAATATTGTTTCTACACACATATTTTTCTTCACTAATTTCCCCTCTCCCCATGAAATGTCTCTGTTCAGTGTCTGGGAGACTTAGATAACAAATTCTAAGATCCATGAAATTATATTTTTGATTTTTGAGTCACCAGCCTTGCAAATAAATGTTTCTCTGTTAAGATCTTAGGATGATACATAGGGTGGAAATAAATTATTAAACACTTCATTGAAGAATTAGAATTGAATTGGGTCCTGGTGTGAAGTTGGCAGTTGGTAAATTCTATTAGCCAGCTAATATTTATATCAGCCCTACTGGTTGTACTTTTCATCCAGGTTTGATGTTGTCAGGTCCATTTTGAAATCCATGGCACTTTGGAAATCCATTGCTGAAGTATGGAGCCCTGTATACCCTCATGGAGTGGAGGTATTGGCTGATTCCTCCTACTATTCTTACAGCTTATTTTTAGGGATTAATGAATGGAAGTAGTAAAAAGGACTCATTTTTACATAATCCTTTGGTCATTCAGCATAAATATAAACAAGAAGCAAGAAACGTGAAAGTAGATAAATGATAAATACATCCAAACTCTAATAAATCTTGAAGTTGGAGCTGGTGAATCTGGACCCCCCATAATGTTTCACAATGGATCTCCAGAAATAGTCCAAAAAGACCCACAACTAGAAGAGGATACATGAAACTACCACAGAGCTGTTAAATAATCCAAGCAGCCATTGGGTAGCAGCCACGAGATACAGAAAACTCTGTTGCTACTAATTTGTAACACTTTGAGTTTTTGAAGTCCAGATCTGGCAGCCTAAAGGAACAAGACCCACCAATTACTGCTGCTGTCTCCATCAGTATCTCAACCATTCATTATATCCCACATCACTTCTTACCCCTTATTCAACAGCAATATATTTATTTTGTAGAGGTCATTCAGAGATAAGGAGAACTAGGAGTTGCCTACAAAAGCTGCCTATATAGTAGCTTACAGTGCATGGATTTGATAACCTCTTTACAGCAATGTTCAAAAGCATCCTGTGGGTTCACCAAGAAAGTCACAGATCTTAGCCACAATTTATTTTATTAGATTTATTATATGTTGTGTATCTTGTCTTAATTATTTTTATAAGTAAACCAAGGCAGTGAACATACCTAATAGTACTTCTATCTCCTGTTTTCCCCACAACAATGACCCTATGAGGTGAGTTGGGCTGAGAGTGACTGTCCTAAAGTCACCCAGCTGACTTTCTTGTCTAAGGTAGAACTAGAACTCACAGTCTCCTGGTTTCTAGACCAGCACTTTAAGCACTACACTTTTGTGACCTTCACAATGCTCTGGGCATTGAATTGGAGGGCAGTGACAAAGGGCTTGTTCTCAGTTTGCTATCTCTTCTTTTACAGTGCTTGAATCAGATATTATATTTCACCCAACGGTAGGGCTGGTGCTTTATATGCCTATATTTCTTCTCCAAAGCTCAGTATTCTGTAGGTTGCAGTCCCCAAAGCAATTACTTTAAAATATGTACTTAAGGTAATTATTTAAGGTAAATAAGTACCCGAACATACCTACTATAACACAAAACACTTTTTAGGTGTACTGTTGGCTCTTCAGGCCTAAATCTTTGTCATTTTCCAAAATATTAGAACTTTGTGTCAGGGCTCCAACTAATCCAACCTCATTCAAATCAAAAGTCTCCAGCCGCATCTCAGAAAAAGTAAATTGGTTTATTAGAAACTGCCATGTTGGTGCGTGGCTGGGTGCAGACAATACTAAATCACATCATACATTTCTGTCTTGACCCTGGTCTTTCCCCCACCCCCTGGATGTGACTTCTCCAGTGGGACACATCCGTCTCCAAGAGTCATCCATCATGCTCTCCAATAACCTTCTTATGCTTTGACAACTTTGGGCTGCCAAAGTGATTATCTAGGCATTTCAAGAATGCCTTGTTTTCCCCTGACTCCCTTTTTCTAGCAGCTAAAAAGACCAAAGGAGTATCTTTTTAGTTGACACTTTGTTTGACACCCATTCTTGAATACTAAAATAGGTCTTGCACCTTAGACTGGTTCGATTTCTTGCTCAGTTCCTTCTTTGTTTTTTTCAGCATTCAGTTGGTTCCATTTTATTTAGCCATTAGACTTTAAATACCAATAAAATGTATATACTTTTTCTTACAGAAACCTTAATCCCATATCATGCAGCTTTTCTCCCTAAACTATGCATTTTCTGTACATTTTTTACTGTATGCATTTGCACACATATGTTCTCATTATAAATTGATTTGAACAAATTTCTCTTCCATTTCTACTGACAATCATTTGGACAAATATACCGTGTCTGAGCTTATATGATTTAAATAATAGCCAGGGTCTGATCATGCTTAACCTGCAAGATCTTGCAAAGTTAAGAAGCCATAAGATACAGCTGTAAGCCACTGTCAGGTTCAGTTGACTCATAGAACAGAATGTCTGACAATTTAACTCCAATCAAAGGAAGTAGAAGACAGATGGATTTTATTCTTTCTCTCTGGCTTCCGTTCCTGGAGAAGATGAGATGGAAATTGCTGAGATCATGGATGCTTCCTCCTCATCATTAAATTTTACTCATATGCCAGGCCTCTGAATCAAATATAACTTTTTCTTTTCTAAATGGCAGTAGTTGTGCCTATCCATTTATAGAAATCCAACAGTCTACTAGGGTAATGCTATTATTAGACCAAGAGAAGAATAGCAAAATAACAAGATAGCTTTCAGGTTCCTCTAATTCTTCTTCATGCTGGAACTTTAGCTAAACAAGAAAGTATGTGGAAGAGAGAAAAGCAAAACCTAGGCAAGATATTTCATATCTTAACAATATTTCTTCTGGTAACATTTTTATAGCAGGGGGATAATGCAGTTGAATGTAGACTTTTACATTTTCAAAAATCACATTTTCAAACCAGTGGATTTATAAAATGTAAAATTTCACCGCATTTTGATAGCTTAAGGTGTTGTTATTTAATTTTTTTGCACCTGGAAACAGGTGCAGGAATGCAAGCCATCTTAACTTAATGATGCTGTATCAAACTGATTTCTTCACTTCAAACAAAAAGGAATTCAAAATTTTGAGCAGGTGTTTGAATGCTGGCCAACTGAAAGGAACACATCAAACAATTTGCCTTGAGTGGATTTAACACTTGATTCATTCCCATGTGAGTGCAGAAGAGGACATGAGTGAGAATGAGCCTGTCCTTCACTTATGGAAAGTTCATTCTTCAAATTTATATGGTGAGTACACTGCAGATGTATCCATTTTCATATTCTTTGGGGGTTGTAAAACTGATCATATGCGGTTTCTTTTGACACTGGTATTGGCTTTGAGGAAATTTTCTCTTACCAACCTAGCCTATGCCCTGGGATTTTCTCAAGGTCTAATTATGAATCAGATCTGATCTGCTTCACCTTCAAACCCAGACAAAAAGGTGATTTGTAATTCTGTATGGTCTCAGTAATGGTATCCAAAAGGAAGATTGGATTCTTAGGGACATATGTTCTCCTATATGTTATTTGGGAGGCATATCTGCCCCCAAACAAAAGATCTTCCATAACCAATTTCCCATTGAAGTCTCTTCCCAAGGAAACTTGCTGCAAGAAAGAGTTGGAAGGCCAATTATCTCTCTTCTCTCTTTGTAGGCATTTGGAGAACTCTTGAATTATCTGATTGAAATGCATTGTATTGTGTGATAATAAAATAATGGCCCACCCTCCCAATGTCAACTATTACTGAACACTGCTTTGAAAGTCTGATATTCATAATCACAAAAATAATCCAGTCAAAGTTAGTCAAAACGCATCCTATGGATTTTGATGTGTAACTTCAGGTGCTCAAAATACCTTTTCAAAGATCTCCTGTTGCTTGGTCAGAGACAATTTCATTTGAATTTCACTGTATGTGACTTTCTGGTGCACTAATTCCTTGCCTAATATGACTATAACTTTTAAGTGCTACCTGTCTGTGGTTATGTACACTATTATCTTGTGCAGATTTACTCAAAAGTAAACCCAACTGTGTTCAGTAAACCTTACTCCATAACTTGTTTAGGTAGTTCTGCACCATTAGGTTCAGCAATGGAAGGAGAGTAATGTAATCATCAGTATCAGAACACATTATTTATATTTTAACTTTGATCAGAGAGGCACCGTTTTCAATAAATAGTGAGATTTCCTAGTCTATGAAATCTGAATATTCTGCTGGCTGTCCTTAAATTGCTTGCCTTTGAGACCATTTGTATCATTGTTCCAGGGTGAAGATGCTGTTTGATGGCAAGGGGAGCTTCATTGTAGTTGTCATAACAAGGGCAGATCTCTCCTTCTTCCATCTGCTGCTCTTATCTTTCAACACACGCTCTCCTCAACTGCCATTCTACAATTGCAGGAAGAGATATATCATCTGAAGAAGCAGAGACAAATATTTGATTTGGATGATTATCCTGCAGGTGTCTCATCATCACTGTGATGCAGAGATTACTAATTATTTCCCTTCAATTTGTGTACATTCTACAGTAAATAACATGTATAGGATGACATCAGTCATTAAGATTTGGATATGTGAGGCCAAATTAATCCATGCAGATTTCTTCATTCAAGGTGAACTCCAAAGGGACAACCAAGATCCATTTCAGGATTTCTTCAAATGGGTTTAAATTAACATCAAGTTATATACTAATGGTAACTGTGGAAATAACAGAGATATAGTGATGTCCACCAAGAAGGTTTGGAATATTGATAGTAATCAGTTGAATATACATTGAACAGTTAACACTTGATGGCCAAGATACCATTAACTTGAGACTTTTTGTCTAGGTGTGACAGATAGTCTTGAGATGGTTTGGAGTTGCTTTTGAAATGTTCTTCCTTTGGTGGGTTACAACCAATTGAGAGACTCATACTTTGTAATGTTTTTCACATATTTAGTTTATTTTGTAATTTCTATAATGCTTCATTATTTGTCCTCAGAGTGATGCACATATAACAAAAGCTGAACTGATGATTTGCCTATATCCATGTAATGAGATCATTCCAGAAGTGAGATTGTCTAATATCATCTCCTGATTCAAAATTTCAAATCGTATCAATTATTTAAGATCACATGCTCAAAACAGATCATTGGGAGAATTAGCTTAGGATAGGCAAGGAAAGGGTAAGAGGAAATGCAATTAATTTAAATGAATTTAAGTTTCCTGGGCCAGATGGATTGCATTCAACAGCATTGAAGCAATTAGTGAAGGAGATGGCAGAACTGCCTTTGATAATGTTCAAGAGGAAGGGGTCCTAGAAGAACTGAAGGAGAACAAATTATTATTATGATTTGTTGTATAGTCAACCAATGTTTAGACTGAATTTGGTATTTTTATCTACCTATTGAGTCCCCTTCCAATAAACTGGGATGGCAGATATTGATGTTTGATGATATTAAAGATATTGTTACAGGATGAAGCTATTCCAAAGAAAGCTACCTTTTACAAATGACTGATGGTGAATTTGTTGATACAAATGGTATTCAAGTAGATACTATCTTTTTTTTTTTTGCCATAGTCATTGTATTTGCAGGTGGTTTTATTTTGTGCCTTTCTCCAGTTCTTTCTCTTCTCTTCTGCTATCTCCAGGTACTGCTATGTCCACTATCCAGACTTTTTTAAAAAAATCTTTCTTATTGACAATTATTAAATATGGGGTATTATGTGGCAGGTGTTTGTTGGTTTGAATTCTCAAGTCCCAAAGCATTTTAGCTTCTTCGTTTTCTATTATTTTGTCTTTTGTCTATTATTTTGTCTAAATTGCTGCTTGCGGACAAATGGTACTTTTTTTGCAGATATTCCAATGCACCATTGTTGATATTTTGTTGTGCCATCACTTGTAGTAAGTTTGTGCAATCTACTTGCAGCAGCTAATTATGTGGTCCACTGTTTTCTCCAGCTTCTTTGCAGAGGCGGTATTTGCTATCTTGCTATCTTCTCGATTCTGGCTTTATATGTATACCAATTTGACATTTATACTGGGCAAGATTATAATCGGACTATCAAGAGACGTGATTGTAAACACTTGAATAAATGTGCGACAATTAACAGAAGTCAGCATGAAATTGTTGCAAAAAAAGTATGCTATATCTCCTTTCATAAAATTACTAGCTTAGAGAAATGTCATAGATCTAGTGTTTGTAGACCACAGCAAACTTTTGACAAAATGCCTTATAATATCCTTCTTAATAAAAAAGATAAAATATGGGCTAGGTGATACTGCTATTGGATGGAATTTACAATGGACAGAATGACCACGCCAACAATTCCTTGTTAATACTGTAGCTCTACTTCCTATTGAAGGAAGTTTAGAGTGGAGTGTCACAGGACTATCTTCTTCCCCTGTATATTCAACATTTTCATTAATGTCTTTGATGTGGGAGTTGAGGTGACATTTATAAAGTGTGCAAATAGCACTAAATTGCGAGAGATGGCTAATATTTACATGGAAAAATAGAGATTTTAGAAAATCTACACAGGGGGATTGAATAATTGAATCAAATTTAACTGGAAGAAATATAAAGTGCTGCATATGGATAGGAAAACCATGAGGTAAAAGCACAACATTGTAAGGCTTCAGGGAGGCCTGACTTGGCAGTAGCATATGTGAAAGGGATCTTGGAGTCCTAGTTGGCCACAAGTTAAACATAAGGTAACAGTGAGATATAGCTGCTAAAAAGGTAATTGCTAATTTGGGGGACATTAATAAGAACATACAGTTCTGATCACAGAATAACTGTTTTGTCCTACTCTGCCCTGTTCAGACCCCATTTAGCATATAGTATCCAGCTCTGTGCACCACAGTTCAAAAACAACAATGAAAGTTCCAAGCCAATACAATGAAAGACTATCAAAATGATAGTTTTGAAACCAACCATTACAACCGAGGGGAGAAATGATAGTGTATTCAAATATAGGAAGACTTGTGTGGATTTCCTATTGCTCCAGAGAGCAGGGCCAAAACCAAAGGATTAAAAGTACAAAGAAGAAAGTATAGACGGTATCTGTAAAAACTGTCAACCAATGCAGTAGGCTGTCACATGAAATAGTGAGTCCTCCTAAGAGGCTTTTTTTTTTTAAAACAGAAGTTGGATGGTCATTCACAGATGCTCTAGTGGATTTTATATTGAGCAGGGTAGGAATTTGATAACTTCTAAGATAAGATTCTATGAGTTATTCAACATAATTTCACTTTTTGTATCTCAATTGAAAGGTAGTTTTTTCCTTACAGAACAAGATTGAAACCTACTTTTTTGTAATCAAAGCTAGCTTTCTCATTTTTCATGATTTCAGTGCCATTATAACTTCCAGGACCAATTTTGAGATATTGAGTCAACTTTGAAGCCAACAAACACTTTAATAAAGTGTATATGTTTAGTAAAGTGAATATGAGCCAGCAGTGTGCAACTGCTGCCAAAAAGGCTAATTCAATCCTGGGTTGTATAAACAGAGACATAGCATCAAGTTCACATGAAGTATTAGTACCACTTTATAAAACCCTAGTAAGACCATACCTGGAATATTGCAACCAATTTTGGTCACCATACTACAAAAAGGTGTTGAGACTTTGGAAAAAGTTCAGAGAAGAGCAACCAAGATGATCAAAGGCCTGGAGACTAAAACATATGAAGAATGGCTGCAGGATTTGGGTTTAGCTAGTCTAAAAAAGAAGAAGAATTAGGGGTGACATGATAGCAGTATTTGAGGGCTGCCACTAAGAAGAGGGGTTCAAATTATTCTCCAAAGCACTGGAGGGCAGGACAAGAAACAATGATTGGAAACTAACCAAAGAGAGAAGCAACTTGGAATTAAGGATAAACTTCCTAACAGTGAATACAATTAACCAGTTGAACAGCTTGCCTTCAGAAATGGTGGGCGCTCCATCACTGGAGGCTTTTAAGAAGAGGTTAGACAGTCATTTATCTGAAATGGTATATAGGTTCTCCTGCTTTACCAGGGAGCTGGGTTAGAAGACCTCCAAGGCCCTTCCAGCTTATTCTATACTATTCTAAGTGCATAACATACCAGAAACAGGATCTGTAGAATGCAGATATAGAGTCCAGTCAGTCCCCAGCATATAGGGATTACAATCATCATGTGGAAGCCCTAGATCAGGGGTGTCAAACTTACGGCGTCACAGCAGCGTCATGTGATGTATCAGGACTTTTCCCCCCCTTCGTTAAACTGGATGTGTGTGTGATCAGCATATGACGCATGCGGCCCATAGGCTGGGAGTTTGACAGCCCTGCCCTAGGTATAGCTCCCAGCACCACAACAAAGAGTGATGAAATATAGTCCAGATTCCCAGGAAGGAGGAGTGTATTTCAGAGAACAAAGAGACAACTCAGCAGAGATTAGTGGAGAGAAAGAGAGTGAAGACAGCTCATCTCTAAGAGTTCCTACAGTATACGCTCTATGGGAGTGTTAGTTTGTTTTAGCTTGAAACCTATTATTTCTTTCCAGCAGCCCATGGAATATCCAAAAATTACACATCCAGTCAACCTACACTTGAAAACATTCTCAAGAAAAGGCATGAAAGCAGGTAATGTGTGCTATGGTATCTCAAACTCAAGAGACGATTAATATCAGATTTTCCATTTGCTAGAAGACAAGAATCTCATAACATATAGCTCAGTCTAGACCAGGGGTCTCCAACTTGGTACCATTAAGACTTGTGGACTTCAACTCCCAGAATTCCTCAGCCAGCCATGCCAAGTACACAGGTCTTAAAATTGCCAAGTTTGGAGACCCCTTTTCCAGAAGCATGAACCATAATCTTGACCAGGATTTGGAGAAGTACCATGCATTCTGCTGCACCAGTAATCTGACCTTTTCTACTTAGTGCCATAATTCCCAACCTAATAAATATGATGCTAATCTGGCATATACATAACCAAATAAATAGGTGTTTCAGTATCACATAGTTGATACAAGAGGTTGCTTCTGAACTTTTTGGCTAAGGTGAAGGATAGAAAAGTTTAAGAGGAGCTCCAATTCTACCTCTCAACTTTTTGAAATGATCTAAAAGATAAAGATCTTTTCAACAACTCCCAGTTGGAAGAGCTAGATTTGAAGTGTTAAGCATCCTTTAGATTTCTCCATAAGTTGTTATATTATCCCATCTCTGTGAGAACTTTTGATTGATTTTGAACCATCAAGGCAGTGTCAACTCTTAGTGATCACATCAATAGATGTTTTCCTTGATATTTTGTTCCCAACCGAATCCTTCAGGTCTTCCAACAATGCACCCATTGGAACTAGAACTGAATCCATCCATCTTGCTGCTGATTATTACCTTCTTTCTTTTCCTTCTAATGCTTTTTTTCCCCAGCATTAGAGCCTTGTATAAAAGCTACAGAGGGATAATTCAATGTGTTTTGTTTTTTCTTACCTTTTTTAAAAGATACTTTTATTCTTTCAAAAATAATGACAACAAAGGAAAAACAAAAATACAAAGATAGTTACGATAAAAATACATTGTCAAAGAAAAGAAAAAAATACTCCTCCTTTAAATGTATCAGGTCTTAAATTTAGCTTAGTCTATTACAATATAATTTTCAGGATCTTTTTTTTAAAGCAACTAAAATTGGTAGGGCAATTTCTGTTGAATGTACATTTTTCTTTACTATTTGTACCAAATACACACAATCATATATGCAATTTCCCCAATTCATTTGACTACATTCTTTTCACCATGATAAATATTATGTGATTATTACTCTAGTGCAGGGGTCCCCAACCACCGGGCCGCAGACCGGTACCAGTCCGTGGAACATTTCCTACCGGGCCGCCGGTTTGCTGGGCGCCGCCATCTTGTTTGACGAGAAAGTGCTTCCGGGTGAGCTTTTCCAGTTGGAAAGCAGCGTTTGGGTCCTGAAGGAATCCTCGTGCCTTAGTTTCATTTGAACGAAACTAAGGTGCGAGGATTCTTTCAGCACCCAAGGCAAGGCGAGCCGAGCGATCGTCCCGAAGCTGTCCCGAAGCGAAGCCCATCGACAAAAGTACAAAGGAGGAGTTGAAGGTGGTGGGGAGAAGCGGGGGACGGCTGGCTGGCCGGTCGCTCGGCTCGCCTTGCCTTGTCATGCGTGCTGATGCCGGTACCGGGCCACGGATCATTTTGTGATGCCGGTACGGGGCCGCGGCACAAAAAAGGTTGGGGGCCACTGCTCTAGTATATATATTTAGAGGGATGGAAGTTAAGCAGAATTTGGAGGAACATGGGTTTTTACACAATAAAACTAGATAAATGAGCATAAAAATGTCTACTATCCTTAGTGTCAAATGTGTCACTTAAGCTTGTAACGTATGCCTAGCGTAGGCTGCAAAATCAGTGTGTGGGTGGGTGGGTGGGTGGGTGTGGGAGTGGTTGTCTCTGTAATCAAACTTTGAACAAAATCAGGCAAGCCTGAGTGATATTTGAATGTTATTTATTTATTTGGATGCATATTCCACTTTTCCATCAAAATTGTAATCGGGGTGGCTCTATTTCCTCATCAGTGTCTCATTCAGCTCTGCTAGACGCTCACATTCATTCAAAAGCAGTCACCACAACAAAAGAAAAAGTGTCCTGCATCTTCAAAAGCTCACTTGAATATGTTCATTTATTGCAACAAGGGGAGGGGATTGAGGGGAGGGGAGGGAACAGAGAGAAAGAATAAGAGAAAGAGAGAAAGAAAAAAGCAAGAAAGGGGAGAGAGAATAGAGAAAGAGAAAGAGAAAAAGAGAAAGAGAAAGAGAAAAGAGAGAGAGAAAGAAAGAAAGAAGGAAGGAAGGAAGGAAGGAAGGAAGGAAGGAAGGAAGGAAGGAAGGAAGGAAGGAAGGAAGGAAGGAAGGAAGGAAGGAAAGAGAGAAAGAAAGAGAGAGAGAAAGAAAGAAAGAAAGGAAGGAAGGAAGGAAGGAAGGAAGGAAGGAAGGAAGAAAGAAAGAAAGAAAGGAAGGAAGGAAGAAAGAAAGAAAGAAGGAAGGAAGGAAGGAAGGAAGGAAGGAAGGAAGGAAGGAAGGAAGGAAGAAAGAAAGGAAGGAAGGAAGGAATGGAGAACTGGACTCCAGCAATCAAACCCATTACAATTTTGATCATGCAGCCTGTCTAATTTGGGAGGAAAAACACATCCTCTCCCATCCACTCACTGTGTCCAATAGCTCTTCTGCAGTCAATTAACTAAGGACAACTGCTTATTCTGAAACTGTATCTGCTTCTTTTCATAAGCAGAGGCTGTTGACGGCTGACATGACTGTACACACTGCTGCTGGCTGAAGTTCTGGGCTGTCATCAAAGCTATGCAGCTGCCAGGAGTGGGAGGCCACTTTCTGTTCTGCCCCCCCCCTTCCCTTTATTTGTCACTATACCTTCAACAGACTGCCTTTTGTCATTCCCACTGCTGGGAACACTCAACACCAGGAGCCTCCTGGCATTGGTCGGCCGGCGTTTTTCACATGTCCACAATTGATTTGATGTCTGGACATCAGACAACCTTCCCCAGGATTTGGCCTTCCCCAAGATAGACATAAGCTTAGATTTCAAGAATAGGGGATTGTATTAAAGAATGCTTCTTGGAGGACAGGTAGGTGGGGAAGAGCAGGAAAATTGCTGAAATAAGTTAAAAGTGAAGGGGTAATTTGTTCAAAATCGAAAGATATAAGCTGGGAAGTTCAGGTAGTTGGGATATTGAGTTCATAGATGGAAAGGCATTAATTTACTAGCTATGGAGAGATTAGCATCACACCTAAAAGAAAAAAAGAAGGACAACCTTATTCCTCAGCTATGAAATTGTGGCTCAGACATTTTTGTGGAAATCACAATATAGACTTTAACCCAGTCCTTAATGTTTCCACAGATGTGTGGGCTATTGTGTCTGAGCCTTCATTCTGTGACGTGGTGTTCTTTTCCAGGGCTAAGTACTAACTTAGGATCAGGATCAGGGGAGTGTCTCTGGTTAATCCTTGATTGTGATTTGTCCCATTGTTGGCTCTTTTCAGCAGGCTAATTTAAGGCAGGAATACTCTCAGAGGAATAAAGCATGAGCTAATCTAATTATAGACCCTTTTCATATACAAAAATCACTTCAGATCAGGCAATGCCTTGGGAATTGCAGGATATATTTCACTATTTCCTCTGCCTTGGATCTGATCTTATTTTAGCTGTGTTAATTTAGTAAAAGAAAGGCCTTGATTCCCATTTTGTTCCCTTCTTCTTGGCTGCTCTGGCATGCTGCCGAAGGATCAAATCAGAGATAAAATATTTTCTGTTCTTTCTTGATCTACATTATGAAAGCACCTTGCCATTTTTTGTGTTAGAGATTGGATCTCCTCCTCCTCCTCTTCCTCCTCTTCCTCCTCTTCCTCCTCCTCCTCCTCCTCCTCCTCTCTCTCTCTCTCTCTCTCTTTGTCTCTCTCTCATCTATTTAATCTATCTATGTCATCATCATCATCATCATCATCATCATCTCTTTCATATATATATATTCATCATCTATCATCTCATCATCACCATATCATATCATATCATATCATATCATATCATATCATATCTATCTATCTATCCATCCATCATCATCTATCTATCTATCTATCTATCTATCTATCTATCTATCTATCTATCTATCTATCTATCTATCTATCTATCTATCTATCCTATCTCCATCTCCATCTCCATCTCCATTTCATTTTGACCCTAGTTGTGACACTTGAAACTGGTAAAACATGACTTGATCAATGTCAACATAACAGAACCTGAACTGCTTATTATGTAGGCACTACTCAAAATTCCAATCCTCTGTTAACTTAAATTGCCTCCCCCTCCCAATTAATTACAAGTTAGACAGACCAATTTATCATTACCTTAATGAAATGTTGAGAGATGGTGATATTGACAAAACCCTTGTAGAGAATGTCTCTATACTAGTCAGGCAGCTCTGGGAATATCTCAGGGGTCACCTCAGGATGCTCCAGTGTGTCTTAAAATAATGGTCAACAAAATCCCCCAGTGTGGTATGTATGGTATGTTATGTAGCAAAAACACCCATTTATTCTTTCCCAAACTAATTGTCCCTTTGGTTGTTCACGGTGCTTGAGTGTGGTAGGAAAGTGTTACCAGAGCCCACATTTTCTCCAAGCAAAGAGGTCGGCCAATCATACAGACCCAGAAGCAGCAGAAGGAGAGTGGTTCTGGTTTTGCTCATATAAGAGCTTTGATTCAAGTTCACCTTGTGCGAAAGCAGAGGAACTGATTAGTCCCCTGAGGAAAACCGGGTGGGTGAGATGCAGAAAGCCAGAAGGAGATTTGAGTGCAAATCCAAATGTCGATTTGTAGACATAGCGAGGAGAGCCTGCTGCTGACAGGCTGATTTATTGGATTCTTCCATTTAATCACTGCCGGCCTATGGCCAAACGGATCTCCAGCAAAGCTGAAAGGCAGCCGAGGGAAACAGGCTTATAAGCATAAAGCCGCATAATGGTGTTCAATGAAGTGTGAGACTTTTAGTTCAGTCTCACTGAGCCGGCCGCACTGCCGGAATGTCAAAGAGGGATTGTGGGTGGAAAAATTATGGATTTAAACTGCTAGTTGTAAATGAGGTCAATATGTCTGGTTCATAAACAGTCCGAGCCTATTCCAAGAATGCAGTGAGGGGGAAAATTAGCGTGAAGCCAGCGCTGTAGACAAACCTCATTGAGATATAATTGCAGCTATAAATACAAGCGAAAAGCTTACTGTGTGCAATAAAACACAGACAAGCTTTTTTTTTTAATCTCTCCCCCTTCCATTCCTCTCCTTTGATTCTATGAATTTGTTAAATGTTGTGCATCTATAATCAACTGCCCCCTGCCTTCCACCTACCCCCTCCTCCCATCATTCTCTTGTGACATCCAGTGTTGAAATTAATTGAGTGTTCTTGATCTCCCATTCCATTTTATTCAGCAGGGATTAGAAGAGGAGGGGGGGAAAATCAAAAGAGCACGTCTGAAGCGTCGGCTTCCTCCACGGCTTTTCTGTTTGAATCAAGTTGAAATGTTTTTCTTTTCCCTGCTCCTTAATAATAATAAAAAAGCCACTGTGTCTTTTTTTTTTAAAATATAATTTTCAAAAAATAGGTCTTTTTTTTTTTTTTAAAGCATGCTAGATTGTTTAAATCTCAATGCGTCTCAAGAGAACGGCCGTGAAATCAAAGGCAAGATGTCTGCGGAAAATCTTTCTTGTGTGATATATCTCGTCTTTGCTCATGAAAGATTTATGGTAAAGCAAGATAGAAAGGGTGTTTCCTGTTTTTAATGAAACACCTCCTCCCGTTATCCCCCAATCAACTTAGGCCTCTCATTATTGCCTGTTCTATCTTAAGCTGAAAGGGGAGAGAATGGCTGAACAGATGCTAGGAACTTGATTCACTCAGAAACCAATACAGTAATAAATTAATGATAATCACTGCAGTCAGGTGGTGTTTCTCCTCAAGTCAATTGATTTAAACAGCAGCAATTTGGCTAGTAAGGCTAGTCCTCTTTAAGTGAAAGCCATTAATATAATAGCATTGGTGTCGAAAGGAATCCATCTGGTACTAGAGCCATTCCCGGTCAGTGGTTTAATAACTGGACGGGGAAGCCCTCGATGTATGACATCCAAATAAGGAAGGGATTAGTGATTACAGTCAGGAGTGAAAGGGTGGGAGTGGATGGTGGAGGAACAAGATATTGATAGGAAAGTAATACCTCTCTCTTGTTATACAGACCAGGTGTGTCTAACCATGCAGCCCTAGATAGTTAGTAATGTGTTCCAACAAGATCATAATGTACACACACACACATACATATCCATAGCACTTAGACTTATATACTGCTTCACAGTGCTTTACAGCTCTCTCTAAGCAGTTTGCAGAGTCAGCATATTGCCCCCAACAATCTTGGTAATTTTACCCACCTTGGAAAGATGGAAGGCTGAGCTGGTGAGAATTGAACTGCCAAACTGCAGCCATCAGTCAGCAGAAGTAGCTTGCAGTACTGTATTTTATGCATGGGATACAAATATACATACATACATACATACATACATACATACATACATACATACATACATACATACATACATATTTGTATCCCATTTTTATTATTTTTCCAAATAACTCAAGACAGAGAACATGTCCAATACATCTTCCTCCTACTATTTTCCCCCTGTCAGGTGGGTTGGGCTGAGAGATGGTGACTGGTCCAAAGTCACCCAGCTGGCTTTCATGGCTAAGGCAGAAGCTGAAGTCACAATTTCCTACTTTCTAGCCTGGTGCTTTAACCACTAGACCAAACTGGCTTATATTATATATTTTATATGCAGCCCAAGACAATTCCTCTTCAATCAGCATGGCCTAGATTGGACATGCCTGATGTAGACCATGCAATGCCTTTCTTGAAAACTCATTGTGAATTTCCCTTCTTTTTTCCACCTTTCACACCTTTGTGCCCATCATCCATGTCTTTTGAAGCTCTCAAAGTTGCTCCCTCCATCTTTTATTTCTGTCCTTATCTGCCAAGAACCTTCACTACTGTAGTTCAGTGCAAAGGGCCTATCAAAACTCTACATTAAATTTGTGGACGGGGGAAAAAAGTGAACAATTTCCTCAAATGTATTTAGGAAAAGAAAAATTCTCAAGCAGTGTCCCAAAGGCAGAACCTGCCCTCCACTTAGCAGTGAGAGTAGCATTCCTACTTGAAAAAGCCCAATCCAGAGAGTTGCCATGGGATGTCTTCCTCTATTATGCAGTGAAAATGTGGGAAGCCAGAACAGCTGCTGAGTGCTACAGAAAAGTCTGTAAAATAAAATAAAGCCTTTGCTACCGTTTAAACCGTCATCCAAAGTTGCCCTTACATTTCCCTTAAAAAATGTTGTACAGTTACATACATTTCGTGGCAATCAGCAGTTTTGAGTTTTAGGGGCCAAAGTTGGTCTGTATTGGCTACCAGTTGATCAGCCTTATTAGCCTGTTCGCCTTATTTTTCCCTGTTCCATATAGAAGTCGGTGAGATTTGGAACAAAGTGTTGAAGAATGTGAAGATGTTGGGAGCATGATCAATGTAGCTGAACTTCCTTCCTTCCTTCCTTCCTTCCTTCCCTTTTTCCTTTTCAGGCATGCTAACCATACCTAAGCCGCCTTTACCCAGCACAATGAGACCCTAGCAATCTAGAACCTAACTTGCCAAGGAAGGACTAAAAAGAAAAACCATAGCTGCATAGGGTAAGGTTGGTTAAATGTCTTTATCATGTCATTCTCCATCTAGTACTGGGATCCCCAAACTTGGCAACTTTAAGACTTGTGGCCTTATGCTGGCTGAGGAATTCTGGGTGTTGAAGTCCACAAGTCTTAAAGATACCAAGTTTGGAGACCTCTGATCTAGCATCTCTAGTTAAGATATGACAGACAGTAGAGGGAATGACAGATCTGCTGAACATCTTAAAAGCCATGAGAGTTAAAGCAAAAAACTGGTTTAGATAGATAAATGACCTGGACTGGTATAAGACAAGAAAACATTTCTTTCCAGTTGCTTTCAAATAGATCTGGGAATCAGGTGACATGTCCCAAGTTTAATCCATCACAAGCTCTTCTTTTTTCCACATCATTTTCATTTTACCCCCATCAACAATCAAAGTAGACATTACTGATTGGCATCTGCAACAAGAGGCGGCGGAAAATGGGCACCGTGGCATCTTGATGCCAACTCTATGACTTACACATTTGTGCTTCATGTTCAGAAACCAATACAAAAAGCTGGTGTTTGCATCATAATGCCATTGTGCCAATTGTATTATTTATTTATATATATTATATATATGTATGGTATTCAGCTTTGTTCAGGTATTTTCCCACGTCATTATAGTTGTGCTTTTAAAGTTGTAGCAACATTTCGGCAGAATCTCATCTGCCATCATCAGGCTTCTGTATTGTGTTCGTCTGTGAGTCAGACTTTTACAGTTGTTTCAGTTTTAAATTTGGGGCTAGCCTACTGCTGTGCCAGAATGGTTTTTTCTTCATCCTGATTGGTTGGGAGTCTTGGTCAGACTTTCACAGCCATTTCTGTTTTAAATTTAAATTGGGGGGGGAGGGGCTGTTTGTGCCCAGGTGTTTGCCTGGCTTGTGGCGTGGCTTCCACAAAAGCAAAATCACTGGCTTTATCCACAAAAACACACTGAGACATAATGGAGACCTAGAAGATGAACAGACCTATGGAACAGCTGTCGTGCCCTACATAAGAGGTACTACAGACAAAATCAGTTAGATACTACACAGGCATCACATCAAGACTGCCTTCAAAACAGACAGAAAAATAGCAGCCATCCTAAGAAACCCCAAAGATAAAATTGATCTGGAAAACCAAGGCATATATGAAGTCCCCTATGCATCATGCCCTGCCACATACATTGGACAGACCAATAGAAGAATAATTACCCACCTAGATGAACACAAAAATGCAGTAAAAAAGCTGGAACACACTTCTTCACTAGTCCAACACATGAAAGCCACAGGTCATAGCATCGACTTCAATGGCACCAAAACCCTAGCCACGATAGAAAACCCCAGCTACAGAATTATCAGAGAAGCCATAGAGATTGAAAAAAGACCTGAAAGCATGAAGAGAAGAGATGACTCCACCAGACTATCAATTATCTGGAAGCCTGTACTCTCAAACAAAAAAATCTCCACACCACAAGCCAGGCAAACACCTGGGCACAAACAGAGCCCCCCCATACCTCCAGCTCAAACACACCCCAACCAGGCACCCAGATGAAACCTAGCTTCCTAATAAATGATAGCCGTCCATTTACTCGGAGCCAAGCTGCACTAAAAGCCTCCAATATAGGAAACACAATGTTGCCAGCCAATCAAGACAAAAAAAGCTATAAAACAGACAGAAGATATTCGAAACACCAATCAAGCAGAACACAGCAAACTCCAAGATCAATAAACACAGACCAAGACTCCCAACCAGTCAGGGTGAAGAAAAAAACCATTCTGGCACAGCAGTAGGCTAGCACCAAATTTAAAACAGAAATGGCTGTGAAAGTCTGACTCACAGACGAACACTATACAGAAGCCTGATGATGGCAGATGAGATTCTGCCGAAACGTTGCTACAACTTTAAAAGCACAACTATAATGACGTGGGAAAATACCTGAACAAAGCTTAATACCACACACACACACACACATATCAGGGAACATAATCCACATTGAATTAATGTGGGTCACTACCTTTTTTCAATATACTGTAGGTTGACTAGAAAATAAGTTTAAAACAAAAGAACCAAAATAAATAACAGGCATCCCCTAATCTATTCTGCCTCAGTTTTCCACATTTTTCCTGCCATTCATTCATGCTATCCTTGGAGCATGGAGCCCTTGGATCAGTTCTGTGCTGCTATGATCCCTTTATGACCCATGGACTTCAACTCCCAGAATTCCATGCTGGGAGTTGAACTTCACAGGTCATAAAGGGGCCATAGTTGCCCACCCCCTTAGACAAAGCTGATCCTTAAGTATCAAAGTAGTGCTTCTGTTTACAAGAAAATAGTCAGCCATTTGTTTTGTTTGAAACTTCCTGCCCACACCACTTTGTTTGCCAAATAACTGCTTAGCATTTGCTGAGGATCTCTTGAGCCCTGAAGTGAATTCTAAGGTAGGCCTTCTTGTCACTTTATATAGGGCCCAGGTCAAGTTTTTTATACTTTGGCACACTCTCTATCAAATGAAGAGTGAATCTTCTTCCTGTGAACAGAACAAGTACATGCTCTCCTGGCTCTGTATTGCATAAAATGCCAACTGAAGCTTTTTACTCTTCTGCCCTCAAAGATGTTTAGCTCTCATTGTTGTTCTTCTCTTAAAAGGCTCCATAGCGAGCATGCAAGGAGTTTATTTATTTATTTATTTGATTTGCCAATTGTTTACAAGATAATAAGTATAAGTGTATACATAGTTGTGAATACATGAAATGGGTACATATAAGAAAAATAAAAGAATAAGAGAAACAATAGGACAGGGACGGTAGGCACGATGGTGCACTTATGCACGCCCCCTACAGACCTCTTAGGAAAGGGGTGAGGTCAATAGTAGACAGTCTAAGGTTAAAGTTTTTGGGGTTTGGGGAAGAGACTATAGAGTCGGGTAGAGTATTCCAGACATTGACCACTCTATTGCTGAAGTCGTATTTCCTGCAATCAAGTTTGGTGCGGTTTACTTTGAGTTTGTATCTATTGTGTGCTCTTGTGTTGTTATGGTTGAAGCTGAAGTATTCATTGACAGGTAGGACATTGCAATGTATGATTTTATATACCATGCTTAAGTCAGACCGAAGACGGCGTAATTCAAGGTTTTCTAGTTTTAGAATTTCAAGTCTGGTGGCATAAGGTATTCTACAACGAGTAGAAGAGTGGAGAACTCTTCTTGTGAAATATTTCTGGACTTTCTCAATTGTGCTAATATCAGATACGTAATGAGGGTTCCAGACTGATGAACTGTATTCGAGTATTGGTCTAGCAAATGTTTTGTATGCTCTGGTTAGTAGTGTGATATTACCAGAGAAAAACTTTGTAGGATTAGGTTAACAACTCTTAATGCCTTTTTGGCTATGTAGTTGCAGTGGGCTCTAGCACTTAGATCATTAGAGGTGAGTATTCCAAGGTCCTTTACAGAGCTTGGGTCATCAACAAGATCTTGACTATTCAGCTTGTATTTTATTTTCTGATTTTTTTTGCCAATATGTAAGACAGAGCATTTATTTGTTGAGATTTGAAGTTGCCATTTGTTTGACCATTCAGATATATAGTCAAGATCTTTTTGTAAGGTAGCAGTATTGTCTGTGGTATTGAACAGCTTTACATCATCAGCGAAGAGAACGCAATTGCTCTTAATATGATCACAGAGGTCGTTTATGTAGAGTATGAAGAGAGTTGGTCCTAGAACACTGCCCTGGGGGACACCACTATTGACAGGTACTGGATTTGATAGAACGCTCCCGATTTTGACCATTTGTTGTCTGTTTGACAGGAATGTTTCTATCCAGTTATTCAGTTGTCCAGAGATACCATAGGATTTTATTTTTAGGAGTAGTTTGTCGTGTACCACTGAATCAAAGGCTTTACAGAAGTCTATGTAGATTGCGTCAATTGCTTTGCCCTGGTCAAGTTGTGTCGTCTATATGTTTTTGCAGTGTAAGAGTTGCAGATTACAGGATAGTTTTTTTCTGAAACCAAATTGTTTATTGGAGAGTAGGTTGTTTGACTCTAAGTGGAGGATGATGGATTGGTTAATAATTGATTCCATGACTTTACAGGTGACGCAGCATAAGGAGATAACTAGGCTTGGGTCTCCCTTTTGAAGATGGGGATGACTGTGGCTTGTGACCATAGGTTAGGCAAGGAGCTGGTCCTGAAAGATTTTTCAAAGATTATGCTTAGAGGTTTGGCTATGGCAGTGGATAGCTTTCTTAAGAAGTAGGCACATATTCCATCCGGTCCAATAGATAGAGATGGTTTTAGATTGCGTAGATTGAGTTTAGATTGAGTTCTGGTCTTTCTTAGAACTTCCCTAGAAAATCACAGGGTCTAGAGTTCAGATAAACAGCAAATGAGGATATCAGGCATTCTGTGAGCAAGGCCGGGTTCAGCTAGCAGTAGGACACAATTGTTGGTAGAAAAACAATAAACATGCGATAATGCTAACTTTTCACTTGCAGCTTTTTCACTACTTGTCTATCTTGGTAAGCAAAGGTCAAATCGGTCAATTGTAAAGCAAATCAACCCTGATTGATCTTTCGAAGGACAGATACTGAAGCTGAAGCTCAAATTATTTGGCCACCTAATAAGAAGAAAGAACTCATTGGAAAGGAACCTGATGCTGGGAAAAATTGAAGGCAAAAGCAGAAGGAGACAGTACGGGATGAGATGGTTAGATAGTATCATCAACACAATGAACATAAATTTGGACAAACTCTGGGAGACAGGAAAGGGCAGGGGAGTCTAGTGTGTTATGGTCCATGCAAAGAGTCCAACACAACTTAATCTGACTGAATAAAACCAAATCATGGTGAGTGCATATGCACTCTGTTTGGGATATTTTCTAGGGTGTGTAAAAATGTAGTAAGTCCTCCCATCATATTATTTTGCCAAAACTGGATTCAGAGAAGGGGCAGTCAGTCTGCCATGTTTTCACCATGTCCAAACCATAATTCTAGCCAAAATCATAGCACTAATGAATTTATCTTTTCTGTCAGGAAACAGGAGAAATTGGTTCATGCATTTATTTGCCACAAGCATGTATTTCCCTCCTTTTTCCAAGAGGCATATTTACTTCTAAGTTTCAGAACTATTTTTTTTCACATACGTTAGAAGGAGAGAGAATAACTTATCTGGATTGAAATTAGCCTTAGCGCTACATATGATGAGGTCATTGCTTCAGGTAACTAGTATCAGAATCATATAACTGTTCCAAATATTTAATATAGTGCATGAAAATAGGCAATACAGAACTTGGACAGCCCTGAAAGGGACCGTGCCATGATTGGAGTGAAAGGTCCTTTGGATCCAATTGATGTTCAGCTTCCAATCCATTTTTCTATCTCCAACCTCAGAAGACATTCAGGCCAGTCATTGGGTTGAGTTCAACCATGCCCTCCCATCACTTGCAATGCAGAGAAATGTTTTCAAAATATCCAAACATTTCCGTTCCCTCACTTCTTTCCCTCAGTTCTGGTCACAACACAGAGCTCCAATGTCAAAGTGCTCTGTTAACTGATTGATTTATCTTGTCGGAAGGGAAAGAAAAGACTTCTGGTATTTCTGCCAAATATATGCCAAAATAACACTCAAATATCTCAGGCCATTCTATGAAATTGGTGGCATTCTTGGCAAAGAACAGTTGGTTCTCCAGCCCTAAAGAACAATTGGCCCTCATGGAATGCAGATACTTGCATGTTTTAGAAATATTTGCAAGAGAAAGGGCAGAAGGAGTTTCAAATAAACAATATTGGCACAAGATAAATAGTTAAATTCAAGTTCAGTTGTTTTCATCCGGAAATCTCCAACCCTGTTAATATTAGTAACAGACCATCTTTGTCTAAATGGGAAGCAGAATAGGGTCGTCCCCCCCGCATATCTTGAAACTGATTCAAGGTTGGCCATGTATAATATTCCCACACTCCATTTTCTTCAGCAAGTTTTCTTGCTTGCATTTTCTTCTTGCAACTCTGGAATATGGAAAGGTTCACAGAACTGAAAATTGAATCCTTTCGTGAATTTCATTTGCTTTGAACAAAATTAAATTCATGAATGTTGTTTCAAAGGAAAGTCATTTTTCTTTATTCGTGTACTTCTGAATTTATGTTGACAAAAAGCAGTCTCTTGACAAAGCCAATTAAAATGACTAGTTTCTTCACAATCTGCTATTCCTTTACCAAGCAACATCTCTATTTTATTGAAACAAGTTTTAAGATATATACAGAGTAGCCACCCACATGGAAACAAACACAGTTTTTACATGTATATATGCATATGCACATATAAGCCGACAGACAAGCAAATAAATATTCCATATGCATTAATATATTCTGCATTGTGCCCTTTCATAAATATAAACTTGTGATGTAAGAAAGGGTGGCATATTTTATTTTCATGAGTAAAGAATGACTACATAACTCACAAGTGGCAAAGCACAGCTATGCCATTAATGGATTGTGTGCAGGCAGCCTTACTGAATGAAAATAAAAATCTATTATGCTGCCCATCATAACATATTATATATATACCCTGCCAGAGGGTTTTGTCTGCAGAGTAACCAAAATTTTTGTTAGAGCTAGCTGAAATAATTAATACAGTTAAGAAACAAAAAGATTTAGAGCTAGTGTTTATTTCCCACTGGCAGGTTCTAAATATGTATTTCACAGCAGTCAACATGCATGCATATTTATAATAGGGTCTGTATTTTTTTCCTCTTGACCTGTTTCTTGGAATTACTTAGATGAAATTCAGCCATTCCTTCGATATGAAGAAATATTGGAATGTTGCTCACTTTCAACATAATATCTTTACTGTATTTTTTTTCTCCTTAATATAAAAAACACTGCTGCAAACTAGAAGCAATCCCAGAAATATGACACTCAGTTAAATCTGATGTGACCCAGGTCTGTGTTTTGAATGTAGAACCTCAACATGAGGCAATAAATTGATTCAAACTCCAGATTTTACCACAGAAATTGGCTTCTCTGTAAGTTTATCTATCAGGTACACAGTCATAAAGTGAAGTATCATTTGCTAGGATGATACATTGTGGATTTTTCATCATTAGTTGCAGACTCCAATAAAGAATTGTATGACTTTAGAGGAGAAATTATTTGATGATTTACTTGTTGAATGTATTGTGTATTTGAAACCGCAAGCAGCATAACTCAGTGGGTGAGATTCACGAACAAAAGATAAAATTGAAGATAAAATTACTGTTCTTTTCTTCAACATATATTAAATTCAGATTTATTAAGGAAGAGTCAGAACCTGTAGAATGTACAATGTAGAAAAATTCACCTATAGAATTGAAACAAACTGAAGTACATAGATTGAAACAGAGTTAAGTACAACTGATTATATTTAAATATAACACCCATATTCATTAACAGTGTTATATCTTAAAATCACCTTCAGCACCAGAATCTACTTATGCTTTTATTCCTCAGAAAATACACATTCATGTAATATACAAATGTAATACAGGTAGTTTACAATTTACAGCAATTACAACTGAAACTTCTGTCACTAAAATGATGTGGTCATTAAATGAGTATGCCCAATGTTATGACTCTTCTTGCTATGATCATTAAATGAATCTGGTTTTCCCTTTGACTTCCAAATAAGGGCACCCTTGGAAAGTTGCAAATGGTGATTACATTACCCCAGAACGCTGCACCATTATAAGTACATGCTGCTTGCCAAGCATCTGAATTCTGATCACTGTGATGGTCTTAACTGTAACAATCATCCATAATTCACTTTTTTTCAGTGCCACCATTATCTCAAATAGTCATTAAATGAACAGGTATAACTCAAGGACTACCTGCATGCAATGAATGGATTTGTGTGTATGTGTGATGTGATCATTTCCAGACACTTTCTAGTACCAAATGATCAAGTAGCAATAGTGCTTAGACTTATATACCACTTTACAGTGCTTTACAGACCTCTCTAAGCGGTTTACAGAATCCGTATATTGCCCCCACAATTTGGGTCCTCAATTTACCCATCTCAGAAGGATGGAAGGCTGAGTCAATCTCGAACCTGGTGAGATTTGAACTGCCAAATTGCTACTGCAGAAGTCACCTATAGTATTGCTTTCTAACCACTGCACCACTGTGGCTCTTGTATTTATGTTACCCTCATTTTTTTTTATGAAGTAGCATTCTGCAGCCTGAATAATTAGCTACAGTACTTCTGTCCATATCACCTGCAGGCACAAGTAAGAGTAAATTCACTTCCTGTATTCCTGTAATCAAGAATTCAAAGGTCCTTCCAGTTCTATCCCTCAAAAAATACTGGATAATAAATATATCACTAGGTGATATCACCATTTAATATGGTCTTTCTGCCATCAGAAACAGTGTAAACAATGTATTATTTGACCTTGTTACATGTGATTGCTTTCAGGTTTCTACTGTGTGCTCCATTGACCTCTGCCCAGTTTTCTTTATTTGATCTACACAATGTGTTCCAGTTATGAATTTAAATTGATTTTCCAAGGGGAAGCAATGACTCTAATTTTAAGTACAGCGGAATGTAGTTAAATTAAGAGGAATCAGGGTTGCTATAATGATATTTCTGATCAGACATAAAGATCTATCTCTGTGATGTTGCAGAAGTTTTAATTAGAAAGCTAGGAAAAATATACAGCAAAGCTCACGTAAAATTTGTGTAGTTGACTGAGGAACAGAAAATGCATCTAATGCAGAGGTGGTATTCAGCAGGTTCTGACCAGTTCTGGAGAACTGGTAGCAGAAATTTTGAGTAGTTCAGAGAACTGGCAAATACCAACTCTGACTGGCCCAACCCCCATCTATTCTCTGCCTCCCAAGTCCCAACTGATCGTCTGGGTCTTCTTTTGTTGCCCTGCACAGGACAATGGATCTGGAAAGCAGGTTAGTGGGGTGGGGAGGGAATGGAGATTTTACAGTATCTTTCCCCTGCCATGCCCACCAAGCCATTCCACACCCACCAAGCCACGCCCACAGAACCAGTAATAAAACATTTTGAATCCCACCACTGATCTAATGGGGTAGTTTAGATATCGCAATACTTTATCACCAGTGGAACAGCCAAAATGGGAAATTAAATTTCCCTCCAGTGTAGATTCTGAATTCATTTGAAGGATGTATGGGAATTGGAGAGAACCTGGACCAATTGCCTCAGGTTAGACATAGCAAGTTAGCAAGTACGTCAAATCACCAAAGGGGAAAAAAGATTTGAGTAGTAAGAAGAGGTTCGCTCTGTTGTAAGAATGATGAAAATTAACAGTTTTTAATGTGAAGATTGCTTTTTTATTTTTATTTATCAACTTTATGGTGTTGGACAGTGTACAATTTAAAAGCAGCTATTTGAAAAGCAGCTATTCAAAATGTGGACTAGATGTATTCAGGGCAGTGCTACTGCATTCACAACCATAGATAGAAAATCCACAGCAGCCATAAAACCAAAGCAGTCAACCTTGGGCTCTAAATTAGTCACCACGTCCACATCTCAACAGCCTCCAGACACTCAGACATCTTCAGAGATCTTGATGCTCTCATTTGCTTCACCCAAGGTCAAGATATATAGCTGGGTAACAGGATATTGGTGTTACCTGACTCTGTGTCAAAAGATGACCTCTTTCAGCAGCGTCCCATAGATGTCAAACAGGAGAGGCAAAAGAGTTAAGCTTACTCACATTTACATTACTATAGTAACTTCTGTGGTCCACAGGCTAATGAGGATTATGAAGGCCATGTTCACCATGCATAGGTTAGATGCAGCTATATTAGCTGCCCATTAGTGAAATTCAAGGTTTTGGTCCTAAACAAATTTTTGTCCTAAACAAGATTGATCACTGAGATCATTGAGGGAGGTTTTACTAATGACATCACCAAATACCATTTTGTTATTTCCTGTGGTGGAACACTTGCTTCCTATAGAATAGAATAGAATAGAATAGAATAGAATAGAATAGAATAGAATAGAATAGAATAGAATAGAATAGAATAGAATAGAATAGAACAGGATGGATGGATGGATGGATGGATGGATGGATGGATGGATGGATTGGATTGGAATGGAATGGAATGAATGGAATGGAATAGAGTAATATAATTATAATATAATATAGTTATAATATAATATAATAATACTATACTATACTAATAATATAATACAATATAGTCTTTGTTTCCTTGCTTTATTAAAAAAAAACAACCAAAATATGACATTTTAAATTGTGGTAGACCCAATATAATTTTCATCCAACTTCTAAATAAGATTTATGCTCTTCTACCTTTTTATTCCCTCACTTCTATTTTCCTTATTTTTGCCTGTAAAGTATTTGCTTTGCTGACATAAGGCTGGTTTAATAAAATTGGCCTTCTTCCTAAAAGTTTACCTGTGAGAACCCCGAACATAATAAAATCAGATTATGAAGGCAATCATATTTACTAGTAATAAATCAAATCTTGCAGACATCAGTTAAGTCTCCCTTACTGCACCGAGACAATATCAAGTATGCATACATCAATACCTGAGGTGCCAGAAATATATTTCATAAGTTTGGGAAGGTGGAAGCGGGAACGTTACTTGCACTAGCTGCATAATTATGGAGAGAGAATTTCTAATGTGAACATTATGATGTACAAAGTGGCTTTGTCCTACATTTAATAAGCTCTGCATGTCAAGCCCACAAACATAATGGAATTTGGAGATGATTTCTTACCATCAGATGCAGATTATTGTTTTTAAGAAGAAAGCTTCCTGGAGCTTCATCAACAAATATCTAATTTTAAACCGCTATCCTCTTCTTTACCAGAGCATTGCATTCCCTTTAAACTGATAATGCAACACCATATTAAAAGAAAAGTAGTGTCAAATGAAACTAGGCCATTTTTAAAAGTGGACTTGCCTTTCACTTAGTAAAGTCATGAACCTAAGACTTTTTCTTTACTTGTAGAAATTGACTTCCACCAGATTTACATGGAAAACCTCAACCAAAGTATTTTTCTTGTTTTAAAATTCCACAAACATAGTGGCTGTGCCTCATTTGCCAAGTTTAAGTATGTTTTGCCTGGACTGTAGCCTTATTTTCTGTTAAAAAGAGGGACCAAGAAAGAGGGGATTATGACAGACACAAACATCTTCAGGATGTTTTTAATCTTGCGGAAAGAAGTAAATATGAGAAAGACTGAGCCATTTATTTTGTTTCATAATAGCTAAAAAGTGAAAAATTACTTCCTTTGATTTACACATCTTTCCTGCCATTAAGTCACTTGCACTGGCTGAAGTATTTATTTGCAATTGAATTTCAGGGATCAGTCAATGTCTAGAAGAACAGCCTTCACATTCGAGAACAAATTGTAAGGGCAAAGCAATAAAGAAAGAAAAGTAGTTCAGAACTATATAATCAGGTTCAGAAAATGAATATATTAAGCCACAGTAAATTCTGACAAAATTTGTTCAGAAATAACAAACTGTTTCAAGATGAAGATAGCACAACTACAAGTTGATCACTTTATAGGTAAACAAAGAAAAAATGGTTTTAGAAAACATTAACATTAACAGGATCAGGCTGATTATTTTATTGTCTGAAGTAAAAACAAAATGGTGCCACTTATCTATCAATGTTTATCAATCTTTCATCTCTATCATTATCATCACCTCTCTTTCATCTATCTATCTATCTATCTATCTATCTATCTATCTATCTATCTATCTATCTATCTATCTCTATCTATCTATCTATATCTATCTCTGCCTATCTATCTATCTATCTATCTATCTATCTATCTATCTATCTATCTATCTATCTATCTATCTATCATCTATCACCTACCTATCTATTTGATTTCTAGGCCAACAAAGCCACAAACCTACTCTGGCTGACTTCACAAAAAACAAAGCAGAAAAATAAGTTTTACTTTAAAAGCATATACATAATTACCTTCAACAATTGAGACAAATTAACACTTTGAGGACAACATACACTTAAACTCAAAGATGGTAAAGCTTTCACTTCATAGCACTGCAAAAATGTATTTATTTAATTAATTAATTAATATGGCAGCCATATCACTCTACAAGGTAACAAAATTGTCTTCAGGTCCCTTGTGAATTTCAGAAACAGATTTATTTCCACTCTTATCCCATTAAAGGTTTCCAGTGATGACCAGACACCTGAGGCTCGACATATGGTATAGTAATGCAAAATGTAATCTACACTATTGTCATTGTCACTAGCTCTGTGTTAGAGCCACCTAAAGTTTCTTTCTTTTGTGTATGGCTAGACTTTCCTTTACATAATGTAACTAATGCATCAAACATATCCTACTGTTTTTCTATCATAAATGCAACATTACAGTAATGCAACATTACTGTTAAAACAAGAATAAAAAATTTATACTTTTATAAGGAAATAAAAAACACAAAATTAATTAACATTTAATTAAAGAACCTAGATAAGAATAAAACTGAAAAATCTTTCAGTCCCTGAGAGGAGGCCCAGAAGACTTGTGATTGACAGATCACAAGTCTGGAAGGAGTTCTGTCAATCACATGCCTTCTGGGACTTCCCAGACTGGAAGGAGAAATAATTGCAGAGGAGGCAATCCAACACCGGCTTCCCATGAACCTTCTGGAGGACAACAGCCTCCAAATGCAAGGACAGAAGAACACATTTGGATTAGGAAATTTTACAAAAGCTATCAATATTGCCTCAGTGTGAAAATGTGAGGGTTCAGCAATAACAAACAAATTTATTTCAGAAACTGAGGTTCCATGTTGACAAATCCATGATCCAGAAATCAGAGCCAAGAGCAATTTGACACCAGTCCAAAGGTTAGTCAGGAAATCAGAAGTAGCACAAGTTCCGGAGATAGGTCCAAGGATGGAAAGTTGCTTGCCAGCTGTTAGCATTTCTCTTTCTGTGAGTCATGTTTTTTTTTTCTTGTAAGGAGTCTTATCCAATATCTCTGTTCTACTTCGGTGACCTTTCTGCCTATAGAAAGGAAAAAGATCTATTCCCTCTGAGGCTGTAGATCAGGGCCAATTACCTGATCATTGCAAAACAATACACCCATCCTCTGACAGATTCAGAGGCATCAGTACAAGATCTGCTCCCTTTTCGATATGTATGTCACACAGGTGCTTGTGTCATGACAGTGCAGTGCTGTTTTTATTATTTTGAAATGTTTGAATATGTTCTGTCCTGCAGGCACCTCAGCCCTAGACTGATACAATCCTTTAAAGACCCCCAAACTACAGGTAATCGTCAGTTTACAACCACAATTGAACCTAAAATTTCTGTTCCTAAGAAAGAGAGTTGTTAATTTTGCCCCATTTTATGACCTTTCTCCTCACAATTGTTAAGTGAATCATTACAGTTGTTAATAACACAGTTTCTAACTGAACCTGGCTTCCCCATTGACATTTCTTGTCAGAAGGTTACAAAAGGTGATCACATGACCCCGGGACACTGCAACCATCATCATACATGCCAGTTGCCAAGCATCAGAATTTTAATCATATGACCATGAGGAGGTTGTAAACCGTCATAAGTCACTTTTTTCAGTGCTGTTGTAATTTCAGACGGTCACTAAACAAATAGTAAGAAGTCAGACTATCTGTATCACAGAATTTCTAGTTTCCCATTGTTTGCAAGGTAGAAAATATTCTTGAGAGAGGAACAATGGACCTTTAGGGAATGAAAACTGAATGACAAACACTGCCTCAAATTTTGCCTCACCAGCAATAATTTAGGAGAGCTTAGCTAACATGGCGCTTCCAGTGCCAGAGCTTACAGGCTGAAGTTAGGATAGCAATGTTAATGCTTTTACAAATGTAGAAAGGTAAATATGTGTGTATGTGTATAATTTCAATAGGTTCATTTCTATAGGCTACAGTCTATAGAGAGTGGGGTCCTTGGTTGTTTTCTTGCATTCTTTTCATTACCCAAACTAGATAACATCATCATTGCTAGTCCGGAGTGGGGTTTGCTAACACTGATGATGTTACCTAGTTTGGGTAACTCTACTCTACTCTACTCGACCAGGGTAAAACAATAGATGCAATTTACATAGACATGTGCAAAGCCTTTGATTCAGTGGTACATGACAAGCTACTGTTAAAACTAAACTCTTACAGCATTTCTGGATCCCTTTATAGGTGGAGTACTGCATTCCTGTCAAATAGGCAACAAATAGTAAAAATAGGGAGCACCATATCAAACCCTGCTCCAGTTAACAGCGGTGTCCCCCAAGGCAGTGTTCTAGGACCCACACTCTTTATACACTACATAAATGACCTTGTGATCATTTTATAAGCAACTGTGTCCTTTTCGCAGATGACATAAAACTATTCAACACCATCGACAATGCTACTGTCCTTCAAAGTGACCTTGATTATGTGTCTGAATGGTCAAACAATTGGCAACTCCAAATCTCGACCAACAAATGCTCTGTCCTACACCTTGGTAAAAAAAATCAACACACCAAATATAAGCTAGGCTGATATGACCTCATTGACGACCCTCACTCTGTCAATGACCTTGGAGTACTCATATCAAACGACCTGAGTGCCAGAGCTCATTGTAACAGCATTGCCAAAAAGGCATTAAGAGTTGTAAATCTAATCTTACAAAGCTTCTCCTCCATTAATATTGAATTGCTAACTAGGCCATACAAAACCTTTGCTAGACCAATACTCAGATACAGCTCATCTGTCTGGAATCCGCACTGTATATCAGACATTAATACAATTGAGCGAGTCCAGAAGTATTTTATGAGAAGAGTACTACACTCCTCTGCTCACAACAGAATAACCTACATCACCAGGCTTGAAATTTTGGGCTTGGACAACCTAGGACTATGCCGCCTACGGTTGGACTTAAGCATAGTACACAAAATTATGTGCTACAATGTCCTACCAGTCAATGACTACTTCAGCTTCAACTACAACAATACAAGAGCACACAACAGATACAAACTCAATGTAAACTCCAAACTTGATTGCAAAATGTACGACTTCAGCAACAGAATGGTTAATGCCTGGAATGCACTACCTGACTCTGTTGTTACATCCTCTAACCCCCATTTCTTTAACCTTAAACTATCCACTATTGACCTCACCCCATTCCTAAGAGGTCTGTAAGGGACATGTATAGTGCACAATCGTGCCTACCATCCCTGTCCTATTGTCCCCATTTATTCGTACCTATTTCCTGCATTCTTACTCATGTTTATACTTATTCCTATTATCTTGTAAGCAATTGACAAATCAAATAATAAAATAAAAGTCTTCAAGAAAACAACCAAGCTCAGAGAGCACCAAGGACCCCTCATTTCAACAGTGAGCTACAGATATTTTTCTCTATCAGTCTGTAAAGTATACTGTAAGCTACATTAAAAGTGAAGTTTAAACCCAGGAGTATTTTTTCTTTCCCTCACCAATGCCAAAAATAAACTGTGTCACGAAATAATATTGCACCAGATAGAATTCAACAGTAACGTCTACAAACAACCAGAAGGGGGGAAAATCAATTTTCCTCCTCTTTTACTTCCAACTGACCAGAATTAAATTGTTCAGAGCCTATCAAAACACCAATGAGATATCTCATTGTCTGCCACCAGCTACCTTGGACAAATATCCACACTATTTACCAGGTAGAAAGCTACTTGTTTCTAATAATTTTCGGGCACTTCGTTTTTGGGGGAGAGGCTCTGAGCCCATATATTTTATTTATTGATTAGGGTTAATTTTAGTTCTAAAGGTAAGAGGAAGATGACCATGTGAGCTTGCATCTTCACCTCCCTTATAAGGTAACTCTGGACAACTTACAGATTATAAAAAGATAAATAGAAAAAATAATTAAAATATGAAGACTACAAACTAAAGATTTAAAACTATGCAAAAGCCAAAACTAAGACACAGATGGCATGGGATGATGTCATTGTATTCAGTTGTGAGAGGCCCCCTCAGGACCCCAAGCCAACCCTCAAAACCAAGTTTTAATCTTTTAACCTTCTCATCTTTTCTACTACCTTCTCCTATTGATATCTTATTATTATATTTCTTTGTTTTTTGTATATACACTGAAAACGTATGCACTGGAGACAAATTCCTTGTGTGTCCAGTCACATTTGGTCAATAAACCTATTCTATTCTATTCTATTCTATTCTATTCTATTCTATTCTATTCTATTCTATTCTATTCTACTCTACTCTACCCTACCCTATCCTACCCTACCCTATCCTATCTTATCCTATCCTATTCCTTCCAGAAATCCAAAAGGCCCCAAATTTGTTGCTGTTAATTTCCCAGCCATAGTGAACAGGAATTTCTAAATACATCTTCAACTGTAACATTTTTAGCAATAGCACTTAGGCTTATATATTACTTTACAGCTCTCCCTAAGCAGTTGACGGAGTCAGCATATTGTCCCCAATAATTTGGGTCCTCATTTTACCAACCTCAGAAGGTGGAAGGCTGTATCAACCTTGAGCCCATCAGGATCAAACTCCTGGCACTGGGCAGAGTTAGTCTACAAATATTGCATTCTAACCATTGTACCACCAGGGCTCTTTTAACAGTTAAATAATCAGAAGATTAAATTCTACCAAGAGCTCTTTGAATTATAAGGTCAAACTCCCTCATCAAGCATTTGGTTAACATTCATTGTTTAGTTGAACCCAGAATTTCTTCCTCAAAAGAAACTAAAATTGGCTACCTTTATTGTAGAAAAAAAATAAAGCAATCAAATATACAGCCATGCAATGGGACACATTAATAAAATTGCTATGGTAAACCTAGACAGCAGTTTTCCACATCTTCTTGCCCTGGAGCTAATTAGGAACTGAACCAAAGTATAAAAATAGGAAAGATAGAAAGAAGGTAGTCAAAACTAAGGTGAGAGGAATTAGTTGTTGCTTTGCCTTTCTACTTTCTACTTTATTGCATACTTGTTAGTTAATATTGTTCCAATAACTGTCATGTAAATTAAAAAGAAATCCAACTGAAAATGCATCTAAATCCATGTGAAAATATTATTAAATTGCTATTTATTTATTTATTTATTTATTTATTTATTTATTTATTTATTTATTTATTTATTTATTTATTTATTTATTTATTTATTTATTTATTCATTCCTTCATATTTCTTTTCCATCCTTATATTTCACAATATAAGCATATATAAATATTATTTTTTGTTTGTGCAACAAAAACATTCTTAAAGTTTCGGGGGAGGGGGGAATCCCTCCAGAAGTGCATGTTGCATTTAACATTGAATGAATCCATGTGGATATTGCTGCAAACAATTTTGCATGTCCCCTTTGAGCATAAAGACTATTTTAAATAATACACCTGATGTTCCTAAATGAGATTGTCAAAATTATATCATCAGCATCACCACCACATTATTATTGATCTGACAGGAAAATGACCCTGACTTTAAGATGATTTACCCATCTAGTCAATTTAGAATTGGAAAGTTTAGCTGAAATCAATCCTAGGATTGTATCTTTGGATATTTATATGCACGTGTATATCCAAAAAGAACCATGTTCTACAAAAGGGCAAGATCAAGATTTAAAAATGCATTAATACTAATATAATTATTTACTGATTAAAATAAATAACAATGAACTAAGATACCTCATTTAGTAATTAAATGACCCCCTACCTAAGTAGTCCATTAATTCTTTTTCACAAAGTCCTCACATATAGAAGCCCACTGCAAGCCATACATTTCATGTCAATTAAACCAAGCTATATGCCCTTCACTTGCTAAAACTTGTACTCTCATTTTTCCAGCATCAAGTGTTATTCATGTTGTAAACTCGGTAATATTTTTGGCTGCTTTCAAATTTTTGTTTCTGCTTTCACTGAACTGAAAGAGTTTTAGTTTATCAGTTAGAACTATGGGAATGCTTAAGAAAGTGAAAGTGTCATGGAGATTCTATTTAGATTAGACTAACTTCAATGCGTGATGGCTCAGCAGTTAAAGACGCTAAACTTGTCAGCTGGAGAACTGACAGCCTGGTTCTGAGCTCCTCACAATGGGGTGGGCTACCATTACTTGCCCTAGCACCTGACCATCTAGTAGTTTGAAATCATGAAAATGCAAGTAGATTAATAGGTGCCACTTCAGTGTGAAGATAACAGCATTCTGTGTACCTTTGGGATATAGTCATACTAGCCACATGACCACAGAATTTTTCTAAGAACAACGTTGGCTCCCTGGGTCAAAAAACAGAGATGAGCACTATGCCCATGAGTCAGACATGACTGACAGGGATATCTTTACTTTAATTTTTATTTAGAATAGGTACAGCAATGTACATGCAGAAATGCACAAAATCGGAATAAAATCAAATGCATAGTATTGACAACTGCTCAGAATTCTTTCAGTTATAGAATGAAAACCAGTGCTCTTAAACAAAACAAAACAAACTGTTTAGTGTTTACATCAATTTCTGCTTGATATCTAGATGTTAAATTAATATTTACTGCCTAACTAGGAGCCCCAAAAATTTCAAGTGGTTTTCAGCTCCAGCAGCATAATTTATAGGTTTTACTGGAATGCCAATTTTTGTTCCTATTTGTCTAAGCTTTGACTAATATGTCTTCACTTCACACAAGCAATTGAATCAGCCAATGATTCATCTTCTTCTTAGCAGAAGCATTAAAAAGAAACCCAATATTTCTGATGAATGGGTTATTTTCTCCTATTAAAATCTAGTAATGATATAATTGAGTTGTTAAGTTGTATTCTCACATTTAAAACACAACCACTCTTCTCTTATTAGAAAAAAATGAAAGGGAGTATGTAACATTATCACAAAACGGGAGGATTGAAATGTCAAGAATCACACAGTTTGAATCATTTTTCATGATCATATCATGACATACTTATTTATTTGCTTACATAATAGGCAAAATCAGGTTGGATAGCACAATGGAAGAAATGGCGAAAGAAGAAAATGGCTATTAATTGTCCTTACCAAAGGTCTTGGTGAAGATCAAATCTTCAAGGCCATTTGAAATATCAATATGGTGAAACTTGGTCAAATATGGGAGGGAACCTCATTCCAGAGGTTCCATTTTTCGTGAATCTCCTAAAGTACATCTGATTCCCATCCTACACTCAAGGTTTAGATCAACAATTACCCTCTTTCTCTTGATCATTATATCTATTTTATCTTTCAGAACACAAATTCTGCCAAAGTAATGTATAAATAATACAAATATTCATAAATAAATAAGCAGTTCTAAACCATGCAGTAACTGCCAATATTACTACTGCTAACAATAGTATTTTCTGGAAGTTTTTTTTCAAGAAAAACAAGAAAGTCCAGTTGCCTCTTCAAAAAGCACTTTTGGGACAACTGTGACCTGGATGACTGAGAATCTCCATAGACAACTAGCAAAATACATCCCATAGTATAACATTCACTCCTCTATTGCAACAAGCAGACTACGGTGACTGTCCTTTGTGGTGCCTAGGAAGATGGACGTAGCCCATCAATTTTGTTTCTCTGAACATATCCCACTTAGTTTCAGACATTACTTCAACTTAATCATTTTGATATATCTCTGTATCTTACTTCATGTTTCCTACAATGGCAGTTTTTTAAACTTTTTTGCTGGTTCTATTGCTCCCCAAAAGAATCTGTCATTAAGAAAGAAAATTCATCCACGACTACAAAAACAATTTACCCCAAGGACAGGTTTCAGCCAATTTAGAAGTATACAGTGAGAGAGAAGTCAAAAATAGAACAGGGATCCAATCCTTTAGGGAAGGGCATCATCCTAATCTTTTGGCACTGCCTCATCTCCATAGATGCCCCTGACTTTCTATAATATTATTACATTATAATAAGCATAAAAATGGTTGATGGACATGAACCCCCCCCTCCCCCAAATGTGAATAACTTTTGAATCAAATGGACTATTCTGCTTTGATTATTATGCATACTTAGATGTGTCTTCATTATAAAGTACACATTATTTATCTATATATAGTGGCAAGTACATCTGAACTAAATTCTACCATCTCTTACATCACAAAGATTCCTGATTTTATTTCTTTGGGAGGACAAAAAAAATCAATTCTAGTACATTTTGGTAATTTTTATACAAGATTCACAAAGCATGATTTGATCTTGTCAGCCATTTTTAAGGATAGTAATATCAAAAGCACATCATCCAAACTCCTGTACTGTTTTCTCTCTCAAAAAAAAAAGCTATTTTGCTACCAAAATGTTTTAACTATTCTGTGGTTATTTTGTCTAAGACTTCCGTTTTTGGATGCTATATATTCTTATGTGCCTTAGAAGCAAAATATATGTATATTCTTTTCCAAAAATATTCCATTGTGACAGGGATACTATACACATTTCACACATTTCTGATGCTTCTGAGGACCTTTTCAATCTGATGTCTTCTTTAGGGAAAGCTATCTTGAAGTAAAGAGACAAGTTTTTTGGCTGCCTTCTTCCTTTTTTCCTCCAAAGTCCCTGTTTATTATTAAGAAGCCAACAGAGACCCTGTTGCTTGATCCTACATATTGAAATTCTCATAGTGCCATCCACCAGCCGCCTAATGTTGGAATCTAACCTTTATATTATAAAGCTAGAGATTACCAAATGAAATTTGCCTGAGCTTCTTGGGAAGGAACCCTATGACATAAAACTGTCCTTTCCCTAATCAAAATATCACCTGAATGAAGTCATCATGTTTAGCCTGATTACATTTTCCCTCTCCATATATGTTCAGCTGCATTTGCCTCTCCCAAAATGTCATTTGATTATGAGAAAATAAACAGGAAGGGACTCAGAGGGAGTTGGTACAGGGCCTGCTTGTTTACCTGCCGCAGCTTTCTTTGCCGAAGAACAAATGTCATGTAAATGGTGCGCTGGCAATCAGCTGCCAATCACCCAGGCTTGGCATTCTTGATGATTTGCTAAATCATTTAAAGAGACATGCTTTACTAAATGAAAAAATATCAGCAGCAAGGACCTGTGTTTAAACATGGGGCTGAGTTATTATCCCAGTAGGCTGAAATGAAATGAAGACATCTTCCAATTAAAGCTTGCAGATGAACCAAGACAGCCCCTTCTCTCTCTCCTCCTCCTCCTCCTCCTCCTCCCCCCCCCTTTTTTCATAAAGACAAGCAGATTATGATTGGAAGAGAACAGCGGCAAAGGCTTTCATTACAAGCTGATTATGGTGATATAATTCCCAGTACTGTGTGTCTGCGGGCCCAACTTCACATTTGAAGGTTTTTAATATAATTTCCTTAGGGTGAAATGCTGAAGATTTATTAAACTTTATGAAGGGCTCACAGATCCAATTTAAGAGGACATATCATGGGGCAAAACTGACAGATGATAAAATACATTGCAAGTTTTTTAAAATATATATATATATATATATAGTTTTTTTAAAAAAATAGCAAGGAAGGAGAACTTTAAGCAGGAAAGTGTTTTTGAAATAATTGCTTATTATTATTATTATTATTATTATTATTATTATTATTATTATTATTATTATTATTATTATTATTATTATTATTATTAAAGTTTGGTGAACTCAGAGGTTAACACATTCATCATTTGCCCCATGTATTTTCAAATGGTTTTGTTACATTGAGAAAAAGGTCTGCAGCTTATTGAAAACTATTGATATCTCGAATTATCTTATTATAAGAGAGTTAAGAATAAGCCAGGCATAGTATGATGAAACCAGAATTGTTTCTACTGGGCTTTAGGGATATTGAGGTAGAAAAGAAATATGGGAAATTAATACTATATATGGTAACTGCAGCAAGATTAGTGTATGCACAAAGATGGAAGAGTATTAAATACTCACTGTGGAAGACTGGATTATAGAATTGACGGAACTTGCTAAAATGGTGAAACTGATCAGTTCGGTCAGGAAGAAATAGTAAAAACCTTTTAAAAGAAAATACTGGAAAACTTATATGGAGTTTTGTTGCAAGAAAAAAAAAACAGATTGAATAGATGATTTATGGATCTGGAGACTACAAATAGTTAAGGGAATTACAAAGTAAGAAAAAAAGAAAAGAGGAAGGGAAAAGATGGCAACTCTTCATTGGAAAAGAAGGACAAAAGTCATAATTCTGTATTTTCTTTCTTTATTCTTTTCCTTAGCTTTGCTTTGAATATACTATTATTATATTTAAAATTCTAATAAAAATAAGTAAAAATGAATTAAGATTAGGAGCCCTATTTCTTAGCTTTACAGGTGTCATAGTGGTTAAGAGTGGTGTTGTGGCCTACTGGTGAAGATACTTGCCTCCCACTTGGAATGTTCAATCCTAGGTAGCAGCTGATGTTTCTTTTTCAGGGCACAAAGAGAAATCTCTGCTGCGAACTCCAGGTAGGCATCAAGAAAGACGTTTGGCCAGTAAATGCTTAGCTCACATCCCACCAACTAGGAGTACAATGGCACACTCAAGATAGAAAGGTAAGGATATAAGATCAATAGGAGCATATTTAAAAAGACAAAAAAGCAAAAGCACTTTATTAAATGCATATTGTCAATTAGGCACTTTCAGATGAACAAAAGGGAAGAATTAGTGCTAGTTCCTATCTTAATCAAAGTAGTTTTGACTTTTGTTGCAACAATTTGGGAACTAATCATAGAAAATTTTCAGGTCCTCAATTACTGCTGATCAAATCAAAATCAGATCCACATATGAAGAGTTAATGAGCTATTTTATTGTTCATGCCCATGACACAGGAATTCTCTCAGAGTAGTAGTTCACTAGTATAGATAAGAGTCTAAGTAAATCTAGATAAACCAGACTAGATAAGTTTCAAAGGCATTCAAGGGGGAACTGGACTTTGCTCTCTTGTGCCTATGTGCCTATGTAGAGATTCCAGACTGATTCCCTGCTTGGCTCTTCCTCCTGACTCAGCCAGTCTCTCTCTGACAAATAAATAATATAAGCTCTATTCATGGATTTAATCAAATGTGTGGGAAGTTAAAACTTGTCCATTTCCTCCCCAGTTTTAATGCAATCAGTAGGAAATGCAAACAAAAGGAAATGTTTTCTTAAATGGGATAATAATGCAGGAAATTGCTTTAGTAGAGGACAGGCTTGCCAAGTGTGCTATGCTTACATTTTGCTCTCTTTTGATATTTTTTACTTGACATTTGGGAAAATAAGGGGCAGAATGGATCAGATGCAAGGATAACAGTCATAGCCCGATCCTCTGCTCCTGTTCAAGTCATAGATACATGCAAATTAATGTTTGAACAGAGCTGAATTTTTGTTTTAGAGGAATTAAAGGAAGTGAGATTTTACTTAGCATTTTTGGAGTGCCCAAGTCAGCATGGTATTCTTTTTATGGTTCCAATGGAAATTAACATGGGAAACCACAAAGAAGTAATGGAATTCTATACATACCTTGTTGTTCTAAATTAATATATTAATAAAATAGTACTGTTTCTATATGCTTCCCAAAATGATAGCTGCATTTAACTAAATCAGGATTTATCTTTCTCTTCCTTATATTTTATAGTTACCTTTACTTCTCATATGCTTACATAGTCCAAACTCCCACAAACCTTTCTAAAATAATATTTAAAAATGCAAGATTCCAGCAACAATAACCTTGTAGGTGGTTACAATTAATGTAATAACACTATTAAGCCTACCTTAAAAAGAAATATTAGTTTACAACATAGGGATTTAACAAAATTGGTTTGCCTGGGATGTACACATATAAAACTCAAATATCTAGCTGTTAAGTGAGTATTAAAGAGTGGCTAATGATCTTTATTGTAATCTTACTCCAGTTTGCTTGATGTACTTGTCAAGAAAATGGCAAATCAGAAACAATACATCTAATCTGACAATAAATTTCTCAACTGATCCAAGTTTATACAACACTAGAAATACTTTGGCATCACATTATTAATCTGCAGGACTCATACATTTATTATGACTTCAAAAGCAGTATGTGATTAACAGCACTATTGTTAAAATATCTGATTTTCTTTTCCCATGTATACAATTGAATGGAACATAGGGGTTTATTTAGAGGGTGGAAAACCCTTAGGAAAAAAAAGTCATATAGATTTTATACTACTATAAGATTTATGTTTCAATTGGCATAAGAAATGATCACAAAAAGCTTTCACGTGAATATTGTATTATTAATATGGTCTTTCCAAATTAATATTAGAAAACACTGCATAAGAATTACATCCAGCGAAAGATATTACATCCAGTAATCATAAGGGAGGGAGGGGGTTAAGACCTAAAAAAATGGTAAAATATTGGACAGAACACAATAATATATAATATCTGTAATACATATTCAGCCAGGTTTAGTCTAATTCTCTGACAGAACATGGGGTGGAGTGAAAAGAGGAATCAGCCTAGAGTCCCTATGTAACCATAAGCAAATTATATCCAGCCCTCCCGGAATGCCCTTGACCTTATCTAATTCTAAGCAGGTGCTGACCCTCAGTTTAAAAGATTCTTGTGCATAGGCTTTTAGCAATAAATCAGTTTATTGAACCTTCACATGTTGACCTGGTCTTTCATACCTGACAAATTCCTAGTAATGAAACATCACCTTACTTTTTTGCGGGGGGGAAGGGGGTAGGTGATTCCAGGCTGCTTAAAGTTGTAATTTACTTATAATTAAATAACTATTTTAACTGTAATTAAATTATTACAAGTATCTTAGTGATCTGTTGTAATAATAGAATTTTCCTCCCCCCCCATCATGCAGCCTGATAATCTTCCTCCCCCCCCCCTCCCTTTTCAGTCCTAGTTGAACTGAGCTTGTGACAGGGAAGAAAAAGGTGGTAAATGCCAGAGAGCCATAAATCTTAACAATGCTATTAATCACATCCTTTTCTTTAAAATCATAGCAAGTACAGTTCATGATTGATTAATATGTTTAATCTGAAACAATAAAATTAGCAAGATCAAGTTTAATTCCAAGAATATCCTGGTTTTTCCACATGTTCTGGAGAAAGTATTGATTTTGAGGGATTCTCCCCCAAAGAAATAAAAAATACACTTTTTGATAGGGAAGGAAAGTTCAAATGAATATTGTGCCCAGGATCTGTCAGAATAGAGTAGACCTCCAAAATGGATCTCAATATGCTGGCCTAAGTTTCATCTTGATATGTTGTTCTTCTTTGGAATAAGTTGTTCAACATCTTGGGATCTTTAGTTCCATGGTTACACAGAAGCTTTATTTTGTTTTCCTAGGGTCCTGCAGTCTCCCAAAAACTAGAAGCTGGATTGGATTATTCTTCACATTGATACTGCTTTCATAATCAACTGATAGGATCAGACTGGTGTTGTATTTGCAAGCTTTTCAGGGGGCATAGCCATCCAAGAACCTCTAAGATGATGACATGAGCCATATCATCTGCTCCTCTATCAAAGAAATTGTGAAGAAATTGGCTGCGCATTTTAATACAAACTTGTACAATGCGGAATGCAGTTATCTAGTAATAATGATTAACTGATTGTTTTACATCACAGTGATCCCTCTGATAGTTAACAGCTGAATTAAAACATCAACAATAAACCAACACAGCAACAAACAATATCACCATGTTAAAAATGCAAACTACATCAAAACAATAAAGCAAAGGAGACAATATTTGCACTATTCTAAATTTTGCAGCGGCTGTTTGTAGTGCCTACAAAAATCTGCACATTACAGAATATGCACATACATATATATACATACTGTGTATACAATGCTATGTATAATATGTATGCATATCAATATGTATACAAAAGTATGCATATTAATAAAAACAGTACAAAGCACAGTATTATTTCCAAATTATTTTACATGTATTCATTTCAAAATCAAGAGAACAGCACTTATTCTGAATGCATTCAAATAATAGACATCCTGTTTGAAGCTAGTGGCTGCTTTCACAAAACACATTACCATTATAATAATTTATACCTTAATATCTTTGTGCGATATGTGAATCCAGTCACTGTAGTTCACAAGACACGGTTTATGATTTAACTTCGTGCATGAATCAATTTTGTTTTATTCAGTGACCATGATTAAACAATCCCCCCTGGATCCAGATATCCAATTTTCAACCGCATCTTCATTTTTTTCAAAAATGAATATAGATTGAGATCTCACCTAACATTCTGTGTGTTTTTTTCTTTTCTTTTCTTTTTTTCCTGTCTCTGGCTAAATTCTTAACTTGGCACTATATCTGCTTCCTGACCTCTTAGAGTTTACAAGGTCTGTACACTGTAGGCTTAGACTGTTTTACAAGATCTATTTTATTGCCAAAGTGATCTTGTAAAGACCATTTATTTACACGTACAGAAGGACCTGAAAAGGCGGCTGTGCAAAAACAAACAGAATCCTATTGCTTCAGGGCTCCATCTGATTTCCAGTAAGAATCAAACAGAAATATATTTAAGGGCAGAGAGGGGACAGCTAAAGTATATTTTAAAAAACCATTTTCTTCATTTCTCTGAAAAGTATAGCACTGCAGTTCTCTCCCGTCCCACCTGTGATGACCTGGGACAAGGCACAAAGGTCACTCCAAACACTCCTAGTTCTTGTTGAGTTTTAGAGCAAAGTGCACACACACACACACACACACACACACACACACACACACACAGCCTCTGGCTGCGACCAGTCCAGAAAAACAAAGGAAAAGAGAAATGAGTCCACAAAACAAGGAATAAACAAGGAGTCCACGAAGTCAGGAATAAGGCACTGAGTCTATGAAGGAAGGAAGAAGAAAGCAGTCCTGCAAACTCCAAATGTCTGTACTGGCACACCAAACTCTATCAATTCAGTGTTTGTTCCCAACAAATGCCCCTTCCCACAGCGTCTCCTTAAATCTCAGTCCCTAGGTGTGCCTTGTGAAGAGGGGTGGGATTCTCTCCTCCTCAGTTGTTAGGTTGGCCTGCACTGTTCCTGCCTTCTCTCTACTCTCCATGTTCGGAGATCAGGAGGGAGAAGTCCTTGCTCATTGCCTAAGCTCCATTGCTCCTCATTTCCACTGCTTACCCTCTCTTGGTCATCCTGCCCCCATTCCTCCCTGCTAGCAAGCCATCCTAATCTTGAGGGGCCTTGGGCTGCCTCAGCCTTCTCCTCCCCACATTCCTCCGAAACCAACAAAGACACCCCTCGAACCAGCTCCAGCTCCAGTTTGTCCTCCTCTGCAGATTCAGGCTCCCACGGGGGCATGACACCACCTTTTCAAACAAGTTCTGGCTTCAGATGGGCTGGCGTCCTGCAGTTGAACTTTGGAAGGGTATACACATTGACAAGTACTCCTGCCCAAGATAAAGTGGCTTGTATTAAACAGCGGTATCTTGGGAAGCAAGCTTACATTGATTACTTTATTCTTTTGGGAAGCTGCTGGAATATGTTATGAGTCCCAACTTTTATCCTTGACCACAGAGGAAGAAGGATCTAATCAAAGAAACTTTGCATGTACGGGGAGCAGGGTGCTTGTAGATGATAGCTGATGATGATTGCGGTGTGACTGAACCTAGCTATCAAATGAGAAGTAATTTACTTTTCACATTAGGAAGACTGGCAGCCAAGTGAGCTCAAAAGAACTGTTCAGGAGCTCTTAGTCACAGGCAGCTGAGCTTCATCTTTCCCAATCTTTGGCAAGTAAGAAAAATGATAAATCTAAGTCCCTATGGCCTGATCTATAGATATAAACATATTGTCTGGGGAGGGGCAGGGAGATTTGAAATGGATTTCTGCTCCCAAGGTCATTAATTTTAAAGCTGCAATGTGAAGTTCAGGTCATGAAAAGCTTTGCTTTAAGGCGAAAGCTCTGATATGATGATTCTGAGTTATCTGTAAGACTAAATTATTAAGAACATGTTTTTGCCCAGAGCAAAGATAGCTGAAATGAATAAAACTATATACGTATCTCATATCAAACAAGGGCATGTTTGCCAATATGTGTGTGTGTGTGTAGGTGGGTGGGTAGGTGGGTGGGTGGCAGAAAGAGAAAGAATACCACTTTGCTGTTGTTTCTTTTGTATTTTCATCTTTAATCACAGTATGTGATGTTCAATACAAACTGGTCTTTCCATATCTTTAATGAAAGCTTTCTAAATTATGTTCCATCTACATATGGCTTTTAGTTTATTGTTTATCAGTTATGAACATTTAATCTATAAATATCAAGTTCACCAGTACATAGGACAACTTTTCAATTTGCAATAAACATAATTTTACAGTTCCATCAAAGCTAAAAATTTCTTATTTCTGCAGAACTCAATGGTTAATCAGTTAATCAGTTAATGAATTTAAAAGGATTTAATTTTGACTGGATGATGCTCATAGAAATCTGAAGAAGGGATTATTCTGGACTTATAGCAATTCTGTGGAAAAAATCATGATCTGAAATTTGAAAAATTATTTCAATCCAGGAAAAAGTTATTTAGTTTCCAGAATATTTTATAAGGATTTTTTTTTAAAAAAATGCTTCCAGTCTTTGAGCTCTATTAAGTTTATATTATATTTTCCAAGGAGGGCAATTAATTACCAGGAAGCTAAATACCTATGCAGTGGAAAAAGTTTTAATTAAATTGACCCTACTCATTATTGGCACAATCATTTCATATTTTCAAAAGAAAAGATGGAGTGCTGATTAAAGAACCAAGAATTGAAACCTTTTCATTCTTGTAAAATATAGCAAACTAAGATGGGTGGAATAAGGTTAAGAATAATCCTGGGATTTCTGGTTTGCAAGGCTTCGGCGGTGGCAGGAATCCGCGATCGTGCGCGGTTCCTGCTGCGCTCGCTGCCGAAGTGCCTCCGATCCAGCTGGATCTGGAGGATATGGTTGCCCCGTAGAGGCAACCGAAGAGAGAGGAGATCCGGACAGGGGTTTGGCGGTATTGCAAACCCCCTCCTCAGCCAGCTAAACTCCTTTTTCCCAAGGCGGTGGAGCGGCGGTCAGCAATGGCCGCCACAAAGAAGCCTGCAGCCGGGTAAGATTGTGCAGGAGGAAGTTGGAGAAAGTGAAAGTTTTTTGGCTGAACCCAGACAACAAGGAACTTTTAAATACCCTGGAATCTTAATTGTTTGAATGATACATTGTTCCCTAAGAAAATTGGAAAGCGGCGGAAGAAAAGTGAAAGGGAAAGTTATTTTCTCTCACTCTCCCTCCCCATGGAAATAGCTGATGGAAATCGGAAAAACCTGCTTGGGCACAGAAGGTAACTAAACTTGAAATTTAAAGCCAAGGGGATAAAAGATTTCTGAACATTGGAATTAAAAACTAAAATCTTCTTTGCTATAAGTGGGAGGGAAGAGGTAAAGAACTTACTTTAAGATTGTATTGAAGGAGACTGCTTGGAGTTTATAAGACCAGAAATAAAAGGCAATAAGGCTTCTAAAAAATTACTTTGGAACTGTGTAATTGAACTCTACCTCAGGAAGAGAAAATATAAAAAGAAGAAAGTACTAAATGAAACAATTTATTTTGATTTGGATTGCTTTGTGACTTTGGGATTTTTGGGAACTACTTCTTGAAAGTTTAAAAACATTTGAGTTGTTTTTAAGAAAAAAAATGGCATTATCTGTTGAGGAATTGCAAATGGAATTTCAAAAGCTAAAAGAAGAGGAACAAGAAGGCAAGGGCTCTTCTGGATCTATTTTTCACTTTTTAGAAATGGCGATTTCTACCTACCAAGAAATACAACAACAAGAAGGCTGGGATGAAGGAGAAGAAGCCATCTTTAATGGACAGACAATCTTACTTGAGGAAGATAAGAGAAAGGGGGGAAAGAAAATGGAGAATTCAGAACTTAAAAAAAGCAACCAAGAAAGGGAAAAATAAGATGTAAAATCGATACAATGTCAGAAAGCAACAGAAAAGAGAAATACAACAGAGAGGGAAGATTAAGAGAGGGGAGTTTGAGAGATGGGGGTGGGGGGCAAAAAGGCTAGAATTGATAAGAAAGAAAGGGAAAAAGGAAAAAGAAGTCATAAAGGTTTAAAACAAGATGTTAAAAACAGGTTTTTTTCAGAGACAAAGGGTAAATTATAATTTAAAAAATGATTCTGCAAAAGTACATAAGATTGTATTGTAGATTTTCGTATTTGAAATTGAGTGAGAAAACTGAAATATTATATGAGTTAATGATGCATTAAAGGGCGTATAAAAATGTTTAAGATTTAATAATAGAGTTTAACTTTCTATGGAATATTGTTTTTACTATTTTATAAACTTAATTCTCTGTTTTTTGTTTCATTATTCTAAAATGTAATATTTAGAATGTACTAAGCAGAATCAGTATGGAAAGTATGTGTTATTTTAAGTGTTAAATTTAGGGGAAAGATAAAAAGTTGTCATACTTCAACCAGTGATTACAGGAGAAATATTGTATTAGAAAGAAAAGATAGATAATTGAAAAAGAACAGACAAAAGATGTAAGTATAATTATCTAAATTGAGATGAAATAAATAAAATAGAATGAAGAGAGTGAATGAAGAGAGAAAATATATAGAAAATATAGAATGTTAAATAAGATATGAAATAGTATATTAACTGAGCATGAATTTGATTTATGTCTGTACAAAAAGATGTAACCCGGGGTAAGCCGCTTTCCAAAAAGAAGTTTTATGTATTTATGTTTTGTGTTTTGTTTGTTTATGTTTGAATTAATAAAATGTTAGAAGAATGTTGGAAGAGAATAATGAAATTGTATAAGACAGATGGATACAATGAAAATATACAATTTAAGGCAAAAGAAATATAATTGAATAGAAGGAAAGGGAGAAATAAAAAGAAGTTGGGAAAAGATATGAAGTTGAACAGATAAGATAAATATACATATTAAACTGTGCTTATATGGAAATGTGATAATTTGGAATTATCCTGTCTTTAAATAAGATGTTTTATTTGTTTTTGTTTTTTAGAAAAGATGTCTTATGTTATTATATTCTACGTTTTGTTTGTTTGTGTATTGTTTTTAAAAATTAATAAAATTTGTTTAAAAAAAAAAAGAATAATCCTGTTGAATCACCCCAATTGTCTATTGAAATTTTCTGCTCTCCAAGAAAGCTAGCAAAGCAGGAGTACATGTGAACACAATAGCATTTTCCATCAGTTGATATGAATTTCACAGGGTCTAGTAAGTATAATCATCCGCATTAATGATTATTAATGATCTTATACTCCATCAATTGATCAAACCCCTCCTGTACCTCATCTTTGACTTCCTTAATTTAACTATTATATGAAGAAACAATATCCTTGTCTGTTTTAAATTTTGAACTATTTACCTGCATTGGGTGACCAATGGCATTTTGAGATAGGACTTTCTTTTTTCTATCATATTCATCCTTTTTTCCTTTCCCCCTATCTTAAAAAACTCTGAGTTCTGTAACTTTTCCTCACAAGAAAGCTACTTTAGTCACACAATCATTTGGGTTGCACTTCTCTACATCGCTTCATAATCTCTGATATTATTTTACTAAAGCTGAATCAAGTAACTGAAATTGGGTAGCAGCATACTGACACATATTTTTTGCATTTGCAAATATTCTTTCTTATCTCCGCTAATCAGATATTTTGATTGAGTTACCTAAGAAAATTCCAAAATTCTTTCCGGTTCTCTAAATTTCCCACATTTACTTTATTGCATTTACAGACATTTTGTTGATATTCTTGTTAATAATTGTAATCTCCACCTATTTTTATATTTCTACTTTAAACATCTACTTGTATATTTTTTGTTCAACTCTGTCATCTTTTGGGGGAGGGAAGAAGTGGAGGGGGATTAGAAGCATTTTAACCCCAATTCCAATTCAATACATACCAAAATATTAATTTTAATATTTGTGACAGGACTACACCTAAATGATATGTTGAAATGTTCTTTCTTTTTCCTGTGTATATTCTTTGCTTAATGTGTATAAAATACTTTTGCTTTCACATAAATTAGAGATTTCATAATTATGTAGCTTAATATATCTACTTGTAAGAGCACAACAACAGAGCCAGCTTAGTGTAGGCTAGAAACCCAGAGACTGTGAATGTTCATCCCACCGTAGGCACAGAAGCCAGCTAATTGACCATGGGCCAGTCACTCTCTCTCAGCCCTAGAAAGGAAACAATGAAAAGCCACTTCTGAAAAATGTTTAGAAAAAGTCAGTTCAATACAGTAGCTAAAGCATCAGGCTAGAAACAGATTATGAGTTCTACTCCTACCTCAGACATGAAGACAGATGGGTGACCCTGGATCAGTCCTTCTATCTCAGCCCTTGGAAGAAGGCAACAGCGAACTACTTCTGAAATCCTGTCAAGAAAACTGCAGGGCTTAGTCCAGGCAGTCATCACGAGTCAACCATGCACACAGACACACATACATAAAGCCTCAATCCTGGGTACTTTCTAGACAAACTACTGCTTATAAAATCTGCCTGCCAGTATAAACTAGCAGAAAGCTCATGCTGTGAGTTTCTACCTTCTAGAAGCTAGTGAAAAGAGCCCTGTGAAGTGGAGCTTTTCTGGTAGAGCCTCTTCTCTATGGAACATTTTGTATCCCAAAATGAGAATGCTCCTTTTTTGCTTTCACTTAAAACACTCCTGTTCTACAGAGCCTTTGGGGGAAGAAATGTTCCTCTTACTTTCTGAACTACAATTATGTCGTCTGGTGTTCATGATGGGAGACTTCTTGTTGCAATGATTTCCCCACTGATGCTGATATTTAGCTGTGCTTGAGATGAGAGTTACTGAATTCTGCCTTATTTACAGTTATGCTATTGACCTAGTTGTAAGCCACCTAGAATCTACGACTGAGACAGTATACACATTTTGTAAAATAAATATATTAGATGATAATAACATACTCGAAATTCCTCAGATGTTTCAACACTTAAGATAACATTCCAATGTAACTGACTAGTCTGTGTTCTCGGTGTGAATAGATAGCAAATAAGCTTCGGTTTCCCAAAAGGCAGAAATCAGACAAAAGGCAGACATCACAAAGATAGACTTTGCAGAATACCAAGAAGGTATTCGGTTGTATTGTGCTGAGGCCCGAGAGTATAAATTGGATGCTTTATCCCCTCCTCCTTAACCCAGATAAAAAACAAATGAGTAATGTAATTGACAATTTGGGATGGGCAACTCTGCCTATTTCCCTTCTGGTTGGCTGATGGTTCTTTTACTTATTGATAAGGCAATAGCATCTTTAGGAACAAAAGTAAGGTTAGGAGTGAAGCAGAGGTTCTGAGAGCTGGCTAAAACTGGCAGGCATTGAGTAAACAGAGAAGAAAACAAGGATATTGATGTCCACACTGAAGCTTCTAAGTGATTAAGGAAAGTGTTAAGTATGGAGAGTAATGGAGACCAGACATCTGACCAGTGACTTCAACTCTTTAATAACAGTAAATAGAACAGAACAGAGCAAGGCTATGGGCAGCAGTAACCCTTTTATAGGGTTAGCTGCTACCTTATTAACCAATGAGATGAGCAACAAGTTCAAACTAATAACCAATAAGAATAGTCCAAATAGTGGCCAATCAGGGACTAGTTCTGGCCCAATCCAAAGTTGTTGTATAAGGACCAATCAAGTGTGCAGGTTTTCAAACCCTGATTTGCATTTAAGTTATTAACTTTTATTGATTCACAACACCCCTCCCCTTGGGTTCCGTTTGAGGGGAGCTGTAATAAAATCCTCAAGATAGGCAGGCCGTTTGGTCTGCCTGGATGATTCCGAGGCTCCACCGGTTTTGGTCTAAGGTCCGGTTCTGGTGGAGCGTTTGGATGATCTTTATTAAATTCTGTTTCGCTGCACGGTGATTCCGTGCTGCTTTCACTCTGGTTGTCTCCGCTACTCCGTGTTTCTTCGAGGTTTTGCAGTTCGGTTTCCCCGTATTAAAGTTCCTGAAAAAGTCAACTCCCTCCCGCTTCACGTTCCGGTGTCTCGCTGGGCCGTAGGGTTTCCGTTGGCCTGCTATTTGTCATATCAAAGTCAATTCCCTCAATATTTCCTCCCCTTGAGTTGGTGAACCCGGGAGTCATGGGCGCTGGGTGGTAATCTCGATCGGAGTTGGTCTATGTGGCGTTTCCACACCCTCCCATCGTCTGTTAGCAGGTGGTAAGATCTAGGCCCGGTGAGGTGGGTAACGGTTGCGGGTATCCACAACGGGTCGCCGGAAAAGTTTTTGGCAAAGATTAAATCGCCTACCTTAAATTCCCGGCATTTGCTGCTGGAGCCACAGGGCTTTTCTGGTGCGAATGCGGGTGGAGCCGGTCAAGGTGCGATCGTAGTTTCCGCCCCATAAGAAGTTCAGCGGGTGTTTTGTTGGTCACGCTGTGGGGCGTGATATGCTGTAACAAGAGAATTCGATTGATTTTCTCGTCGATGTTGCCGAATTCCATTTTGTGAAGGGTCTTTTTACAAATTGTACCATGCGTTCTGCACGTCCATTGGCCGCAGGGTGCGCGGGCGAGGTTAGCGCATGGCGGATGCCCCGATCAGCAAGATATTGTTCAAAGGGTAACGCAGTAAACTGTGGGCCGTTGTCCGAGACCAACACGTCTGGGAACCCATGTGTGGCAAATAGTCTGTTTAATTTATTGATAACTGAGTCCGTTGTAGTTGTGTTCATTCGATGGATCTCGAGCCAATTCGAATAGGCGTCGACAGTAATAAGGAAAGTGTGTCCTTTGGTAGGCCCCGCAAAGTCAATATGAATACGGGACCATGGTCCCCTCGGAGTTTCCATTCGGTCGGGATTGCTTTAGGCGGAGCGTTGCTGGCGTCTTGGCAACGTTGACAAGGAGCGACCCAGGCCTCGATTCTTTTGTCGATTCCCGGCCACCAAGCGTAGCTGCGTGCAAGTGCTTTCATCCGCCCACGATACCGGATGTCCTTCATGCAATACCGCCAAAACAGTTTGTTGCAATTTGCTAGGGATTACGACTCGATCGCCCCACAAGATACAGCCTTTCTGGGAAAACAGCTCGGTTTGGCGGCTTTTGAAAGGCGCCCATTCCAGTGCTATTTGGTCTGTCGGCCACCCCCGTTCAACCCAGCGTAGGATGTGTTGCAGAACTGGGTCACGTTTTGTTTCAAAGGCAATGTCTCTAGCCGTCAATGGTGGCACATGTAGAGCTTCGATCTGTAGTGTTGAGATAGTGGGGCTGGATCTACAACAGAGTCTGGAAGCGGCGTTCTGCTCAATGCATCAGCGTGGAGAATTGATTTCCCGGGCGATGTTGCAAGGTGTAGTTGTAGGCCGCCAAGAATTCAGACCAACGGGTCATTCTGGGGGACAATATATACGGGGTTGGTTTATTACCCGCAATGATTCCCAGTAGTGGTTTATGATCAGTGATTATTGTAAACGACGGCCATAAACATATTCATGAAATCTTTTAACTGCAGCCACAATAGCTAAAGCTTCTTTGTCCAGCTGACTATAATTTCGTTCAGCTTTAGCTAAGGTTCGCGAAAAAAATGCGATGGGGGCTTCCACTCCATTTGGTAATACGTGGGCCAGAATTGCCCCAACCCCAAAAGGTGATGCATCACACGTGATAGTGAGCGGCAGAGTCTCGTTGTACTGCATAAGTACAGAATCAGAAGTTAGCAATTTCTTTACTTGTTGGAAAGCATGTTGTTCCCGTTGTCCCCACACCCACGTTGCTTTTTGTCTAATAGTCTATGCAATGGTTCAGCTACCGTTGCTTTGTGGGGTAAAAAGACATTATAGAAATTGATAAGTCCAAGGAACACCTGTAGGTCTGCCTTGTTCCTTGGAGTGGGGGCCTTTTAATTGCCCGTAATTTGTCTTCGATGGGATGGATTCCTTGACTGTCCAGGAGATATCCCAGAAATTCTACTTTTTTTACATAACTGGCATTTATCTTTTTTTACTCTGAGGCCTGCATTTTGGAATCTTCGTAAAACTTCTCTGAGTTGTTTTTCTAGAATGTCTTTGTTAGGTGCGGCGATGAGTACATCGTCGAAATATGGGACAACGCCTCTTATCCCTTGTAACAACCTTTCCATTAAACTCTGGAAGATTCCAGGGCGCGCTTACCCGATTGGAGCCGGTTGCATTTAAATGCGCCCCTATGCGTTACGATCGTTTGCGCCTCGGCTGTGATTGAATCTACAGGCAATTGTTGATACGCCTGGGCTAGATCTAGTTTGGCGAAAACTTTCCCGCCACCCAGGAATGGAGCAAGTGTTGCACTACCGGCACTGGATATGCACCCTGCTGCAGTGCATGGTTTAAGGTGGCCCGTAGTCTCCGCAAATTCTTAGGGACCCATCAGGCTTGATAGGCGTCACTATCGGGTTTCCCAACAGGCGTGGTCGGTGGGTTCCAGTACGCCCTGCGCTATTAACTTATCGAGTTGTTAAATCGATTTTAGGCTTCAAGGCGACGGCACCCGACACGGCTTAAGGCGGATGGGTGCTATCTCAGGGTTCAAGTTAAACGAGATCGGGGTCCCCTTGTACTTGCCTAATCCGTTCCACCGAAAATTCCAAATTCTTTCCGGTGCTTCCTTTCCCAATCGCTGCTTTCAGCCTTTGGACTTTCTGTGATTTCGTATTGTATCCGAACCTTTATATTTCACTTAAGGACTACTGTCTGTTGCTGTCCACCGACAGTCAGGGGTAACTGAAGTGGAGGGTTAGAAGCATTTACCCCATTCAATTCATACTACAAAATATTAATTTATTTGTGACAGGACTACATCTAAATGTGATATGTTGAAGTTCTTTCTCTGGTATATTCTTTGCTTAATGGTATAAAATACTTTTGCTTTCCATAAATTAAAGTTTCATAATTATGAGCTTAATATATCTACTTGTAAGAACAACAGAGCCAGCTTAGTGTAGGCTAGAAACCCAGAGACGTGAATTTCATCCCATCGAAGGCACAGAAGCCAGCTAATTGACCATGGGCAGTCACTTTTAGCCCTGAAAGGACATGCACTTCGAAAAAGTTTGAAGTCTTCAACAGTAGCTAAAGCATCAGGCTAGAAACAGTTATGAGTTCTCTCTACCTCAGACATGAAGACGGTGGGTGACCCTGTCGGTCCTTCTTTCTCAGCCCTTGGAAGAAGGCGCGAACGGTTTGTTTCTGTCAGGAGTGGGCTTAGTCCCATTGGTGGTCATCACGAGTCACCATGCACACGGACATAAAGCCTCAATCCTGGGATTGGCATATATCGCCTGTAACTAGCGCTTGCTGTGAGTTTCTGTTTGCTTGTGAAAAGGCCCTGTTTGGAGCTTTTCTGGTAGACCTCTTTCCCGGAACATTTGTTCCCAAAATGAGAGTGCTCCTGTCACAGAATTTGCTGCCAGAGCCTTGGGGGGATTGGCTCCTCTACTTCCGGAACTGAAATTAGTGTTGTCTGGACTGTTCTTGCTCGGAAGTCAGTTGACTTCCCCTATGCTGATCTTAGCTGTCTTGGACGAGGTACTTTCTGCCAGGTGCTTTGTGGTGAGTTGATACCGGTGTCTCTCTGAGCGGCGAGTATCAGTGGTGAGTTTAGGTAGCGGTGCGTTGGTGCAGCGCATTCGGGCTGCCGACTTCTTGGTCGCCTCCGCTGCCGAGGCTTCTTTAAGGGCATCGGTGAGGCTGATGTCCCCCTTAGCCATGATTTTGCTCTGGATCGTGCCGTCTTCTAGGCCCAGAACCAGGCGGTCCTGGAGGGCTTCTTCTAAGTCTGCGAATCCGCAGAGGCCTCCAAGGTTGAGGAGGTCCGCGATGTAATTGGCAAGGCTTTCGCTTTCCGTTGATCCCTCTGGTAATATTCGTGTCTTCTGACTAAGGTTGGCACGGTGGGCGCATAGTGAGCTCGTAGTAAAGGCTCGGCGACGTCCCAGTCCATCTCTTTTACCTCTGCTGGCTTGGCAAGTGACTTTGCCATTTTAAACACGGTAGGCCATGCAGTGAGTTAGAAAGATAGCTCTTTTTTGCGGTTGTTGCATCTTTCAAATTGTTGGTCTCCAGAAACATCTGGAACCGATCCATGTATGCCTCCCAGTCTTCGGTTTCTGGGTTGAATGGAGCGGGTGATACTGCACCGCTGGCGATGTTGCCGTTGATGGTGCGTGTTCGACCACGTGCTCTGTTGGTTGCTCTGTAGGTTAGTCAGCTCTTCGGTCTCCGAATCCCACCTTAAATCGCCAGTGTTAAGTATGGAGAATAATGGAGACCAGACATCTGACCAGTGACTTCAACTCTTTAATAACAGTAAATAGAACAGAACAGAGCAAGGCTATGGGCAGCAGTAACCCTTTTATAGGGTTAGCTGCTACCTTATTAACCAATGAGATGAGCAACAAGTTCAAACTAATAACCAATAAGAATAGTCCAAATAGTGGCCAATCAGGGACTAGTTCTGGCCCAATCCAAAGTTGTTGTATAAGGACCAATCAAGTGTGCAGGTTTTCAAACCCTGATTTGCATTTAAGTTATTAACTTTTATTGATTCACAACAGAAAGAAGACTCCAAGCCATCATGACAAAATAGGGATGAGATGTTCATAGGGTATACCAAGCTTTATTCTTAAAACTAGACCCTGTGGGTTTAATGTTGTTGGCTGTAATTTCTATAATTGTTGGATCATCAGTGACAGACCTTAAAACTATGAGCCAACATAGTTAGACTGCCATTAGACTGAAGACCAGTACCCTTTTGCAATAAGTTTTTATTCTAATTGTAGATAAATTGTATTGAAAACACATGGACCAGTCCTATTTATATTCTTTTATGTCTTCATTTTGATTGGAAGAAATTGAGTTACTTATCCTGCCTATATCATTTCTAACCCAGTTGTATCATTATTAGGACATGACTCCAAGTGGTGTGTTCTGACATGAAAAAAAAGTCAGGAATGGGACTGTATATTTTATTTTATCTTCCACAGATTGAATTGAGAACTCACTGTTTAATCTAGTCAAGCAATTCAACTTCCTAGTGTATTTAACTATCATTTTATAGATTAACCTTCTGTTCTGCATTGTATCAGAAAGCATTTTCTAAAATTCAAGTAAAACAAATCCTTAGCTTTTCTTTCTTCCAGCCTTCTAGATACTTACTCAAACAGTTCTTTCAGTTATGTTAAGCATGGCCGCGGTGCCTACATTTTTGTGGATTTATGTTTAATTAAGTCAAGCACTCCATGATATGCTCTCATAGTTTCTTTCCTGTTCTTAAAGTGTTTTAAAGGTAGCCACCAACTCATTTCTCCTTAAATGAGGAGTTTATTACTGAGAAAAATTTAGAGGAAATCTTCTCCGGCATTACTACATTAGTTAGAATTGTTGAAGTGTCTCCTGGATTTTTCATTATTAGTTTTTCTGACTACAAAATCTTGAATTTACAGGGGCTGAAAATTCTGAACACAAGGCATTTTGCTACTGTTCTCTCATCCATCTCTGCTTTTCCTTCCAGTTAAAGAACCTGACAGGCTTGACCAATGAATATTGTTTCAACATAGGAAATGTGGCTGGGTTCTTGAGGGACCCAGTAAAAGGAACAACCAGATGTTAGTAAGAATTACCAAAGAAGCCACCATTATATACGTTTCTGCCATCCACTGTCAGTAGTACTTGTCCCCTTTCATACAGTTATTGGGAATTTTCTAGTTCTGGAATGAAGTATTATATATATTGGGGCAGATCTGCTGAGCATTTACCTCCTTCTGACTTTTGTTTGATAATTAGGTTGTGAAATGTGGCAAGTCTTTGTTAAAATCTGCTAACTTTAATCTCTTTGCATCACTCTTGTACAAAACAGAGAAGTTTGCTAATAAATTTTCAACATGGAAATAATAGAAAGTAAATGCCAGAGGCTTTATAACCATCAGTCTATATATTGATCACTTAAAATGATAGGTTCAGCTTTTCTCAGATCTAATCTGAGTAAGGCTTCTAGGCTGAAGGTCTTCCTTTTAAAGACTAAAGTGGAGCAGTGGTGGAAGCTTCATTTGGGGATGATGTCCTGCATTTTATCTTCACCTGACCCAAAATTTTACCAGCTTCTGCACTCAATATGCGGTAGTAAGTGATATCGAGAATCTCCATACATTATGATATGTGACTTGAGAACATCTATAGAGAAGCTATGATTTTCTTTTACTCCACAATTTTGCCTTATTTTTTTTCTACTGGTAGCTTTGAGGTTTAGAAATCACACATTGTTAATATTTCTTTGTCAACTGCTATCCTGCTATCTATAATTGTTGCTGGCTATTATTTTTGTCATTTTTCTGACCCAAGTCACGAGGGCAAGATAGAAGTTAAGGAGGGTCTGTTTATTGCTCATTTATCATAGTGAAACCAACCCACCAATGGTGCCAATGAAGCTCCACTTCAGCCCTCAGTTTTCCCTCAGTCTGGATGCATTAACTAAGTCCCAGCCAACCCACAAGGCAAGAGAGAAGTAACAAATACCAACAAGTCCAGAGTTCCAGCAACAAAAACACAGTCCAAGAGTGCAAAGTCTGAAAACCAAGTTCAAGTCCACAAGAGTCCAAAAACATGTTCAAGGAACAGGATCTAGGGAAGCTGGGAAGGAGCACATTAAAATGAGAAGGTATTCCCAACAAACACACCTTCCCCCAGCCTCTGGTTAAATCACCTCTCCCCAGCTATTTCTTGTGAGGAGGAGTGGGTTTCTTCCTCGCAAGCAACCTCACTGACCTCTTCTGTGCCTCTCTCTGCTCTGCTCTTTTCACCTGCAGATCGGGTGTTTCTTCTCAGAGGTGGTTTAGAGCCTGTCATCTCTGCTGGCTCCCTGCAGCTTCTCCACTCCTGCAGGCATCTCTCCATCTGGATGCCCCCCCACCTGTTTTCCTGGGGCTACCTCATGCTCAACTCCTGGACTCTCCACTTGTTTGGGGAGGACACAGTCTTCGGGGAGGACACAGATCAAATGGTCCTGGTTCCAACTCAGTCTTCCTCCTGTGAAGCAGGATCTGATGAAGCCATGACAGTTATGGTTTTCCACTGCTGTACCCTCAAGCCATACTTCCAGCTATGTCCCCACCTATGGTCTCATTTTGCTGTATATTTGGTAAGGTTTCCTACTGGTAAACAAAGTTCTTGCCTCCTTTGTTAATTTTTTTCCAATATTTTATTGGATTGGGGAGAATAAGTATAGTGATTAGAAACCAGTAAAACTCTTGTGGTCATGACCTTTAACTAGGTTCTTTAACTGAACCTTTCACAGTTCATCAAAAAACAACAATGTTTGAATCAAGGTATCTCAAATGGGCTAACTTGCAGAATGTATCCAAAATCTTGGACCCAGAATACCTAAAGAAATGAAATTTGGGGGAAATGTGGCTGTTTCAATGCTACTGACTGCTTGAACTTCCATGACAGTTTCCCAGCCAGTCTTGCAATCCTTTTCTCTCTCCCCCACCAGAAGCAGCTATTTTGTGCCTGCTGGAAAGGGTAGGAAAGGGAAGGGAAGGGAAGGGGCAGAAACAGGGAGGAAAGGAAGGAAGATTTCTGATGTTCCCTTCCAGCTTCCTATCAGAAAATTCAACAAGAAAACTGACAGGAAGTTGGAGGTCATTCCTACTACCACTGCTTTTTTGCCTACCCATAGTCATTCTACAGTATATTTAGAAAAAGGAAACCTATAATTAGCTAAAAAAACATATCTGAAACAATGACCCATAGGGGCATAGGTTGTCTACTTTTAATTAAATATGCCCTGTATGAATTTAAATGCCAGTTTAAAACAATGTTTTCAGAATTGTTACTGTACCTTTAGTACTGGGGGTGAGAAAGATTAATAAAATACTCTGAAGATGTTCATCAACTTCTTTTTATTCTTCCCACCCCAATGAGATCTTTTCTCACTTCTTATGCGAAAAGTAGTAAAGTAGGGGCTCAGAATGGTTGATGACTGCTCCAGTTCCTCTTTTTTCTTCCTCTCATGTGTGCAATTCATCCTTTGCTTCCCAATGCACACAGATACAAAGAGGCACAACACAAGGAAAAAGCAGTAGAACACTTACAAACACATAGAGACCTGTTGTTATTTCATTACCCGAAGGAAAATATAGATGATTCCTGTGCCCACTGCTGGAAAGGGGTGGAGGGAATCCCAGAAGCTGCACTTTGCCAGCTTTCTCTTCCCTGTTTTTCTAAAGAGCTACAGTAAGGCTGAAATAGTCCGTGGCCAGCCCCAGGCTTTTCCACTTGATATCCATTTAATTTTAGATGGTAAGGTTAATTGGAGTGTGGTAGATCTTTTTAGATCTGTATCTTTGGCTCCAAAACTAAGGATCTCTTTTATTTTATTGCCACATATTGAATTCCTTTGAATGTAAAATCAGAATTACCTGTTATAATATCCATTAGATGATTAACTTTTTGGATCCATCTACACCATTTCACTTTCAAGATTTTTTGAGCCTATGATTTTTTTTTATTTTTATTTTTTGCTTAAACATTTCCATTTTGTCCTACCAATCGGCTGCTCAACTAGTATTATTTCCACTATTGCATTAAAGATGTTTTAAATAGCACACAGAGTGGATCCAGACTTGATGTTCCTATGCATTAAAAGATGCTTGTCCTGCATTTGAGATCAGATATTCCATTTTATGAAACCTCTGAGTCACTTTCCTAATTGCTCTGTTAGTCAGCAAGCTGTATTCTTGCAAAAACAAATTAAGCACTTCCAAGTTGTCTCTGAGAATGGATATTTCTTTGATTTTTTTTTATTTTTTGATTGCATACATCTGGAGTGATCCCAAACCTGCTTCAGGATTGCAATGGCATACTGCTGAGACTCTACAGCAGATGTTAGCTCTTTCGTTTACATTTAATTCCACCAAGTACTTAACCACATTTGGAACTTTAATCACCTAAATTGTTCCAGTGAAACAGTGCAGGTAATTGTTTCCTATTTCTGGCTTTCCTTTGGAATGAAGACTGGCATTAAGATTAGCACCACTGCTAACTTCTGCCTGCTCTGATTTTTTTCAAAGGACAATTATGATAACTTTTACTGAGTCATGACTCCTTTCCTTTGGTTGATTTTCCCGTGAACTGATTCATTTTTGGCTTATAATGGACAAATCAATCTAGCCATGGTAAAATTCCCACCCCCACCCCCCATTTTGCTCTTTTGGGATTCCCAATTTAGTTTATATGTTTCTCTGTGTTGAAGTCTCCATTACCTCCTGCAAATCATCCAGCAAATATCACCACCTATGCTGCTTAATAGCAAAATCATTTAAAAATACCTACAGAAAGAGAGTTATAAGAAACAATAGAGGTAATGTCTCCCTGGAGTCCAATTTAGTATTGGGTGACTATGTAGGTATGTCCATGTTTGCTTAGGAACATTATGGGAGGGTTTGTTCCACCTATGTAGAACAATTTCAGCAACCATTTCAGCTTCATATTGTGGACCAGGAACTGTATACACAAATACATTGATATGTACACATGCATTGAACTCTCTCCATTGAACTCACAGCAGCCAAAATGGCTAGGTAAAAAACATTGAAACTATCTAATCCTGCTCCTTGACATGACAATTTGCAGCCACTGCTGATTCTCTGGAAGGTACATTTTCCTTCAATGGCCAATAATTACAATTTGATCAATGCAAATAAAAGTTCTGAAAGTTCTAGCTTTAGTTTCAAGAAAGGTGGGTGGTAATGTTTCATGCTGCAACATGTTAGAGGTCCTAGAAGATCATAAACAGGTCCTGAATTGTTGCTTGGCTACATAAACTCCTATGTAATCTATTGATCTAGAAATCTGTGCACACTGTTTTCCTTTTGTGTCAAGGTGAACTTGCTTTTAAAAAATAATAACATATGAATTTGCCTTTGTCTGAGCATTGCATAATGATGAGAAACAAGAAAACAATTCTGGGAAAAGAAGAGACAAAAAATAACTTAGTTATTCCAGCCAATAAGTGACATGACTGATAACACATGATGATTCAGAGAGGAAACCAAAGGATAATTGGTTTTAAATTCATTACTAATTAGGATTCATTTAGGTCAGGGTTTTCTTAGCCAAGTGTCAAGACCATGAACTTCGTAGAGTTGCCTATAATATATAGCAGAGGTCTCCAAACTTGGCAACTTTAAGACCACAACAGAGGTGGTATTCAGCAGGTTCTGACCAGTTCTGGAGAACCGGTAGCGAAAATTTTGTGAAGTTCGGAGAACCGGCAAATGCCACCTCTGACTGGAGATTTTACAGTATCCTTCCCCTGCCACGCCCACGAAGCCATGCCCACAGAACCGGTAGTAAAAAAATATTGAATTCCACCACTGGTCCACAAGTCTTAAAGTTGCCAAGTTTGGGGACCCTTGATATATAGTAATGTTCTTCTGTAAAATAATGACTATATTCTACTTCCAGCACGTTTGCTGATCAATCCCTTAAGGAAGCATTCAGTATTTGGGCAGATGTTCTAGGATTGTTGAGCTTCTTCTTCTTCTATTGATATTCTTAATAATCATTTCCAGATCCGTCACTTAAAGGGATCTTCCTTCTTTCATGCCATTTGCAGCCTTACATTATCATAAATTGCTTAACCAGTCTGATGTTTGTTGTTACCGAAATTAGGATTCCTTCAGAGTCCGTTCCAGAAAGGTTCTAGGCATACTTTTTTGGAATAAAATCCAAAGCACTACATTGTCTTAGTAAAAAAAACAAAAACATTGTTCTTCACAATCTTGTCTATGCACAGCCTTATTCTTTATAATTAGTTTTCTAGTATGTTGCTTCTTTGCATCTAGTCCTGATGATGCATGAAAACAAAATTATCCACTAAATGCATATATTCACTGCCAATGGTAAGTTCACCAGGCATGTAGATGTCTTCATCATCTTTGTCTTCTGAATATTAACATTAACCTAGTTTTTTTTTTCATTTCCATTTTTTTGCTTTCATTTACTTTTTCATCTCATTTACTTTTGGCTAACAAAGAGGTGTTGACTAGACATCTCAAATTGTCAAGCATTTTGACAATTTTGGCTTGGACAGCTATTTTAGATTATTATCTCTCTCATTCCCATTATTCCTATTGTATAATTGAAGTGAGAGCCAGGGATTCTTAGGTAGGATGTAGCACTCATGTTAACTGCCCTCAAGGTCACCAGGTACCAAGGCGGGAGTCGAATAATTAATAGGAAGGATGGGAGGAAACAATAATAAAACCACTGATGGCATAAAAGTCATTTGTACCTTCACTAGCTGCAGGCAATCAGTGATCTTATATGGCTTCATTTCTATTTGCAGTACAGATTCTTACCTATTCATGGTGTGTCTGTGTAAGTGCTGCCAACTCAGGAAGCTAAGCCAGGTCATGTAGTGTCAGTCACTAATAAAGTTTGAAAGCAATATCCATCTTTGTCTTTCTTATTTACTTCCCTGTTCTGAATTACTCTGTTACTCCAAACTCAGTTCTTACAGTAACTCCTTTGTCAGGTGATGTAACATAGCCATTACCTTCATATACTTTTCATTCTGGCATGATCTGTAATCAAGATTATCAAGACTTGCCATAATTAATAAAGCCAAAAAAACTTTCTTCTTGTTCTTTCCAGTATCTGATATCGTGTCCCTCTCCCTTTTCTGAAACTTGCCTATTTATTAGTCATTTCTGTTTCTCTGTTCTTCTTTATTAGAAGTTTAGCAGAAATGTTTGCATTAAGAATTAGTGCAATGGTAAAACAATGTGTACATTGTTCGCATTTCCTTTATTGTCTGCCAATCTTTTCTAATATCTGTCATACAGTTGTTCCATAAATTCCACATCCATAATCTTATTTTTATAGGATTTCAGTATTCATTTTCCATTTTCTTTTAACTTCATTTACTTCTATTAGATCTCTACCATGATTATCCTTGAGTAGTTTTATCTTGGTTATACGTTTTCCTGCAAAAGTTACTTAGTTACTTATATAATACTGGATTCCAAAAGGAATCCTGGTGGTATATAATCAGAAACCAAAATTATTATCTTACAAAAACAGAATGATAGAGAAATAATCAGTCAAACCTTTCATAACCTACATCCAAAAATAAAAGTAATAATTTGTCCTTCAGTGATAGATTTTAAATACAGTTAGTCCTTGACTGACAACTGAGCCCACAATTTATGTTGGTAAGCAAGTTAGTTGTTAAGTGAATTTCTTGTCATAGTTGCTAAGTGAATCACCACAGTGGTTAAGTTAGTAACATTGTTGGCTTCCCCATTGACTTTGCTTGTCAGAAAGTAACAGACATTGATCACATGACCCTGGGACAATGCAACCATCATAAACATCAGTCATTTCTCAAGCATCTGAATTTTGATCACATGACCATGGGAATGTTGCAATGGTTGTAAATGTGAAAAATGGTCATAGGTCATTTTTTTCAATGCCATTATGACTTCAAATGGTCACTAAAGGAATTGTTAAGTTGAAGACCACCTATAACTTATTTGCTGAATAAGGCAACTTTTAGGGTTTTTCTAAATGTCAAGAGTAATAGAATAGAAATATAAAATCCTTTATTGGCCAAGTGTGATTGGACACACAAGAAATTTGTCTTGATGCAAATACTCTCAGTATACATAAAAGAAAAGATACATTTGTCAAGAGGCAAGAATCATAATGTACAACACTTAATGATAGTCATAGGGTACAATAAGCAATCAAATCATACTAGGAAACAGTCAATATAAATCGTAAGGATACAAGCAACAAAGTTACAGTCATACAGTCACAAGTGGGAGGGGATGTGTGATAAGGAGTGATGAGAAGATTAATAGTAATAATAGCGCAGACTTTGTAAATAGTTGAACAGTGTTGAGGGAATTATTTGTTTAGCAGAGTGATGGATTTCGGAGGAAAACTGTTCTTGTGTCTAGTTGTTCTGGTGTGCAGTGCTCTATAGTGTCGTTTTGAGGGAAGGAATTGAAACAGTTTATGTCTGGGATGTGAGGGGTCTGTAAATATTTTCACAGCCCTCTTTTTGACTTGTACAGTATACAAATCCTTGATTGAAGGCAGGTGGGTAGTAATTGTTTTTTCTGCAGTCTTAATTATCCTCTAGAGTCTGTGTCTGTCCTGTTGGGTTGCAGAACCAAACCAGATAGTTATAGAGGTGCAGATGATAGACTCAATAATTCCTCTGTAGAACTATATCAGCAGCTCCTTGGACATTTTGATCTTTCTGAGTTGGCACAGAAAGAACATTCTTTGCTGTGCTTTTTTAATGAGGTTTTTGATGTTAGGTGTCCATTTTAGGTCATATGATATAGTAGAACCTAGAAATTTGAAGGTCTCTACTGTTGATACGATGTTGTCTAATATTGTAAGAGGTGGTAGTATGGGAGGGTTTTTTCTAAAGTCTACCACCATTTCTATGGTTTTGAGTGTGTTCAGTTCCAGATTGTTCCGGTTATACCATGAGGCAAGTTATACAACCTTCTGTCTATATTACGGATTTGTCATTGTCTCAAATGAGACCAATCACTGCTGTGTCATCTGCAAACTTCAGTATTTTAACAGATGGATCATTTGAGATGCAGTCATTGGTATATAGGGAGAAAATAAGTGGAGAAAGCAGACAGCCTGTGTTAAGTCTGGGCGGTGGGTCCCAAGGAGAGACGAGACTCGAAGTAGTGACAACAGCTCTTTATTAGGAAACCAGATACTGAGACAAGACTCCCAGCCGAGGCAGCTCCTTTTATAGAGCTGGCTGCGGCTAGGCAGCCTATGACATGCATTTGAGCTTGCCGCGCTTGGTTTTACCCAATCGCGGCAGCCGAATAAGAACCAATCAGAACGCTTAGTTTTGTCCAATCACGGCCCGGCTTTTCCGGACCAATAGGAATGCAGGCCTACAAGCCTGCTAGTATGGAACACCCCTCCCCTCTTGGTTCCGTCCAAGGGGCGAGGTAACGTAATCACGCAAGTAGGCGGGTCTTCGTACCTACCTACTAGACTTGCGCAGTTCACAAAGTCTCTGTTCACCATCGGGTTCGGACGGGCTCTGCGTCGCTCTCAAGCTGCAAGATGGAACTGCCTGGAAGGGTGAGCCGGTCCTCTGGCTGCGACTCCCGCCTGGTGATTCCGGGTTGGTTGAGTCATTTGCTCTGCTGCTCCCGCCTGGGCTCTCTGGGCTGGTGGAGCTTGTCCGGCTGCTGCTTCCAGGCGAAGTGCCCGTCTGCCACGACTCCCTTCTGGCTGGTAAGTATTGTTGGTTTTTGCTTAATGTCTGTGGGGGGTGTTCTACTTGTACAGATGTTCGTTCATTTTCTGAACTTGAGGTCCCCCCCCCTCTGATTTCTTGGTTAGAGTCTATGAGAGGGGAAGTGGCCAGCCTGGATCTTAGCTGGTCAATATGACGTTTCCACGACCTCCCATCGGTGGTCTCGAGCCGGTAGGAGCGGGGGCCTGTGACTTGGGTGATTTTTGCAGGGATCCAAAGTGGGTCCCCTGTAAAGTTTTTGGCAAATACAGTGTCTCCTACCTTGAAGGCGCGGTGCTTGCTGCTGGAACCAAGGGGTTTTTCTGGAGTGTAAGCAGGGTGCAGGCGGTCTAGAGGTGACCTGAGTCTTCTGCCCATTAATAGCTCTGCTGGGCTCTTGTTGGTGGTGGTATTTGGTGTGATATGTTGTAGAAGAAGCATCCTGGTGATCTTCTCGTGGATGTTGCCATGTTCTATTTTGTGCAGAGTTTTTTTTTGTAAATTGAACCATGCGTTCAGCTCTACCATTCGCCGCCGGGTGAGCTGGCGATGTCAATGTGTGTCGGATGCCACGGTCTGCCAAGTATTGTTCAAAAGCCAAGGCGGTAAATTGTGGCCCATTGTCAGAAACGATAACATCTGGCAGACCATGCGTTGCGAAAAGTCTATTTAATTTCTTGATGACAGCTTCCGTGGTGGTTGTCTTCATTGTGCTCACCTCGAGCCAATTTGAATAAGCGTCAACAGTGATTAAGAAGGTGTGCCCCTTGGTTGGCCCTGCGAAGTCAATATGGATGCGCGACCAAGGGCCTCTGGGTGTTTCCCATTCTAATGGTGGGGCCTTAGGGGAGCCGAGCGAGTCTCTTGGCATCTGTTACAAGCGGCGACCCAGGTTTCAATTTGCTTGTCCATGCCTGGCCACCAAGCGTAGCTCCTGGCCAGGGCTTTCATGCGCACAATACCAGGGTGCCCGTCATGCAGCAAGTCTAAAACTTTTTTCTGTAGTGTCTCTGGTATTACTACCCGGTCTCCCCACAACACGCAACCTCTTTGCGAAAAGAGTTCAGTTTGCCGGTTTTTAAACGGTTTAAAAAGTTCGTTTGGCTCGGTTTCCGGCCACCCCCTCTCCACCCAGCTGAGAACTCGCGCCAAGCGTCTGTCCTTCCTAGTTTCGTGGGCGATGTCTTACGTGGTTACTGGTGGCATGGGTATCGTTTCAATTTGCAAGACTGGTAATGTGGGTGCTGGGTCTTCTTGCAAGTCTGGCAAGGGGGAGTGGCTTAAGGCGTCGGCGTGCGAGATTGTCTTGCCAGGGCGATGTATCAATTTGTAATTATAAGCGGCAAGAAATTCAGACCATCTTGTCATTCTAGGTGACAAGATGTGTGGAGTGGGCTTGTCACCCGCCAATATGCCAAGTAGGGGCTTATGGTCTGTAATAATGGAAAATGTCCTACCATAAATGTATTCGTGGAATCTCTTTACTGCTGAAACGATGGCGAGGGCTTCTTTGTCCAGCTGGCTATAGTTCCTCTCTGGCTTGGACAATGTTCTGGAAAAGAATGCAACGGGGGCTTCTGTTCCATTTGGTAAAACGTGGCTCAGGATGGCGCCAACCCCGAAAGGCGATGCGTCGCAAGTAACAGTCAGAGGTAGCGTTTCATTGTATTGCATGAGGACTGCGTCTGAAGTCAAAAGGTTTTTTATCTGGTGAAAAGCGTGCTCTTCTCACCGTCCCCATACCCAGGAAGCCTTTTTATCAAGGAGTCTATGCAGAGGTTCTGCGACAGTCGCTTTCTGGGGTAGAAAAATGTTATAGAAATTAATGAGTCCGAGGAAGGCTTGGAGGTCCGTTTTGTTCTTTGGTCTGGGGGCGTTTTTGATGGCTTTCAGTTTTTTTATCTGTGGGGTGAATTCCTTGTTTGTCAAGGAGGTAGCCAAGAAATTCAACCCTTTCAGTGCATAATTGGCACTTTTCCTTTTTCACCTTGAGGCCAGCGTCTTTGAATTTCTGTAGGACCGCCCTCAGTCATTTTTCCAATTGTTTTTTGGTAGGGGCTGCTACCAGAACGTCGTCGAAATAGGGCACGACTCCTTTAATTCCCTGCAGCAATCTCTCCATTAGACTTTGAAAAATGCCCGGTGCGACGCTGACCCCAAACTGGAGCCGGTTACATTTGAACGCCCCTCTATGTGTCACTATTGTTTGGGCTTCGGCGGTTTCAGCATCGACTGGCAGTTGTTGATAAGCTTGAGCCAGGTCGAGCTTTGCAAAGATCTTGCCACTCCCTAGTGAGTGCAGGAGATGTTGGACTACTGGCACCGGGTAGGCGCTCTGCTGCAATGCGTGGTTGAGGGTGGCCTTGTAGTCACCACAAATTCTCAGGGAGCCATCGGGTTTGATGGGGGTGACAATTGGGGTCTCCCAACGGGCATGATCGATGGGTTCTAACACGCCTTGCGCTATTAGTTTGTCTAATTGTTCGTCTATTTTAGGCTTGAGTGCAAAAGGCACTCGGCGCGGCTTGAGTGCAAAAGGCACTCGGCGCGGCTTGAGACGGATGGGAGCGATGTCAGGGCTGAGATTAAAGGAGATAGGGGACCCCTTGTACTTGCCTAGATGTTCACTGAAGACTTCTTGGAAGTCCTGGATGAGCGTTGCTTCCCAGTTTCCGTCTTCTGTGTGGTTGATGCCTGCCATCTCGATCCCCAACGGTGCGAACCACTGCAACCCGAGTAGGCTGGGTCTGTCTTTATCGACGATTGTGAGTGGTAGGATGGTGGTGTGGTTTCTGAACGAAACTTGAAAATGTCCAGTGCCAACGACCGGAATGCGATTACCTTGATAGTCTCTTAATATTAGCTTCTGGTCGCTAAGCTCTTGGCGGCGGATGCTGGGAATTAGTCTTTTGATGGTCCTCCAGGAGACCATAGAGAGGGAGGAACCGGAGTCTACCTCCATGGTGCAAGGCTGATTCTCGATGTTGACCTCTACACGTATCTTTCGTGCGTCTATTGATGAAGCGTGGCCGATGGTGACTGTTTGGTGCGTTTCTTCTTTTCTGGGTACCTCGATGAACTTCCTGGGTCGGCTGTCCCGGTTCCATCGGCTGTCATTATGGCGGTCCCGGTTTATGGTGGGGGTGCCATATCTTCTTGGGCTGTTTCCCCGTCGTCGGGGGCTGGAATTTCGTTTGTTACGGCATACTTTGGCAATATGCCCTCGTTTTTCGCAAAAATGGCAAACAGCGTCCAGGAACTTGCATTCGGAACGCGGGTGATTTCCTCCACAGCCGGCACATTGGTAACTCGACTTACGACCGCGCCGGTCTCGTCGCTCGCGTTCCGACTGAAGTCTGTGAATTTCTTCCTCTTCGCTGTCAGAAGGGGATTCGATGTCGCCGTGGTGGGTGGATGCTGCGTGTTTGTCTGCTGCGGTTGCCGTCTCGCTGGTGGGTTGGCGGTCGTTTCCATTTGAACGCCGCATTCGCGCCGCTGACTTACGGGTGGCCTCGGCTGCGGTGGCTTCAGCTACGGCGTCGGCGAGGGAGATGTCTCCTTTAGCCATCAGTCTGCTTTGGAGAGTTGGGTCTTTCAGGCCGAGGACGACTCGGTCACGCATGGCCTCGTCTAGATTGGTGAATCCGCACAAGCCTCCTAGGTCCCTCAGGTCAGCTACGAACTCTCCAACGCTCTCGCCCTCGCGCTGATCCCTCTGGTAAAAGTCATGCCGACGGATGAGAATCGGCACCGCCGGGGCGTAGTGGTTCCGGAGGATGGGAGCTAGGGTATCCCAATCCATGGTCTTGACGTCTGTTGGCTTCGCGAGTGCCTTGGCCATTTTAAAAACGGCGGGTCCGCAGTGTGTTAGAAAAACCGCTCGCTTCTTGCTGCCGGTGGCGTCCTTCAGGTTGTTTGATTCCAAGAACATTTGGAAATGATCGATGTAGGACTCCCAGTCCCCGCTGGCCGGATTGAATGGTGCGGGTGGCACGGCGCTGCTGGCCATCTTGCAGGTCGTCTATGCGCTATCTGCCACGTGCTAGTCAGCTCTGTTGTCTCAGTATCCCACCCTCGTCACCAGTGTTAAGTCTGGGCGGTGGGTCCCAAGGAGAGACGAGACTCGAAGTAGTGACAACAGCTCTTTATTAGGAAACCAGATACTGAGACAAGACTCCCAGCCGAGGCAGCTCCTTTTATAGAGCTGGCTGCGGCTAGGCAGCCTATGACATGCATTTGAGCTTGCCGCGCTTGGTTTTACCCAATCGCGGCAGCCGAATAAGAACCAATCAGAACGCTTAGTTTTGTCCAATCACGGCCCGGCTTTTCCGGACCAATAGGAATGCAGGCCTACAAGCCTGCTAGTATGGAACAGCCTGGGCGGGGGGGGGGGGCTGTGCTAATGAAGCCAGATGTATTTCAGATGGCAGTGTGTTCCATCTGGATGGGGGCCATTACTGAGGAACAAGATATTTCAGGTTCCAACTTTCCCTCATATGCAGGAAGAACCTCAGCTTCTCAACCTGAAATGTGTTTGCTGAATGAGTAGGATCTACTTGAGGAATATGGTCCTGCAGGTACAAGATGACATGGAAAGCTTTAAAGATCAAAAACAGCTTTGAATTGTATCCAGAAGTCTATTGTCACCAAATGCACAACCTTTAGTACTAGTGTTATAAATAGTATTATTTAGTAGCAATAGCATTTAGACTTATATATATGGCTTCATAGTGCTTTACAACACTCTCTAAGTGGTTTACAAATGTCAGCATATTGCCCCCAACAATCTGTGTCCTCATTTCACCAATCTTGGAAGAATGGAAGGCTGAGTCTACCCTGCGTCGATCAGGATCAAACTGCTGGCAGTCGGCAGAATTAGCCTGCAATACTGCATTCTAACCACTGTGCCACTATGGCTCTTTTAAATGAAAAATAAACAGCAACCCACCAGCAAGCAGACTACTACAATCTGTACCCATGAAGGTTCCAAATAGATTGCAAAGTTTGGGTTAGGGTTCGTGTAGAACATATTGTCGTTATCTAACCAGGAAATGCCAAGGGCATGATCAATGTTGCCAGGATCACCTTTTTCAGGAAAGAGTATAATCATGGCACCAACCTGCTAGCTTTGATCTCAATCTGCCTATCCAGCAGAATTCATGTATCAAGGAGGATCTCCGGGTTTCAAACCTGCTCTTTTGGGAAAGGCCTACACCCTCCAGAATTAACACTGGAGCAAAGTAAATCATTTTTAGACAAATGGTATTCAGTCTTGTTAAGATTTACTTTCCATCTATTTTTCCCCCGTCCAAATCTTGACAATATCAAAGCATGATGTACATCTGGGTATCATTAAAATATGGATATTACCCTTGATATTGATTGATATTAATGAACAGGTATATGGCTTTTCCCAACAGCTTCACGTAAAAGTTAAATAGCAGGTAACAGCAATATTTTATCTGATCTTTTAAAACACTTATCTCATTTGTTGACATTCTTGATTGAAATGTTTTCTTTCACCCTTCTTGCTTGAAAAAGATTTTCTTGAGTTTGTATTCAGTCAGCATCTATTCTTCTTGTGGCCCAAAGCTTTTACCTTTGTATTTCCATAGCTATTGTGTTATCCTGTTCTCAAAGATCTTTTCTTCTTTCAAACTTTAGAGTTTTTATTTTTCTTCCTGCTTAGTTTTTCACAATATCTCTCTTATCTCCTTCCATAAGTCTACAGGTTCTTTTTCACATAGGTTAACTGTGAACCTATTATTTATATTGATCATATATTCCAACTATAGGTGCTCCAGGTAAAATGATGCTGGTACACCAACTCTATTTAGTTCTCTTAAGTTTAACCCATATGTTTGACACCAATAATTCATGCTCTGTTTGACGATCTGTAAAAATATCCTGGCTGAGTAAATTGTACTTCTCCAATTTCTAAGTTGTCTATCAAGTGATATCAAGCTGTAAAAGTTCACTTTTATTGTGCTTGAGGCAATGAACAAATTCTATTCAGAGAGCCCTGTTGCAATTGAACAGGCACTGTGACTATTGAACAGACTAACACTGATATTATTACCTGGCTTGGATGATGAAACATCTGCAAGAAAACAACCAAGTTCAGAGAGCACCACGGACCACACATTTCAACGCTGAACTACAAATATTCTCCTTTATTGGTAAAACTCTGTTGTCTTATCCTCTGCATTATTTCATTTACCCCAAATAAAATCTTCTAGTAATTCTAGACTTTTCTGTTTTTTACTTTTCCTTAATCACAATGTATTAGTAGCACTATAGCCTTTCTAAGCCTTGGAGTTTTCAACTGGATTTTTCAATGTCTTTCAGCTTTACAACATACCCTGCCATGCACTTGCATAACACTGGTTACCAAGTAGCCACTAATTGTAAATGTTATGGTCACATCGTTCACTGAATTATAGCCAAACGCATACTTCGCATCTCCTTTTTTAGTGTCATCCTTGCTTCAGTTCTTCACAAGTTGTCATGTCCTGAATTCCACCACTGGTAAAATAGTCAACTTACTAGGTTTCATTTCTGCTTTCACAGTTTAGAGTTCTTATTTCATGCTTCTCACATCCAATGTTTCTTTTATGTATATGTCCTTAGAAAATAAGGAAGTCTTCTTTTATATTTGGCACATCAGGGACCAGAGTTCCTTGAATGTTGGCCTAGTCATGCCCTCACCTCCATTTCCACTCATAAAAGTTCAACGCTCTTTTCCAGCAAAATCCTGGCACTCATCATTTGGTAACAACAGCATACACAGGGAGGGGAGGCTTAGGGGTAAATGTCAAATCAAAACAGGACCTGTCATAGCATCTGTCCAATTGCAATTGAAACTCTACCCCTTTGTTCATGAATACGTGTTAAAAAGGAGGTGGCCTTCAACCACTGTGCTGCAGCTGCCATCATAGTGCAGATACTGGTCTCTGGCACTCAAAACCTATCTAAATATTGCAGTCATTTCCATTCAGTTTTCTTGCCAAGAGGACAGAATTGTTTTGCCACAGCATTCTTCTGATTTTGATTCTGGAGTTCCTTTGTTGATTTCCGTCCCAGTCCCAATTTTGGATTACTCTTAATTCATCCATCCCCTTTTGAGTTAACTGGCAAGTATGACTCTACCAAAAGCTCACCTTCTTACAAACAGTGTCCTGTGGGTTGCTGAAGCTGTTAAATCCAATTTATATTTAGGTTTGTTTAGAAAATATTCAGTAATATGTGTCTTGTCATCTATCTTCTTGACCTAGAGTAAGTATGTAGGTTAGTCTTTATTTTTTAGGCCATCCATTTTTATTTCACATGATATGCATTTCATTCATTCATTCAATTTACAATTTATATCTTTATGCCAAAGGTTGACATCTGTTGGGATTTTCTAATTAGGCTTCCTGCATTGAGGAAGAGGCAATGGCTCAACAGTCTTTAAAACTCTAAAATTCTAGGAAATGTAAGTGTAAAAAGCCTGCACTTAGCAAATGTATGCAACAAAGCTCATGATTTAGAAATTATAGATTTAAAACATGATTGCTCGAGGAGCTTACATTAAAAATTATTCACAGGAGCAATGGTGTTCAACAGCTCCATACATTAGGGAAAACTGAAAACCAACATGGATGTGGGGTTGTTTTTTTTTTAATGGTTTGGAATTGCCTGTCTCACCGAGATAATCAATGACTGAATTAATATCTTTCCACAGACCTTTTATTTTAATGCAAAAAGAGTTTCATTTAAGATCAAAACATAACATGTGAATTATCAAACACCCCAAAAACACCCTTAGTCTAGGGGGGGGGGGGGGCAGTCCAATCTTGACAATGTTAAGACTTGCAAACTTCAACTCTTAGAATTCATGGCTTACTGGGGAATTCTGGGAACTGAAGTCCACAGGTCTTAAAGTTGTCAAATTTGCACACCCCTGTCTTAGTCCTTTGAGCTGACACACATAAATATGGCGCTGTGCAAAATTATTTAAGTAGTCATAAGTTTTAGTCTGTTCAAGAGTATTTACTTTTACTCTCTTCGGTTTTGTAATGCAGGAGCTTTAAAGATGTTTGAAATTATTATTTCTTATCCCTAAAAATGTAATTATTGATAAGTTTATATTTTTAAACTTGCACATGCAGCACGAAACTTGCTCTTGTGGCAAAATTTGACTTTCTTCAAAATATTGACATGTTAATGAGAACCAGATCCAGAGAATACAATGCAGAGCAATAAATCACTGGATGCATTTTATTGTTTAGCTCAGAGAAGACAAAGGCAAAGATTTGCCTGGAATCAAGTAAATAGGATTTAGCCAGTGAAAATTCACCTTGTCTCTATATTGTCCTAGGAGAGACAATCTCATTTACATTTATTAGAAGTAATGATGTAGTGTCCTGTAGATAATTAACACAATAAAATGCTGCTAATTTCACAGTGTCATTATGAAATTTGCCAGTTTAAATTAGAAAGTGATTAACCCTCCGAGTGAGGCAATGACATTTCCATTTCCCAGCCTGTGAATTAAATTTGCTTGGGGTCTTTTCATCCCTCCTCCCTGAAAAAAAAAAATCAGTTTTATAGCCCCTGTCAATGTCCTTTCATTTTATAGGGTCTCCGACAATAAGAGGCGGTGGGAAGGAAGACGGAATCCCAGCTGCAGGATCAAAATCCGTGACTATTTCATATATTAAATCAGATTCTTATTAAGTGTGTACACCTTGGTTATCAGAGGATAGAGGCATGCATTTAGAGGACAGAATAACGATTCAGGATAGCTCAGGTTCATGAGACAATGAACTTTTTCTTGGTGCATTATCGGGCAGGAAGTTTTTCCTATTAATGTGGGTCTCCCAAGGTGAATATCCTTAAGGACAGCAAATCTCTAACCTTCCAAGATGGTCACTGCTTTTATCCATTTACTATATCCACCTCTCCCCTAGCCAATTTTAATTAACACCTTTAAAAATGGGAATAAACTCATTAAAAAAGTAGATTGATTGCATAGTAATTTAAAGACTCTAACTCAAGGAAAATCCTCTAACTCAAGTAAAATCCTCTTCAAGAATGTTTAATGAGGGAATGATACCACAAAAGCTTAAGGTAATGATAGAATGAGACAAACTGTTAAACTAGCTATTAATTTAATACCACTAATGCATCGATTTACAATGCTGCTAAAACTCTTCTTAATCACTCTTCTCCAGTCTCCTGTTTTGCAATTACAGGGTTGTTGGTGCACAAATTTGGCATTCCCGGATAATTACGGCAATGAATGACTCCATGCATAGCCGGTATTTAGTCTGTGCTACATTGATCATAATGTTTAATCCAGCCCTGAGTCTCAACACACAGAGAAGGAAAGGTCATTCTCTAAACAGAAAATAAAGTAGATTATAATTGTGTCCGCATGATGCAATTGGATAATGCCACCATTCCTTTGATTAATTCATGCATCACTGTGCATAGTAGTGACCGAATCAACCTGGGACTGGCAAATTTGCCAGCCATCACAAAAGAAGCTCGATGGATGGCATATTCTGTCTTTTTTTTTCCTTTCTCACTTCTTGGACTCCAGAAAGAAAATGAAAAGCCGCAGTGGCCACACAGCCAATACAGGTACAACCTCGACTGAATCCAAAATTTATGTTGCTAAGTGACACATTTGTTAAGCGAGTTTTGCTCCATTTTATAGTACGTCCTGTCCTTAGCACAGTTGTTAAGTAAATCATTGCAGTTGTTATGTTAGTAACACGGTTGTTAAGTGAATCCAGCTCCCCCCTTCACTTTGCTTGTCAGAAGATCGCAAAAGATGATCACATGACCTCAGAACGCTGCAACCGTCATAAATATGAGCCAGTTGCCAGGCACCTGCATTTTGATCATGTGATCATGGGGATGCTGCAGTGGTCGTAAGTGTGAAAAATGGCCATAAGTTGCTTTTTTCAATGATGTTATATCTTTGAACAGTCATTAAATGAACTGTTGCAAATCGAGGACTACCTGTAGCCCTTTGGGAACCTATCCAGCCTTGCCTCATGTTGCTTCACTGGTGGTGAAAATGTTTGTTTTTGTTTTTAAAGGAGACAGACAGCAGATCTAGAGAAGCCAATTTTTATAGGATATCTCTAGATCAGGGGTGTCAAACACAAGGCCCGTGGGCCGGATCCAGCCCATGATGTGGTCGGATCATGCTCACAGGGCCGTCCTGGAAAATATAAGGTGGCGACCTGCATCACTTCGGCCCTGTGTATCCAATGAGAAGAGGAAACATCGGGTCAACATGGCTTTGGCCCGGTCTACCCAGTGCAAAGAGGAAGCATGCCAGCAGTTTGGGGAGTGGCATCAAGCTGGCCATGCCCACCCAGTCAGCCATGCCCTGTGAATGGCGTGAAACTGGCCGTGCCCATCCAGTTGATCGGCTGAGCCGGCCCGGCCCCTCAAGGTCAACCACAGCCCTGATGCGGCCCTCAATGAAATTGAGTTTGACACCCCTGCTCTATATCTTATGGTTTCAGAAGCTAAGCAAGAGTTTTAAAGCTCCATTAACCTTCTCAGTCCAGGCTTAGGAGACTTAAGGTGTTCTCATGCCACTTTGGCCACCCTCTTAGAGAAACAGGTCAGCTATATCATCGTAATAGTGCATGTCATCCAGCAGGGTTCAAATTTACACACTTGTAAAAAAAGAAAATAACAAAAGAAAATTCACAAATGTATTTATTTATCTTGCGGGAACTCCATGGGATAGGAAAGTAGACCCAAGGTCTGTAGAGACCTTGAGAATTGGGAAGGAGAGTATGGGGTGCCTTGGGGATGATAAAGGCCTTGGGATACCTAGACCAGGCGGGCATGGGCCTCCTCTAGGCCTTCCACCCCCTCCTCAGCCCCCGAGGCACTCCATGCATCACCTTAAGCACTCCGTGCGTCATCTGAGGCACTCCGTGCATCACATTGGGGAGAGCAAGGATGGGAGTTGATAAACATAGCAATCACATGGGGGTGACTTAATGACTGTTACAATTTGCAGTCATAGTGGGCAGGCTCTATTACTGTTGTGAATCAAGGACTAACTGCACTGAACTATTGAACTATTACATCTCAGCTGTTCCTTTTGTTTTGTAGTTTTCGATGAACTTTATAATCACATCAAGAAAATCAGCATCACAAGTAGAGTCATTTATCTGGCTGGCAGAAATGCTTACTGATCAACCTGTGCTACTTCGCAGGATTCGTCCTTTAATATGTGATACTTGGAACAAAGTTTCTAAAATCCTTTTGGCTTTTATATGATTTTTTTTTTAAAGGACAACTATTTCCCTTGTGGAATATGCCTTTTTTGATATAGTCAGTATTTTTACTTGCATCTCATTTATTCAGCCTGTCATTCTGTATTTTTTCCCTCCTTCTCCCTGTTGCATCTTTCAGTTATTTCGGTTAGTAGAAAAATATGTGATAGCTAAATTTTCCCATTATGTGTGCTGCACTTTTCTTCTGCCTAACACCTACAGTACCAGTGGGATTTTCTTTTCTTTTCCTTTAAATAAATAAACCCAGTGTAACATTTAGCTGTATACAAAATGCTTTTCCTATGTATTCTTCTTTAAAGAGTCAAGTCCACTAAAAATAATGTTAAATGTTCTGCCTTGAAGTTTTCAATATAATACATTTACAAAGTACCATTTTCCCAAGCTAACTCTATGTTAATGTCAGAGGGGGAAAAAACTGACAGAGAATGATCTTATTAAGTTTTCTTCAGATTGGAAACAGACACATTGAGTGATATTAAAAGTCAAAGAAATACCATTCCGTAAGACTTACCTGCTCTTAACGGATAATTGGTTATACATAGTTAACATTAATACTCTACCTATTTTTTTCACTGCTAAACCAATGGAATTTTTCAGACATTTTCATACTTTGCAATAGAAACTTCTGTTTTTCCCACCTTATTCTCACAATGGTTAATAATTTATTTTAAATTACTCTTTGTTGGAAGTGATAAAACATGCTACTGTATGTTTGTTTATTAAACACTTATGCTGCCAAATCCACACAGACCCATGTCAGTCTATAATCAAATGCAACAACAAACAGAAAACATCAATGACAAACCAAACATATACATAACACACAGACTAAACATTAAAGTAAACATTGCCAGAATACTTCCAACATTAAACATCAAAATATCTACAGTAGGGTCAAAAACATCTAATCACTCTGAGAAATAACCATGGTTATTAAAAACCACCACAAAAATGCATATAGCACCTCTATATATCAAGACCATCCACCATCAAAAGCCCCCCCAGAACAATTCTGTTTTCTCTGTTCTCTGGAAATTTTGTACTGCAAGGGACAACTCAGCAGATAGGAAGAAGTCTACTCTACAGAATTAGTGCCACTATGGAGAAGTATCTCAGTCCTTTTGAGTTTATGAAAATGCTGGAGAAGCTAAAGCCACTCTCTGCTTGGTTGTATTAGAAAGATTGTGGCTGAAGACAGTGGTTGTGGAGATACCTTGCTGCCAAGCCATTTAGGGCTGGGTTTGGTTTTGTTTTTTTTTTGGTGGTGGGGTTTTTTTTTGTGGTTTTGGTGGTTGTTTTGTGGGTTTTTTTTTTTTGGTGGGGTTGGGGGGGGTTTTGGTTTTTGGGGATTATTGTTTTTTTTTTTTTTGGTGAATTTTTTTTTTTAAAAATTCACCTCTTTTTTTAATAAGGGGGGCGCCCCCCGCCCGGGTTTAGTTGTTTTTTTGTTTTGTTGCTGGTTGGGGGGGGGGGGTGGGTTTTTGTTTGCAGGTCAAAACCAGCAGTTTGAACTGTATTTAGAAGCCTATCAACAGACCATGGAAACTCTTAATTACAAATATAATGCACTGCTGATTAGTAATATTTGCCAACATTCTGCACTAACTGAAGCTACGGATGGTTTTCAAAGGTGCACCCTTATAATACACATTGTAATAGTTCAGGTATGTCATAATAAGAGTATGAGTCACTGTAGCGAAGTCCTCATGCCACAGAAGAGCCAAAATTGCCACACCTGACACAAGATCCCTTGGGCACAGCTTCTATCTCCCCTTTAACAGGAGCCATGAATGCTAGACAACCTCCACCTGATGAATTTGTTCTATTAAGGACAATGCCTCTCCCTCAAATGATACTATTGGGATTAATCAAGTTCCTCAATGGATAGTTATTAAGTCTGTCTTCTAACATTTTTAATAGCATTCAGATCCTAAGAACTTCCTGGCATTGGGAGAAGACTTCCATGGTATTGTCAGTATGGCCCAGAGTGGTGAACATATAAAAGAGATATTATCAGTATATTGATGATATTGTACCTGGCCAATGACTTTTCCTAGTGAGTTCAAATATATGTTACATAACAGGGGAGAGAAAAATCAGTGCCTGTATTTTGAACTTCCAGTAGGATATCTCTCAATAATATTATTTTTCTTGAGTCTTGGCTACGAAAGAAAAAAATGAAAATGAAAAAAGGCCCCGATCACAGTAAGATTGTCAATTGTATAAAGAATAGCAGAAATAGACCTCTTCCATAAACAAATAAAACAATAAACAAAAAATTCAAATGTAAACTCAAGCCATGCTAAAAGCAGAAGAAAAGTCCAACATGTGTACAGCACGTGTCAAAATCTAGAAATGTAGGAAGTGGCCAATACTAAATCCAGTTAGTACAATTAGTAATGCATGGATACCTTCTATGACAGTCTTATGTGATATTTGAATGGGACACTGGATAATAGTGAGGTGCAGCTTCTAAGTTGTCTTTAAGGCAGATCCACCACAAATTTAATATTGTAATCTACCCCCAAAGCATGGTTTAGAGCCTCAGTGACACAGTGGTTAGAGTACAGTACTGCAAGCTACTTCTGCTGACTCCTGGCTGCCTGCAAATTTGGCAGCTCAAATCCCACCAAGCTCAAGGTTGACTCAGCCTTCCGTCCTTCCAAGGTGAGTAAAATGAGGACCCAAAATTTTGGGGGAAAATATGCTGGCTCTGTAAACCGCTTAGAGAGCACTGTAAAGTGCTATGAAGCAGTATATAAGTCTAAATACTATTGCTATTATATGAACTATGCCGCATCTGCTAGAAGAGGTCATGTATTAATGCAAGTCTCCATTCAAGGCCATTTAAAAGAATAGAGCAACTTATACCAGTAGCCCTTGACTTACGACCACAATTGAGCCCAAAATTTCTCTTGCCGAGACAAGTGTTAAGTGAGCTTTGCCTCATTTTACGAGCTTTCTTGCCAAATGAATCACTGCAGTTGTTGAGTTAGTAACATGATTGTTAAGTGAATTCTGGTTTCCCCATTGACTTTGCCTGTCAGAAGGTCACAAAAGCTAATAAAATGATCTCGGGACACTGCAGCCATCATAAATATGAATCTGTTGCCAAGTGAATTTTGAAACATGACCATGGGGATGCTGCAACAGGCATAAGTGTCATCAGTCACTTTTTTCAGTGCCGTTGTAACTTTGAACAGTGACTAAATGAACTGCTGTAAGTCAGGGACTACCTGTATTTTAAAACAACATAAAGAATAACGTTCAGAATATTACAAATGGAAGAGGATTTTATGTTTTTATGTTTTTGTATGTGTATGTTTGTGTTTAAAAATAAAAAAACTATTTAAAAAAAAGAATATTACAACTCTTTATATGTTTCAATGCTGTCAAAATAATGTAAGATTAGTCACACTTTTTAAATGCTATTTACGTATATTTCAGACAGATTTCATGCAGCTCCTTTGATTACGGTGTTTTGGCTTCAGTGCTAAAATGAATGCAGTGGAGTATTATCAGGTTTGCTGGGAGTGAACAGAAGAATAATCCCTTCTCTGCGAATCCCTCACATTCTAGATAAATTTCAAACTATAACTTAGATTTGTGCTTCAAATGGAGCAGAAACATATTGAAGCATCACAGTTATCATGAGATAATTGAGAATTGGAAACTCCTCAAGACTGCTCCTATTACTGCCATTCCCCATAGTAATTGCAAGAGGAAACATTGTATTTAAATCTGGCAACCTTGAAATGAATGTAAAGTGCCTTTTTTTCCCTTCATAAAATTTTATAACACTTGACCAAATTGTTTCATGCTACGGGAAAAAAAGCAAGTTTGTAAATCTAGCTTGCCAGCTTGCAAATCAGAAATTAGGACTCAATGTAGCATATGCAGATGGCTCCAAGGCCGAGGGGAAATACAGCTCAGTGTCTCGGTTAGAATGTGGCTTACTCCTCTAATCAAGTTTCAATGTTTCTAACATATGTTTCCTTTGGGAGGAGAATGGATTGAGTGTGGCAGGAAGGTAGCAAAGGAGGCTGAGGAGCAAAAAAAAAAAAAGAACTGAACTGCTTAACTGTTCTGTTATGTACCAGTAGAAGACGATATTTGTAGCTCAGGTTGAAATGAGCTTGGTACTCTCTAAGCTTGGTGGTTTTCTTGCAGACATTTCATTTGAAAATTACCAAATAATGTGTACAATAACAAAAGCTACTTCTGAAGGATTAGATCAAACAGAGCAAGAAATGGTTAACGTGTTCTTGTGTTCTCTGAGCTTGCTTATCTTCATGCAGACATCTCATTACCCAAACTAGATAAAATCATTGGTGCTAGTCAGGAACAGGGTATATAGGAAAACCATTTGTTACTAGCACTGATGAGGTTACCTAGTTTAACTAATGAAATGTCTACAAGAAAACAACCAAGCTCAGACAGCACCAATACCCCTCCTTTCAGCACTTAGGTACAAATATTTTCCTTTATCAAAGAAGGAGGGACAGTCAAAGTACTTTTTATGAAGATTTTTTTAAAAATCTGTTCTGAAAGCAAGTGAGAATAACTAAACAAGGATATTTTAGCCATGGAATGTATCAGGGAATTGCGCAGCCAGTGTCCAAATAAAGTCAGAGAAAACTGACATGAACTTGCAGTTTTATATAAATAAATATATTTTATAACTATATACACAGCAAACTAGATAATCAGGCAAACAGGAGCATTAGACAAATCAACACAGCAGGAACATCATGAGGTAAATTACACAGCACACAGGGGGAAAAAAGTGGGAAACTCCACACCCATAGTAACCAATCACAGCACAGATTGTCTCATGCAGGAGCCAGCAATCTACAATCGATCAGTTATGTGTGTTCTGGCTCACTGCACAACCCCACTGCTCCTGCTACTAAGTTTAAATATCTGAACAGAATGGAATTAAAAATAAAAGTTATTAAATTATCTGCAGCGAAACTGAAATGGGAAGGAGTATTTTAGAGATGTGAATGAGAATCAGAGTAATATGTCATCGCATGGAATTGAAATGAATTTCATGTTGAAATGTTGGTAAATTATACTTTTTAATAAGATATTTACAAACTGTAAGGCTGAAAGTACAGAAGAATGTCTGTAACCTGATGAATTGGAAATTACAGTTGGTCCAGAATGGGATAGCCTAACTCCTAATATTAGTAGACTATTTCAGGAGCATAGCATCTCTGCTGTGGTCATTTCACTGGTCTAACAGTAGATTTACTTCAAAGTGTTATGGGTTTACTTCAAAGTGTTATTTTTACTCTACTAGACTTGGCTCTCACTTACCTTCCAGACTGACTCTTCTGAAAGGTTTCAGGGCATTCTGTGAGGGTCTTCCCAAAAGGAGATTATTTTAGAATCCTAAACCTATGCAAAGTTAAGGCAGTAGGGACTCTAACTCTTGGCAATTCTTCTCAATAGTGGTGCAAATGGAATGGTATAAATTTCACTCTGACAGCGATATCTCAATGGAATTGAAATAAACGATGTAAAAATTAGAATTAAAAAAAAATAAAAACAAGTAATAAATGCATTGTGAATGATGTAAAATAGTAATGCTATAAACATAGACGGTAATTCAAGAAATGATATTATAAGCTGTTTAACCTGTTTAACAGGAATGTAAAACTAAGTCTTTGTGTGATGAATAAAAAAAAAATCTTGTATTGTTCCTCCATACAAAGGAAATATAGCAAGCATGTATGTAAAAATAACCACTACAAAATGCTTAGTGTATATTATTTTCTTGGCAAGGTATTTGGCAGAGTTCTGATTGAAATGGTACAAGAGGTGACAATGAATAATATTTGTTGAATTGAATTGAACAGCTGCAGTGTGACTGTTTTCCAGGCAGTTAGCTCAGGTCATATTTGTTTGCTCTTCATCAAGGCATTGAGATAGGCATGAATGTGAGAAAAAAGTGTTTATTGTACTTTTGTTGATTTAAGGAAAGCATACACTAAAGTGAATAGGCTTAAATTGTGCTTTGAATGAATATGAAGTTGAAAATCGCTTGCTGAATGTGATAAGAATGGCATACGATGGAAGTAAAGCATGCATGCAAATATAGGGAATTTGTAGCAAATAATTGAAGAGCAGTAAGACAAAGATGTGCGATGTCTGCTTATTTGTTTAATGTATTTATGGGTAAATGAAAGCTGGTGGTAACATTAGAGAGGTGTTGGCTGGGGACATGAATATATGTGTATGCAAATCATGCTGTGTTGTTTGCTTAGAACCTGAAGGATTTGCTTCAAATGGGAGATAGGCTATAACATGCAGTGAGGAGTGTGAATCTGAAAATTAATATCACACATTGTAGTAATTTGACAAGGAAAAAGATGTAGTGAACAATTGCAAAGTATGCATAAATGGCAAAAATTAGAAAAATTGAATGAATATCTATACCATGGTAGATTGTTTAATTAAAATGAAAAACAAATGAAGGCATTTTAATAAATGTCAGTGCTGGTAAAAAGGCAGTGGAAGGCAGGTGATTTGTTATGAAGTATCAAAAAGTGAAAATGGTTGTAAAAGAGTTTGCTTCTGCCTACTCTGGTATACGGAAATGAATTTGGGTACATAATGAACTGAGACTGAGAAATGTGAGAAGTGAGTTTGATACAAGAAGAAGAGATAGGGTCATGAATGTATAGGTGCTGAATGAATAACCATTGAGTACCAAAAGAAATTGATTAGTGTGAAAGGAATATATTAAGGTGGTTTGTTCATCTAGAGGCAATGAACGAATGAGGATTGAATTGTAAAACAAATACATGAAGTGGATGAGCAGGAAGGGGAGACTGAGAAGGTTGTAGTCAGATGGAGCCAATGAGATCCTAAAAAAGAGAAAAGTAAGAATTTTGAAGAATAAGAAGCAAGAATCATTTGCAAGGTTTAGAAAGTGTGGACAGATATAGTGAACAATATTGACATAGTTCTAGCTATGTTTTTTTGTCTTTCTTATTCTGTGCCAACAAATAAAGAAATAAATCTAAAAAGTATAGCATGATAGATATTTACACATTTATTTATTTGATTTGTCAATCGCTTACAAGATAATAGGTATAAGTATAAACATAGTTATAAACATGTATGTTTTAAAAGAAAATGTCAAAGTAGCAAACTCATTGAATTTAATGAGTTTATCCCTAAGGAAGCCTGCATAAGACTGTGTTATTTAGACATTCAAAATCCATAGCAAAATGAAAGCAGATCTTATTAATCCTTTCAGGTCTTTTATTTTGAATGGTGATATTAATGCTTTACAGAATTATTGATTAATGTCATTTAGAGCCAAATCAGGATTGTTAAATGTTTTCATAAAGCACACACATTGTTTTTAGTAAGATCTATTAGAGCAGACAAGATAAAGGGAATTTTTAAAAATGCAGTAGTGCATCATAAAATACAAATGAATCTTTTTTTTTTTTCAGAAATTCAGGAGAAAATGAACACTATGTAAGGTAGTATTGATGGTTAATTAAAACCAACACATCCACTAGGAGACAAAAATCCATCCAGAACAATAAACATAAATTCTTGGCTTTTTCTTGACTTTTTCTGCCACCAAATCAAATAACTTGTTAATTACAAAAGGATGAACAACTGCTGAGATAGTTTTAAACATCGACTATCAATAGAATGTGATAACATCCAATACAATCAAGAAATGTTTTAGATGAGCCCAGGTTCACACACAAGGATAGTGTGCAAGATTATAAGACAAGACTTACTTACTTATCTTCCTCCCTCTGAAGTAAATTGAAAACCAATAAAAGTTCAGTGAGGAATTAATCTTATAATCAAAAGTACCAGAAACCCCAAGAAGAGAAAGTGGGAAAAAAAGAGCAAAAAAGAAACAGCTTGCATGTATTTGGACTATTTGGTGATCTTTGGATTTTTGGTTATTATATTTGAATGACTAAAATCAATCGGGTGGTTGTTTAAAAATTTATACAATGGCACCACTTCTGGATGAATTGAAAATGGAACTTAAAAAGTACAAAGAAGATGCACAAGAAGGGAAGGATTCTTTTGGCTTCGTTTTTCAATTCTTAGAAATGGAGATTTGGAACTATGAGAAACAACAAGAAAAGACTGCAAAACAAGAAGACTGGGACAAAGAAGAAGCCATCTTTAATGAACAAGTAATTCTATGTGGGGAAGAAAAAGGAAAGGGGGGGGAAGAGAATGGAGAATTTAAGACTTAAAAAAACAACCAAAGAAAAGAAAAATAATTTGAAAAATAAGTATAATACTGGAAAGCAACAGAAAAGGGGAATACAGAAGAGAGAAATAGAGGTAGAGAGACAAGGGGGTAAAAAGGGAAGAGAGAAGAAGAGAGGGAAGAAGGAAAGGAAAAGAAGTTACAAAGGACCGGAGCAAGATATAGAGAAACAGGACCTATTTAGAGATAATGGGTGAAAATCTAACTGAAAAAGGGATTCTGTAAAGGTACATTACAGAATTATGTACAGGTACATAAGATTGTATTGTTATATTAGTAATAGAAATAACTTTAGAAAACTGGAAACAACGTATGATTAAAATGAGGGATAAAATAGTTAGTGTAATTTAGTGAAATGTTTGTGAATAAAATAAGTGAAATAAAATAAATGAGAAAACTGAATTAGGAAGGAATGGGAACATTTTAATTAGTTAATGTTTTATAAAATATAAGTGAAGAGCGGGGGGAATTAACTATGGAAAGCTTATAATTGTTCCCATAGAAGTATGAGGTCTATTTGAAAAGTAACGTGCAAAATGTTAAGACTTTAATGAATATTAATATTAATGATATAATTGAATTGGAATGGAATGTTGTTTTAATTATATATATTTATAATTTTTTTCTTTTTTTAAGAATACAGTGTATACAGAATGTACCATTTAAGAATGTACCAAGCAGAATCCGAAGGGAAGTTATGTATTATATTGAATGTTACAACTTTGGGGAAAAGATATAAAGGCGTCATACTCCAATCAGTAACTACAGGAGAAATTTTGTTTAATGAGAAAAGATAATAGATAATTGAAACAGGACAGACAAAAAATATAAATACAATGATTTGAATTGAGATGAGATAATTAAAATAAAATTGAGAAAATTAAAAGAGGGGAGAAGCTATGTAGAAAATGTAAAATAGTAATAAGATATGGAATAGAATATAAAAATGAGCATGAACCTGAATTTGTGTCTGTATGAAGAAATATAACCCGGGATTATCCTGCTTTCAAAAAAGATGTTTTATTTGTATTTTTTTCTCTTTGTGAAAACTCAAATAAAATTTACAAAAATAAAAAAAAGTACCAGAATTTTCTGATCCCTTTCATTATCAAGGTTTTTGGTCCAGGTTGTGATATCATTTCTAAAATAAGAGTGATAGTTCCATCACATATGGAAGGTGGTATTTGTTTTGGAAGCCTCTTCCATTTGACCAGTTTGGTGGACCAATTGTCTTCATGAAGAGATATTTGGGATACAAAGGTTTAGATTATAACATAGGAAGAACTATTAATTTTTGCTGGTTTTTAAATTAATGGATGCCAAGTACTATGAGAGTGGGCAATAGAGTTTGGCCTGAGAACAAACATTAAAATAGTAACAAGCAGAGGCCATAGCATGACTATTACATGGAGATGAAGCTAGCTGTGATTGGCTTTCCTTCCTTTAAGTTATAATTTAACCAAGGAAATCTAAGAATCAATGAAGATGGCCCAGTCATCATAAGGGTCCACTTTTTTTTGCACTTTTTATTATTATTATTTTTAATTTTATGAGAATACAACACAATACATCCAACTTATCCTTGTTATACATATATACATTTTACTTCATCATTTATAATCCCCTTATTTAAAATATTAATTACTAATTAATCTAATCATAATTACTAATATTTCGACCTTGTCTTCTACTATATAACCATTTATAAAATGCATTCCATGTTTTATAATATTTAGACTCTCCTTTGTCTTTTATTTCTAAAGTTAACCTATGGAACTTTGTTCATTGTTGGCTGGCTGAAATTTCTATCCCATAGTCTGAAAAATAGTCCAACATATATATATGTGGTAGGGCAAATGTCATGTTCTCTTTGGCTGGTGTTAGCAATTTGAAAGTGGAGGAGATTTCTGTAAATTTGTTGCCATGGACAAACTTTCAAACTAGTTTCAACTGGCAGCTTCCACTCTTTGCAAGTTGGAAGACTATTTAAAATTGCCTCAAAGGATCCTAATGGTTTTCTGAATGCTCTTGGGAAATTACTGCCTACTCTGTCACAACCACTACCACTACCATGCTGGCTCAGGAATTCTGGGAGTTGAAATCCACAAATTGTAACGTTGCAATAGTTGCCCATCCCTGAGTTAAGTCCTGGCTGATTAGTGAAAAATGAAAATGGCTCAGGTACTCAGGTAATTGTGCTATTGTTCTTAAACACTTTATTCTCCCTGACAGAGCTGAGGTAAACCAAGGTTCTTGGTTTACCAGGTAACTGAGAGCTGTCAAGCAGTGAGGTAGAAGATTGAAGCATAAATAGAATAGATTTTTTTATTGACCGTGTGATTGGACACATAAGGAATTTGTCTTTGGTGCATATGCTCTCAGTGTATATTAAAAAAGACACATTCATCAAGAATCATAAGGTACAACACTTAATGATAGTCATAGGGTACAAATAAGCAATCAAATCATACTAGGAAACAATCAATATAAATTGTAAGGATACAAGCAACAAAGTTACAGTCATACAGTCATAAGTGGGAGGAGATGAAAAGATTAATAGTAATAATAATGCAGACTTATTAAATAGTTTGACAATGTTGAGGGAATTATTTGTTTAGCAGAGTGATGGCATTTGGGGGAAAACTGTTATTGTGTCTAGTTGTTCTGGTCTCTATAGCGTCATTTTGAGGGTAGGGGTTGAAAAAAATTATGTCCAGGATGTGAGGGGTCTGTAAATGGAGGAACCTCCATGATGAACCAAACCAAACATGGAGGGAGGTCTCTCTTGCATGCCCATTTAAATTTATACTTTGCCAGTGAGTGCCACAAAAAAGCTTATTTTTCTCTCATTAGATACACTAATATCTGATATAATGTCAGAACACATCATTGATGTCTTCCTATATTGTACTGCATCGCTCTTGAGATGTTGAATGAAGGTAGCTGGAATCATCAGAGGCTTGCTGTGAACAATCTTCATCATTCTCTGCATTCTGACTTAGATATCAGTGTTGGAGCAACTGCTTGTCAAATTCATATGAATTTTTTGTCATCTTGTGAATCTTGAGGATGCAGAAAGGGGATGCGTCAAAATGAGGGCTACCATTGGGTTGCTCAATCTTTGCTCTTTCTGATTGATTAAATTGCCTAGTTTGTGAGTGGTCCCATAGTTAATGGAGATAAGATCAATGCCTCCCTGAGTGTTAGATGTTTTCCTGTCTGCTTAAAGAAGGTAGTTATAAGACCTTTATTGAAAAAAATATTTTCCTTGATTGGAAAGATACTTTAAATTGTAGGGCAGTTTTAAATATTTCATTCTGGGATCAGTAGATTGAGAATGTGGTTGGTGTAACTCAGGGGTGGGATTCTACCAGTTTGCACCTATTCACTAGAACCGGTTGTTAACATTCTAAGCAGTTCGGAGAGCTGGTTGTTAGAAGAAATTATGAGCCTAATCCTGTAAGGAAGGCAGGAAGGAAACATTCTGGTGTTGCTTACAGAAACTGCCTCTCCGTTAACCCTTATTACATTCTTGGCAGGACTGGACTTCCTGTCTCAGGAACGTCTCTGGAGTTTTGCTGGCCCTCCTTTGCTGGTACTTTGCTTGTGTGGAGTGACCATTCAAAGTTATAATGGCACTGAAAAAAGTGACTTATGACCATTTTTCACACTTACGACTGTTGCAGCATCCCCACAGTCATGAGAGGCCAGGCGAGGAGATGCGTGCCTCGATGTGAGTGATATTGAGTTGGCCATGCCCAGCCAATAACATGACCACCAAGCCATGTCCACCCAGTCACATGACCATCAAACCATGCCCACCAACTAAGCCATGCCCACAGAACCGGTTGTTAAAAAATTTGAATCCCACCCCTGGTGTAACCGTCCAGTTAGATTTGGATGAACTTGATATTCTGGATAAATTTTAATCAGGATTTCACATGGAATGTGACATTGAGACTGCTTTGGTCAAATTGGTAGAACATCTATGTTGGCCACCAAATGACCCTGTAGTTTTCTTGGATTTTTCACATTTTTTCTATAAATAATCATATAGTAGTAGTGGGTCACCTGGATGAGATAGGCCCTGGCTGGGAGCACTGTTGTGCAATGGTTCTTAGGAAGACTATGGCTAGAAGCTGGAAATTGGGACATCATTGTTCAACATCTAGATAACTGGTGTCATTAATCTATGGTATTCTTTAAGATTACTTTTTTTTCTAGGCTATTTACTTGAAATGTTGGAGAAGGTCATTTAGAATTTTGGAATAGAAACAATTTGCAGCAAGGAATTGAATGAGGAAGAACAAACTTGAAATTAAAGCCTGACAAGTTAGAACCACTGTTGGTGAGGCTAAAGCAGCACTCTGAAACAGAGATAAATACATCAGTATTTATTTTTAGTATACTGGTTAATACTACATCCATTCATCTATCCTATCTATTTATCCATCCACCAATCTATCCATCCATCCATTCATCCATCTGCTCTGTCCATGCATCTTTCTACTGAATAAATCTATCTGTATAGCCATCATCTATTTTTCTTTATTTCCTTCCTTCCTTCCTTCCTTCCTTCCTTCCTTCCTTCCTTCCTTCCTTCCTTCCTTCCTTCCTTCCTTCCTTCCTTCCTTCCTTCCTAACTTCCTTCCCTTCTTTTCTCCCTATGCATCCATCTGTCCATCTGTCCATCTGTCCGTCTGTCCGTCTATCTGTCTATCTGTCTATCTATCTATCTATCTATCTATCTATCTATCTATCTATCTATCTATCTATCTATCTATCTATCTATCTATCTTTAATCTATCCAGCTATGTAACATCTGCTCCACTGACCAGACTAACAACCTATTTCAATCCTTCAGCTGAATGCATGGAGTTTAGAGCAGAACCAGCTGAGGGTATTCAGTCAATCACCGAAAAATCTGAAGAGGGTTAGTTTATGGCAGCTTCACATTCATCGGTTTTATAGGCTCCTCACCCAGGTATGACTCATATTCTGAAATAAAGTAGAGTATGTTTTTAAAAAGAAACAAATAAAATGGAACTCATTTTGAAGTGTGGATTACTAGAATCAATAAGCTGTATTTTATTGCTTTTTAAAGATGTTTATTTTGGATCTATCAATTCCTGAAACTCAAATAATTCAAAAATTCAATTTGATCATAAAACAATTTGTTCAATTCAGCTTATATACTAGAAAAGGGTTATGAAATTACATGGGCTTCACTTGGAGGTAAAATAAGAAAAGATGTAATGACTTCTAAAGTCTTCATTTTTCAAACATCTGTTTTTCTATAGATTTGTTGATCTTTGTAATTAGCAACATCAATGCATGTACAACAAATACAGGAGGAAAAGGTCAAATAAGTAAACACCCGAGTATTGTGCTTTGCTTTGCTTTTGCTTTGGTGTAAAAGTCTTCAAGCCTTGAGGCTGGCTGGGTGATGAAGCCCAGGTGAGGTTACAACGAACAGAGAAAGCCAAGGAAAAGATCCAAATTGGTTTTTCATTTAAACTGATCGAATACATCAATTTTTTTTTTTAATTAAGGGTTTATCTGGGCTTGCCAAATAAATTTTTAAACCTCATGAGAGGTGTTAGTTGTTAGTGGTGAAGTGTGGAAGAACAGTATTTTAATGTTTGCTATTACAAATGTTTTCCTCATTCATATCTCTTGGCTATCTCCTACAATATGTGATCACCCACAGTAATAATTCCTGGTAGTCACTTGAACTGGAAAATTTGTCTCAATTTTTTATGCTTTTGGGAAAGCAGTTGTGGTAGAGTGTTGACATAACTTTTATGTCCTAAAAGATGAGGTGGTTTTATTTATTATTTATTTATTTATTTATTTATTTTATTTTATTTATTTTATTTATTTTATTTATTTTATTTATTTTATTTATTTTATTTATTTATTTATTTATTTATTTATTTATTTATTTATTTATTTATTTATTTATTTGATTGATTGGATTTGTCAATTGCTTACAAGATAATAGGTAGAAGTATAAACATGAGTAAGAATACAGGAAATAGGTACAAATAAATGGGGACAATAGGACAGGGATGATAGGCACAATTGTGCACTTATGCACGCCCCTTACAGACCTCTTAGGAATGGAGTGAAGTCAACAGTGGATAGTTTAAGGTTAAAAGAGTGGGAGTTAGAGGATGTAACAACAGAGTCAGGTAGTGCATTCCAGCATTGACCACTCTGTTGTTGAAGTTGTACATTCTGCAATAAAGTTTGGAGCGGTTTACATTGAGTTTGTATCTGTTGCGTGGTCTTGTACGGTTGTGGTTGAAGCGTGGTCTTGTATGGTTGTGTTGCGTGGTCTTGTATGGTTGTGGTTCTTGACTGGTAGGACATTGTAGCAGATAATTTTGTGTACTACGCTTAAGTCCAACCGTAGGCAGCGTAGTTCTAGGTTGTCCAAATTTCAAATTTCATTTAAATGAAATCTAGCAGGAAGGAGAGAAAGACAGAAGGAAGGAGGGAATTGGCAAATATAAAATTAAGAAATATTTGTCTGACAAGTTGTAAAGGCTTCTTGGGAGAAATTCCTGTCCAGAACTTGATCAAACGGAATAAAAAACAAACCTGTGATGGCTTCATAAACCTTCCGTCCATTGTAGAGAAGAGAAACAATATAGTCTTAAGGACAGCAATTTGGACTTGGTCAGGGAATCCAGTGTTAATTCCTTCACCAGCTATAGATGAACTGTAATTTTCAACAGGCTTATACTGTGTCCTGTAAAAATATCAGTGGCTGCTTCACATAGTTATGAAACATTGCAAAGCAATTTTGCATCTGGCATTTTGTAGAACAATATTAAATGATTAGAAAAATGAGCACTGACCAGCTTGATGCAAAGTCTGGAGCATGGTTATTGGTTATGATTATGATGACATCACTTGTCTCATACTGGCCAATGGGAATAACATAATTTGTATCATTTCCACAACGATGTCACAATGCCCATCATGTTGATTGACCCTTCCTGTCCCTCATTCTGTGGATATCCATGATCTACAACGCAAATTGCAGTGCTAGTTCCTTTGAAAGATGATTTCTGCTTTTCTTTCTGCATCAGTGATATTAATTTGGGAATTATGAAAAATTGCCTAGAGCCAAATCTTAAGCAATCTGTATTTTCCACCATTTTTTCTTTAAACACTATTTATTTATTTATTTAGTTATAATATAAATAAATCATATCTACTGATTTATATAACCTCCTCCTTTCTGCCTCTAGGGCACTTGAGGCAGCTAACAATAAAAACTGAAGAAACTGAAGAAAAAAAAAGTTTTGACTTGCTTCTGAAATGAAATCAATGGAGGCTGAGTGCAATTAGTTTGTGAGTAACATAGGAGCAAGCCATCTTGTGTATGATGAACAAATTGGTCTCAGAAAGTGAGAGCCGTTTGAAGAGGCCTCTTCTGCTAAATTTAAAGTCTTGAAAGGTTCATCTTGAGAGTGGCAGGCTCTCAGATACTCAGATCCCAAGCCATTTGTGCCTTGAAAGGTTAAAGCAATTCCTTCAATTGTACTAGGAAAACAATTGGCAACAGTTTGCTCTTCAGCATGGGCATAGTATATTCTGACACTGAGCTCCTCTTATTAGTTTAGCTGCTACCTATTACCCAGATGAGGTTTCTGGGCACTATCCTTAGCCAAATTGAGATACAATGAATGTATACAAGGTATGAAGTCATCACGATAATACCTTGCTTAGGAAAACTCGGTGGGTCAAATGTTATGCAACAAAAATACACATACTATTGAGTGTATGAAGGTGAATCAACATTCATCATCACAGCAATGACAAAATGCTTGAGGAAATATAAAATATACAATTACCTAAAACTTACTATCTTAGTTGAAATTGTCCTTCCTTTTCCCTTTGTAATTCTGATTTTAAAATAGCGATGTCATTCAGCACCAAAAGACTTATTAATAAGGAGGAAAAATTTCTAGTGAAGGATTATCATCTTGATCAGTTTTATGAAAAATTTCATTAAATCTTATCCTGTATATCATCCAAAACTTTGCCAGCAAAACACTAGATGAAACAGGTTGCTTTCTAAGAGTGGACGACTAGAAAAATTCATTACCTCATAAAATACTTTGCCCATAGTAGCACAAATTATGACAGAAATTAATCAGTGTGTGATAAGTAATTAAATCCTCCCATAATTATATTCATATTTAAATATATTTATCTGTTCTTCTACTACTTGCTTTGATGTAAGGATTGCATTTGTGATTAATTCATTTCTTTGGGTGGTGAACCTTTTAAAAATACTATTTTTGCTGGAATATTTCTCTTCCATGTTCCAACTTTTTCAAGAACAGCTGATCTGATTTCTTAAAACTCATTTTTCTTCCTCCTGCTAATAGATATAAAATCTATCCCATTCCCAGAATACTAGAACCAGAGGTTCTAATGAAATTAAATCTTGGAAGAATCAGGATTGGCAAAAGACTTGCTTTACACAATGTGTAATTAACTTTGGAATTTGCTGCCATAAGATGTAGTGCCAGCTACCAGCTTGGTTGAGTTAAAAAATGATTTGGATTAATTCTTGGAGATCAACAGCTCTTAGATTAGAAGGCCATCTGCTGGGAATCCAGTGGGCTTTCTTGTGTGATGGTTGGCCAATGTGACATCCAGCAGAGAAATGCCCCTAATGCTCTTGCCTCCTATTTTCCCACAACACCAACCCTGTGAGATAGGTTGGGCTGAGAGAGAATGATTGGCCCAAAGTCACCCAACTGGCTTCCATGGGTAAGGCAGGACTGGAACTCACAGTCTCTCATATTTTAAGTCCTACTTCTTCAGCATTGCACCCAACTGGGTCTCCTCCTTTTGCTATATAGCCAGGTTTTTCAACTGCTCCAGTAAATGATAAAACTATAACTTAGATCCTAACTTGCTCCTACATGTAAGAAAATGCATTTTTATTAGTTGCTCCCTTCAAGCATCGCACAGCACAACTTTGCCAATTATTTCCCATCTCCAGAAGTAACATTTGCAAGGAGGACGATGTAGAACATTCTTGGAGCATGAATTCAGTTCTTTTCATGGAAGGAAGCTAGACTCCAAACCAATCAAACTTGTATCTGTCAGAAGAAGAAAAAGACAAAGTGGTTTTTCCTCACAGTCACTCCATACTATGCAGACCTCAAAATCTAGAAATAGGAATAGGAGAAGCCAGCCTACATTTTGGTTGGGGGGCAGTGGGGAAGGAAATCAAAGAAATCTTTTCACATTGATAATTGCAAGCAGTCTGGTTATGGCTCCAAAAGCAAGGACCTCTTTAATTTATTCTCACACAATACTTTTTCTTTATTGTAAAATATGGTTACTGTATCCAGGAGTTGAGAGTTCACAGTGTGATAAATTACTAGGTTTTTAACAATATCTTTTCTTTTACCACAGAGAAATACTGTATCATTAACATTGTAATCATACAAATATCTATGAATCTATTTGGTTGGAAAAGCAAGGATCCCTTACAAATGCAATCTTACAGAAAGCATTTTCCTATAAGACTAATTCACTTACTTTTCAACCTTAGCTATATGAGTCTAACAAAATTTTGCAAAACCTGATAAAAAAATATTTCTGAACTAACTATATTATATCTTTTTCAACATAGAGATACTGAAATAAAATAACTGATGGCCCACCTGCTCAATTTGCAGATTCAAAGCAGATGGAATAGGTAAAATAATCTAATAGTTGTGCAGGCTGGCTGAAACAATATACTCCCTTTGTGGGTTGGTTTTCCTTGATTCCATTCTTGTGGTGGCACAGTGGTTAGAATGCAGTATTGCAGGCTAATCCTGCTGACTGCCAGCAGTTTGATTATTCATTCATTCATTCATTCATTCATTCATTCATTCATTTTCATTCATTCATTTATTTATTTTTCACCAGCTCAAGATTGATTCAGCCTTCCATCCTTCCGAAGTGATGACCCAGATCTCATATATCAAGGGAGTGGCCTTTAGAACCAATTTTTCATACAATTTATTTATACATGAAGAAATCTAATGTTTTTCAATCATTGTGCAGATACTATAGGGACAGACAGACAGACAGACAGGTTATGATATCATTCATATTCTGTTTTTACAATCATTCCATTATAGTTTATATTGATTTGCCCATAGTGGTTTAATCAGGTTACTGTACATGTAGGTTTGGGAACAACTGTTGTAAAGCAGGCAGAAACACTATCTAACAAATACTAAAAAATGAATTGCTGGCAGGGATGATAAAATAATGAAGTCACCCTCTGGTATCTTCTAAACTTAGCGCCTGTTGGATTGTTGATTGTTGACTGTGGCAGTCCCTATTGTGCTAATTTTCTCCTATGCAGGGACTGGAATAACAGAGAGAGGCTATGAAGGAGCCATCGTAGGTGTCTTTCCTATATGCATTGCTGATAGTGACAAACAAATCACATCAGTTCCATTTTATTAAAAGTGAGAGTGAAGCAGAAACTACTTACCAGTTGTAGCTTATTTTCAGCTCAGCAGTTCGAAAGGTTAATTCAGGACACACATCAACTCTTCCTCCCCTAATTTGCTTTTTTTTTTTTTTTAATTTTGTATAGTTTGCAAATAGAATATTTTTAGGTGCAGATGTCAAAGTGAAGTAGTCTGAATTTAATTGAAGACTAGAGGATATTGGAGGATAGTTTACATCTGGGTACTTTTTAGATATATTTTTTTTTACTGCAATTCTTAGCTCAAACAAAATGCACAGTGTATGTATCAGCATATCATAGATTTAAAATTATGTTTTCAAAGTACTTCTAGAGTTGCATATTTATTATCTATAATATCTTTAAATGGGTGAATGTATGTGTATAAACACAGAGCAGTAAACAAGAGAGCAGAAGTGGAACAGACTCAGGATGCTCACCTGCAAATTTGACAGACTGATTTGCTATTTTTGAGCCCTAGCCTGCAAAGGGAAATTCACATTTTATTCTCTTGCCTGGTTCATTAATGAAGGCTCTGTTCCACTGACAGTCTCCTTCTCTATCAAGACATTCCTCTTATCTCGAGCATACCTGATTCTTATCATCGTGCAGCTATTACCCAGTAGCATTTCTGTTCTATAGGGTCCTGGAGATGTATGAATATCCAGGTGAATTGCAAAGTACTAATATAGAGATTAATTAAATTGGCATAGTCAAGCAGAAATAATCTTTCCTGCTCTCAAGGCATGTGGGTATGTATGCATGTACCCTGCAACACTGCGCCTTCAATCTTCGAGCGGGAAGTTGCATTTCTCTCTAATGACAGGTTGAAAAGTAGTCAGCTATTCTTTGAATCATTTGTAGAAACCAGCAGGATAAGACATTAACAAGCTTAAAAGGCATTACCTGTCTAGTCCTACCAGGAGGTTTATGCTGGCTGTAGGGGTTTCACATATCTCTTGTACTTTCATGAGGGAATTAGTTAAAATTGCCATAGTGGAAAGTATTTGATTTAGATTAATCTCACTTTCCCAAGCAGTGGAGACTCATTATTCTGATTGGCTGTTCTACCCATACTGCCCTTAATGCTTCATCTATACACTCAAGGAAAGGGGAGGGAAGCCTTCCATGCAAAGCTCTCACTGGATAAGTAAAATAGATCATTATTAGCTTTGCAAGAAAAAAGCCTTTAAAAGCCTAAAATAAAATGTAAAAACCTGGGGGAAAAAATATGTGTAATGTACCGAACATTCACAATTAGAGCAAAAGTCACTCCTTCCTTTCTCTTCTAGACAGCTGTTAATTGGGCCTTTTAAAACTAAAAATCCCCAGGTGTGACCATGTGTGCTGCTTGTTAAATGTGCATCACCTTTCAGAGAAGGTCAGACCACCAAAGGTGTGCAAGTGCAATCCTAAACAGTAGCCTTCTTTACTCTAATCTTTTTTCAGGCATGTTGAAATGCATTTCCCAAAATTCCACTGTTGGGAATTGGGGAGTTGTAATCCCAAAGTATACCTGGGTTGTATTATGTAGAAGAAGGTTGCTAGAAACATTTACTTCAGAATAAATCCCACTACATAGAAGAAAGCCATCTCGTCTTCAGTTTTCATCGTTAAGGCAGTTGTTTTTGACAGATGGGTGGTTGTAATTAAATATACTTTCATGAAAATATTAATTGATATTATAAGATAGTCTTCATCTTACAACCAGTTAGCCACCATTACAAATTCCAACTGACCGATTTGGAAGGTATTTATGAACCTGATTCTAAGTTCTGATGGCCATGTCTTTCCATGTGGTCACATGACCATACTTCAGGTGTTTGGCAACCGGGCTGCCATTAGGGCTGTTTGCAGTGTCCTGTGGTCGTGTGATTACCATTTTATTACAGTTTGTCCAAAAACTAATATTTACTTCCAGTTTTCAGCAAAACTGTGCCCGTAGAAAACCAATGGTTTACTTAACGATTGCGGTGTTTGCGTTATGAAATTGATTCTATTAATGACAAAAAAGTCATGAAATCAGGTTGATCATGAGTTACAACTGTGATGGATAGGCTCCATTCTAGTCATAACTCAAGGATTACGTGTATACCAACCTAAAACAACAACTTAATGAGAAACTGATGGTGGCCTTCTACCGCTGTACCATAGAGAGCATTTTAACATACTGCACCTCTGTATGGTTTGCCAGTTGCACAGTGGCAGATAGGAAATCACTCCAGGGGGTTAATGTCATTGCCCAGAAGATCATTGGTTGCCCTCTCCCCTGTTTGGAAGAGCTTTATAGCTCCTGCTGCCTTAAGAAAGTTCAAAACATTCTCAAAGATCCATCTCATCCTGGGAACCCTTTTCTTGAACTATTACTATCTGGCAGATGGTACAGAATAATAAAAACAAGGACAAATAGGCTGAAGAACAGCTTCTGTCACAGGGCAGTAGCTCTTTTGAATTCTGCTGTATAGTGAAGTGTTGGTGTGGTGTCGGGGGTTTCTGGTTCAATGTGTGAAGGGTGAAGGATGTGTGTTTGTGCTTATTTTCATGGTCATGATGTGCACTGAAGATGGTGTTTGATTTTGTTGTATGAGGTGCAATGACAATAAAGTAAACTAAACTAAACTAAACTAAACTTAATATATTTTGGAATCCACAGTTCTGTTTTGATCTTAATTTCAAGCAGAGAGATACATAAAAAAATATTTAGAAATATTGCAGCTCTCATGTTTCCACCATACTTATTGACCTGACATTTCTCAGGTATGGATGGGAAATGGCCACCAGAATTTTCTAGCTGCTTCATTAGAAACGAGAACTGTAAACTCTGTAAGACCAGCTAAGTTGGTGTTCCTTGTCATTACACTCAGAACAGAAGTTCAAAGAGCAAGACAGCTGAACCAGGGAGAACAGCCCACCCTATCACTAAGACTGATGTGAGCTCCATTTCCATTAAGGGTATGGAAATTCTACCTAAATTTTCATTTTGACTGAAGAAGTTACTTGGATGAGTAACGAAACGTCTCAGTTTTAATAAACTTTGGTCCAGTTGCCATGATTTAACCTTTTAAGATACTTTTGTCCTGGATGATTGAATCTTCATTTACATGTTGCCAGGGAAGTCTAACAAGGTTTTATTTGACTTCCAAAGAAGAAACATTTTCCAAAAAGAAAGTTGAAAATAGAAGTTAAGAGAGTTTAGGTAAATTATTAAGAAAGCCAAAAAGGACCTGAAGGACAATATATCTAATAACATTGACTCACAACATTAAGATAATTAAACACACAGAACCTGGAAACCTGGAAATGAAAACTAAACAGGATTGTGCAGCTATGTAGAGAATCTAAATGATGTCTCTTCATCACAGAACATTTGGCACATGCCTGAAGGGATGTCTTTAAAGGGGTGGGGGGAGTCTAGAAACCAAAGCATGTAATGTGGACAAAAAAATGAAATTCTGTACGAACTGGCACACTGAAAACAAACAAATCATCTATGGTGTGGCACCTGAAGTTTTGAGAGGGGGGGAGGGAGGGAGAGAGGGAGGGAGGGGGAGAGAGGAGGGGGAAAGAGAGAATATTTTGCTAAAAATAATTAGCAGGCCATCTACAGATATCATTAATCATACAGAGGTCTTTGACAGTGTCAACCTGTTGTGAATAATATGTAATATGCAGACCTGATAGCTCTGTATGTTGCCCACCCAGGTGTAAGGCCAAGGACAGGACTGGGTTAGAATGGAGAGAACCAAGAAAAATAACTATTCTGTTCTTCCCCAGTATTTTAAGATTATACAAAATTCTCTTGTAATTAGCTTTACTAAAATTCTTTTTATTGAAGGAGCAGCTACCACATAAATTATAAGTATTTATGGTATTCTCTATCTTTTATGCCATCTTACAAAATCCCCAACTAGCATTAGAATATAATATAGAAATACATGTTGGAAAGGTGGCTTCAAAAGCAGATTAAAAAAGCATCAGGTAATCAAAAATCCAACAAAAATAGTAACTTCAAATGGTTAAATGATAATGAAATGCTACTAAGCCACCCAATAAACAAATATATTTTGACTGCCACCAGAAATATAGCAAAGTACCATAGTACCAAGGGAAGGAGTCCAGGGACGAAATCATACTTTGAGGTTCCACTACAAAATGGGTTTCTCTTTATAGCTCTGCTAATGACAATTCATGTATGAGTTTGTAGGCTCAGATTTGATGTGAAGATATCATAATTTATGTTCTGAATTATCCAAGTATTTTAGATTTATTACATCACTTTTCGTTAGCACTACTTTGCACATTGCATGTATATGGATACAAACCTAACAATGTGGTTTGTCTAAATCACCACTAAGTTCTAGACATTTGGGATTTTCTAGTTCACAGGACTTAGCTACTTACTTTTACATTCGCTGGGCAATTCACTATTGGATAAATTTTGGTGTTGTAGCTTTTATAATACCTTTGGAACATAGCTCATTTGGCTGGTACTAAATAAGTGGAAGGTTCTCTAGCGATTATTTTGGAATCAATGACCAATTGGCAAAGTCCTTCCTGCCTGCCTGGCCTCCGCCCTTCCCTCCCTTCTTTCCTCACTACTTTCTTACTTTCTTTTCTTTTCTTCTTTCTTTCTTTCTTTCTTTCTTTCTTTCTTTCTTTCTTTCTTTCTTTCTTTCTTTCTTTCTTTCTTTCTTTCTTTTCTTCTCCCTTTCTCTGTTGCATATGTGTGAAAATCATCACCTATGCTTTAAATCCAAGAAATTGCACTGGATGCTTTTGAAATCTCATATTCAGTTGTTTACACACATTGTAATTATCACTTTAAGTTTCTCAATGACTAATGTAGCCCTGTGGTTTTATACAATACAGGCTTTCACTGAAAATTGAGCATCAGTTTTAGCACTACATTGCCCTCTGCTGTTCTGGGAAGAAATCAGTCTACGGTATTCTTCTCCAAGACATCAGAATTGCTAACTGGAATATGGCTAATGAGGCTGAGCAGAAAATTGGTGGAACTAGTTAACCAGGAGTATTTAGAAAGGCAGAGAAGAAAGAGACATGCAAAATTAACTTTACAGTATTCACTAACTGGGCAACTTGTTCTAATGCTAGATAATTTTCCTGGCTTCCAACTTATAATATTAGTGTATCACCCTTGAAACTCCATTTGTTTCTTCCCCAAACTCCAAAAACTTTAACCTTAGACTGTCTACTATTGACCTCACCCCTTTCCTAAGAGGTCTGTAGGGGGCGTGCATAAGCGCACCAACATGCCTAACATCCCTGTCCTATTGTTTCTTTTATTTTTTTATTTTTCTTATATGTATGTATTCATAACTTATATGTATTCATAACTATGTTTTTAGTTATACCTATTATCTTGTAAGCAATTGACAAAAACAAACAAACAAACAAACAAATAAACAAATAAATAAATAAATAAATAAATAAAATTTAGTGCAATTACAGATTTTGTGGTGAGTTTGTAGATGCATTGTGGCATCAAAGAAAATAAGGTAACACAAAGCGGTATCCATCAGCCAAAAGCACTATGACTACTCATGCCAGGCCTCATCTTATGAAATCCAATTTCAGCTTTTTATCATAAGTTACCATTACAAATATTCTTTAGCTGCAAGATATAAAGCTCTGGTCTGTGATGGAGTTGTACTTATTTGAATGACAATGTACTGCATATATCAAATTTCAAGATTGTGCCCATGAGATGAAAGTCAATCAGCTGAGAAAGAAAGTTGGCTTCTTTAAAAGTTGGTGTTCTGTATTAAATAATCTTTGTGCAATGGTGTTGTAGTGTCTCTAAACTATAAAGTAATAGGCCAGAAGTAAAATTTCCCTTACAATTGCTCAAAACAGATTGCAAATTTGCTAATCTGGGTTGAAATTCATTCAGCCCTTTACTGAAGAAGAAATAGCATTCTGTTCAGTAAAAAAATAACAAATGGGATGCATATGTTTTATGCGGCTGAAATTCTCAGGGAAGAGTTTAGAGATTACTACAATGATCAGGAAAGAGATTAAGTGAAATCTTCAGATTCATCAACTTGACAGCTGGGTTTATTCCATTTGAGGAAATATGGCGGGCATGGTTCTGAATCCTGAGGTTTGAAACATAAGTAAAGCAATGAAAGACATATATTCTTTCTTGGTGGGCAAACTGGAATTAATGAATTCTATTTCTTGGATGTGCATTCTAATCACACCAGGATAATTTTTCTTTTAAGAATATGATATACACAGCCAGGGAATGCTTTTTACAATGCTTTTTAACCACAGAATAGTTCTGGTAGCCTGAAACTGTTCCTTTGTTCATGCATGCGCACTATCCCTGGTGTATCACAGGGGACAAAATAGCTTTGCACCAGTTGGCTACCAGCATTCAAAGAATGTTGGTTCTTCGGAACTGTCTTCCACCAACCACTCCTCACATCCAGGCAGGTCCAGCACCAAGTCCTGCTTCTAACCAGAAAACTGCTAACTTTCCCAACTGGAGTGGTACATATTTATCCACTTGCATTTTTACATGGTTTCAAACTGTTAGTGGGCAGGAGCTAGGGACAAATGATGGGAGCTCACAAGCCATGGGCTCAAACCACCGGAGTGCTGACCACCCCTGACCAACAGATCCAATGCCTTTAAGCTGCTGCACCACTGTGCCACCACCAGGAGAACTGTAGCCTCCAAATGGGTAGGATGGTAGTCTTCATCATCCTTGAACTTCTGCCATGCTGATGGGCTAACAGCTGTTCTGCAAAAGCATGTCTCCATTCTCCTGTCCCCACAAGGTTGCTAGTTGGAGATTTCAATCAATCATTACCATCCCAGAAATCTGAAGAGAAACTATTTTGTCCTTATTTTTCTTGCTTTTTTTGCACTTTTGTTTTGATTGATATGCATGCATGTCATTGCAACAATCATGCCATTCTCCTTCTTTTCTCACACAGACCCAGCATGGGGCATCTTTCAAATTTTTAAATCTGCTTTTGAAGACAGCATGCTTGGATTTTTGTAAGGCCTTTTAATTTCGTTCCCAGTTTTCCAAAAAAAAAATAATCCAGCAAATCAATATAATACTTTGATGTGAGTAAAATAGTTTCAAATGAAACCTTTGCCCAGGGACAACCTCTTGTGGAGCAAGGCTACCACAAAAGCTTGGCTTATCTGCTTTCCCACCTGCTTCCAGGTACATAGGAAGATGCACATGGTGGCATTAGTGCTTTGGACCATGGAAGGATCAGAGTATAAAAAGCACAAACATGACTGAATTTATAAAGATAGTTTCAAAAATGCCTTCCTCTACAGGTGAGTGAGTTGTAGAAGCATACAAAGTTTTTCATAAATGTAAAATTATTTATTGAAATAGCCCTGCTGTTTACACTGATTGGCAGTAGTTTGCTAGATGAACAGAACTACATCTTCTGTTATATATTGTTTTAAACTGGACATGCCAGGGATTGGATATTGTCATGGTCCACTGCCGGATGGTGGAGCTGGCAGCAGAGTCGGACAGTAGTGAGGAGGTTGGGGAGGAACCCGGGCCAATCCTGGAGGCTGAGGAAGGCTCGGATGAGGGCTCTGCGTCAAAGGCAGAGATGGGGCCAGAGCAGGATGCCAGTCATCAGCTCCTTCCAGCTCAGCCAGCAGTAAGATGAGGGAGCTTCTGGAACTGGTTCCCAGACTGCACATTGGCAGAGCTGCCAAAAGAAAGGCACAATTGAGAACTCAGGGTCAACATGGGAGTAAGGCCACAGACGGAAGATGAATGGTCCCTCCCATCAGGATTAAAAGAGAAGCAAAAGGGGAGGGGGCTTTTGCAGGAACCAACTCGCTCATTTGGTCATTTGTTTGTTCCAGCCTTGTGGAGATTTATTTGTATAACCCAGCCCTTCCCTGTCAGCAGTGAGTGTGGAACTATTTACCAAGCAGCATTCCAAGATTGATAAAGGTCTGAGCTCATTAGTATACCTTCTCAAGACTGTTTGCCAAGCCATTGGCTGACTGTGAATGAAATAAATTCACATTAATGTAATAAAAGAGTTTTTTTGCCAGGACTCAGAATTGACTTAGTGCTTTTTGGGGAGGCCTAGGACAGAACAGGTATACAATACCCATAGAAATTGTGATATACACCAACTTTTGAATATGTAGATGTGAAGGTGAATATACATGTCCTAATATAATGTTACAGAATTCGATCTGGTTCGGTTACCAGGATCAGAGATTTTGTCTTCCAAGCTTTTGTCCTCGTGCTGGAGCCCATCCTCAGGGAACTTCTCTCTAGCCAGAGATTGAGAGAAGTTCCCTAAATGGGCTTCAACATGAGTCTGAAAACTCTGAAGACAAAACCTCTGGTCCTGGTGACCAACCCAGATTGGATCCTGCAATATGTAGATAGAGAGATAGCAGCTCCTGAATGCATCCTTTTCTGTTTTTCAATAAATTTCACAAATACAAAGTTCACAAATACAAAGTTAAGAACAACAGAATTGGACAGGAAGGTCTTGGAGGTTTTCTAGTGCAACCCCATGATCAAGCAGAAAACCCTACCATCCCAGACAAATGGCTGTCCAATCTCTTCTTAAAAACCACCAGCGATGGAGCACCCATAACTTCTGAAGGAAAGCCATTCTACTGATTAATTCTTCTCACTGTCAGGAAATTTCTTCTTAGTTCTAAATTACGTATAAAAAGGAAAAAAGAAAAAAGAAGAAGAAAGAAATAGAAAAAATAGAAAAGAAAGAAAAGATATATAAAATATGACTCCCCCTCCCTCCAAATAAGTATAAATAATTTGGCTAATTTAACACCATCCCTAGTACATCAATTAAAAACATTCCTCTATCTCATCCCTTATCATTAGTCGAGTTACAAAAAATGCACCTTTCAATCCTAATTTGCAATAGTCTGTTACAACACAACATTGCCAGAAGCAAAGCGTGTTTTATTTTGGTCTGAAGTTATCTTGGTTGGTGTCCTTCCAACAAACTGTGCCTTGTTATCTCCTTGAATTTGGTAATTACTTATCCTGTTCCATTGTGGAAATTTCATCATTGTAGTTTGTTTGGATTTTTTTATTTCACCTCTATCTGCTCGTTAAGTTTGGACTGTATTGCTTTTTTTTGAAGACCATTTTTGAGTACATTTTATCTCCAACTGAGAATTATTGAACAGTGGGGCCAAGTTGGAGGACATTTATTTACATTTTGGATATTGTTATGTTTGTATTACACTCCAGGTCATCACATATTAGCATATATGTATTTTAATCATAATCAAACATTTTAATGTTATATAATCCAAACTTATCCTTTTTTCTAATAAAGAAGAAAATCCTCTCCACTTATAAAGAAATCTAGAAAGCCTCATCATACAAGCTGAGTCAAAAAGAAGTCCCACTAAATCTACCAGAAACCATAACATATGTCTTTTAACCCTTATCCAAAAGATTCACTTTATAAATCCTCTTTTTCATGTTTTTTTTTAAACTGGATGTTTAGCCCCATCAAGTAATGTCCCACAAACTGATCTCTTATCACTTTCTTTGTGTCTCCTTCTAGGAACAACTTGACCAATTCCTCTTTGCTTCTTCTCAGCGAGAGTTTCCTTGGTCCCACACAATCCTTTTGTAAATCCAAAGTAAGAAGACTTCTCAAATCAATCTTCTGATGTATTACTTGTACATTCCCTTTAATTATTAAGACATCAACTAGTTTTGTTTGTAAATCTAGTTTGTCATCATTCTCTGTATCGCTTTTATAATCCAGCATTTTTAAAAGTCCAAATTTATATTCAAATCAGTCTTGGTTTTATCCAATAAAATCTGTTGATCTTCTATTATATATTCTATGCAATAATATCATCCAATAGTGTGCATAATATCTGATTGTTCCTAAACAACCTTAATTTCTTCTATATTCAAATAGTGTTTTATTTATTTTTTACTTATTTATTTGATTTGTCAATCGCTTACAAGATAATAGATATAAACATAAACATAGTTATGAATACATGAAATGGATACATATAAGAAAAATAAAAGGAAACAATAGGACAGGGGCGGTATTTATTTTTTACTTATTTATTTGATTTGTCAATCGCTTACAAGATAATAGATATAAACATAAACATAGTTATGAATACATGAAATGGATACATATAAGAAAAATAAAAGGAAACAATAGGACAGGGGCGGTATGCACGTTGTTGCGCTTATGCACGCCCCCTACAGACCTCTTAGGAAAGGGGTGAGGTCAATAGTAAACAGTCTAAGGTTAAAGTTTTTGGGGTTTGGGGAAGAAACCACAGAGTCAGGTAGAGTATTCCAGACATTGACCACTCTGTTGCTGAAGTCGTATTTCCTGCAATCAAGTTTGGTGCGGTTAACTTTGAGTTTGTATCTATTGTGTGCTCTTGTATTGTTATGATTGAAGCTGAAGTATTCATTTGCAGGTAGGACATTGCAATGTATGATTTTATATACTATACTTAGATCGGACCAAAGGCGGCATAGTTCTAGATTTTCTAGGTCTAGAATTTCAAGTCTGGTGGCATAAGGTATTCTGCAATGAGTAGAGGAGTGGAGAACTCTTCTTGTGAAATATTTCTGGACTTTATCAACTGTGTTAATATCAGATACGTAACGCGGGTTCCAGACTGATGAGCTGTATTCTAATATTGGTCTAGCAAATGTTTTGTATGCTCTAGTTAGTAGTGTGATATTACCAGAGAAAAAGCTACGTAGGATTAGGTTAACAACTCTTAATGGCTTTTTGGCTATGTAGTTACAGTGGGCCCTAGCACTTAGATCATTAGAGATGAGTACTCCAAGGTCCTTGACAGAGTTTGGATCATCAACAAAGTCTTGACTATTCAGCCTGTATTTTATTTTCTTATTATTATTTTTTTTGCCAATATGTAAGACAGAGCATTTATTTGTTGAGATTTGAAGTTGCCATTTGTTTGACCATTCTGATACATAGTCGAGGTCTTTTTGAAGGGTAGCAGTATTGTCCGTGGTGTTGAATAGCTTTACATCATCAGCAAAGAGAACACAGTTGCTCTTAGTATGATCACACAGGTCATTTATGTAGAGTATGAAGAGAGTTGGTCCTGGAACACTGCCTTGGGGGACACCACTATTGATGGGTCTGTCCTCCTTTAAGAGCATCATTTGCTCTTTCTGGTTCCCTGTAGCCAGCCTTCAAGTTGCCTAGTATCATCTGTTTATTTTCCAATCAATAAAATTTCCCTATGGGAGAATTTCTTACAATTAGTTTCAAAAGCCTCATATATTGTTTTATAAATTTTTAAGCATCCCAAAGGAACGATTGTTTCAAGTCCATTTAGCCCCTTATCTTTCCAAAATCAACATTCATTTGCTGTTTTCCAAAAATTAAAGTTTCTTTTGTTAATCCTTAAATTTACTCAGTGTTTCTTTCATCCAAGATGGAAGGAAAATCTCCCAGTGTAGTACAATTTGTCCTTCAGAAAGTTCTTAGCTCCAAAGAAATCAGTACTTGCTAAAGTAATTAAGAGAGGAAGTAGATGAACTTGGTGCCTGTTTGAAAGGCACTGAGTATTGCTTAGGAAGATGAATATTCTCTGAATATTCCCAATGAATATTGTTAGCAATCTCTCCGCAGAGAGATCTGTATGGAGTCAAACATGGGCAATCTTGGACTTTGCTTTAATCTAGAGAAATGTTCTGAAGAGCTGACCCTTGTAATAACTCCTATTTCAGCAACATCAACTTTGGAAAAGGCAGAATAGTGCTCAGGCCGTCATGTTATGCAAAAGTCATTTGTCCATCCTTTTCTGGACAGCTAACCCAATGTTCATATATGACAAGAAAGTAAGTACACATGGAAATGGCAGATAATTGAATAGTAAATATCAATTTTTCTAAAACCTATGGTTGAAAATAAATGTATACACAATAACAATAATAGTGAATGTGTGTGACTGGGGAATGTCCTTTAGGTTTTAATCCCTCTCCTCCCAAATAGATTCAGAATACATTTTATATAGGCAGAAACTAGGAGAATCTTACAGTAGTTAAGTTCTAAAACTAGTAGGTTCATAAAAGATAGCTCAGCTCCTCTAGAATTATTATCTATTGAAAAACAAAACTCCAGGATAAGGAACTAAAGAGATATTCAGGAAATAAAATTAAATTTTACCTATTTTAGTTTCAATATTCCATTTGATCTTTCTGCTTGTCCTACTGCCAAATGTAGGGTATTACACCCTAAATTGAAACATAAGTACATACCAGGCACAATATTCAAAAATAATCATGATTACAGTAAAGAGAAAATGCTGCTGTGATAATACACCTTAACAGCCTTGAAAGTGGCATTTTACCTAGGTTTTAGATGTGTGTGTCTCTCTCTCATGGGTTTTAACTGGAGTTGCACTCTAAAAAAAATCAGAATTCCTGCCTTATCACAAAGTCTATCAAAGATGAATCAGAGAATAGTCCAGCTGATTGTAATGAAACTTCCTTAAATGAGCCTGGGCAGTGTGTCTGTCATTTTCACATGGTCATTTCCCAGGCAGCATACTGTAAGGCTCCACTCCTGTTATATGAATCTGGGAGTTAATCAAGTTGTAGTCAGTATATCATCAGTATACAGTATACCTTGGTAGATATATGTACCATTGCCCTGCACTATAATAATTAGGAAGGACTAATAGACCTTTGGTATTATTCAGGTTTTAGTTTTGCTCATGCCATCATAAAAAGCAATCAAAGCAGTTCTTGAAATCACACTTGGGTTTCTTAAATAAAATTTTACAAGAAGAAAAATGCCTGTTCGTGTATGCTTTATTCCCTACCTTTCTTTAGATTTTCAAGGAAGTTTCCAAAGAAATGTAACATTAAACCATTAAAACAAAAGCTTAAAATGTGTTATCAAGATGATACAAAGCATCACTAGAATTAACTGATTATGTGCCGTCAATGTCAGTTCTTAGTGACCACATGGAAAGTTTTTCTCCATGATGATCTTTCTCTAACCTGGTCTTCTGAGTTTTCCAACAGTTCACTCACTGGCACTGTAATTGCATCCATCCAGCTTCCAGCTGGTCATCCTCTTCTTTTCTCCCACTTTCCCAACATTAAAAACCTTCTCCAGGGAGCCAGTAGAATGAAAGCAAAATGTAAAAAGCATATTCCAGTGGAATGAAAACCTTAGGAAAAGGTTTAAAAGATCTTTGCCAGCTGCTGGAAGAACATTAAAGAAAGTGCCAAGGAAGCCTGCTGTCAGCCTTGGAAGCCATATTTTAATTGGAAGCTTTCAGGCTGGCACATTTAGTGCCTGGGAATTTGGGAGGGGGATTTCATAGAGGGATAGAAGATTAAAACTTTCTTTCATGGAAAGTCAAGGCCATGTTACGCTGCACCTGGAGAGGAGTGTCTGGAGGAAAGTCTCCAGTTTGATTGGACCATGTGATGGACTGGTGGGTGCAGGGGAGGGATTTTGATTTTTTGGGGGAAAGGGAAAACCCAGAACTCTCAAATTCAGGTTTTCCCAGATGTGCCAATATGACAACTCTAATAAAATTGAATTTTGAGAAAATGCCTGTTTCTTTATTGGTTTAGAGTTTGTTAGTTGGAACGCTGACACCTGCCATGATGAGAATCTTACGTGCCATTTCTCCTGCAACCATCCATCTCTGGCAAATGGTAGAGGTACCCAGAGAAATATTTCTATTGAAGATAGTTCAGCTGTGGAATTTGCTGCCATTGGTGATGGCAATCAATTTAGAATAGATGGCTTTTCATGAATGGACTGGATCCATTCATGTAGGATCAGGGTCAAGGTGCCCACTCATTTTGATGGCTGCTTACTAACACTGGAAACCTAAGTAGCATGACTTGAAGGCCAGCTGCTAGGAGTGCTGTCACCATCCTGTCCATATTTGTGAATTATCTAAATGCATCCTATTGGCTACTATATTAGAAAGCTGCATTGGCTGGACTACTGTTCCAATGCAGGACTTTACTACTGCTGTCTTAAGAAAATACATATATGAGATCAAGTCGAAGACATGATGAGGTCATAGGCATCCACTACTAACTACAAGGAAATAAAAAATACAGTGATCATCTTCCATACTATATCAGTACATTACTTATAGCTTTTGCGTAATCATGTTCCACACTCTATCCCATGCATGGAGGTAATGACATCACAATGCCAGTTCCAGTAAATAGATTTAGAACTGTAATTTGGGTGATCTTCAATTTACAAACCATCATCAAAGTCAACCCTTTGCAGCAAAACTAACCAAATCTTTTAAGGTTGGAGGCATTCATAAAAAAGAGGATGAAAGGTGAGCAGAACAGTAAGTACAGTATCTATGTTACCATTACCAAAGGCTTAATATATCTTCATTCATTTTTTTTAAAAAAATCTCTTCCTCACAAAATCAACACACCAAGAAGCATATTTCTGAAAAGCAAAACATAGCAGTATTATCCTTTTTTTTAATGGACATATGACCCACAGATTGCGATGCCCACCTCTGTTATAGGTAGTGCCATATTGTTGCATAAAATAAAGGACCTAGATTTGAGGAAAATGGGTTACTATTAAAATTGGAAATCAGTCTTAGCCATGATTCATGAGAGAATTCTCACATTCTTAAGTGGCATTTTTGGGGTCCTCCACATCTACAAGCACCAAGTCAAAATCAACTTCATGTCAAAAACATACAAGGGGGGAAATTTATTTAGCTAATAGATTTGCAAAGTGATGTCATCTCATTCTGACTGACAATATGATGTACTGTAACTCTGGAAAAAAGTGATTTATTTTACTCTCTCGTATATTAGCCATCTTTGAGTGGGGCAGAGATTTGTCCCCTAATCTGGAATTCAATCAGCATGTAGGGTGTGCCTGCTAGCTCATTCCCTATTTTTCAAGAGTTAGGTGCTATTTGTGAAAAAAAAGATAAAACCAATGGTGCTCGAAATAAACAACAATGATACCAAGATGACATATACTTGCAATGATTCACAAACTCACAATGCGTAGTTGCATCCTGATGTGGAACCACAAATATCAGACTTATTCTACCCATACTCTCCATCCCCATGGGAACATGATTATGGTCAAGACAAAAGAAACTACAGAAGTGTCTGAAAGCAAAAGAGATAAGATGAAAAGGAGGAGATTTTTTTTTTAAAAAAATATATAACATGCCCTTGGATAATCTGTTTAGAATTACATAGAGATTATAGTTAGGTATACAGTGGCACCTGCTCCCTTGAGACTCAGAGGGTCTCTATACTCCTGGCTCTAGAGGTCTCTATGTTCCTTCTGAAAGTCATTATGATCTGTGTGATCCATGTTGGTATTCATAGATGATAACCAGCACCTTGAATTGCACCCAGAAGTTGTCTGGTAAACAGTATAGCTTGAGAGCCAGTGCAGTCACATGGGCAAACAAAGTGCACTATTTTCATGGCTACATTCTAGTTTCTATACTAATGTAGTGTAGACTTCAGAGTGATCTTCACTCTGCACCCATGTACAGCACATTGTAATAGTCCAAATGCAAGATGACTAAGGGGCGAATCATTTTGGGAAGGAGCTACTGATACAGGAAGGGGTGTAACTGGTGGACAAGCTACAACTGTGCAATCTTACCACCTTAAGCTGCCACTTACACTGGATTGTATCAGAATGATTTCTTTCATGTTGTCAGCCCATGAATGCTAACTGACAAGTAGTGTACAATTCTATCTAGTTACATAAAATTTAAAGGATTATTTTAGTCAGCAAAGTCCCGATCGGTTTTCCTGTGTGAATGATGTTCAATAATGCATAAGATTACTAGCACTGTTAAAGGAGATTAAAATAACTATTAGAGTTAGAAATACTAACATAAAATAAATTACCTTATTGGGAAAAATTGAAGAGAACAGAAGATAACAAAGTTCATTTCTGTCAAAAGTATATCTATGATACACATATTTGAGAATACATATACTCCTGAAGAGAGGTTAGAGATCATTTTGCATTGAGTGGTTTTGTTATGCTAGAATTTTGTGCTGGGCACCATTGGATTAGCCTAACAATTGGATATGCCTTTTGAAAATGAATACCATTTATACTCATGAGGACTAAAAGACTAACAGTACAGCAAAGTGGAGGCCTCAATTTATCCAAAGGTCAAGAATTATTATTAGCAGACAGTCTGGTAATGCTATCTCATGCCAACTAGATACTAGAAAAGGGGAGTATGGAAAAATGCAAATTTCTCCCAAAAGCTGCCAAATGCAACCATTTCAGTCCTTTGGGAAGAAAGTAGACATAATATGTTGCATTTTTTTCAAAGCCACACAGAGCACTTTTGATGTAGAAGATTGCAACTTTGCCCTTTGCAAAGAGCTAACTAGTGTGACACAGCAAGTAGTGACATAGAATAATAGAGTTGGAAGGGACCTTGGAGGTCTTCTAGTCTAACCCCCTGCTCGAGCAGGAGTGTCTATTTCAAAGATTAGCCTCTACCTAGCATCAAACTCAAAGCCTCCTGATTATGAGGAGGGAGCTCCACCTCTAGGTCACCGCACAGATCAAATGGAGTAACAACTGGGATCTTCTTGTGTCCACACAACACTCATCTGGGTCTCAAATGTCTATACTGGGGAAAAATATGTACAGAACATAATGAAATAACAATACAAAAACCCCTGAACTTTAGCAGTTGTTGCAGGCTTTTAAAAAGTCTATGCTGGAGATGATAGATAGATAGATAGATAGATAGATAGATAGATAGATAGATAGATAGATAGATAGATAGATAGATAGATAGATAGATGATAGGTAGGTAGGTATATTTAGAATACATTGGAGAAATTTCCATTAAAAGACATAACAAGAAACTTGTAAATGTATCAGTGATATTTACACTGAATTATAGATATTAAGGAAAGAACATAATAAGAACTCGGTATAAGACAGATAATCAGAAATAATAAATGGATGTGAAATCTCCAGTGGATTTGTTTGATTTATAAAATCCATAATGTTATAGACTAGAAAATGGCCATGTTGATATAAACAGTAATATATCTGGCAGCCGTACTCATATGATAAAAGTTTCAGTTACACAATGAATTCAAAGTCATTTCAATTTCATTTAGCTATAATGATATCTCAAAGAGTCCCAGGATTTTGATTTATGAAGCTGCCAATCATGCTTTGTTTCTCTTTTTATAGGATTTTCTAATTAAGATGTCTTAGTTAGTAATATAGTAAACACATAGGTTGGGGACAAATGTAAATTTGAGTGTAAATTACACTTTAATTTGGAACTGTTGAAATAATTTGGATTGTGGCCATGGAATAAAATGGTACACACAAACACACCCACATAGTCACTTTGATCAGGGTTCCTCCCCCCAAAAAATATCACTATTGGCATGAGCTGAATAAGTGGAGACTTAAATCCCAATTGCTATTCAGTGTAATCATATAATATTTGTTTACAAATAAACTTGGCAGATTGTCAATAAATCTCTTTACACTCATTTTTCACCCTCTTAACTCTGAAAATCATGAATTTATTATCCTTTTCAATTCTAAGTAACTCAGACTGAGAGTAGATATCTGGGTTCAAATTCAAAAACAGGAAACTTATTAGATACAAATTTGAGCCAACTTGATGGTTCTAGTCAGAGGTGGTATTCAGCAGGTTCTGACCAGTTCTGGAGAACCGGTAGCAGAAATTTTGAATAGTTCAGAGAACCAGCAAATACCACCTCTGACTGGAGATTTTACAGTATCCTTCCCCTGCCACACCCATCAAGCCACGCCCACAAAACCAGGTTGGAGATTCTGTTCTAGTGGTTGCCAATTAGTGCAGCATTGTTGAGACATATATATTGTAAACTGGATCTTGTTTGTGACAACTGGTTCATCATCTTAGTCTACTATTTTTTATCTCTAATGGTACACAACTCTTTCTGTAATACTGCAGATGTTCTCATGCTTTTAGTTCACTCATCCATTTCCCCATTTCCAGAAAATTCTTGCCTATCCCCCATTTCCCTGTTCTGGGCTTCAGCCACCAAAGTCAGATTTTTCATTTATCCTTACCATAAAATGACAGAAAGGATGGATACAAGTGATTTATTTTGCATGGTGTGGAGCAAGGTGATTTTTGTTATTTCAGGTTCTGTGGCAGCTCTACACAGTTGTACACAGGGCAGCAATTGAGTAAACATAATTTTCCCTTTGTTTTCATCATTTTTAGATGGTGCCAGAACTGCCATCTCATGCCTGCACTCAACCATCATCCAGTGCTACTCTGCCATGAGCCCTGGGAGAGGGTGAGAAGGCGTGCTTGGGAAGAAAGTGAAAGTTAAGAAAGCAAACTCTGTCTCAAGGTTGATCTGCTATGAAAAGAACACAGCTGCAAGCCAGCCTACCATCAGAGTGACTGTTTCAAAAACAATGGAAATTGATTGGACAATGGGGATCCAGAAAGGGGAAGTACCTGGGAAAAAGTTTTCACTTGGGGATTTGGTGCATGACTTTCAGTTCTGGTTTCGCTTTAGTGTGACCTTTTACTTTTCGCTTTAGTGTGACCACTTGACCTTTAGTAAACTATACCTTTCTCAACAAATGGAGTCAAGGATCATTCTTGCTTAAAGGTTCAAGTTGAGGCAGGACTGACAGATGGTATAAACATAATCATGGAGCACTTATGTTTTTCAAACTCTTGGGGGAATGGAAATTGTGATCTTGTGCAAGTGTCCACCTACAGGTACCATGAAATGTTAGATACCATTTATTATACCAGTCAGAAACTTAGCTATAAACCTTGTTTCTAGATTTTTTTCTGAAAGAAAGGCTATAACATTTTCATCATTCTTGGGTGAATACTAATTCAGATTGGACATTTTATTTTCATCAAAAATTCAAGTTATTTAATATTTCCCCCTCAATTTGTTTGTTTATCTGAAGAAAATTTTTTCTGTCTCTCTACATAAATACACAGAGCTCAAAAGTGAAATTTGACTGACTGATTGATTATGTGCTATCAAGTCAATGTTGACACTTAGTGTCCGTATAGATAGATTTTATCCAGAAGAATTGATTCCCAGCCTGGTCCTTCAGGTCTTTCTATTTTCACTTTGTTGCTGGTCATTATCCTCTACTGTTTCCTTCCACCTTTCACAGCATTATAGATTTTTTTTCCAGATACCTCAGTCTTGATATGATGTGTACAAATGATGGTAATGCGATTCTAGCCATTTATGCTTTGAGGAAGAACCCTAGATTGATTTGTTTGGTGTTCCATGTATTTGTTCCATGACATTTTCAGTAGTCTTCTCCAACACCTAAATTCAAAAAATGTCAATTCTCTTTCTGTCCTGCTTCTTCAAAGTCTAACTTTCATGGTGTCACAGAGAAAACCATTGTCTGCACACAATTGTTTGTAGGTACACAGTACATACTTTCCTGCTTCTGACTATCTTTCCAAAGCATTTATGGTTATTATACCAAGTGCTAGTCTGCAGCCTATTTTTTGACAGTTGATCACTTTACTGTTGATAGTTAATCCTAAAAGGCAGAAACAATCCACCACTTCAGTTCAAGGCCTAGTTGTTGTACCTTTATATTTAATCTTAGTTCCATTTTATTCACTTGGTTCCTTGTATTTCATTACTAGAGCTTCCAAATAATTTTTTGTTTTCAGCTATCAATAATGAACTTAAAGAATTTCAAATGCACAAAAGGCAACTAGCAATTGTTAGTAATTTCTTAAAGCATAATTGTTTTTACAAAGTTCCATGCACATACTATATGCAATATTTGTATGCATATAAAGTGTTGAACAGTATTTAATCTTTTTAAATGAAGAGTGTAAAAAGAACATGAAGTGAAAATGCATAGTTCTGTTTTGATCAGCTGTCTGAAAAGATTAAAATATCACAAATAACATGGTTCAACATCAGCCAGCATTAATATTATCAATAATTTTAAATGGTGATGGATTGATGCGGTGGGTATATTTTTGCCTATCCTTCAGAAAGTGAATTCTTGTAACTGTTTTATTTTTTCTCTCCTGCTCAATAAAAAATGGAGGTGCACAGTTGCAGAAAGTAGTGGCTAGCATTTTTTTTTTATGGGAGAAATTTATGGAGTAATGTGTCTACTTTTAGCATGACTATTGTTAAACCTGGGGATCAAGCCAAGTGACATCAAGTATATTGCTTTATCAATTGGATTCGTTCAAGAGAAAAATGCTGATTATGCCATGTCTTTTCCCCTGGGTGAAGAAACACTGCTTTGCTACTTGAATGGTCAATACATAAAAGTCAAATTCATTATAATTTGTAGCTTTTTTTTCTTGAAGAAGAACATAGTCCTCAGTACATCAAAATCAACTCTTGAATCCACATAGAATAGAGAAGGTACAGCAGCGTAATTCAATCTCTTTACACTTAATGTGGTCAGGAAGGGAGAATGAAAACAGCCTCTTGTAAAATGATGGGGAAACCAGGATGCAATCATTCTGATGGAGCTGTGCAAAGGAGTCATTTTACACCATTTGTTACCAGGGCAACAAATATAGTGAATCCCATACATCTAACAGGTGACATTTTAGCTAAGAAATTGCTTCTTTGGAATTTTTTTTCTCTACCCGTCTATGAAAAACAATGTTACCAGCATTTTCACTTGTCATCTGCTATAGGGCAACACATTCCTGCTGACAGGCCTATAATGGAAAAATAGAGCACTTAAATAGGATTGCAGTCTAACTTTTGAGATACATGCTAATCTGGTTTTTAAAGAAAGACTTCAGACATTTTTGAACACTCTGAAGCTTCAAGTGACTGGAACTTTGTGTGTGGTGTTCTTGGATGAGCCGGCAATGCATTTTGTTGTGAGATATCATTCTCCGTTCTTTTTTATTTAGTTCCAACTGATTCCTGATCCTAGTCCATGCTTTGGTAATGGACATAGGTCAGCAGTTATAACAGGTACTAGAACAAGTCATGTGAACAAGTCACAGAAATACCTGGCTCTTTTTGGCAAGGAGTTTATACATATTGTGTTTCCAGGGTGACAGGGTGGAGACTGACAGGGTGGAGACTGACTCTGAGGAAGAGGAGGAACAGCCAACAGGGAGTGGGAGTGTGGCTCCAGAGGTGGTGGAGGAGGCTGGGGGAGGGCAGAGGCCGGCTGAGCAATCAGAGGAGGATCCAGGCCCATCCCCTATCCATCCTAGATCACGCAGGGAGGAGAGGATCAGGAAAAAGCAAGGTCTACTCAGGAGGAGATTACCATGATCCTCCTCATGGCTTGCAGGTGGGAGCTATGTATATAAGTTTCCAACTGCGCAGTTAGAATTGCTGAAGTCAATTAGTGTTCACCTTGAAGGAGGCTTATTCTTGCTGGTGTTCTTCCCATGGACTTTTCTCGGCTATTTTCCTAGAGTTTATAATTAGTTATCTAATTTGATAATTAGCCGCCATGCAGAAAATGAATAAAGCGCCACCAGAAACCCCAAAAAACACCACCATGAGGACATTGAGTCCGCATCAGAAGACGAAGAGGAAGACGAGAGAGTAAATCAACTCCATTCAGAACATAGCAGAAGGGGCCTAAACGGAAAAAAGGAAAGAATTCCATTGTGCCGGTTGCGAAGGGAACCATCCATGTTCAGAGTGCCATTTCCTAGACGCAATATGCCAACTTTGTGAATGGCAGGGACATATTGCAAGGGCCTGCCGAGCATAGAAAAACTACATCCCCAGACAAAGATGGAAACTCCCCCGAGATAGAGAGAAACAAACAGGAAGCCGTTGGAACCAAGACAACCGAAACAGGCGAGGGAAAGAGGCCACCAATGGAAGAAATGAAACATACCAGATGGTGACTATCAGACACTCAAACATAACAAACACCCGGAAAGTACATGTCCAGGTCATTATAGAAGGCCAGCCTTGCTGGACGGAAGTGGACTCAGGCTCATACTTATCAATGGTATCATGGGATACCATAAAAAAACTGATACCAGAATAAGCCGGGAAGGACTCAAAAGAAAAAACACTAATGCTGAAAGACTACCAGGGGAACAAAATCCCCATAGTGGATACCGGACAATTCAGAGTAACATTCAAAAAATACACCAGCATCCTACTACTAACCATAGTCAACTGGAATCAACCCAGCCTATTGGGACTCGAATGGTTTGTGCCATTGGGAATTGAAGTCACAGGAATAAATAGCATCACCAAGATTGGGAAGAGAATCTGATGGAAGAATTCTGAGACGTATTCAATGGAGAGCTGGGCAAGTACCGGGGGCCCCCAATTTCCTTTAACCTAAACCCAACCATAAATCCTATAAGATTAAAGGCGAGGTGGGTCCCTTTCATGCTTAAACCAAAGATCGATGAGCAATTGGATAAACTCATCGCACAAGGGGTCCTAGAGCCAATTGACCATGCAAAGTAGGAAACCCCGATTGTCACACCAATTAAACCAGATGGGTCTGTGCGCATCTGTGGAGACTACAAAGCAACCCTTCACCAGCGCTCCAACAAAGCACATACCCTGTCCCAGTGGTACAGCATTTATTACATTCCCTTGGGGGGGGGGGGAATCTTCATGAAACTAGACCTCGCACAGGCCTACCAACAATTACCAGTTGACCCCAAAACAGCAGAAGCCCAGATGATCGTAACACACAGGGGGTATTTAAATGCAACAGATTACAATTTGGAGTCAGTGTCGCCCCAGGGATGTTCCAGAGCTTAACGGAGCATCTATTGCAAGGGATGAAAGGGGTGGTGCCATATTTTGATGATGTCCTAGTATCAGCCAAGGACAAAAGACAATTGCGTGACTGCCTAAGGGAAGTCCTAAGTAAATTCAAGGAGGCTGGACTAAAAGTGAAAAAGAAGTGCCAATTAGCCAAGGTTGAATTCCATATCTCATAGACAGCAAAGGAATCCACCCAACAGAGAAAAAAGTCAGAGCAATCAAGGAAGCCCCCAGACCCGTGAATAAACCTGATCTGCAAGCTTTCTTAGGGCTCATTAACTTTTATAATATATTCCTACCACAGAAAGCAACTATTGCGGAACCACTACACAGGTTGCTTGACAAGAAAGCAACCTGGGCCTGGAGGCAACGGGAAGAAACAGCATTCCAGAAAATAAAAAACTTGATCACATCAGACTGCATACTAATACAATACAGCGAAAATTCCCAATAACCCTAACCTGCGATGCATCACCTTTCGGCATTGGCTTTATCCTCAGCCATGGGGATAAATGGGAAAGAAGCACCCATAGCATTCTACTCAAAAACTCTGTCAAAGCCAGAGCGGAAGTACAACTAGACAAAGAGGCATTGGCCGCTGTCACCAGGATCAAGCGGTTCTATGAGTATATCTATGGAAGGAACTTCACCCTAGTCACACATCACAAGCCACTCCTGGGCATCATTGCAGGAAACAAAGCTAGACCAAATATACTGTCACCCCGGATGATGAAGTGGTTGGAATTCTTGGCTGCATACAACTACAAATTAATATACTGACCCAGAAAGGAAATAAATCATGCAGATGCACTTAGCTGTTGCCCCCTACCTGACATAGAAGAAGACCTAGCACCAACCACATCGACCCTCCAAATAGAGATATTAGAAAACCTACCAATAGCAGCAGCTGGCATTGCTAGGGAGACGACTAGAGACAAAACCCTGGCACGCATTTTAAATTGGGTAGGAAAAGGCTGGCCAGAGACTGAGATCAATGAGAACATCAAACCGTTCCGGGACAGAAAAACAGAACTCTCAATGCTGAAGGGGTGCATACTATGGGGGGATCGGGTGGTAATACCAGATGTTTTAAGGGAAAGCATACTAGAAATGTTACATGAGGGACATCCGGGTATTGTAAAAATGAAATTCCTGGCAAGGAGTTATGTATGGTGGCCAGGGATGGACAAGGAAATAGGGGACTGGGTGGCAACATGTAAACGCTGCCAGGAATCTAGGCCAACGCCCCCCCCACAGCACCAAAACACGAATGGGAAACTCCAAGGGGTCCATGGTCAAGATTACACATTGATTTTGTGGGCCCAACCAAAGGACACACATTTCTAACAGTCATAGATGCTTACTCCAAATGGTTAAAGGTAAGCATCATGCACTCCACCATGACAGAAGCTGTCATTAGACAGCTCAGGAGACGTTTTGCAACACATGGTTTGCCAGATTTAATTGTATCTGACAATGGGCTACAATTCACGGCAACACCATTAGATGGATTTTTAGCACAACATGGAATAAGGCATGCACTAACGGCACCGGGACACCCGTCGACGAACAGATAGGCAGAACGCATGATACATTACACAAAGAAAACCTTACAAAAGCTAGGGCCTGGGGACATACAAGAAAGGATAGATAAACTACTAAGCATACAGCAGATAACATCCAGTGCCATAAGGAATAAAAGCCCAGCCGAATTACTAATGGAGAGGAAACTGAGATCACACCTAGACAGACTACGCCCCACATACAACCCAGAAAAATCAGTAGACTCATCCAGTAAATGCTGTACATTTCAAATAGGGGACCCAGTATATGCAAAAAACCTTACAGAGGAACCCTTATGGATACCAGCGAAAGTGACCCAAATAACTGGACCCTGTTCTTAAAGGGTAGACACCACAGACGGTAGGAGCTGGAAGAGACACATAGATCAGCTCAGATCTAGAGTTACGAGGGGTGACACAGACCGACCCATGGAAAAGGGGGGAGACCCCTCACACAAACATAATACAATCAGGGAAGATGGGGGAAACCCCTCAAACATAACCATAGGGGAGGGGGGAGATACTTCACACAAACATAACACAACCAGGGAAGAGAGGGGAAACCCCTCAAACAGACAAAACATAAGTAGAGAGGGAGGAGGTGACCATCTACAAACAAGAAAGACAACAGAACAAACCTTGACAACTAAAAACACACAACCTCCACTAATAACAGTAGCCCCTGTCGGAAAACACAGGCACATACCTGAGACCAAGGAAGAAGGCAGCATGGGGAGACAGGACTAGGTCCAGAATGATAGCAGGAAAGCGGCCCCTGGCGGGAGTGGCCAGGCCAACTCAACTGACCAGGAGATTCCTGGCGGGAGCGGCATGGACGACTCAACCTTCCAGGAGGTTCCAAGAAGAAGGACGGGAGGAACAACAGATCCATCCGAACAGTCCAAAGACCAACCCATGACTGAGCTGTGCAAATCCAGTCACAATCATAAAAGCCCCACCTACCTACGTGATTACGTATGGTAGGACAGGCCAGGATTGGTTAGACTGGACCGGGGGGTAGGGGTGTTGTGTATAAGAATACTTACCTGTGATTGGTTGGTCTGTGGCGGTGGGAAATTCGACAAGCCGTCACTGGCCACAAACACGAGCAGCCCAACTGTAAAAGGGCTGTCGCGATTTCTTTGGTGAGCAGTTCTAGATAGAAATAAAGATGACTGGTTACTATGCTGGCTCCTTGAATCTCATTCCCGCAATCTAACACTTCTGTCTTAGGCAATATCAGGATCTATCAGGATAAGTTACTGAACATGAGATGTGTGGCGATTCCATGAACATGATATGGAGTATTAGAGAAAGGAGAGCAAAATACAGTTAGGAGACAAAATAAGTTATCTACTTCAATGGCAAGGTACATAAATGGAGTTAAATTGAAGTACTCTACAACAAGAAATGCAGTTGAGGGTGAATTTAGTGTTCAAACCAAAGATTTAATTGCAAGGCACTGTGAAATATGCCCTGGTGAAATTCCAGCTGATGATCTCTTTCTCTCCCTCTATCCTTGATGACGTGTAAATGGGTAACCATCTCACCATATGTCATCATTTTTGAACAAATGTCTATTCTAAGATAATACACAAAGCCACAGAAAAATGTCTTTTGCAAGCATTATACTTAAATTCTATTATGAGTTGATCTGTTTGTTTGCCTCTTTATTTAGAGTATGCGTAATCCAATTTTTATTCCCAGATCAAGCTCCAAAGTGAGAAAAGAATAGACACATGCATGCACAGAAAGTGTGTGTGTGTGTGTGTGTGTGTGTGTGAAAATAATTAAAAATATATAGTTTAAAATTGTAATCAGCCAAAATAAAAGTCCTGAACTAGAAAGTGCAGAAGCAGATTCTGGCAAATGTGGCAGTTCTGCTGGGGTATTAATTCCTTAGGAAATCCAAAATGCAGAAGAATTCTGGCAGATATCCAAGGCCAAAACTCAAGGAGCTGACTATGACTTCATAAATACCTTGAACTGCTTACATATCCTTTTACCAAACTTAAGAAACTTGTTACCTAATGATAAAGGTTGTTTTGGCAATAAGTATGGAATTCCAAACCAAAATGCTACAGAAATACAACATGTCCTTTTTATCAAACAGTCTGTTCCTTCAATCAGATAAGCATAAGTGACACATTTATCACAGGTATGTTTTACATTTTTCAATAGTTTGAGTGGAAATTCATTGTCATAAACACAGAATATATATTGTCTACACTATTCTGCATTCTGTTATGGATAAGTAGTTGAGATCATTAGATAAGCAGCTTGTACCAATACCATGCTTATTCATGGAACAAACAATTCAGGTTAACAATTCCCCTTGCATCTTATAGAAATGGCTAAGTTTATACTGTTATGTAAAAGTAAAAAGCTGAGGTTTGATGCAGCGGTGGGATTCATAAAAAATTATTTATTTATTTATTTATTTATTTATTTAGTCAAGCAATTATAAGGTAACAGGTATAAGTATAAACATAGTTATGGATCCATGAAATGGATACATATAAGAAAAATAAAAAAAGAAACAATAGGACAGGGATGGTAGGCACGTTGGTGCGCTTATGGATGCCCCTACACACCTCTTAGGAAAGGGGTGAGGTCAATAGTAGACAGTCTAAGGTTAAAGTTTTTGGGGTTTGGGGAAGAAGCCACAGAGTCAGGTAGAGTATTTATTTTATTTATTTTATTTATTTATTTATTTGATTTGCCAATTGTTTACAAGATAATAAGTATAAGTGTATACATAGTTGTGAATACATGAAATGGGTACATATAAGAAAAATAAAAGAAGAATAAGAGAAACAATAGGACAGGGACGGTAGGCACGTTGGTGCGCTTATGCACGCCCCTACAGACCTCTTAGGAAAGGGGTGAGGTCAATAGTAGACAGTCTAAGGTTAAAGTTTTTGGGCTTTGGGGAAGAAGCCACAGAGTCAGGTAGAGTATTTATTTTATTTATTTATTTTATTTATTTATTTGATTTGCCAATTGTTTACAAGATAATAAGTATAAGTGTACATAGTTGTGAATACATGAAATGGGTACATATAAGAAAAATAAAAGAAGAATAAGAGAAACAATAGGACAGGGACGGTAGGCACGTTGGTGCGCTTATGCACGCCCCTACAGACCTCTTAGGAAAGGGGTGAGGTCAATAGTAGACAGTCTAAGGTTAAAGTTTTTGGGGTTTGGGGAAGAAACTACAGAGTCGGGTAGAGTATTCCAGACATTGACCACTCTATTGCTGAAGTCGTATTTCCTGCAATCAAGTTTGGTGCGGTTAACTTTGAGTTTGTATCTATTGTGTGCTCTTGTGTTGTTATGGTTGAAGCTGAAGTATTCATTGACAGGTAGGACATTGCAATGTATGATTTTATATACCATGCTTAAATCAGACCGAAGACGGCGTAATTCAAGGTTTTCTAGTTCTAGAATTTCAAGTCTGGTGGCATAAGGTATTCTACAACGAGTAGAGGAGTGGAGAACTCTTCTTGTGAAATATTTCTGGACTTTCTCAATTGTGCTAATATCAGATACGTAATGTGGGTTCCAGACTGATGAACTGTATTCAAGTATTGGTCTAGCAAATGTTTTGTATGCTCTGGTTAGTAGTGTGATATTACCAGAGAAAAGCTACGTAGGATTAGGTTAACAACTCTTAATGCCTTTTTGGCTATGTAGTTGCAGTGGGCTGTAGCACTTAGATCATTAGAGGTGAGTATTCCAAGGTCCTTTACAGAGCTTGGGTCATCAACAAGATCTTGACTATTCAGCTTGTATTTTATTTTCTGATTTTTTTTTGCCAATATGTAAGACAGAGCATTTATTTGTTGAGATTTGAAGTTGCCATTTGTTTGACCATTCTGATACATAGTCAAGATCTTTTTGTAGGGTAGCAGTATTGTCTGTGGTATTGAACAGCTTTACATCATCAGCGAAAAGAACGCAATTGCTCTTAATATGATCACAGAGGTCATTTATGTAGAGTATGAAGAGAGTTGGTCCTAGAACACTGCCTTGGGGACACCACTGTTGACAGGTACAGAATTTGATAGGACGCTCCCAATTTTGACCATTTGTTGTCTGTTTGCCAGGAATGCTTCTATCCAGTTATTGAGTTGTCCAGAGATACCATAGGATTTTATTTTTAGGAGTAGTTTGTTGTGTACCACTGAATCAAAGGCTTTACAGAAGTCTATGTAGATTGCGTCTATTGCTTTGCCCTGGTCGAGTTGTGTCGTCCATATGTTTTTGCAGTGTAAGAGTTGCAGATTACAGGATAGTTTTTTCTGAAACCAAATTGTTTATTGGAGAGTAGGTTGTTTGTCTCTAAGTGGAGGATGATGGATTGGTTAATAATTGATTCCATGACTTTACAGGTGACGCAGCATAAGGAGATTGGTCTGTAATTTTCAACTAGGCTTGGGTCTCCCTTTTTTGAAGATGGGGATGACTGTGGCTTGTGACCATAGGTTAGGCAAGGAGCTGGTCCTGAAAGATTTTTCAAAGATTATGCTTAGAGGTTTGGCTATGGCAGTGGATAGCTTTTTTAAGAAGTAGGCACATATTCCATCCGGTCCAATAGATAGAGATGGTTTTAGATTGCGTAGTGCTTTTTCAACATTGTCTTCTGTAAAATCGATATGTATTAGATCATTGTTGTTATCTGTGGTACGGCTAGGAAATACTGGGCATGATCCATTGCTGTTTACAAATACTGAGCTGAAGAATGTGTTAAAGATGTTGGCTTTAGTGGTGTCGTCGTTGCAGTCTTTACCATCAGGTCCTATCAAGGGTGGGATAGACCTTGAGTCTTTTAGTTTGTTGTTTACAAAATTGTAAAAAGCATGGGTGGAATTGGTGCTTAGAAGGTTTTCCTCTTGTTTAATGTGATAATTGATGCATTCGGTCTTTATCTGGTGGCATAAATTTTTGTATCGGCTTTTGAAATTGGCAACGTGACCAGATTTGTTTTTCCGCCAGAGTGATCTCTTTTTGGATTGAAGTTTCCTTATTGTTATGGGTAATCTGCTTTTTTGTTTTGTTTTGGGAGTTGTTGTTGGTACATATAGTTTGATGACTCTTTTGACTTCAAGTAAAAATATGTTGTAATGGTCTTCAACAGTATTGCATCCAGTGAATAGAGATTGCCAATCCAGGGATGAGAGATCGTTGTCTATAAGATCACAGTTGCCTTTTTGAGAAGTTACAATTGGGGATTACATCATTGTGGTGATTTTTGTGTGGGCGTATGTTGAGACAAAAGTCAATCATATTGTGGTCACTGCTGGAAAAGGGTTCTTTAGTTTGTATTCCGTAAATTAAATTCAAACTATTGCAGAAGATGAGATCGAGGCAGTTGTTTGGTCTAGTGTTGTTGGTTACTAGTTGTTCCAGTCCCAGATTTGTAATAGCATTGTAGAAGGTTGTGTGTATGATTTCAGTTGTACATTCATTTAGGGTCCAGTCAATATGAGGTAGATTGAAATCACCAAGAAAAGATAAAAGGGTATGGGCAGGATGCAGCCCATGTTAGTAATGTATTTAGCTTGTTTACATGTTCGATGTCATAATCAGGTGCTCTGTAACATAGTAAGAATCGAATTGTGATATTTAAGGATAGTTCACAGATGATGGTCTCAGGAAGAGCTAGCTCCTGGGTAACTTGGATATTTTTAGATGTAAGGACTTTTATAGAAGATAGCAATACCACCTCCTCTCACAATTTCACGATCTGTTCGGTAAACATGATAGTCCCTTACTGTGGTAATGGAGTCAGGGAGAGATGCATTGAGCCATGTTTCACAGACAAATATAATGTCAAATTTAGCCATATTTAGTAGGAGGAAAAAATTCAGGTATTTTATTCCCGAGGCTTCTTGCATTGAGTAGTTTGCATTTAAGGCCAGTAGTAGTTGGAATTGAGGTAGTTAGGGGCGTGCATGCCTAGTCTTGGGTGATGGTGGATCGGTTGAGGTAGGGTTGTGGTTGAGGGTTAAAGCTGAGTTGCGGGTTGTGTGGCTTACTTTTGATACAGTCAGCATGGTAGTCAATGTACAGGTCCTTCTCTCCATTGTCTAGACGTTTTTGAGTTCAGTGCGGAGTACACGGGAGCGGGCACGTTGCTGTATGGTTAGGTCAGGGCAACAACGGAGGTTCTTATGGTTGGTGTTGGTTTTGGCGAGTGAATTTATAGTGTAAATGAATTTACGTTTGCTTGATTCATTTTGCAAATGACCCTGCACAAGCGTGGGGCCACAGAGCTGTCTCTGTTTTTGAGCTCTCGGCCAATGCGGGAAATGTCAAGTATTTCATCAGCGGAGATGGTTGATGCCTGATAATCACTGATGATGTTTCGGACAGTTGTGATGTCATCATTGTCATTGATGTCCTCTAGACCAAATAAGATGGCGTTTGGACGTTTCCGTTCATGCTCAACGGCTTCTCTGATGAGGATTGGGATATCAATATTTGTCTGGGTTGTGTTTATTTGTGGATTGGGTTTTGGATTGGGTTGTGGTTGTTGGGTAGAGATGTGGTTTGTAGCTATTGGATGTTCAGGTTTTTGCGTTGTGTCTTTTTTTTTCAAGGTTGGATATTCTTTCTTTTACGGCGTCCAGGGATGCTACTATGGTGTTAAGGGATGTTTCAATGGTTTCAATGGTATCAACTCTTTCAGACAGATCCAGTTTGGGTCTGCATGATTTGCAGAGATATGGAAACTCATTGGATGATTCTAGGTATTGAATCATTTGCTCAGGTAATCCCAAGCAGTCATGATGAGCGTATTTTTACACAGAGAACATTTGATGGAGTTTTCATTATCCTTTAGATTTTTGTAGCATTTAAGGCATGTGCAGGAGTCTTGTGGTTCATTGGTGGGGATTATCTTCTCTTTAGGTTGTGGTTTGGCATTGGATTTTCTTTTTGGCATGGTAGGTTTGTTAAGATAGTACGTTGATTGAATTAATTAAAGGAACAATTTTGGGTAATCTATATAGCCAATATCACATCAAACAATCAATTGCAGTAATCTCTCTAGTCAGATAATATTCCTGAGCAACAATCAGCCTAATCAATTAATTACTCTAATCACTAGTCAATTAATTACACTAATCATTAATCACACTGTTCATTTAAATTCACTAAATCATTGATTTTACTATTCAATTAAATTACATGAATCTTGATCTTTTAAACTAGTCAGTAATCACACTATTTGCACTAAACACTCTAATCACACTAATCAATTAAAACAATAAATCAATTAAACCATTAATAAAATATTTTATAGAAATTGATTATCTAATCGTTGATATAGGTGATGAGGTAGAAAAGTTGTAAGTTTTGAGGTAATGAATTAATCAGTGTTTGATTAAAGTAACGAGGTAGTATTAAGAGTCTGCAAGGAAAGGGTTAATTGTTTTACTGGCAGCTGTAGTTGACTGAATGAGAGGAATTTATTGCTCTTTGTAATAGCAGATTGCTATTACTCTTATTTGCACTAAACACTCTAATCACACTAATCAATCGAAACAATAAATCAATTAAACCATTGATAAATTAATTATTTTATAGAATTTGATTATCTAACCATTGAATTATTAAGTATTCCAGACCACTCTGTTGCTGAAGTCATATTTCCTGCAATCAGGTTTGGTGCGGTTTACCTTGAGTTTGTATCTATTGTGTGCTCTTGTATTGTTGTGGTTGAAGCTGAAGTATTCATTGACAGGTAAGTCATTGCAATGTATGATTTTATATACTATACTTAGATCAGACCGAAGATGACATAATTCAAGGTTTTCTAGGTCTAGAATTTCAAGTCTGGTGGCATAAGGTATTCTGCAACGAGTAGAGGAGCGGAGAACTCTTCTTGTGAAATATTTCTGGACTTTCTCAACTGTGTTAATATCAGATACGTAATGTGGGTTTCAGACTGATGAGCTGTATTCAAGTATTGGTCTAGCAAATGTTTTGTATGCTCAAGTTAGTAGTGTGATATTACCAGAGAAAAAGCTACATAGGATTAGGTTAACAACTCTTAATGCCTTTTTGGCTATGTAGTTACAGTGGGCTGTAGCACTTAGATCATTAGAGATGAGTATTCCAAGGTCCTTTACAGAGCTTGAATCATCAACAAGGTCTTGACTATTCAGCTTGTACTTTATTTTCTGATTTTTTTTTGCCAATATGTAAGACAGAGCATTTATTTGTTGAGATTTGAAGTTGCCATTTGTTTGACCATTCTGACACATAGTTGAGGTCTTTTTGAAGGGTAGCAGCATTGTCAGTGGTGTTGAATAGCTTTACATCGTCAATGAAAAGAATGCAGTAGCTAGAAAACTCAGATAATAACTTAAAAACAGACATCATGGATATGTTGAAAGTAAATAAATATATTCAAAACAAAGTTGTATTATCAGAGGGATATAATCAAGATCAAGGGAAGTACTAATACTACTCTATAAAGCCTTAGTAAGGCCACACCTAGAGTACTGCATCCAGTTTTGTTCACCACATTATAAAAAAGATGTTGGGACTCTAGACAAAGTACAGAAAAGAGCAACCAGGATGATTAGGGGATTGGAGGCTAAAACATACAACGAACGGTTACAGGAACTGGGCTTGGCTAGTCTAGTAAAGAGAAGGACCAGGGTAGACATGATAGCGGTCTTCCAATATTTGAGGAGTTGCCACAGGGAGGAATGGGTCAAACTATTTTCTAAAGTGCCTGTAGGCCAGACAAGGAATAATGGATGGAAACTGAACAAGGAGAGATTTAACCTGGAAATAAGGAGAAACTTTCTGACAGTGAGAACAATCAACCAATGGAACAGCTTGCCCTCGGAAGTTTTGGGAGAGCCATCACTTGAGACTTTCAAGAAGAGATTGGACTGCCCTTTGTCAGAAATGGTGTAGGGTCTCCCGCTTGGGCGGGGAGTTGGACTAGATGATCTACAAGGTCCCTTCCAACTCTGACTATCTGTTATCTGTTAAGCTAAAGTGATGCCTACAGGATCTTTATTGCCCAAATAATTTCTGTTCTTATACTACTGAGATCAGCTTATAGCTGATCAGCCTATATCAGAGGTGTCAAATTTGCAGGCCACGGGTCAGATGCTTTGCACTGGGCACATCCAGTTTAGCGAAGGAGGGAAAAGTTGCAATACATCACGTGACATTGCCATTACAACGCAAGTTTGACACCCCTGGCCTATAGCAACTTTCATTGGAACATATAAACATATCATGATATCACTGCAGCTGGAATATAAACTTGAGAAAGCTGTATAGTGTGGATTTCCTTTCACATTTTACTTAGAAATCTTACATACATTCTGTGAGTTTTCTACCATACTGAACCATTGGTGAATAGAATTCCAATGCAATGCCTTACAAGTGAGGGAATACTCTGGTGAAAGATAACTCTAGTTCAACCTTTTTTTCTCTGTGCCCACACCAAAATCAAGGGGGATGTTAAAGAACTTTCTTTCACAGGCCATCATAAAAAATCTTGCTCTTCTTCCTTCCTCTGCCAACTCCTCCCGGCAGGCCAGTAAAAATATGTGCACACCAATTTTTATGGGCTTATTTCAAACTCTATTCTAACTCTGTAAGAAGACTGTGTCTCTTCCATTCCCTGTCCTCCTACATTATACCGCATGATTCATTGTATTTGAAGAAGAATGGTAAATCCTACCAGCTGAAGCTCTTCCATTCTCCTGGATACTCTATTATTTCAAACTGCCTATGAGTTCCAGTTGAGTCCCTAATGGTTCTCCTATTTGTCGACATATTGTTATTACTTAACTCTGCGTGCTGAAAAATTACTTGAGCCACACCACTACGAATACAAAAGATGCCAGATAAAACTAAAAAACTTGATAAAACTTGTACAATGGAAGAACTTGCACAATAAAGTACTTTTCTTAAGAATAAGCCTTTTTTTCCCCCTCTTTACAGATTCACAATAACTGAGGCCCACGTTACAATAAAATGATTTCTATTACATTCACACTGAGCATAGATTTAGCTGTAGAAAGCCTGTGGCCACTTTTGTGCTACATCTGCTGATGTACAAATGCCGAAGGGATAAAAGCCATCATCATGGCCAATTTAAAAGGGGTAAGTAAATGATGTCTGTGCATCAGAAAGTGCATCTTAAAATTTTTATTTTAGACAAGTCTTTGTCTCAGACAGATGAAGAGATGGATTCACCTTTGCCTGATTTTTCACTAAAATGAGTGAAAATAATAAATGAGCTGAAAAACAATCTGAGGATACTTGGCTGCAAAGACAGCCATTTATATTCATCCCACATTGTTCAATGAGAAGTTCAACAAGTAGATAAACCTAGAAAATGTTTGTGGACCCAGTACTGAATTTTTCAGGTTTTTTTTTTTAATGCTGTATGCAGAAATTGTGTTTTGACTCTTTCAGTGATTTCAGGCAGCGATGCCCATTGTACATGACATTCTTTCTAAATGGCTCATTTATAGTAAATCAATCCATCTCTGTTGTTCTATGTGTTTTAATTCGATCAACAGTTAATTTACTTACATATAAATCACTAATTACTCTATTAGGGGAAAACAGAATACCCAAAGTAGAAAACTGCCACATTACTCCAATTTGGGATATTCTGTTTTGTAAAATAATTACGTTGGCAACATAATCCCCATAATAGTGTTGTAGTTCTGGTGACTATGTTTGAGGTAGAAGACGGAGATATTATTACTTTAACATGTGTATAAAGGCTGTGCGATACTTCATATTTGAATGGGAAAAAACACTTCAGACAATGCAAAAGACAGCAAGATGATTCTAGCAAAAGGTATATTTGTTTTAAAGAGTTGCCAACAAATCTGCCCGAGCAGCCCCATGCATTTCAAAGCTCGTTTTCTCTTCACATCTGAACTCCTTTACAGCCCTAATAAATGTATTATTAATTCTTTAATTCTCTTATGATTTTAAGGAGGAAACAATAGAAGAGGCATTATGATGAGATTATGAAGAGCTGCGATGATAAAAGTTGAGGGTATTTTCACAAGTCACAAAGTTCAGTTACAATTTTTTTGGTAATACAGTATCATATTAAATCAGGGGTGTCCAACCTTGGCAACTTTAAGACTTGTAGACTTCAACACCCAGAATTCCCCAGCCAGGCTGAGGAATACTGGGAGTTGAAGTCCACAAGTCTTAAAATGGCTAAGGTTGGATATCCCTGTATTAAATGGTTGTTTCTATAGAAGAAAGATGTTCTCTCAATACATAGCAGAAAGGTGCACTTATGACAAGATTAACTTCAGAAAAGACCCTGTTTTAATTTGGACTTCATTAGAGCCTTTCTGTTTTCACTTTCCATAATGAAATTTGACTCCTATTGATTAGTGAAAGAATAAGTAACCCATAGCATGAGGGCCACATGTGATCTCAGCATCCATTTTGCACCACTCTGAAATTCCCCAGATTGTACCAGTGAAACCTAAATTTTGCTAGATGGATTTCCCATTTTTAATGCACTGATTTAGCCTTTTTTAAATGCTTAATTAGGACTTTTCCAAGTGGCATTCTAAATTTTAGCCATTCTATTTTTCTTTCCGTTCTATACTTCCCAGTCGAAATATTATTGCCTCATAATTCATGCTTTCTGCTGAAGTCTTTGAGCAAGTCCTGCTCCAAAAGGAGAAAGCTAATCAATTGGCTGAAAGATAGGATGCATCTTAAATGACATCAGTATCATAAGCCAAGAGTCTAGTTTGGCCTTGTATTCTGGCTTGTAAGATAGCAACCAGCTAGGAATCCAAGTGGGTATATGCTGCTAAATAAGCACAGAGATTCATTGGTTTGTTCAACCATTTCCATTAGCAAAAGGAACTTAAAAGGAGCAGTTGGCAACCAGGAATTCCTCTATTTATTTATCATTATATCCAAACTGACCTAGCGAGTAGTGAAAAACGAAAGCAAGGTGAAGCAGCTGCCTAATTATTCACAATGGAAAAGTATACCTCAAGCAAGTATTAGATAATAGGGATAAATATAAACATGGTTATGAATACATAAAATGGATAAGAATAAAAAGAAACATTAGGACAGAGACGGTAGGAACTGGTGCACTTATGCATGCCCCCTACAGACCTCTTAGGAAAGGAGTGAGGTCAATAGTAGAAAGTCTAAGGTTAAAGTTTTTGGGGTTTGGGGAAGAAACCACAGAGTCAGGTAGAGTCTTCCAGACATTGACCACTCTGTTGCTGAAGTCGTATTTCCTGCAATCAAGTTTAGTGCGATTTACCTTGAGTTTGTATCTATTGTGTGCTCTTGTATTGTTGTGGTTGAAGCTGAAGTATTCATTGACAGGTAGGACATTGCAATGTATGATTTTATGTAGTACACTTAGGTTGGACTGAAGGCGGCGTAGTTCTAGGTTTTCTAGGTCTAAAATTTCAAGTCTGGTGGCATAAGGTATTCTGCAACGAATAGAGGAGTAGAGAACTCTTCTTGTGAAATATTTCTGGACTTTCTCAACTGTGTTAATATCAGATACGTAATGCGGGTTCCAGACTGATGAGCTGTATTCAAGTCTAGCAAATGTTTTGTATGCTCTAGTTAGTAGTGCGATATTACCGGAGAAAAAGCTATGCAGGATTAGGTTAACAACTCTTAATGCCTTTTTGGCTATGTAGTTACTGCCTTTTAATGCCTTTTTGGCTATGTAGTCTAGCACTTAGATCATTAGAGATGAGTACTCCAAGGTCCTTGTCATAGTGGGGGTCATCAACAAGGTCTTGACTGTTCAGCTTGCATTTTATTTTCTGATTTATTTTGCCAATATATAATTTGTTTGTTGAGCATTTGTTTGTTGAGATTAGAAGTTGCCACTTGTTTGACCGTTCTGACACATAGTTGAAGTCTTTTTGTAGGGTAGCAATATTGTCAGTGGTGTTGAATAGCTTTACATCGTCAGCAAAAAGAACGCAGTTGCTCTTAATATGATCACAAAGGTAATTTATGTAGAGTATAAAGAGAGTTGGTCCTAGAACGCTGCCTTGCGGGACACCACTGTTGACAGGTACAGGATTTGAAAGGGCACTTCCTATTTTGACCATTTGTTGCCTGTTTGACAGGAATGCAGCTATCCAGTTATGCAGGTGTCCAGAGATACCATAAGATTTTAGTTTTAGAAGTAGTTTGTTGTGTACCACTGAATCAAAGGCTTTACAGAAGTCTATGTAAATAATGTCTATTGCTTTGCCCTGATCAAGTTGTCTAGTCCAGGGGTAGGGAAACTTGGCTCTTTTATCACTTATGGACTTCAACTCCCAGAATTCCTGAGTGAGCCATAAAAGTTTCCCCATCCCTGGCCTACTGGTTTTTCAGTTGTGGGGGGAAATCAATTTTTGACTTGAATGGGACAGTTTAATATACAAAGTCCCATTCAAGTCAAAAATTGATTTCCCCCACAACTGAAAAACCAGTAGGCCAGGGATGGGGAAACTTTTATGGCTCACTCAGGAATTCTGGGAGTTGAAGACCATAAGTGATAAAAGAGCCAAGTTTCCCTACCCCTGGTCTAGTCCATATGTTTTTGCAGTGTAGGAGTTGCAGATTACAGGATAATTTTTTTCTGAAACCAAATTGTTTGTTAAAGAGTAGGTTGTTTGTCTCTAAGTGGAGGATAATGGATTGGTTAATAATTGATTCCATGACTTTATAGGTGATGCAACATAAAGAGATTGGTCTGTACTTTTCAACTAGGCTGGAGTCTCCCTTTTTGAAGATGGGGATGACCTCAAGTTGTCCTCCTCCTCTTCTTCTTTGAATCACTAGCCTTTTTGCCAAGACAAGTTGGAAATGGTTTACCATTGCCTTCTTCCTAGGACTGAGAGAAAATGATTGGCCCAAAGTCACCAGGGAGCTTCACCTCTAAGGCAGAACTCACAATTTCCTGATTTCTAATTCAGTGCATTTAACCATTACGTCAAATGGTTAAGTGGGACTTAACTCCACCTGTTGTCAAGAGGAAAAACTTTACAGAAAACCTGAGTAGATGGGAATAAAATCTTCAGCTTTACAGAACAATCTCAGGTGTGGTTGAAGACAACTAGAACCTTTTCAGGTTTGTCTTTAGTTAAATCCATTTGAAGAAAAATATAACATAAGTTTATAATGAACTAAAATCTACTTACACAAGGAGGCATGTTGACTTATTCAAAAGTTCTATACATGTATTGGATCAGGGATGTCAAACTCACGTCTTCATGGTGGCATCACATGACATATTGGGACTTTTCCCCCTTCACTAAACTGGGCGTGGGTGTGGCTAGTGTCCGGTCAGCAGGCTGGCAGTTTGACAGCCCTGTATTGGAGTATTAACAGTTCTGACTTATTGCATTAATGCAGTAAATGGATGATACTCAAGAGGTTAAAACAAGGAATTGTAAGTTTGTAAAGGAAATACTGTAATACTGAATTGTAAGTTTGTAAAGGAAGACATTATCAGAAACTTGTGTTCAGGGTCAAAAACAAAGGACTGAACAAGATAGTTAGGGAGTTTGAGCAGAACGTCTTAAAGACAGTAGCTATTTGTAGTTTCATAGACCACCAAAATACATATGGAAATTATTTCTGCAACATCTTCAGAGGTGTTCACAAGGGAATCTGCCACTTCAGGCACCAGAGAAAATGAAAACATCAAGAGCTCAGACAAAGAAGCTGCACACTTGCTGTAGCAAATCACATTTTCCAAGATCCCTCCTGGTATTTGGGGTGAAATACAGATGTAGAGAAAGAAATCACCATTCTGTATACAAAGCAAATATTACAGCATGATGTAAAGACTATAAAATACTATCTGAAGTTACTTGTCATCAGATGTTCTTTCTGAATGTAGTCTCCCAAAGGATGTAAGCTCACACAGTCTATCCACAGCCACAATATTTCTGTATCATTAAATAAGAAAGGTATATATGATGTTACACCTGAACATTGCTCCTAAAGCTCTTGTTCTCCTCATTCATGTTTTCAACCAAATGCAAAGTTGATTGACATTCCGCCCCAGTGCTAAGAGGATGCATCTGTGGGTGGTTCAATTCATGTATACTCTGCTTCTAAAGACATTACACAAGTAAAGGTAAATGGATTCTAAACGGGAAGCTTCGAATGTGATTTGCATGGACTTAGATAGATAGATAGATAGATAGATAGATAGATAGATAGATAGATAGATAGATAGATAGATAGATAGATAGATAGATATGGTATTCAACTTTGTTCGGGTATTTTCCTACGTCATTATAGTTGTGCTTTTAAAGTTGTAGCAATGTTTCGGCAGAATCTCATCTGCCATCATCAGGCTTCTGTATTGTGTTCGTCTGTGAGTCAGACTTTCACAGCTGTTTCTGTTTTAAATTTGGGGCTAGCCTACTACTGTGCCAGAATGTTTTTTTCTTCATCCTGATTGGTTAGGAGTCTTGGTCTGTGTTTATTGGTCTTGGAGTTTGCTGTGTTCTGCTTGATTGGTGTTTCTAATATCTTCTGTCTGTTTTGTGGCTTTTTTTGTCTTGATCGGCTGGCAGCATTGTGTTTCCTGTATTGGAGGCTTTTAGTGCGGCTTGGCTCTGAGTAAATGGACAGTTATCATTTATTAGGAAGCTAAGTTTATCTGGGTGCCTGGTTGGGGTGTGTTTGAGCTGGAGGTATCAGGGGGGATCTGTTTGTGCCCAGGTGTTTGCCTGGCTTGTGGTGTGGATATTTTTTTGTTTGTGAGTGCAGGCTTCCAAATAATTGAGAGTCTGGTGGAGTCATCTCTTCTATTCATGCTTTCAGGTCTTTTTTCAATCTCTATGGCTTCTCTGATGATTCTGTGGTTAGGGTTTTCTATAGTGGCTAGGGTTTTGGTGCCATTGAAGTCAATGCTATGATCTGTTGCTTTCATGTGTTGGACTAGTGAGGAAGTGTGTTCCAGCTTTTTTACTGCATTTTTGTGTTCATCCAGGCGGGTACTTATTCTTCTATTGGTCTGTCCAATGTATGTGGCCGGGCATGATGCACAGGGGACTTCATATATGCCTTGGTTTTCCAGGTCAATTTTATCTTTGAGGTTTCTTAGGATGGCTGCTATTTTTCTGTCTATTTTGAAGGCAGTCTTGATGTGATGCCTATGTAGTATCTTACTGATTTTGTCTGTAGTACGTCTTATGTAGGGCAGGACAGCTGTTCCATAGGTCTGTTCATCTTCTAGGTCTCCATTATGTCTCAGTGTGTTTTTGTGGATAAAGCCAGTGATTTTGCTTTTGTGGAAGCCGTTAGCTGTCAGTACTTTAGTCAGGGTACATAGTTCAGTCTTTATGTGTGTCTTGTCTGCCAGGCATTTGGTTCTGGCGATTAGTGTTTTGGCCATGGAGTTTATCTGTGCTGGGTGGTGGTGGGATTGGGCATTGAGGTAGCGGTTGGTGTGTGTTTTCTTCTGGTATATGGTGTGTCCTAGTGTGCCATCTGGTTTTTTGTAGATTAGTACATCTAGGAATGGTAGTTGTTTGTTTGTTTCCGTTTCCATGGTGAATTTGATTTTGGCGTGTGTGCTGTTTAGGTGTGTTAGGAAATTGTTTAGGTTTTCTTTTCCATGGGGCCAAATCACAAATGTGTCATCGATGTATCTTAACCATAGTTTGAGTTTGTGGGTGACATTAGCTAGGGCTCTGGATTTGAATTCTTCCATGAACAGGTTTGCAATGACAGGTGACAGTGGTGATCCCATAGGGGCTCCTTAAAATTGGCTTGTATCTTTGTCCTTTGTATATGAAATATGTGTTAGTTAAGCAGTGTTCTGCTATTTCCATGAGGTGTTTGGGTGGTTGGTATTTATTTTTGATGATTTCTAGGGTTTCTTTTATCGGGACTTGAGTGAATAGTGAAACCACATCGAAACTTATTTATATATATAAATAATGGCCACATATTTATTTAGGGTATAATGAGAACATGACAAAGAGAAGTAAACATATACATATATGCACAATTGGTGTCAAGCCCCAGCATATACTTTTTTATACATAGTGTTATTGCTCTCTAGCCCCATCTAGTGGCCTGAAAGACAAATACAAATTATATTGTTTTGAAGCTGACCCAACCCCTTTACACATCAGCCTGCACTCTCAAAACAAGTGCATGCTGGGAAGCCAGACTCCATTTTCCTTTAGCATTCGGAGGAGACAGAAGCACAAAGAAGAATCCATCTTAATCTGTGGCATATGTTCATCCAAGGATAAACCCATATCCCACACACAAAATAAGATTTAGATTACTTGTATTTATTAATTGTTATGTTCAGAAGTAACTCAATACTGCCTATCTTGTATTTGGTTGTCATTGTATTTATTCCTATTTTCCTCAGTTTCACCATATCCTGTTCTTTCAATAAAGCATCCAGATCTACGCACAGTCTATTGTATTGGATGATAGGTGGGTTTAGTTGCATATGGAGCTGCACACAGACTAATGTGTAGTGGGGACAGAACAATGGAGGAGCAAAAATTGTCTGCATCTGTAGAAACCCTTAAGCTACATGTGCTCCTTGGGTGGTGCTAAATGGTTGGTAGCAATCATGCAACCATATTCCCCTCCTGAGTCTCATGGCCATGACAAACAGAAGAATATAATGATCACTGTTTTGACTTTTTGACCCAGATATTCCTAACATTAGTGATAGCATCATAGATCCTATGAATAGAACTCAATTTAAAGTCCCATTCCCACAACACAAGAGGAACAAACCCAAGATCCCAGCTACTATCTTTTTGGTTTTTTCTATGATGAAAAACAAGCTATACATCTTGATATTTTCATCACTGAAAACAACACTAAGTAATATCCATTTACTGAGCCAAACAAAGGTTGTCTGATGATGGTATTGGTGGTATTGGTGTTAGCGATGGAGATGTTGAAGATGTTTTGACTTCCTAAAATTCTGCAAATTGTAGTTCTTTTCATTAGATATTATGAGAGAAATTCTATGTAATTGGGTTTGGATGGATAAGACATTGCATGCATATATGTATTGTTTAAAAATAATGGCATGAAGCTAGCATCCATAATAGAGGAAATATATTGATCTTCTTCTCCTAAATAATCTTTTGCCTCATTTATACTCTGATGTGTGCTGTCAGCTTAGGCTTAGATTCCAAACAAACAACTTAGTGTCTATGTGTACAGACTTAAATTAGAAGTTATAGATCTTTCTGATACAAAAGCAATGGTAGCCATTGCACCAAGACCTTCTATCAGAACATACCCGAGGCCAAACCTAGCTAAATCAACATTTTTTTTTGCAAGTCATGTTCATTTGATACTATTCGCAAGCCAGTAATAAAAAAGTACATGATTATGAATGTAATAGGTTACTGTAATAGGACTGCTTCATTGCAGTATTCCTTTGGTTAGATCATTGTAGCCAATAGGTTATTAGCTTAACAGCAATCTTTAGCATCCCTCAAGTAATGGAGAACTGAGGCCTTTCACCATGACCAATAATCTTGGTTCATAGGAGGTATGGTATGATACTTTCCATATCAGTCCGGTAGAATAACCACAATACGAATAACTAAGCAATTTGAGTTTAACAGCCATTCTTACTGGAATGCAGAGTACAAAACGTAAGTTTAAAGAAAAACAAAATGATGCTATGAATCAAATGGGCAAGTGGGAAATAGAAAATAGATATGGCTAGAGGCAGTTTGGTGTAGTGATTAAGGCATCATGCTAGAAAAAGGGAGACCATAAATTCTAACCTAAGTGAATTTAGGTCATTTACTTTTTCTCAGCCCTAAGAAAAAGACAATGTCAAACCACTTTCAAAAGCTTGTCAAGGAAGTCTCAAAAGTCTATGTCAGGAAGTCAGCCCTAGCTTGAAGAGGTTCTAGGAGATAAAAAAATTAAGTTCTAGAGCAAAGGTGTCAAACTCGCAGCCCATGGGCCAGATGCGTCATGCGCTGGCCACACCCACCTCCAGGTTAGCGAAGGGGGAAAATGTTGCTTGATGATAACATGTCATCGTGAGTTTGACACCCCTGTTCTGGAGGAATATGAAGCAACCTTTTATCTATTTTTCACTTGTGTTCTATCCCTCCGGCCAACTCAGTCTCATCCTTAGAAGCAAGGAGAATGGCAAAGAGTCAAAGAACAGAGTAGGAAATGGTTGAGAAGCTTCCGTAGTTATTGCTATCTTAGCTAGTGTTACATGGAACAAATAAAGCAATGGTCTCCCTCCCCCCACATACCCATATTGTCCATAATTATCCTGGTTGTAAACTACAGCACTTCAATAGAGCGTTAGCAAAAGACAAATAAAATGAATGACCAAAGCTTTATTTCCATTTAGCATTCAAGCATGAGTAAAGAATGGGATGGGCCAGAGAAATGGGTAAACCAGATCCAAAGACAGCCAGTCCACAGATTCAAGGATCAATCACAGGAATGGAAATAGCATGAGGTATTTCCAGGTAGCATGAACCTGGAATAATGAAGGTGGAAAAGAGTGGTAGCTGGAATAATAGCAACCAGTTCTAATGGCTCTCATGTTCTTTTTTGATGAGGCACAAACTTACCTGCTGTTTGCGGAATGTTGCAATTTTCTTGTATATTGCTTTCCGCTTTCTAAGGTAAAAACAGGATAGTCTTTCTCCTCTGCAACTGATAGAACACTATGGAGGACACTGATAGTCAGAGTTGCTTTTCTATGGTGGAGTTGATCTCATTTAGGAAACCCTGCAGGCATAAAAAAAAAAAGACCAAGACTAATCTTTATTGTGATTCCAAACAAATTAGTACACCAAACAAAGTGATATGGCAAATATAGAAAATACAACCAAAAATATGCAAAATGCATAGATTTGCACAGTTAGCCAACTTAACCAGCTAGCAAAAATTAGTAACAAATTCAAGGATACCTTAATATGACCATTAAGTAGAAATTCCAGTGTAAAAGGCCAATGAAAAGTCCATCTGTAAAATGTTCTTTCGAGGTTCTTGACTAATAAAGGAATAATAAATCTAAACTTCACAACTCTACAGACATTACAGACAAAAAAAAAAAAAAAACAGATCAGAGATTGTACAGGAATTTCTCCTGATGGACAGAAATGATTCCCCTTAAAATGGCCAGTCAGAAGTTTTGACAGAAGAGACTTAAAGCTAATGAACAAAAAGGCAAACCATAGAAAGAAGAACGAAAATCTAAATATCTGGTAAAACCTTTTCTGATAGTAGAAGACAAACCAAGAGAAATTGGATAGCATGCTTTTCCAAGGCCCCTTCCAGCTCTATTCTGATTGATTGATTCTACATGCCAAAGGCATAGGATATTGATATATCCTATGGATAGGATAGGAGCCTCGTTGGCGCAGTGGTTAGAGTGCAGTACTGTATCTCTGCTACAGCCAGCTGCCTACAATTTGGCAATTCAAATCCCATCAGGCTCAAGGTTGACTCAGTCTTCCATCCTTCTGAGGTGGGTAAAATGAGAACTCAAATTGTTGGGAGAGGCTGTGTCCAGGGCGGCTCCATGGGCTAGATGTAAGTACCCCGTGGGCCGGATGCAGCCCGCAGGCCTTGAGTTTGACAACCCTGCATTAGAGAGAAGAAGAAAGATCTTGTTCTATTGGGAGCCACATTCTAAATACAGATAGGAAATTAGCTTCATCTGCAGTGGCAGATGTGGCAGGACTTTGGTTGCATACATACAGCTGCCATCTTGAATTTTGGACAGTTCCCATGTCATCCCTTCTCCCAGAGATGATGGATGCTGGGAATCAAGTTCTGAAACATTTGGAGGGCTGAGAGGCACCTTTATTGTATTACAATCCTTGAATGTTCACATATTCTCTTGACTCAATCTCATATTGCATGAGATTGAGCTGTGGTGGCATAGTGGTTCAGACTAATTGTGCTGACCCGCCAGCAATTCGATTCTCAATGGCTCAAGGTTGACTTAGCCTTCCATCCTTCAGAGGTCAGTAAAATGAGGACCAGATTGTTGGAGGCAATATGCTGACTCTGTAAACTACTTAGAGAAGGCTGTAAAGCACTGTGAAGTGGATATATAAGTCTAAGTGCTATTGCTATTCTTATGTGTGGCCAGAATTTGAAAACAACATTTAATACAATACAGTACTTAAGGAAAATGGTTTGGCTGAGATCGGCATATGTGGGACTGATTGGGGTAGATTGTAAGGGTGATACTGAAATATAATTTTATTTTATGTATCTCTATATTACATTATTGTATTTTATTCCAGTTCCATTTTAAATTGTTTTTAGAGGATTTTATTAAGAATTTGTGCTTGGAACTCTGTATTTTGATATGGCCTATGGGCTAATCAATAAACTAAACTGACAAGCTATTACTATTCTTATCAGAATTCAATCAGATCATCTGTAGTCACATTAGAAACGCAGGATCCCTTCATTCAAATTTAATTATCATTTAAATATCCCTAGCTCAGATTTTAGAAACATTCTTTTATATTCCTTACTTTTTGCCATTTCCCAGTGACAAATATCTGGAAACAAGACTTCCAATTAGTCTTTTCTAAATTGATCCCTCTATAGATTTTAAGGTTATAATTCTTAGGATGAGCAGCTAGTATAAAAAAAGAGTTAAGCCAAAGAATAATGATGGGGAAAGCTTTTTTCAAAATATGAATGCATTCCTAAAGCAAAGAACAACTTTTACATCACAGGAATACATTAATCTCTCATTTTGTGATGAGTTATTTCTACTATCACACTCTTTGTTCCAACTTGAAGCAGTCAACCTTTTTGAAAATGGAAGAGTCAACATAACTTTTATGAGGCATTATTTTTAGCAATTGGGAGGATGAGACAGTGTCATGATGTCATAAAGTGGGCAGGATTTTTTTTCTGGGTTTCTGGATGACTTCTTTTTTTCTTTCTGAAGCATTAATGCAACATTCACTCTATTTTTCATCTGTAAATGGCAGGAAATCATTGCTGCTGATTTTGACAATTTGCCACAAAATTTTGGTAGTGTATTGTTAGAGTCTTCTGGAATTGAAAGCAGCACAAAAATTAAGCTTTTCCAATACACTTTTATACTGAAAAACAGTTCATATCTTTGTAAAATAAAGCATCTGACAAAGCCTGGTGCTTTATTTGTCAGTGAACTCCATGGCAGGTGAATTTCCACTTTAAAATGTTATGCAAGCAGGCACCCCCCATGTACACAAATGCCATATTTCAATAGTTCTTAGAGCCTCATCAAGTTGAACATTCATATTTCTCTAACAATTTATGGGACAAAAAAGCCAGGGCAAAACTAGTTTACATTTTTTACAGCAGAAACCATGTAAGTTATTGCTCAATCACCCAGATAATATTGGTCTTGGGACCATACTTTTTATCCATCAGGTCACCAAGGGATAACAGATTGCCCAAGGCTACTTAGCAACTTTCTGAGCTGAAGATGGAGCTGCCCTATCCAAGACTAATACACATTCTACAGCAACCTGTCAAGCGGAAAAGAATGGTGAGCTGTTTACATAAATGTCAGAGAAATTCCAAGACCGGATCAGTTCTGATTTATCATGCCTCCATAAACATGTCAAAAAGATGGCTTACACAATTGGATGTTGTGGCTGTGGTGGCGCCCTCTACAAACTTTTCTCCCCATTTTGACTTTCAAGCCAAGCAAAATAGATGGCAGGAAAGTCACCCGGTGATCAGGTGGATCACCTAAGGGAGAAATCATCCCAACTGTAGGATGATCAAGGCAGCAGAAAGGGTAGGATGGAAGGACAGAGTGCAATCAGATAGAAGAATTTATCAAGGGGAAAAAAAGGAATCCAGCATTTCTAAAATACTTGAAGGGGGTTAATGGATGCTTTTCCCCACCATGGTTTAGATATTGCCCAAATGTACAATGTGCTTTTATATGTGCTGTCATAAGTCAGCTAAAACATATGTAAACATATGCTGTGTCACTCATTAAGGAGAAGGGTATAATTACACTTTTAAATGTGGCAAAGCATTCTGAGAGTAGTATATAATTTTCAGAGCAGGAGCCTTTATGAAACATATCTTTCCCTGAGTGTTTATACAGCCTGACATCTTCAGGTTTGTTCAGATCAAGAGCCCCACTGTGAATGAACAGGCTTCAGACAAAAGGAGGCAATTTGTGCTGGAGGTGCCATTTCACAGAAGAGTGGCAAGGAAGGGAGGGGAGATTATAGGAGTGGCTAGAAGGAGACAATCAATATTATTGCTTCCAATTAAGATATTTGCCAAATTCCAAGTCATTACACCGGGTGGGGTGGGGATTTCCAAATCATTTATTTTACTCAAACAAGCTTTCTTTCTTTTCAGAGACAACAACGCTGTAATTTGTAAGATGGCAGAAGAGAAACCAGGGCTGGCTGGTGGGAAGTGGGGAAACCAATAATGTAAATGTAAACCAAGGGCCTGGTGACCAGGTTCCCCCCTGACTGGCGGGGGGGAGGGGTATACTCCAAAAAATGGAAGTGATGCTTGTCTGCTATATTAAGGTGGTGAGCAATCTTCAGAATATCTAACTACATTGACCACCAGGAGGCGGTACCTGAATAGTTTTGTCCTCTTTGGGACTCTTCAGATGTATGAAGCCAGATGTTATTCCAGATGTTGAAATAGTAATTAAATTGTCCAAACAAGATCCTCAAGTGAGAAGTCCTTTGTGTGCTTTCTGTTGGAATAATTGCATCCTCTATCGGACTGGAGCAAACTGGAATTATAAAAATTTCTTACACAAAACCCTTTTTTCTCTGATATGTAAGAATGACTACATGTTATTAAGAACTAAATTGGAGATTATTCTCCATTACTCTAGTTTGCTGTGGCTTATAGTCAACTGGAGTTAAACATAAAGGTGCTACAACTCAGCACTCAGATTATTTTCTGAGACAGTCTCTCTAAAGACATTTGCACCATAGTAGATAAATCAGTTGTTCCTTTCTAATTTTCTTATTCATATGTCATCATCATATGGCTAAATTAAGATAGTTCTTATAAATAAATATTACACACTGCATCAGCTGCTCTGATCTTCCCTCTTGTTTAGTTTTTCTTTCCTTTTCTAGCTGCAACTATTCCCAAAGGGAACCTTGAAAGAGTGCAGACCAGATAACCAGCATGTAAAGATAGCTGAGCCCAGAGAAGGACAGAAAACATGGAAAGAGTGGACTATGGAGGAAGTGCTGCATGGATTGGAGAAGGCACATGGAGGGGGGAACAGCAGAAGTCAGGGAAGGTTTGTGAGAGTGAGCAAGAGATGGTATGCGAGTTGGAGAAGCTGTGCATTGGGAGCACTGTTTGGAGAGGGAGTGTGTGGGTGTGTTAGAAGCGCTAGATGAGTCAGGGAAGACACACAAGGTACAGGGGACATGAGTCAAAGAAGATGCAGGAGACATGGGTTAGTCAATGTGGGAGGTGGCTTCCTTCTTTCTTGTTCATCCTACCCTCCCTTCCTTCTCAATGGGTAAATATGTGGCTGCTGATGGGCGGGATAGGGAATGAAAGATTGTGAGAGCAGCTGGGAAACTGTCACAAAATGTTCACTATGAGCATCAAATGGCTACAGCAGCAGCCTGGTAGCACTGAAGCAGCCACAATTTCCTCAAATTTCATCCCCTTGGAAGTCATGGGCCATGGGACTTTGAGGGCAGTTTGGAGGCAACCCAAAATGGATTGTTAAACCTCTTAACACCCTTTTTGCTTCCTGAATTAAGTGCAAAAACTCAAGTTTCACCATCTGGGGGCATCCTTTTAAAACTTTGCCCATTTTTACAAATGTGGAAAGGGCTTAATGTTCTAACAGAAGACTTAGTCTTACAAAAAAAATAACTGACTGTGCAGAAATGGATATGCTTACACTAAAAATGAAAGAAAAAGAGGAATCCGATTATTATTCAATTTGGCATACGAATGGTTAGAAAATAGAGATAAGGAATGAAAAGCAAAGATTACATAGAAGAAACCTTAAGTGAATGATATGTAGATTGGTAAAAGAGATAGAGATTAATAACAAGTATAAATAAGGATAATAATTATTGGTGATGTATATGAATGGATGATAGAAAACATAAGATAACACTGTATACCAATGTCAAAATGCTGTTGAAAATATAAATGTGATTTGTACTGGTGAAAAAACAATAAAAATTATTTGGGGAAAAAAATATATCAGTAAATTAACATTCCTGTACTATAAGAATGTTGTTTATTGACAATATACTGCTTAAATAAATGAACTTTTTATCAAGGAACTGTTGGTTATGAAGACTAATCAAAAAAGTATTAATGCTATAATAAGGAATTTAAAGCTATGAAAGAATATGGATATCTGCTATTGAGGAAAAAACTAAGTAAAAATCTTTAACTATATTAAGCTTACTATTTGCTTTTCAAGTCCTTTTTTATTTCCTAGGTTTTAAAAACTCAACACTGAGTCAGTTGTTTCTTTCTATCTTTAATCCACAGTTAATTTTATGCTTTATTGACTTGAACTGAAATACCTATACTGACATAAAGCTTAACAGTATCCTAAGGAAAGAAAAAAAAAACAGAGGGCATCTTCAGAACTGACATTTAAATGGTTGAAGGTGAAAAAATATATTTAAATATACTTATTCATAAGACCCAAAGAGAAAAATAATGATCCAGTAAGAACTACTAGCAATGATGCATACAATTGATCTTCCCACTGTTCATTGAAAATAGATAAAGCAGTGTCAGTTCATTGGAATTTGCAGTATTCCTAAAATTATGGTGACCGGCCATCACATGCAGGTTTACATTATTTTGTATCAATCGGTTGCTGTAGTTTTTCTTGAATTGTCAACTTTCTGGCTAGTCTTTGCCACAGCTAACAGTCCAAGAGGTACAGAATAACCACACATAAATGTTAGATTCGACAGAGTTCTCCATTAAATGACTATATTCTGGAACTATTATTTGCATTATATTAATTAATCTTATTAAAATATAACAAATATTACAGAATGCAATGTGGCGTTGTTCCTCCTCCTCCTCCTCCTCCTCCTTATTCCTAGTAGTTAAGTGAAAGATCTCACTTAAAGTCATGACTGTGTCTGACTTATTGCATCAGCTCTATGGCAGTCGGTAAGCAAATCACCCGCAGTCACTAAGTGTGACATCATCATGTGACCATGATTTGTGACTTATTCTTCATTGATTTTGCTTGTCAGAAGCTAGCTGTGAAGCTCACAAATGCCAGCTGTGTATCTGCAGGATAGTGCAACTATGATAAATGCACACCAGTTGCCAAGCACAGTCACCAAACAAGGCAGTTGTTAACCAAGAACTAACTTAGACTTACTTCCCTCTTTCAGTGAGAGCACTTAGATTGGAAGAAGAGGCCAGGAGTTTTTTTTCCCTCCAGTTGTTTTCCTTTCATTGAAAGGAAAAACAAAAAAATGCCAACTGGTTATTATGCAGGAGAAGTATTCATCCTTCAGAATGACCCTCCCAACAAAGGTGAGCAGATGTAGTGAGTCACTGAGGCTAAGAGCTGGCAGGAACACAATTACCCAGGCTGATTAATTAAACAGGACCAGAGGGAGATGTCTTACATGTCACATTTGTTTGTTGCATCTCTGCTCTTTCAGACTGAGTTGACTGTGTTTTATAGGCTCTAGTCATGTGTTCTACCAGCTCATCTCCAACTGTTTCCACATCTGGAGAAGAGCATATTTCCAATTCTTCCCTGTGATTCCTTGTCTCATTTAAATTCTGGTTCTGAAGAAACATCAACTTCTGCTCATCATAGGACTCTTCAGAGACCACCCTGACACTCCTCTGCCTTCAAGCATCAATTCATTGAGGGGTATAAGTCAAACTTCCAAATAGAGGGTCAGTTTTAACTTAAACTCCAAAATATACACTGGAACACAAGCAAGAACATACATCACTGCTCTATTCTTTAAACCTAATTTAAGTCGAACAAAGAATTCTATACATAAAGACTTTGCATTAAATTAGGACGAGAAAAGTCCAAGCTGAATTTCTTCTACTAAAAAATAAATTGAAAAGAACTTGAACTATAAATATATGAATGCTGTATTAAAAAAAAGATGCAACCACATTTTTAAAAACCTTGTTGATTGCACATTCATATGGATGATGAAATGCAATTCAAACAGGCTTGCCATGCAGAATTAACTAAAATGAATCTAAAAATCTCCAAATGGATTTAGGAAAACAAAACTATTTGATTCTTTATCCCTTGTGGTCCCCATCATACCTCCCCCATTCACTCTCCCTCTCTCTCTCTCCCTCCCCCCCTCTCTCTCTCGCTTGTTCCCTTTGTGTATACAGAGGACTTACTTAAATTGTTCTTTCAACTTGGAAGTTATTATCAGTCTCAGTGGTATCCCTTAGTTTAAGTACAGAGAACATCTTTATAAGCAGGAGAGTATTTCAAAATGGAAGAGACTTTTAAAGTGTAACCCCTGCAGATTGCATTTTTCATGGTCTTAGTGAGGAAAGAAAGCCAACAATTTCCCCCTATCCAGTTCACTCTGGGGCTCATACAAAATGTGTCATATTTTGCAGAGATACTCCACTAAATGGATGCCAAAAAAAAAAACACCAACCCACACAACAATTTGGGAGAATCATTTTGGAAACCGTAAGCTTCAGAAGGTAAATTTGTTCTCACTTTAGTACTTCAGCTCTAGCTGGCAAGTTTATTTTTACTAATGGCCATATAGTTTATATTTTAAATGTATGTAACTAAAAGTTAATTATATAAATGTATGATTTATATAATAGCCACTATGTGATGCAGTGTAGGGCCACCTAGAGTTTCCTTGTGGCAGGAGGGTAGGCAAATTAATTTAATAAACAAACAAACAAACAAACAAATAAATAAATAATGAATGAATGAATGAATGAATATATTATGTGCAAGAATGTTACAACTTACGATCATTCATTTAGTGACCATTTGAGCGTACAATAGCACTGAAAAAAAGTAATACCATAATGTTTTATTATGATGCTTGGTTGCCATTTCTTATATTTATTTATACAGGAACCCTGGTGACGCAGCAATGGTTCGAATGCAATATTGTAGGCTTACTCTGCCCTCAGCCAGGAGTTCGATTCTCACTGACTCAAGGTTGACTTAGCCTTTCATCCTTTAGAAGTCGGTAAAATGAGGACTCAGATTTTTGGGGGCAATATGCTGACTCTGTAAACTGCTTGGAGAGGGCTGCAAAGCATTATGAAGTGGTATATAAGTCTAAGTGCTATTGCTATTGTTACTTTTTATTTTGTATTTCGGTATTGTACATGTTTTAATATTGTATAGGTTTGTTTTCACACATTATGCTGTCCAAAGTCATATTATTTTCTCTGATTGGCAAAAAGAAGAAAAGAAAGAAAAGAAAAGAAAAGAAAAGAAAAGAAAAGAAAAGAAAAGAAAAGGGTGTCCATTGAAGAGAATAGCTTCCATACTGCATAGTAGTGAAATTATGCAGAACTAACTAAAATGAATCTAAATATCTCCAAATGAATTTAGGCAAACAAAACAATTTCATTCTTCATCCTTTGTGGTCCCCATTATACCTCCTCCACTCTCTCCCCCCCCTCTCTTTTGCTTGTTCTCTTTGTGTATACAGAGGATTTACGTAAATTGTGCATTAAGACTGGCGAAAAGAAAAAAAGAAAAGAAAAGAAAAGGATGCCATTGAAGAGAATAGATTCCATACTGCAGAGCAGTTGAAATTATGCAGAAAATATATAAACCATGATATATAAACAATGCAAAGAATACAATTTATAGTATATTATTTATTATTCAGTGTTAAATAATATATAAATGTAAAACCCTGCATCTCACTTCAGCAAAAATATTATATTGTCTCCAGAGAGAGACTACAAAACATCTAGAGGTAGGTAGGAAGCTAAGAAGAAAGATTTAAAATGGTAGGTGGCACAAATATTATTTAATATTTTTCTAGGCAGCTATTGGGCTCACAAAGGAGAAAGCTAGATGGATAACAGCAAGAAGATATTATGATCTATTTGATCTGTTTTAAATTTAACAAGGAAAATGTATGGAAATAGGCATGTGTGTGAGCAGGCATGCCCATGGGATCAAAAAAAAGGCTTTTTTTTTAAAATACCTTAGCTGTCTAGTCTGCCCCCCTTGGAGAACAATTCCACCTATCTGGAATTGATGACAAAGGGCTAACCCCCAAGCCACAAATCAAAATTCAGCTGGGCCCAGTGCTTCACTCTGGGTACAAAACCACCCAGAGACACAATGAAAATAATGGAACACAATGCATCCGAGTATCAAGAATTTTCATTATTGACTGCCTGAGAATGACATGCATTTCAGCCATAACAAAGGGAAAATGTGAAAGCACACTTATCGTGACATTCAGCATTCTCAAATCAGAACACAAATTATGTGGGATAAAAAAAATATTTCGATCTTCCCCATTTGTGCAATAAAAAGGCAGCTCACAAATTACAGAAAGATGTTGTTTTTCTGCTGCATGTCTGGATTATATGGAGAATCTGTAAACCAATCAGAATTCCCAGTTTAGATATACTTCAAGAATGGGATTACAGAAGATCTGAATATACTGTAAAGTGATTTGGTTTGACTAACATGTTAACATTTGGTAATGAGACATGATGGCACAGTGGTTAGAGTGCAGTACTGCAGGCTACTTCTGCTGACTGCCAGCTGCCTGCAATTTGGCAGTCCAAATCTCACCAGGCTCAAGATTGATTCAGCTTTCCATCTTTCCAAGATGGGTAAAATGATGACCCAGATTGTTGGGGGCAATATGCTGATTCTGTAAAACAACTTAGAGAGGATTGTAAAGCACTGTGAAGCGGTATATAAGTCTAAGTGCTATTGCTCTTTGGAACTTAGTTATCTACTAATATTCAAACTATTGGAATGCCATAGTACCTCTATATATTGTAGAAACATGTCAAATTATATTTTGAAATATAATACATGTAAAAATTTGTACTGCACTAACATTTAAGATTTACTGATATTTTACTGCAATGTCTTGATTATCAAAGAAAACTTATGCTATAAAAATAGCAAAACATAATAATGGATTATTAAAACAGTATAAATTTAAACAATTCAAAGGAAGGCAACTATAATCAAATGTGAAGACTATTTGAGGAATCTGAACACATTTACTAATGGTCTTTTTCCTGATTTAAGTTTTCATATACAGCATGTTATAATTTGCCTTTCTAAATTGGCATAACTATCATAGCCTTCCTTTCTTCTGTCTTTCCATAGTCCCTAGTATGAAAGAATAAAGTCCAACAGAAAGCTAAATTTGAAAAAAGATAGCAAAAGCATAGTATAGATAACAAGATCCATAAAAGAGATCCATTGTTGAACTAGGTAAAGAAATAAATTTACACCAGAACCCAGAGAATGAGAGCAATCATTCTTCTAGCTTTCATCGATATTTAACCAAAGGTTTGTAAACTTTGTCTGCCAAAGGCCAGGCAAGTCATAAATGCAATTAATACAGGTAATCCTCAACTTACAATTGTTCATTAAGCGAACATTTGGTGTTGCAATGGCACTGAAAAAAGTGACTTACAACCAATCCTTGCACTTACAACCATCACAACATCCCAATGATCACATGATCAAAATTGGGGCACTTGGCAACTGGCATATAGTTACAACAGTTGCTGTGTCCAGGGTTATGTGACTGCCATTTGCTGGCTTCCAACAAGCAAGTCAATGGGAGAAAACTGGATTTGTTTAACAATACCTTATTTACTTAACAACTGCAGTGATTCCTTTAACAACCATGTTTAAAAAAAAGCTCACAAAATTGTGTGCAATTCACTTAACAATTGCCTTGCTTAACAATGGAAGTTCTAGTCTCAGTTGTAGTCTAAGAGACTCTAAGTCAAGGACTACCTCTAAGTGATATACTATATTTTGCTCACAAGTAGAAAAACTGCCTTAAACTGCATCTATTTGGATTTAGACTTTTTGGACTGAGAAAAGGTTTAACTTCCATTTCTTAATTACTTGAGGATGTTTGGCTGTTAGATGTTTTTCTAACAGAAGTCTTCTTCAAAAGTATTTCCAGTGAAGCTGCTTAATGAAGTAACCAGATAATTAGAAAAAGGAGTCACTGATCAGCTTAGAGTATACCATATTTGATTTATTTTAAAATTCCCAATATATAACTGCAACCTACTGTCAGGGTTCCGACTGATGCTCTAATTAATTCATGAGCCCCAAGCCAAGTTTCAAAAGAATTCCAATTATTTATTAGGAGCAACATGTCGGCACTTTTCCCAAGTGCAATTGGCTCTGCTCTACATAATTTACTGCCCACCTATGACTGTTCCCCCCTCCTCCCAGGGTGTGTCATAAATCACATTCTCCAATGAAACACTTTTGCGCATGCCTATCTGGCTGGGCTTTGTAACTCGAGACACAATCTGGAAAAAGGTATGCATGGAATGTGCTTCTGGTCATAGCAACAAACTGCTCCATCAGATGTCCCTCCCTCCTTATGGCAACTCAAGAGCAAGCCAGGAATGCTTCATGAGATGACACCTACTTTTCTTTCTTGATCCTGATTGTATTTCTTGTCTTTTATCTCTCTTTTGATTCCTTAATGTTGCTGGTCACTGATCTAATAAAAAAAGAAATTTCAAATTTCACCAATGAGCTATCCTAGCCGGAAATTCTAAGAATTTTTTCCCCAGTATTTTTGGATGCCAACAAGTTCTGGAACACAACACTATAAAATCTTCTGCTGGCTTAATTTGACAAATATTGATGCTTTTTAAAAAGTCTTACCTCTCCTATATAGGCATTACAGGCATACAAATATCCATATTCAATTATTGTAATCAAATGATAGCAAATAAATAGCCCCCTGCTTAATAAATTCATCCACAAAGGAATGAAATATGCACCCCATATATATTAATGAGACTAAGCTGAATTATAGAACGGCATCTTTCAGGCATCTTTACACAGGGAGGATTTATGGAGGAGAAATTCATTGCACAATAATGGTTTTATTCCCCCAACCTATTTCATATCTGCATTCTCAACAACAACAGCTAGCACAACACAAAAATGACAGTAGAAAATGGAAGAGGAACAAAGTTCTCCACTTGAAAGATTCTGTTCCTAAACTATTCGAACTACTAGCTCTTGTAATGGCTGGCTTAATGTATTCTGGTTTCTTTCATCCAGGCTCAATATATGGGAAATAATTTTATTCCGGCTTTATACAATAGTTTAAAGTTGCCTCTGTTCTCTTTTAGTTTTTATAGTATACACCAAATCCTCAGGTCATTGTAGATAACTTCAAGGTTACTGTCTTTTTTTCTCTCCTTTTTTTTCCCTAAAGAAATGTGAGATGCATCATTCAGCATAAAGCAGATATGAAAGGAGTTCAACAGTCTTGATAAGTGACAGCCGGACAATGTGCCACATCAGACAGTGGAGGTTTAAAAATAGAAGCTTTTCAAAAAGAAAGCAAAAACTAACTAGCTGAGAACTGAGGAAAGAAAAGGCAGGAGGAATGCTAAAAAGAAATATAAAGCTGTTTCAAACCACATAGTTCTTTTAAATATTGAACCCCATTTGATCTCTTTTAAACAGCAAGCTGTTTGTAGTTTGGATCTGTGTTGTTCTCCCCACCTGTAGGTTGAATAGGTTCTGCTCTGACTTGGGAATGGGAGGCAGTGCATGGAAGCTCCTAGGGGTTGTAGGTACCTGGGAGTTACCAGATTAAAAGTCATGACAGAAATTCAGTGAACAAAAACTCAACTATTACTGCATAGTGTCAGCCTAGCCTAGTGTAAGTTGGAAGGCAACATGTGTTGAAAGATAGCAGATCTCCAAAATAAAGAGCAACAACAATGCTCCTATGCACAAGAGGAACACTTAGGCAACACATTCCAGTGAACTATGAAACAAAAAAAGAGGCATAAACTCATTTTGCCTGCATTCAGAGTTCCCCTCATTTTGTATACGGTGTTGCCAGTGGTTGCTCATGGCTCTTTTTCATCCACAGGAGTGTATTTAGTTGAATCACAATTGTACCTTGTGATAAGGCTGATTGTGTATCTTTCACAGTGTCAGTTCAAATGATTATGCCTCATTGTAGGATTGTGATGTCTGTAAATCTGGACTACAAATACATAAGACATCTGTTGTATTAAAGGAACAATCTTGCTCCATTTGCTTTCTTTGTGTCCAAAATTAAATGTGCCTCCCATTGACTGAGCATTGCTGAAACATTTACCCGGGCCAACCCAGTAACAAACAACTGACAAACATTACCATCCCAGTCTGGTTTTTCTTCAGTGAAACTTGTGGTTTGCAGGATTCAGAATGTTATTCAAGGATTAGAAATAATCAGGGAGCAGCTAAAAACAATCTAAATGCAATCTAGCAATAGCATTTAGTTGCAATTTAAATGTTGAGGAAGTAGCAACTCACTCAAAGAAGACTTGCATAGCTATTGTCAACCAAGAAATTATCAGGAGCAGGCAAAGTCCCACAGCTGGGGTAGGCAACCTCATATTCACAGGAACAATCTTGTTCTCTACATCTCACCAGATACCATTAGTCTCCCTGTCCCATCAAACTAACATTTCTTAGCAATAGTTTTGGAATTAAAAAGGGAGAAAATCTGGATGATCAAAATCTAGTTCCCAGCATCATATCTATTTCCAAGAATGTTATGGACCCATATTGATCCCCTTCACATATTTTAAATATGTAAAATAATTAGTGATTTTACTTTTTCAGAGGGGAGGGGAAATGTAGTTGCCTGCCCAGAAGAAAGGTCACGGTAAATTGGAAGTAAAGAAATCAGTATGGAAATGCTATGATCTTATGTTAATGTGGACAGCCTTTTGAGCTGTTCATTTGGAGTTCTGAACTTACTAAAGAAAGCAATCAATCAACATCAGAAATAGCAATCAATCAACATCAAAGGCAATTTTCATCCAATCACTAGCCTTTCATGTACCTTTACAGCATCATTCTACCCTGACTTCTTGCTGAAGTGAATGGTTTTATTCACTATTATTTCTTTATTTAGGGAACTCTTCCGAAATTCTTACATCTTGCTTTTTGCCAACGTCAAATCTGATCTAATTTGACAGTGGCAATAGTGGTAAGGGGAAAGAATATCCAGGCATCCATGGATCATTGATCCAGTGGGTTTCTCTAGGATGTAGGGTAATTTTTTCTCCATCATTTCACATGCTATTCCATTGATTGCCTGGTTAGCTACTGGCACCAAATAAAATCAGATCTCTCAATTAGATTGACTTTGGATGGCTTCATTGCACATGGATCCCCATGTGACTGAATCTTACTGGATACAAGTTTATGTCTGAGCCTACTCTGTAGCATTAAGAGAGGTAAAGTTCTCCAATTTTATGTTTGCCCTTCTCTAATCTTCCAGCACTTCACAGATTCTCCAAGAATTTTCAAGATTACAGTTAGTGTTTCTACAATGATTCCTGTTACCTTCTTTATCCCTTTAAGATGTAATTTATCTGGCCTGGAGACCTGCATTTGGTAGATGTATGGGATCATACTATATATTTATTCATTTTGAGCTGTATTTCCCTCCTTTCTTCAGTGATGCTAGGAAGGGCTCTCTTCCCTCATTTCATACAAGAGAACTGCAGAAAAATGTTTTAAGTAGTCTTGCCATCTTCTCATTTCCTGTGAATACTTCCCCACTTTTTCTGTGCAACAGAAAAGCCCTTCTTATTATATTTTGCATTCCTCACCAGCCATATTTCATTCTACTCTATCCCCGCAGTCTTGAGCTACTATACAAATTTGTACTCTTCCTAACCTATCAGTCAGTGTTTTCCATTCATAAACATCTCCTTTTCACTTCTCAGCTTGTCGGTGAGCTTCTTGTTCATTTATATAGATCTCTTAAATCTGTCCTCATTTTTCCTGTTTTCTTGGATCATTTCTGCTTATGCTTTCAAAATCTCATTTTTCAGGATCACCTACTTTATTCTGACTTATTCATTTGAGTCCACCTGTCTTCTGGAAATCCAAGGCATAACTGCATTTTCTCAGCTGTTTTTCCCCTAAATATTTTGAAACCCAAGCCTTGCCATTGCTATCCCACAAGATACTTGACCCAGTGGTGGGATTCAATTTTTTTTACTACCAGTTCTGTGGGCATGACTTGGTGGGCTTGGCAGGGGAAGGATACTGTAAAATCCTCATTTTCACCCTGCCCCGCTAACCTGCTTTCCAGCTCCATTCTCCTGTGCAGGGCAACAAAAGAAGGGAGGCAGAGAATAGATGGGGATGGGGCTAGTCAGAGGTGATATTTGCTGGTTCTCCAAACTACTCAAAATTTCCACTCCAGAACCTGTCAGAACCTGTTGAATACCACCTCTGGCTTGACCCTTTCAGCCCATCATCCAATCATTCCATGTTGGTTAAAATAGGTCAAAGGTAGGTTTATCACTTTGTTTATCCATTTTCTGAAACATGAAATCAAGATCAAGAGAAATCAGAAACAGTACCCTAGGGTTGGAAGGGACCACAGAGGTATCCTGGTCCAATCCCCTTATGCCATCCCAGTCAAATGGTTGTCCAATCTATTCTTGAAAATCTCCAGTGATGGAGCACCCACAACTCCACAGGCAAGCTATTCCATTTTTTTCAAATGCAAGTATTTTATTAGTTTGTCAAAATATAGAATAGAGAAGTACAAAGAAAAAGAAAAATATTGGGAAAATAAGGGACAAAAGAGAACATTAAAAGAGTGTAGGGTAAGGGTAAAAAGAAAAAGAATTGATTTCTAATTCCTTTTGATGAAGTAGAATAAGGTAATAACAAAAAAAAACTCCTCAATGTTTCACTTTTATATAGTAAATATACAATTTCTATGACAACAAATTAATCAGCAAAACCCCAAATCAAAGTTTTCAAACTGTGCTTGAGGTGCAAAGTTTTTGCACCTCAAGCACAAAGTCTAAAAGTGGTTTCCAAGTAGAAACAAAATTAATTGTGTTCTTTTCTTTCATCGAAGTAGTCAATTTTGACATCTCTGTTAACTCCATCAACTTTTGCAGCTATTCATCCATTGTGGGAATGAAGATATCCTTCCATTTTTGTGCATAAAGTAACTTTGATCACTGACATTTTAAATTAGATTTATAAGGCCACCTGACTGTCATATTACTCTGGGTAGTTAAAAGGGAAATGTTTTTAAAAAGATAGTATAAATGCTCCGATTAAAAAAAAATCACCCACTGCTTGACAATATTTCGGGAACAAAGCCATGATTGTAAAGACTTATGGAACTCTTGTAGGACATTAGTCATGCAAATCTCCAACAAGATGATCTTCTAGAAGGCAGACATTGTGACAGAGAAAATACTTCCAGGTTCCAACTAGGTGACACTTGTTTTAATTGACAAGATCCAGAGCATCCTCATTCTAGAATGGGACAACTCACTCAAGTAGAATTGCAGCTCATCCCAAACTTGAAAATCTCCAGTGATGGAGCACCCACAACTCCACAGGCAAGCTATTCCATTTTTTTCAAATGCAAGTATTTTATTACCGTATTTGCCGGCGTATAAGACGACTGGGCGTATAAGACGACTGGGCGTATAAGACGACCCCCAACATTTCCACTCAAAATATAGAGTTTGTTATATACTCACCGTATAAGACTACCCCCTCTTCCGCACACCTTCCACTTTTGCACTTTTTTTTTTTTTTTTAGGCACTTTTGTGCACCGTGGAAATGAATCCCGTGAAGCCGAAAGGAGCAGCCAGCCTTCAGGCCGATGTAGGCGGGCCTCCTTCTCCCAGCTCCCAAGGAAACGAGGCGCTCAGCGGCCTCCGCTCGCACCGCCCGGCCTCAGCTGCAACAAACCAGAGAAGGCATCCCCCTCATTGGGCTCCAGCTCTTTTTTTTTTTTTTTAACATGCAAGGCTTGGGAAAAGAGTTTCCTGGTAGAGTGGTTTATTATTTCTGAGTTGCCCAATAATATCTTGTCTTATTTTCTGAAGCATCATCCATATTTTAGTCCCCATCAGAGAAAGGTAAATAGTCCTAATTTCAGAACTGGATAAACCCAGGAAAGCATACCACCAATGGGAAGAAAATATGGGTGAGAAAGGACATAAAGAAGAGGTGAAACGGGCTATTTTGCAACCCATATAAACTTTGCTGCTCTCTTTCTTCCTTGGGTCTCTCCCCATAGAGGGAAAAGTATAATCAACTAACTGCATGTTCCTCAGAGTAAAGGACTTTTCCTTTACTTGGGCATCAAAAGCACTGACAGCGTTGTAAAACCAAGGATGGAAAGAAGCCATTTCTTTTGCTCAGATGTGGTAGTAAATGGATGGAAGCAATTCCTAGCAAAGTACCATCCTCAAGCACTGGAAACAAGCAGGAAAGGATGCCTACCTCACTGGGTTCAAGCAATTGCCTTTAAAACTCCCCCAAGAAATCCAGGGTTTCTGAGAATAAATTTCTCCAGGGAGATTCCTGTTTCAAGAACTTTTCCTCTTCTTTTATTTTGTTTATCCCCACCGCTTCTCTGAGAAGTCAAGGCACCAAACCGACTTCCTCATCCTTTAAGGGAAGCTGCTACACTGGCACCTAACTCTTAACAACCTTCCATTGATTGGAGGGGACCGAAGGGACTTTCATAATTAAGGTGAAAGGCTGAAACTGGTAGTGTGAAAACAACGCCGACTTTCCAACAGAGCAGAGCTGACCCAAAACACATTGCCGGCGAAAGTGACTTTAATGGTTTCATAACGCAGCCCCGCTGCAATAGATGTGCTCATTCTGCCAGAGGGGGCTCTGGGCTTCTTCCCTGAGGATTCCTACATTGGTGGCACCTCTGATGGCACCTCTGAAAGAGGTTCCCAGCTGAGGGAAAGAGCGAGGGTTGATTGCGAGGCCTTCTCCTCAGGTCAGGAGCACTAGTGGGTGGTCCCACTCATGGGCTGCCGTGTGCTTGGGACCCTCGGCGGGCACTCACCGCTCTGCCCCCTGTGCGCGCATGCGACAAGGCGGCAGGCAGCCCAGCCCCATCAGCCGGAACCAGCCGGCATTACATAATCTTGCCGCGATCCTGATCCGGTCCCTGAGCCAGACGAAGCCATCGGCAAACGGACAAGGGGTGGGGAACTGGGGCGCCAGTTTGATTAGGAACACACACACGCACAACCTGCCTACCAGCACGGGGAACACGCGGACGCACCTGAGGGAAATGCAGAGGAGTTGCTGGAGGCAGCCGCTGCCGAGCAGAGGCCCCAAATTTTCCAACTAAATACGCCGGGGACGGGGACGGGGAGGGGGTAAGCGGGGACCGTCGCGAACCAGCGGCCTCAGCGGCAGCAGGACACCACAACCCGCAAGGGTCGGGAGGGTGGGGAAGGCGACCGGCTATCCCAGGCTTACGGCCGCACTACCGTCATTCCGGGCGGTGCCGCGGGCAGCCGCAGTGCTTCCCAATTACCATTTGCCGGCGTATAAGATGACCCGGCGTATAAGACGACCCCCCCACTTGGAGGCATGTTTTTCAGGGCAAAAAAGTCGTCTTATACGCCGGAAAATACGGTAGTTTGTCAAAATATAGAATAGAGAAGTACAAAGAAAAAGAAAAATATTGGGAAAATAAGGGACAAAAAGAGAACATTAAAAAGTGTAGGGTAAGGGTAAAAAGAAAAAGAATTGATTTCTAATTCCTTTTGATGGAGTAGAATAAGGTAATAACAAAAAAAAACTCCTCAATGTTTCACTTTTATATAGTAAATATACAATTTCTATGACAACAAATTAATCAGCAAAACCCCAAATCAAAGTTTTCAAACTGTGCTTGAGGTGCAAAGTTTTTGCACCTCAAGCACAAAGTCTAAAAGTGGTTTCCAAGTAGAAACAAAATTAATTGTGTTCTTTTCTTTCATCGAAGTAGTCAATTTTGACATCTCTGTTAACTCCATCAACTTTTGCAGCTATTCATCCATTGTGGGAATCAAGATATCCTTCCATTTTTGTGCATAAAGTAACTTTGATCACTGATATTTTAAATTAGATTTATAAGGCCACCTGACTGTCATATTACTCTGGGTAGCTTATATAGTTAAAAGGGGGAAATGTTTTTTAAAAAGATAGTATAAATGCTCCGATTAAAAAAAAATCACCCACTGCTTGACAATATTTCAGGGAACAAAGCCATGATTGTAAAGACTTATGGAACTCTTGTAGGACATTAGTCATGCAAATCTCCAACAAGATGATCTTCTAGAAGGCAGACATTGTGACAGAGAAAAATACTTCCAGGTTCCAACTAGGTGACACTTGTTTTCATTGACAAGATCCAGAGCATCCTCATTCTAGAATGGGACAACTCACTCAAGTAGAATTGCAGCTCATCCCAAACTTGAGGACTTCTAACTGAGAAGGTTAAACCTAAAGCAAGACAAGGCTCTTTGCAATTCACTTGTCCCTCTCTTGAGTTATCCTGTGTTGAATTGTCCCATAGTGAGTTGGCCATGGTGAGTTGCCACGTGATGAATTGGCCATAGTGAGTTGGCCAGGGCGAGTAAGCTGGGACAAGTTGTCCTAGACCCTCCTCATTCTACCCAATCTTACTTGATGAGCAGAAGGCACCGGAGACAGTCCCTTGATACAGACCTAGACAAAATAATTGGTACTTCTCCACTTTTTCCCAATAAATCCTAGTTTGCTGTCAATAAAGTTGAAACTGACCAAAGTCAATGGCAGCCACAATTCTTTATTCCATAGTCTATAGAGTGATCTGTAGACCTGTTGATGTATGACTTAATATAGTTTTGTGAACAGTGAAACAAACAAAAATGGTATTTGGTGGATCCTCTATTTGAAGCACATTAGCAGGTCATTTATAGTTAATGTAGCTGAAGTTATTTTTTGTAAAATACATCAGACCTGAAGTTATCCACATGTGACCCCATGCAGGTGATGTTTGTAATGGTATGCACTATAAGCACAAAAAGGAAAAGATTTGATTTGATTCCAAATCCCAGGAGCTGAGCATTTGCCAGCTACTCCTGAATGTGAGGGGGGGGGACTAATTTTGTGGGTGGTTATGCATATAAATCAGCCCTGGTTTAATTCAAATCGGAGGTTCGCAATTCAAAGAGGGCACGATTTGATTTGAGTTGCAATTTAAGATTCAAGAGCAAAGCAATTCAATTCAAGATGCTTTGAGATTCGATTAAAAAAAGATTCATCATAAACTACAATGGGGAAGAATTGAATGCCTGTAGCTTCTTCCTTTTTTTTTTTTTTTTTGGCAGAATGGGATGAAAATAGCAGGGATAATAGGCCCTTTAAAGTACATTAACCCTGTCAAGTTTCAGCTGAATATTTGCAAGGGTTTTACTGCAATCATTTTTTTTTCAAATTTCCCACACACACTTTGTTTAAAGCAAAGATAGCAGGCATGAAAATGGGAGTACAGCAGCCTCCAAATTGCCCAGCATAGAGACTGTGTTGGAATGAACCAGTGTGGAAAGTATTTTAATACAACTTTAAAACTTTATTTCAAAAATGCTTTAAAAGTAAGCTCTTGCATTTCTGAGGATCCAGGTTTGTAATGACTCTGAAAATGGACCATATCTTAATTTTTTAGGATGATGTAATTTACTTATTTTACTGCTTTAAATTACAGGGTTTGCTTGAGTGCCAAGAGAATTTGTACAGCTACTAAGCAAGCTTGGCCCCTCCTGAAAGCATCCCTTCATAGCTGTCTGAAATATACAAGACCCATTGGCATTATGTGGTGTCTTTTGGGCAGTGTAGAAGAATAGGGAATGGCCTTGAAGGACAGGAAGAAGAACCACTACCAAGGCAATGGTCAGATAAATGGAGACTGAGCCTGGACCAAGAAAATAACTTCAGAAAAACAGCTCATATAAGGTGCTGCTGTGGTTAGAATACAGCATTGCAAGCTATCTCTGTCCATAGCCAGGAATTCGATCGGCTCAAGGTTGACTCCATCATTTATCCTTCTTGGGTCAGTAGAATGAGGATCCAGATTGTTGGGGCCAATATACTTACTGTAAACTGCTCAAAGAATACTAAAAAAAAAAAAAAAAACCACTATGGAGCGGTATATAAGTGTATTGCTATTGCTCCATCATTCAAATGAAGATAGTGAGAGAAGGGAAAGCACAGATTTGTGAGATTACTACAGCTATTACAATAAAAGTAGTCCTGGGCTTGGAAGTTGAACAAAAGGCTTGTCCTATCATTAGGGTCAGAGGTTAGGGTGGTACTGCTGCCTCTGTTGACAGGATGTTCTAATCTATCAAGAGGGTGGTAAAGTTGACACTGCTTTTGTATTGAACCACTTCACCGCTGGTCATATCAGGATTGAGATTTTTTAGAAATTGTCTACATTACATAATTAGCAAAGATACTAGAAGAAAGCTGACACAGTGTGGTAAATAATGCCAGAGAGAAGCAAATCACAAAGAGAGACATTAGCATCCATTCACTGATTGTTGAAAAACTTAAACCTCTCCCAATCATGCCAAATTTAGAAGTCATGTGTGTCCCAATAACCCATACATTCACAGCAAACCATGAGGATGACAAAATGATCTAGCAGACACCATGGAAACATCTCCGTTATGTATTTGCAACCCAATGATATCAAATTCATTTAATCATTTGCTTGTCCTGCATGGAGGGCTTTGCCCAAGAATATGTATAAAATACGCATTCAGACTGCTGAAAGTTGAGCTGAACTGCCAGTTTTGTAGTTTTCCATTCATACGAGAAAAGGCAAGTCACGGGTGGTTTTTTTTAAATCAAGCTTTTTTTAAGATGAAAGAATTCTGGTAAATGTCACAAGAAATAAGGCTTTGGGAAAAAGAAATAGATGAATAGAATTTAAGCCTGACAAAAAGGCGGACAAGCAGAAGAGAGTGAAAAGCCATCAGACCAGCTCTGGATACCAGTTATCAGAGATAACAATGGCCATGGAGCAGATCACAGGAATATCAAGATCATACAAGGATCAGAGGACAGCAACTATAGATAAGAAACTTAACAGTTAACTGTCAGGAAGCAAGTCATGTTTGACCCAGCAATCTAACAGGGCAACAAAAGATCCTCAGTTCATGCACACAGCTATCATCTATAGAGCACTTCTGTCTTCCACAATCCCTGGACGTTCTCTGCTAGAGTGTAGCAAGACAAGTTATTATGCCTTACGTTTAAGATCATGTATGTGTTTATGCGAGTATGATGCTTACGCTGTAGTGAACAATAAAGATTTTGTAGTCTAAAAAAAAAATTGGTGTGCAAATAAAATATTTTATTATTGTGTAAGTTCCTGAAATTCTGTATTTCTGCAGAAGGATGGAGTGTATTCTCACAAATTAAATACCCTTTCTCACTCCACTAACCAAGAGTACGTGCTACTGAGCCTCAGATGCCCATCTAATCTCTAAACCATAGGTCTCCAAACTTGGCAACTTTAAGACTTGTGGACTTCAACTCCCTCAGCCAACAGAACTCTGCAGGGGTGGGCTTCAAAATTTTTAGCAAAGGGTTCTCTGCCTGATTGCTGGGTGGGCGTGGCCATGGTGGGTGTGACCTAGTCGGCCTCCTGCACCACAGTGGGGGGATTTTTGCCCTCCCTGGGCTCCGGAGGCTCTCTGGAAGCCAGAAATGGGCCTATTTCTAGTCTTCCTAGACTTCTGAGAGGCCCGTTTTTTACTACTGGTTCTGGCTTGGTGGATGTGGTGTGGCTTGGTGGGCATTGCTTGGTGGGTGTGGCAGGGGAAGGATACTGTAAAATCCCCATTCCCTCCCCACTCCTGGGGGAAGGTTACTGCAAAATCCCATTCCCTTCCCACCCCACTAACCTGCTTTCCAGCTCTGTTCTCCTGTACAGGGCAACAAAAGAAGACCCAGCCAATCAGCTGGGACTCGGGAGGCAGAGAATAGATGATGGCAGGGTCAGTCAGAGGTGGCATTTGCTGGTTCTCCAAACTACTCAAAATTTCCATTACCGGTTCTCCAGAACTGGTCAGAACCTGCTAAATACCACCTCTACTCCACATACGCCCTGCACTTACCTGCATCCAAAATAGGCGGGGTGGGGTGGGCAGGGCCAGCCAGGAATGGGATTTGGGGGTTCTCCAAACTGCACAGAATCTTAGCTAGGGGCTCTCCTGAACCCCTGCGAACCCCCAGCAGCACACCCCTGGAACTATGGGACCCTACTAGCTACTGTTTTCCAGTTGAAAAAAATCCATTAAGGCTGACTCTGTATACAGTTAGTTACTCTCTTGTTGATCCACCTCACTGAAGTGCTATCCAAATTATTCTTTAACATTTTGTCAATAAGAAAGTAGCTTTTGTACTGACTGAAATACATGTAGGATAAAGGGCATGCCAAGTTTCCTCTTTGAATGTCACATATGACACATGAAAAAGGAAGTGTGAATCACACACACATCTTATCTTACCACTTATACGTCTGAATCAAAATATAAATGTTTAGTTAGGGAGGGGATAAATATATTTCAGCACGACAGAAAGAGCTCTCTTGTTCAAAGTACAGTTTGCCCACAGCACTCTAATGCCAATGAATTCTTAAGGGCAATCGGACTATTCTAGAGAATGTAGAGTTTAGCCTGGATTCTATCCCTGGTTCATCGGGTGTCTTTCTGTTCAACATGTGTTCTGAATTCTCTCGAAATAAATGGTACTTTTTTCCCTGGTGGTTCATTATGTTCAAAGCAAACAATTAAGCCTCAAGACCTCCTATTTCTGCAGTGTCAAATCAGACCAATAACTTTACATAACCTAAACCCTATTTAAGGTTAAGGTCAGACAGTCAGTGAAATTGAAACCCCAAAGGGGCTTTATTGGATGTGTGCCAAAATGAACAATGTGAGATTCAAAGCACAGATTTCCACTAAATACAAGGCCAAATCTCAGCTGTGCTACTGCTTCTCAGCATTTTGGTAACTTTCAAGAACTTCTTTCAAACGTCTTCAGAGACCAAATCAAACAATGAAAACATATTTTTCCTCATCTTAGAAAAGTATTTAGAAAGGAAGATTCTGTACAGCCTAAGGGACCATTCTTTCCAGTTTTAGAAGGCTGTACACAATGTATAATTTCTTTTTATGTTTTCCAAAGGCAAGTATTTTGGGGTGGGGGGACCAAACATAGTTGTCAGTTGCAGAGCTACTAGATCTGAGTTACAAACTTGCCAGTAATGACTAGATGGCAGCAAAGAAATACAGAAAACTCTTATTCTCTAAAGCCATTCAGTGGTGATCAGAATTTCTGAAGCCCAGATATTGTAGCCCTAAGCAGTACAAATTGAATAATAGGTATGATGAGTAAAGTGTATTTTAACAGTAGTTTTAATGCTTTTTAGAGATGTTAATACAGACCAGCTGTTCACAATTCAAAATCAAGGGATTATAAATCTATTAGTTCTATACAGCCGAGTACATTTAGCACTACATTTGCTGGTAGCCAATGACAAAATACATTAACGAACACAAAATCAACAAAATAACTAAATATAAAGAACCCTAATCCTGAAAGTATGACATTAAGCAGTAGCTGTCATCATTGGCCATCCTTAATCTGTAGCTTAGCCTTTCCCAAGATGGTGTTCTTCAGAAGCAATGGGACTAATACTTCTAGAATTCTCTGTCATCATGTCAAAATGGAAGGAGCTATATTCCTGACAAAGTAAGAACCTTACTTCAATTAGTTCAATCTTTTTTAAAGACTCAAAGTGTTTGTATATCTGAGTCTGAGAATACCATCTATTTATGCACTGCTACACATAATATATTTATGAAGGTGCTTCTGCTCTACAGAGCCATTACAGTGGAGTAAGGAGTTTTTGGAAACATTATAACTGAGTCAAAACAATTTATCCAAAAGGTTAGTCATACAGAGCAGCCTTCCTCAACTTGGTTTCCTAAAAATAATTTAAACTACAACTTCTAACATCACCAGAATTTTGGATATTAGCCACATAGCCTTTTGGCAAACAACTTTTTTTCTATATACTGTATAACATAAAGAAGGAAGGAAGGAAGGAAGGAAGGAAGGAAGGAAGGAAGGAAGGAAGGAAGGAAGGAAGGAAGGAAGGAAGGAAGGAAGGAAGGAAGGAAGGAAGGAAGGAAGGAAGGAAGGAAGGAAGGAAGGAAGGCATTTCAATCATCAGTTGAAATCCTTTTGTCCTTTTGTGTAGATCATTCTACACTTGGGCTACATTTGATTCTCTTTGACACTTGACACCTCTACACTTGATTTTACTAAGTTTACTCTGGCTCTAGTTGTCAGTGATCTACTAATAGCTAAGTCAACTGTCTTGATGTTGCTGGATTTGTCTGTGGCATTTGACATTCTTGATCCTTCAACTAATTATTATTCTATGAATTAAGTGGTAGCAATATATTTTTCCATCCCATGGCTTCCATCACAATTTTTTCATTATATGGAAGGATCTTTGCTTTCAGTCTTTTTCTTTATCTGTTGGTATATTTCAGGTCCATCTTGCACATTTTACTTTAGAATTTTCTGATTTCTTCTTTTCAGTTCAACTATCATATTGGTACATTTGGTTTGTTTAGTTTAGATTCCATCATGTTATGGATGAGGGTAGGGCTATCATGAAATATGTAGTGTTGAGGTAATTCCCCGTTAGGAGAATGAGCACACACAGGGAGACGTAATGAGAGTAGTGAAGAATAACACACAACTAGCACACAGATACACTGTATAGTAAAATGTAGGTTTTTACTTCCAATAAACGTTTAAGCAAAGTCCAAACAAGCAGTCCAAGTCATTCACAGTTAAAGCAGTCAGTTTTCAGTCCAGGGATAATCCAATGACAAAGTCCAGTATCAAAAACAGTTCAGTAACAGACTTACATCAAACCCAAGAAGAACTATGATCAGCAAACAATCAATAGTCAATAGGAATGCAACACTCTCCAGAACAACAGAACAGGACCTAAACAACCCAGGTTTCTGGCTCCATCTTATGGCCATTTGAGGAACCACACCCAATTACAGTTTTAGCATTCTCTTAAAGAGACAGTATTAAAATGTTTGTCCTGGTTTATATATTTTCCAACCCAAATGTTAGGTGACTGACATTCCTAACATGTAGTCAACCAAAACTGTAGTGAATTGAGGGATTATTTAACCAAGTTAACTAAAGAACTCAAGATCCTATCATCAGGCAGATGTTCTCTATATCACTCATCTGTAGAATTAATTTCACATATTATGTGACATCGCATTAACCCTTGGTTGTGTTTTGTTTATTATTTCTTATAGGAGGTGAACTTCTCAAGGAGGGGACGCCTGTCAGCTTTGGAATCCTTATTCATCACTGCCACATAGCTTGAGAAAGTGGGAGAGGGGTGGTTTTAATTGAGTAGCTCTTAGTAGACAAAATAGAATTCTTTTGTTAGTTCAAGGCCAAAGAGTGTGGCTCAGGAGAAAAAGAACTTACTTTGGGATTGGTTCATGTGATGTGATGATGAGAGAAAAGGGGATGGTTTGTAGTTTGGGACATTGTGGGAAGTCCAGGAAGCATTTAGTTTCGCAATTCCACAGATGTGCCAGGTGCTATTCCAATAAAAATACTTTTGAGATTATGCTTGTCTCGGAGTTACAAGAAATTCAATGTTTCTTTTTTTTAAATTAATGCCTATAACCCACATATAACATATCTGAGGCTACTAATTTGCTGCACAGTTAAAAGTAGTTTGTGGCTGATTCTTAAACATTTCTTTAAATGTTTGATCTTCCCCTCTTCCATTATTGATACATTAGCAATTGCTGCCAATTGCTATCTAAGAACTTTATATTTACAGCGGTAGTAAAGAAGAATTACTTATTAAACCATTGTACTGCAAGCATTAAAATGGCAATCCCTAACAGAGGCCACATAGATGCCGTAGAGAGTTCCAACTTCCCAATATCACATTGTCTCTCTTGTCCTCTTAGAACATTTCTGCAGCCTTTCTTCCCCAAATTCAGAAATCAGATATAAGAAGGGGAAGGAGGAAGGAGAAAGATCAGCAATTGGCATAGCTGGATAGTGAGTAGAACAGGTCCCCACAATCTGCTGCAATGACTCCAACCTGGGACAAATTCATATTTTTATCAAGAGCACAGGAGAGGCAGAACCAGAAAGTAATATATTTGCAGAAGAATCTACCAGATGCTTCTAAGCAATCTACTAGGCTTTCTTTCTCTGCCAGATTTCAAGACTGCTTACTATATATATATATGTGTGTGCACAAGTATGTTTGAAGCCTTAGCAAGTAGCTACATCCTGGTGGTCTTGGCTGAACTTAAAAATCTCAGCAGAGGGAGATATCTTTAGTCCTGGATCACCAGATAACTCCAAGGTTATATACCAGACTGAAAAATCAGGAAAATAATAATAATAAAAAGACAGGTGTGGCATATGTGTCATTGTTAATAAAACTTTATGAATATGTCAATATCATGCTCAGAAGTCAAGCTTGACTCTAAATAGGTTCAACTTTCATGTGTGAATTATATTGGCTAGAGATATATTGAAGCTATAATCTGATAGGTTAGTGTACTGTACATTATTTGTAAAAATTTGGGGTTTGGTTTGGTTTATTGGCAAGTTACAATCAAATGTTAAATAAATTTGTTACCCAGCCTAAGAATCACTAGACATAGATGCCCAATGTTAAACATATATGTTTTGAAAGTAAAAAGTAAGTGAGCTGTGTAAAAGTTCTGGGTAAATAGAAAGCTCTTTCTGGTAATTTCCTTCCAGGTTTCATGCGCCAGAAACATCCAACAAAGAATCTGAAAAAGATGTTAAAGTTTCAAAAGAAGTCTTGATTCCAAGTTGTTTAGACTAGAGGATGAACAGTTAAAATCCATAGCTTTGTCCAAAACATTTGAAAGGCTGTTTTCAAAAGTGCATTAGCACTTACCATGAAATGTTAAGGCTGTCGGGTCCTCCAAAAAGCACAGTGGAACTGCTACAAAGGCTTCCTCAGGTGTTTTCCACATGTGCCCAATCATTTCATTCCACTTGGAACCAGAATTCTTATCTTTATGTACAATGGCACACACTTGTGGATACAATTAGGGAAAGCCTTTAAAGCAGAACATGGTGAACCCAACTAGCCAGAGTTACCCTGTGGTAAGATGGGTGGCCAATAAATTTGATAAATAAAAATAAACCATCCAGACGCAGCAGTGGCCTCAGTACTTTGTTTGCACCAACACACTTTGTGAAATATTTTACATCACGTTCAAAGTTAATATGGCAAATTAGCTGAAAGTCAGTTCATGCAATAGAGCCAGATATAGAACAGATAGTTTCACCAACTACTGTATGTTGCTTGAACTATTTTTATAGTCAGCCTTGCATACAGCGTTGAACAGTAAGCCAAGCAGGGGATGGATAATGATGGTGTCCACTTGTCAAATCCATGCCATGTCCTTCTGGCAAATAATTTCTGGCCAGGGATTCCAGTAATTGAATATTTTTAAAAATGAAAATAAAAAATAAAAAATTTGGTTTGAATTCTGAGTGGTTTCAACGACCTATTAAGAAAAGCAGGAAAATCTATAGCCTCTGGGTGCTCCTCCCACTTCATATCCTTGATTTACAGCAGTTCATTTAGTAACCGTTGAAAGTTACAACAGCACTGAAAAAAGTGACTTATGACCATTTTTCACATTTACAACCATTGCAGCATCCCCATGGTCACGTGACCAAAATTCAGATCCTTGGCAACTGGCATGTATTTAGGATGGTTGCAATGTCCCAGAGTCATGTGATCACCTTTTGCGACCTTCTGACAAGGAAATTCAATGGGAAAGCCAGCTTCATTTAACAACCGTGTCACTAACTTAATAACTACAGTGATTCATTTATCAACAATGGCAATAAAAGTCCTAAAATGAAGCAAAGTTCACTTAACACTTTACAACATACATTTTGGGTTCAATTGTGGTCGTAAGGCAAGGCCTACCAGTAGTGAAAATTGGAACTGAATAAAAAACTCCTTTGAGGTTTTTGTTTCAAAACAAAACCAAGCAGACAATATTCAAGCATTTGTTGGAGAATATCCAAGTAAGAATTTTGACACTATAATTTAAAGACTGTCTCTAAAATAGCCCAAAGATTACCAAATAGATAAAAAATATGCCAAAAAGCTTTGGTCACTGAACTCTCAAAAACAGCTCAACTAAAAAACAAACATGGAAACAGGCTTCTTTATCAGGCTGAAAGCCTCTTTTTTTTTTTTAGTAACAACCAAACATTTATTCTGTCTCCAGTTACTCATCTTGGGACTTCCTACCCTCATAAAGAAAGTGTTATTCTCTTTATGCTGCTTCTTTCCATATTCTACTAAATTGGTAATTGCCTGTTTGCGTTACACATTTCCCTATGTATTTCACTCCAGAAGTGCACTTAATATTTTCATTAAAATCAATAAAGCCAAGAAATGACAAGGATTCAGGTGAATACAAACAATTAAATTCCTCCTGCATGTACTGTTAACTGTTATTGGGGGAGAAAAAAAGAGAAGGTCTATTCCACACCTGCCTGTCCCCTTCTTTTTCAATAGCAGCTAACTGAAATCCACTTAGCTGGCTTTTGTCTGGTTATGTCCCTGACAGATAATGTGTAGAAATCAGAAGTTCTAGGGCCAGTAATTCAGAATTAATTTTCCTTTCAGTAGAGTGATGTGGACAACTGAGTATAGTAATGGTACCTGATCAGAATTCAGGGGATAAACAAGGCAATTTGAGATAATGACATAGAAATAAGGGCTCTTTAAAAGGTTTGTTCGCTGCGTGACTCTGGATGGTGTTATCACTGGTGCTTTTCATCTGCCTGAAATGAAAGTCAAAAGAGTTAATCATTAATGCATTAGCCTGATGTATTTGTGTGAGTGGGGGGGGGGGCTGGGGTGAGTGTGTGTATTGTGTTGTGCTTTGGAGTTGAAAGGAGAACTGTATATCTCACCCTTTCCCTTGATATTAAAATATATAAATAAAGAGTCCACAAAAGAAGCCATTAAGCTACCCAGTAATTATTTATTAAGGGTTTGCTTTAGAAAAGATTCCCTTCTATGGAATAGAAATTATTTTGGTTTTGGTATGTAGCAGTAGCAGTAATTTTTTTAATTTACTTCCTGCCTTCATTGTTTTTGATAAATAACTCAAGGCATCCCGCACACATAATGCCTCACAACAACAACCTTGTGAGGTGAGTTGGCTGAGAAAATGATGGCCCAAAGGCATGCAGTTGGCTATCACGCCAAAGGTGGGACTAGAACTCACAGTCTCCTGGTTTCTAATCTGGTGCCTTAATCACTCAATCAAACTCAAGTAATCTAATGTAGTAAAACTAAAGTAGAAACATAAGCAATTTTCAGTTTGAACAAAACCTATGTCACTCTTTTGGCCCACTGATCCCTAAAGAGCTACATTCTTTGTCTTGGGTTGTGAAAGCATTTGCAGTCTGTACCAGCAACAGCCCTGTGGAGTAGGATCAGAAAAGACAAGATGGTGGTTGTGATCATCCAGTTGAAGCTCCACCCCTTTTTTAGATGCATCACAAAAAACAAAGGGGGTGGGGCTTTGCTCAAGCAGTCATAACCGCTATCTTGATTTTTTTGACCACACTTGAAGGCATTACTATTCTGTATTTCTATTTAAATAATACATTATTCTGCAATTCATTTGTGAGCAATAAATCTCAACACAAAAAGCCATTTATATTCATGTTGCTATATGTCAGTGGGTGGGTGGGTGCCCATACATGTGACCATATGTATGTATTTCCATAATTTTGAATGGTATTCCTCAACTTGCAAATGTTCATTTAATAACCATTCAATAACAGCACTAAAAAAAGTGACTTATGACCACTTTTTACACTTAGAACCATTCCAGCATCCCCATAGTCATGTGATTAAAATTCAGATGCTTGGCAACTGGATCATATTTTTTATAATGGTTGTAGTATCCCAAGGTCACATGATAACTTTGTGACCTGACAAGCAAAGTCAATGCCAGACTCACTTTATATTTGTGTAACTAACTTAATAACTGTATTGATTCACTTAAAAACTGTGGCAAGAAATGTCATAAAATGGGGCAAAACTCACTCAACATCTGTCTCATTTAGCAGCAAAAATTTTGGACTCAATTGTGGTCATAAGCTGAGGATTACTTCTAGTAGTGTCTCTGTCCAAAAAAACAAAAACCATAATGATAAGCTTGGATGATAGGTACAGTGATCACATTTTCTCAAAAAAGAATAAAGGACAAACCTGAAAAGGGCTAAATCGGAAAAGAGGTTCACCAGGATTTAAAAAAGAAGAAGTGAATGAAGGCAAAAGGAAATGTTTATGTTTATTACTTTGCCTTTCAAAGGAAAATTCAAGAACCAAACCAAGAAAATAAATAAAATAAACAAATTTAAAAGACATATTTCTGAAATAAAGGACTGTCCTTTATATTAAAAGACATATGAGCACTGTAATGACAGGTGGCATCTCCTGGAAAGAGGCAAGGAGCCATCTTATCAGCATGACTTCTGTAATTGAAGGTTTTGTGACAGGCCATATTTGACACGGGTGCCATTTTGGGAACAGATGATCCTCTTGCTTGTGATAGTACCCATAACCTGCTCTCAAGCCCTGAATTCCATCAGCTGAAAGATCTGCCTATCTCTGACTTATTTAGTGAGAGACAAAGAAGCAACTGTGACACCCAACTAACAAGCTGTACAAAATTGTGCTCTTATCCTTCTGGTTTGTTTTCAGGTTAATACTGTGGGGCTTTTTTTAAATTCATGCCAAGTTCTCTGCAGACTAGAGAAGTTAGTTTCATGCAAAGTTTGTGCAAATTAGAGAAGCAAAGGCATTGCTTTAAAAAGAAAAGTTTCAACTATAAATGCATTTGGCATATTTCATCCCTTCTGAAGACAGCAAAACAATGCAAATTGTGACAAAAGAAGCTCTCTCTTTTATAAACACTGCCAATGATACATGTGACTGCATACATGTCCTGCTGCCTACCACTGCTTGTAAGCATGTTTACTTGCAATATGAGGTGTTTTCTGAAAATTCATCTTTGTGTGTGCTTGTTCTGGAAGGGTACATGAGCAAAGATGTATCTAAGAGGAGTTGTTGCAACTCTGCTTCACAATCTCCAATTATAAGACCTTATGACTACAATTGGGCCCAAAATTGCCATCCCTAAGCAAGACAGTTAAGTGAGTTTTGCCCCATTTTACCACCTTTTTTGCCAGGCTCATTAAGTAAATCACTAGAGTTGTTAAGTGAATCTGACTTCCCCACTGACTCTGCTTGTCAGAAAATCACAAAAGCCAATTATATGACTCCCGACATTACAACAACCATCATAAATACATACCAGTTGCCAAGCACCTTAATTTCGATCATATGACCAAGGAATGCTGCAACATTTGTTAATGTGAAAAATGGTCATAAGTCACTTTTTTCAGTGCCATTGTAACTTTGAATGGTCATAAATGAATGATTGTAAATCAGGGACTAATTGTGCTTCTGTATCATATGTTTTAAAAAAAAACTGTGAAGGAAGCAAAGAACAACAATTCCCATGATTCCTAGCAAGTATGTCAGGCTGGAAATTGCATATGTTGAAGGCCAGTCCATTTGCAGGGGGAAAGGGTTGAGGAGGGTTGATTTATCCATACAAGGAAGGCTAAAAAGATCTCACCTGACAGGGAAAGAAAGCCACAGGCCAAAAGTGTGTGCTGAAGCATGATGGTTTGGAATCTGTTAATAAAGCAGTAATACAATCATTTTACAATTGGCATAATTATTAATGAGATCAACTTCTTCATTACATGTTCTTCCTCTTTGGGGTTAGTAGTTTTTAATAAGTTCAACTCATTCGGAGAAATAAAAGACGCACGATTTGAAGCAGTGAAGATGATTAAATTTTGGGTCAGAGCACAACGCATGTGTCAAGAGTTCAGAATCATTTCAGAAAATTTTCACCCGCATAAATTACTGCAGAATCCGGCCCCCACAGTATGTGTGAAGATCATGTGATGCGGTTGCTATAGTAACGGCTTATTCTTGTTGAAATCTAGGGTAACTATGGCTGCTAAACCCTGCATCTTCTGACAGCAATTTATTTAACCTTGCTTCTTTCATATTCTCTTATTGACTCACTGAACTTAAAAAAAAAGGAAAAATGCTTATTTTGTAAAATAGACTTTAATTTATTAAGCGGAGCTCTGTGGACTATTTCTTGTTCCCAGTTTAATAGATACCAGCATTTAGACTATTTTATGGTTCTTTTAATTCAACGCCTGTCTGTAGAAACATGGATAATTACCCACCTTCTTTTTCCCAGGGCCATCCAAATTGCTTCCCAACAGCATCAAAATATTTATCCACTATTACAACATTCTCCTCATGATGATGTTAGTGAATTATAAGGCTGCATTCTCAGTCAAGGGCCTGTCTCCTTAAGAGCAGTTAAGCTAAAGTAATTAAGTAGCGCAAAGATGAAATTAGACATAAAACTTTAGTAATAAGGCAGAAAAAGAAATGGAAAATGAAAGCAATTCAGTGGCATTTCTGATCAAGCAATAATCCCAGCTGAATATAAAATATTTCTGTCAGCTAAATAACATCCATAACATTGAAGGCATATTTGTAACATGATTAATGTCCTACATTGGAGTCAGTCTATTATAAATGGGTAAACACAATGTACCCAGATTTTCAATAGACAAGACTAGGAAGATTTTAAATATACAGTAGCTTCTTCAATAAAAATCCTCAATATTTAATCAATCTTTTTTTTTCTTCCCCATAAATGCTTATGCTGAAAGAATATCCTCTTTCTCTCCAAGGAGGGGAAGAAAAATGTGGAAATTGAGAGCTCTTTCACATGAGAGGTGCATGTTTGCACATTTGAAGAAAATAGACATCATGAATACTCAGTGAATTGAGAATCTTCACAGCAATCTATTAACTACAGGAAATAGGTGAACTTTACCTTACATGTAACATGAAAGAATCAAGTCAACCTACACGCCACATGTAAAAAAGCACTTTTCTAAACGTTATTATATACAAAGGACCAAATTTTATTAGAATTTTCCTTTTTTTAATTTACAATTGCATGACAGAATTTGGAAGAGTATAAAATATTAAGGATACATGCAGTCTAAATTATACCTGCATCTACAGAGTTGTCAAGACATATGAGAATGAGAAAAAAAAGGCAAATTCTTCCTATATCCCTAGTTCTAGCAGGGGTTAATATAAAGGGGAAGCACAAACATGTCAAGTGACAACTTTTTTTTTTCCTGCTGAAGTTCTATGGCCCTATCTTCATTCCATTTCGTTTTTGGTCCAGCAATGAGTGAAACAGTTAAGTCATCCTTACCTGTATCAGTGTTACTATAGTCTTTTTAAAAAATCCTAGTACCATCTACCTCAAGATATATAAAACTATTAGGGGTTGTCACTTATTACTGTGGAGGAAAATCAGGAAACTTTATTAACTTGAAACAGATACATAGATATAACATAGAGATCAACAAACTTTGTGCCAGAATTTTTTTTTCTCCAACTCATGGATAGGTGGTTAGCACTTCGATCTCAGCAATGGTTAAAGGCACTAAATCTTTCCTGCATTAACCTGCGAAGCTGCCTTTTAATTTCTGCCTCATTAAAATATTTCGATGTTACTTTCCCATTCAAAAATCCTCTGTTTGCAATGTTAGGAATTTGTTCCATTGCTGATCTAGGCATGATAGATTACTATAATCCGACTGCTGGAATTTATTTTTTGGTAAGAGACACACTGTAATATAGATAATGGATATAATCAGGGTATAATTCTCAAGCAGCATGACAAATCATATTAAGCAAAATGTACTGTTTGGTTCATCACTGATACTGCTGTGCCAATTATGGAAACAGTGAGAATGCTGGGTACAATCCAGCAGGAATTTCCTCTGTGTGTGGCTCATTCAAATAAACAAATTTATAGATAAACCATGGTCTGATATGCTAGGATTAAAGATTCTGCTTCGGGTGTGGAATTTAAACCACGGGTAGGACAAATAAAAATATCAGTGGTTCCAACTGTCTATGGGTTGGATTAATCCACAAAATGACACTATTGTTAGGCCTACTCTTCCAAATAGCCCCCTTTCATTTCCTATGAGTACCGGTAGTAAATGGGCTGTCTGATTTCCTTGCCATGAACTACTGAAGTATGTCACTGATTGGCACTAAGAAAATAAACTAGTGTGAGAAGCCATGCTGGCTACAAATTTGGGGATTTTATATTGAGGATCAGAATCTGTATTGCCATTTTCCATAAAAAGCCTATCCTGTTCATGGAGCAAGGATGCAAAAAGTATGGTACAGGGCAGCAGGCAGCTCAATAGCATACTGGAATTCCTATGGAATGTCCCTTTGGTTGGGCAGAATAGAAAGAAAGAACATTGTGATGGAATATTGGCAAAAGGGACCAGTTACGTCAGTAACATCAGCTGTAATCCAAATAGTAATAGCACTTAGACAACGCTTCACAGTGCTTTTACAGCCCTCTCTGAGCGGAAGGAAGGCTATGATAGTTGTGCCAATTTAGAAAGACAAAGTCTTGAATTGTGGGAATGTAATAAAACAAGCTTTTGGCTGTTTCTTTCTCTAAAAGATAATGGAACTTAGTTGCTGAATTAGTAAATTTTAGTTTAATAGTAAATTTTACCTATTCAGCTTCCACATTATAACAAGCTTATTGTTATGTCTGGAGGAGTGGGCGCAATAACGGAGACAAGGCATCGGGTAGTGACACAACTCTTTAATAGTGACTTCAGAACAGAGCAACCAACTTGGGCAGCAGCAGCTCTTTTATAGAGCTGGCTGCTGCCGCAATAACCAATGAGAACGAGTTTAACCGCGCTTAGTCTTCCAATCCGGCTGTCAGCCAATCAGGTTAGCCGAAGGCAGCCAATCATGATCGCTTACTCGTGGACCAATCCGAACTGCAGGTTTACGAGCCTACAGTTGGAGCGAAGCTCGAAGAGTTTTTAATAATGAGTTTATTTAGTTAGTTCGTAACACCCCTCCCCCCTAGGTTCTGTATGAGGGGTGGGGTGACGTATTCTCGCAAATAGGCAGGCCGTTTCACCTGCCTATTCGATTTCCGCTGTTCTACCGGTTTCCGTTCAGGTTCCGGTGGATCGTTTGTAGAACCGGGTGGTGACGACGGTTCCACTGTCTCGCTGGGTGAATCAAGGCTGTTTTCTTGGTTGTTTTCTGGGTTCTCTGGGCTTGCTTCCCTGACTGGGCTGCTATGTGGCGAGGCCGTCCCTCAGCTCGGGCTTCCGTCGGGTGGTGGGTATCCCCTGGCTGGTTGTACCGTCTGCTGGGCTTTGCTGATTGGGTCCTCTGTTATTTCTATTTCAGCCCTCTCGTCTTCCCTTCCCCCCCCCAGTTGGAAAATCAGGGGGTGAGAGAGAGTTAGGCACCAAACGGGAACGAAGTTGGTCTATATGGTGCTTCCACAGTTTGCCGTCATTCGTCTGTAAATGGTACGATCTGGGGCCTGTTAGCTGCGTGATGGTAGCGGGGACCCACAATGGGTCAGCCGAGAAGTTTTTTGCAAAAACTAAATCACCTACCTTGAACGCACAACACTTGCTGCTGGAACCGCAAGGTTTTTCTGGCGTGTAGGTTGGGTGTAGGCGATCGAGGTGTGAGCAAAGTTTCCGGCCCATAAAGAGTTCGGTCGGGGTTCTGTTCGTGGTGCTGTGTGGCGTGATGTGTTGAAGAAGAAGCATCCTGTTTATCTTGTCGTCAATATCGCCATGTTCCATTTTGTGCAGTGTTTTTTTAATGAATTGTACCATACGCTCGGCCCTGCCATTGGCCGCAGGGTGAGCTGGCGAAGTTAAGGCATGGCGGATGCCCCGGTCCGCTAGGTATTGCTCGAATGCAAGGGCAGTGAACTGGGGGCCATTATCCAAGACTAAAACGTCCGGCAGTCCGTGCATAGCGAATAGTCTATTTAACTTTTTAGTGATGGCTTCTGTTGTGGTGCTTTTCATCTTGTGGACTTCGAGCCAGTTTGAATAGGCATCCACCGTTATTAGAAAAGTGTGTCCCTTGGTGGGTCCCGCAAAATCAATGTGGATGCAGGACCAGGGGCCACGAGGTGGATCCCATTCAGTTGGAGGTGCCTTCGGTGGGGCAGCACGGATTTCCTGGCACTTGTTGCATGTGGCCACCCAGGCTTCTATTTGTTTATCGATACCTGGCCACCACGTGTAACTTCTCGCTAACGCCTTCATCCGCACGATGCCTGGATGACCATCGTGCAATAGTTTTAGGACGCTGTGTTGTAATTTTTCAGGAATGATGACTCTGTCTCCCCACAAAACACAGCCCTTCTGTGAGAACAGTTCCATTTGTTGGTTTTTAAATGGTGTGAAGATGTTGTCGGGTTCGTTGTCAGGCCAGCCACGTTCCACCCAGCTGAGGACCCGAGCCAATGTGGGGTCCTTCTTGGTTTCCGCTGCGATGTCCCGTGCAGTCAGGGGTGGCGACAGGAGAGTTTCGATCTGGAGCGCCGTAAGGGTTGGAGCTGGATCGTCTATGGCTTCCGGCAGCGGAGAACGGCTCAACGCGTCAGTGTGGGGAATGGCTTTCCCTGGGCGGTGTAGCAGTTGATAACCATATGCGGCTAGAAACTCTGACCAACAGGTCATCCTTGGTGATAAGATGTGGGGAGTAGGCTTGTCCCCCGCTAATATGCCAAGCAGTGGCTTGTGGTCGGTTATTATAGTAAACGGCCATCCATAAACATATTCATGAAAATGTTTAATAGCGGCTACAATAGCAAGAGCCTCTTTATCGAGTTGGCTATAGTTCCTTTCAGTCTTTGATAATGTTCGGGAAAAGAAAGCAATAGGTGCCTCATTGCCGTTTGGTAGGACATGGCTTAAAATGGCTCCCACCCCGAACGGCGAGGTGTCACACATGACTGTTGAAGGCAAAGTCTCGTTATACTGCATTAATACAGCGTCGGAGGTCAAGAGATCTTTTACTTGCTGGAACGCTCGTTCTTCCCATTGTCCCCAGACCCAGGAAGCTCTCTTGTCTAGCAGACGATGTAGGGGCTCAGCTACAGTTGCCTTCTGGGGCAAGAAGATATTATAAAAGTTAATGAGTCCCAGGAAGGCTTGGAGGTCCGTTTTATTCCTAGGTCTGGGGGTGTTTTTTATGGCTGTTACTTTCTTTTCGGTAGGATGAATTCCCTTTTTATCCAGGAGGTACCCCAGGAATTCAACCCTCTCAGTACAAAGTTGACACTTGTCTCTCTTTACCTTTAACCCGGCGTCTTTGAATTTTTGGAGAACCGCTCTGAGTCGGGTCTCCAGCATGTCTCTAGTGGGGGCAGCTATCAAGACATCATCGAAATAAGGCACAACCCCTTTTATGCCTTGCAGCAATCGCTCCATCAGGCTTTGAAAAATGCCTGGTGCTACACTTACACTGAACTGGAGCCTATTACATTTAAACGCACCTCTGTGCGTGATGATAGTCTGGGCCTCAGCAGTCTCTGCATCTACGGGTAGTTGCTGGTATGCCTGGGCAAGGTCCAATTTTGCAAAGATCTTTCCGCCGCCCAGGGAGTGAAGAAGATGTTGAACCACCGGTACAGGATAAGCGCTTTGCTGAAGCGCGTGGTTTAGGGTGGCTCGATAATCCCCACAAATTCTTAGCGATCCATCCGGTTTTATGGGTGTTACAATCGGGGTTTCCCAACGGCCGTGATCGATTGGTTCTAACACCCCTTGGGCTATCAATTTGTCCAATTGTTCATCAATCTTTGGTTTGAGTGCGAAGGGCACTCGACGAGGCTTAAGGTGTATGGGCGCAACATCGGGGCTGAGGCTAAACGATATGGGGGACCCCTTGTACTTGCCTAGCTTCTCTGTGAATACGTCCTGGAACTCCTAAACGAGGGCGGCTTCCCAGTCACTGCTCCCGGTCTGCCGGCTAGTTCAATCCCCAGTGGAGGTCTCCCGGAATGCCGGCTAGTTCAATCCCCAGTGGAGCGAACCATTGTAAGCCCAACAAGCTGGGCCGGTCTCGATCTACGATGGTAAGAGGCAGAGTTGCTGTGTGGTCTTTAAAGGAGACCTGGATGTGGTGGGACCCGGCAATGGGAATTCGGTTTCCCTGATAGTCCCTTAATATGACTTTCTGGGTGCTGAGGTCTTGACGATGGATGTCAGGGATCAGCTGTTTGAAAGTCCTCCACGAGACCATTGATAGAGATGAACCCAAATCAACTTCCATTACGCATGGACGATTCTCTATGGCGACCCTCACTCGGATCTTCCTTGCATCCAAGGATGAGGCGTGACCGATGGTGATGGTTTGATGCGTCTCTTCTCGTCTAGCTGACGCAGCAGGCGCTTGATTTCTGTAGTGATAGTGGTTCCATTGGTGATTCAGGCGATCCTGGTTCACGGGTGGGCGGCCTGTAGCTTGGCGGGAGTTGTTCTCTCTACGGATTGGACTTGACCCTTGCTTGCTCCTGCAGACCTTTGCGATAAGGCGCCTCTTTCCACAGGAACAGCAGAGTGCGTTGAGGAATTTGCAATCAGCTCGCGGGTGATTTGCCCCACAACCGGCGCATTGACGCGAAGGTTTTTGGCTTCGTTGGTCTCGCTGGTCGCGCTCTGACCGGAGTCGGTTTACCTCTTCTTCCTCACTATCCGATGGGGATTCGAGGTCTTCATGGTGCGCCGTTGTTGAGTGCTTTTCTGGGAAAGGCGAAGTATCATTGGCGAGTTGACGGAGCGGTGCGTTGGTGCGGCACATTCGAGTGGCCGACTTCCTGGTTGCCTCTGCTGCAGTAGCATCAGCGATGACATCTGCAAGATCGATGTCCCCTTTGGCCATGATCTTGCTCTGTGCCGTGTGGTCATCTAATCCCAGAACTATGCGGTCTCGCATAGCTTCTTCGAGGTTTGAGAAACCACAGAGTCCACCTAGGTTCCGGAGGTCAGCGATGAAGTCTCCAATGCTCTCGCCCTTCCGTTGGTCCCTCTGGTAAAATTCGTGTCTTCTGATGAGGATTGGCACCGCGGGTGCATAATGGGCCCGAAGAATAGGAGCGAGGTTATCCCAATCCACTGACTTAACCTCTGCAGGCTTTGCAAGTGCCTTGGCCATTTTGAAAATGGCAGGCCCACAATGGGTCAGGAAAACCGCTTGTTTCTTGCCAGGCGAAGCGTCCTTCAGGTTGTTGGTCTCCAAAAACATCTGGAACCTGTCCATATACGAGTCCCAGTCTTCATTAGCCGGGTCAAATGGAGCGGGTGGTATGGCGCCGCTGGCCATCTTGCCATTGTTGACGCTCTTTCAGCCACGTGCTCTGTTCGGTGCACAGTGAGTGCTCAGTTGGCTCTATTGTCTCCGCATCCCACCCTCGTTGCTAGTGTTATGTCTGGAGGAGTGGGCGCAATAACGGAGACAAGGCATCGGGTAGTGACACAACTCTTTAATAGTGACTTCAGAACAGAGCAACCAACTTGGGCAGCAGCAGCTCTTTTATAGAGCTGGCTGCTGCCGCAATAACCAATGAGAACGAGTTTAACCGCGCTTAGTCTTCCAATCCGGGATGGCCGCTGTCAGCCAATCAGGTTAGCCGAAGGCAGCCAATCATGGTCGCTTACTCGCGGACCAATCCGAACTGCAGGTTTATGAGCCTACAGTTGGAGCGAAGCTCGAAGAGTTTTTAATAATGAGTTTATTTAGTTAGTTCATAACACTTATAATAAGTGTTCTCTTTCCTTCTTCCAGTTTTATTTTTTTAAGAACGTGAAAATCTGCTCACTATTCTTCATACTTTAAAGATTAAAATTTAATTTATCTATCATTTTAGATATTATAACTAGTATTCATCTAAATTTTACTTACTTTTTCTAAATTAATATTTACTAATGCTCATTCTTAACATTAATCACCTGGGCTGATAGCTTTACTTGCTCATTTTACAGATACTTTTGTACTTATTGTTGTTAGCAATCTTGGGCACAATATATGCAAATGTGAAATATGTTGAAAAAATATGTCAATTATTATTTATTATTTATTTTTTTATTTATTTTATTTGGTTTGTCAATTGCTTACAAGATAATAGGTATAAGTAAAAACATAGTTATGAATAGATGGATACATATACGAAAAATAAAAGAAACATTAGGACAGAGATGGTAGGCACGTTGGTGTGCTTATGCACGCCCCCTACAGACCTCTTAGGAAAGGGGTGAGGTCAATAGGAGACAGTCTACAGTTAAAGTTTTTGGGGTTTGGGGAAGAAACCACAGAGTCAGGTAGAGTATTCCAGACATTGACCACTCTGTTGTTGAAGTCGTATATCCTGCAATCAAGTTTGGTGCAATTAACCTTGAGTTTGTATCTATTGTTTGCTCTTGTATTGTTATGATTGAAGCTGAAGTATTCATTGACAGGTAGGACATTGCAATATATAATTTTATATACTATAGTTAGATCAGACCAAAGACGGCATAGTTCTAGGTTTTCTAGGTCTAGAATTTCAAGTCTGGTGGCATAAGGTATTCTGCAATGAGTAGAGGAGCGGAGAACTCTTCTTGTGAAATATTTCTGGACTTTCTCAACTGTGTTAATATCAGATACGTAATGCGGGTTCCAGACTGATAAGCTTTATTTGAGTATTAGTCTAGCAAATGTTTTGTATGCTCAAGTTAGTAGTGTGATATTACCAGAGAAAAAGCTACGTAGGATTAGGTTAACAACTCTTAATGGCTTTTTGGCGATGTAGTTACAGTGGGCTGTAGCACTTAGATCATTAGAGATGAGTATTCCAAGGTCCTTTACAGAGCTTGAATCATCAACAAGGTCTTGACTATTCAGCTTGTACTTTATTTTCTGATTTTTTTTGCCAATATGTAAGACAGAGCATTTATTTGTTGAGATTTGAAGTTGCCATTTGTTTGACCATTCTGACACATAGTCGGGGTCTTTTTGAAGGGTAGCAGTATTGTCTGTGGTGTTGAATAGCTTTACATCATCAGCAAAGAGAACGCAGTTGCTCTTAATATGATCACAGAAGTCATTTATGTAGAGTATGAAAAGAGTTGGTCCTAGAACACTGCCTTGGGGGACACCAGTGTTGACAAGTACAGAATTTGATAGGACGCTCCCAATTTTGACCATTTGTTGTCTGTTTGATAGGAATGCTTCTATCCAGTTATGCAGGTGTCCAGAGATACGATAAAATTTTAGTTATCTAAAGTCTGATGCACCCTGATAGCTGTATCTGGCTTCAAGGCAAAGCTATCAGTTTAAAAGTTCTTATGCTGCCCAGTAAAATTAGCAAGGCACTTACTTGCATCTCTAACCTTCTATAGAACTACCAATAAATACCTTGCATTTTCCAAGAAAATGCCTTTCTAGGTTTGCTTCATTCCATTGAACAGTGTGAAACCATGCATTCCAGCTGTATACAATGGTAAACAGAATAGGAAGTACTTTTGAACATACTGCAGATGGGTAAGAAAATCAGTAGAAAGTGGGAGAAAGCTTCAAGTGACATAGATTGTTTGAACTACTTACCATTACGTCAAATTCACTTTAACATCAGCAAACAGACACACTGTAAAATTAATGTCAAGAGCACCATTTCTATTGCTTTAATTTAAAAGCTGAAGATTACATAGATTTTGATAATTAAGGAAATCTTTAATAGTCCACTGCTGAGTTTTTAGTTAATCTTTAATAGTGCAAACATGTCCTACTCAGAAGTAACCTGATTGGGCTGTGTGGGAATTACTTGAGGTAAATATTTAAGATTGCAGCTTTCCGCGCAGATCTATGTCTGATTCCCCCTGGTTTAATGCACTGAAATAGAACCTTGTTTGAATACATAGATATTCAAATACCCATGTCTCCCTTTCTTAACCCTTGGGTATATTGATCATAACTTGTAACAACCTTCATCCTGGTGAGCATCTAGATCAGGGGTCTCAAACTCAATCATCACAAGTGATGCATGAAGGCAAGTTCATTACCCCAAGGCTACAAGATGGAAACTTTTTCATACATATGGTTACAAAAGTCTTTAGTGAGTTAAAAATGAAGAAAATGAACTGTATCACAATATGCCATTAAACTTAAATATCTTTTTTTTAAATGTACTGGGAAACAGTGCTACTTGTGAAAGAGCTGTAAAACAGACATTTTACCTTTAGCTGGCAGTATTTGGCATTAATCTGAACACTAACATTTGATTTTATTGCTGTATATTGAAATGCAATATTTTTTCAAGAACATGTCTAGGATAACATAATCTCATCTACAAAATTTATTACGTATTTAATTTATTACGTTTTGGTGCAGCCAGATCTAAGACAACTTCCACAGCAGATTTAAATAATCATTAAAAGATCTCCAGTACAATATAAAATATAAGTACCCAAAACCAAAATAATAAAATAAGTAAGAATAATAAAACACCTGATATAATAATTAAAATACAAAACATCACTTTAGTTTAGCTATTAGCTAAAATTATTAACTTTGTAATTAGTTCTTTAATCCCACCAAAGAAATCCACTGACAGCTATCCTAATCCTGATGCCCTTTTTCTTCTCTTCCCATTTTGGTAGCAGAGAGAGGCTTGCATTTATTTTTCTCTCTTTTCTCTTCTTTCCTGGAAGAATCCTTTCTTATTTCCTTCACCCAACAGAAGGCTGTTGCTTACTCAGTTGCTGTCTTTCCTACTCCTAGCCTGGCAAAAAGAACATCATGATGAGTCAACTAGATCGAGCTCTTCTCTCCACTGAGATAAGTCTTCCTTTAAATCCACTTTCTTACTCTTAGGCAATCTTAGCCTGCATACCCCTCTTGCCTATCCAAACCTCATCTACTCATTCCATCTGCTTGATGAGTCAAGCACCACCTCATAAGTAGTGCCAACCATGAAGCAGTGGAGGGAGAGGATGGTATAGTTCAATGAATGAGGCCTTGGGACACCAACTATGCAGTCCTGATAACAAGGCCTCATCATTGCAAGAAGGCCCTCAGAGTCAAAAAAAAGATGAATAGCTACATGAATACCAGCAGACAAGTCATCTTAGAGCACTTCCTATGGCTCAAACTGATATGGACATAGCATTCATTCTTGCTGTGTGGTAACCTTAGTATTTACAGTATATTGTATTGTTGTACATTGTTGTATATTTACAGTATATTGTATTATTTATTTATTTATTTTGGAAAATTTATATTGCCATCTACTTGCCCATGGTGACTATCATGCCCCTGGTGGAGATTGACTCTGAGGGAGAGGAGGAACAGCCAACAGGGAGTGCAAGTGTGGCTCCAGAGGTTGTGGAGGAGGCTGGGGAAGGGCAGAGGCCAGCTGAGCAGTCAGAAGAGGACCCAGGCCCATCACATAGGGATCCATCCTAGGGCATGCAGGGAGGAGAGGATAAGGGAGAGACATGGTCTACTCAGGAGGAAAGGGCCTTGATCCTCTTCATGGGCTGCAGCTGTGACAACAAATAAGAGGATGGACTTGCGTATGGGCAAACGCTGGAAACAAAGCATGGAAATATCTCTAGTTTATGGTTCCTTTCTGAGTTTGGCATTCTTCCCAGTGCGTGTTATCTGTGGACGTCCTCCAACCCTGGTTTGTGTTGCTTTTTTCCTTCTTCTTGTAACTGTTTGTGTGGGAGTTTTTTGTCTTCCGTCAAGAATATTCGGAGCTTGGGAGCAAAGTGAAGGAATAAAAGGGGCTTCACCTGTTTTCTGTGACTGTGTTTGTTTTGTATCCCATCCTGACTCAAAGTGTCTTACATGAATATAAAAACATCATATAAACATAAAAATAATAAAATAAAATAAAAAATAATAAAATAATAAATACCCACCTGTTAGGAATGTAAGTCACCTAACAGTTGGGTTGGAAAATATATAAACCAGGATAGACATTTTAATACTGTCTCTTTAAGGGAATGCTAAAATTGTAATTGGGTGTGGTTCCTCAAACGGCCATAAGATGGAGCCAGAAACCTGGGTTGTTTAGTCCTGTCCTGTTGTTGAGAGTGTTGCTGTTCCTGCATTTTTCCTTATTGACTGTTACTGATCATCATTATTCTTGGATTTGATGTGAGTCTATTTACTGAACTGTTTTTGATACTGGGCTTTGTTACTGGATTATCCCTGGATTGAAAACTGACTCTTTAATTGTGAATGACTTGGACTGTTTGTTGAACTTTGCTTAACCGTTTTACTGGAAGTAAAAACCTTCATTTTACTATACAGTGTATCTGTGTGCTAGTTGTGTGTTATTCTTTACTACTCTCACTACGTCTCCCTGTGTGCGCTCATTCTCCTAATGGGGAATTACCTCAACACCACCCACCTACCCCCATCCCAGTAACAACACATATTTATTCAAGCTATTTAGTGAGCTCCATCCCACTCTGGGTTCCCAGGCTGCTAGGAGAACCATGTCAGTGCCTTCCAGAAGAGTGTTAAAGTGGGGGGCTAATCTAATCTCTGGGCCTTGATGACGCGAAGGGGCTTGTATGGGTAAATGAAATCATGGGCTATGTCGTTGGACATGTATATATCCAGAAGGGTCTCCCAAGGTGAACAAGGCCAGGTTGGATACCCCAGACTAACACCGATCGCATCTGCCAACCTGCATTGGACCAATGTGGTAGATTATGGTCTATTGATTGACTATGAAAAGGCGTTTGATTCAGTATTCCAGCAAACAATAATTAAGGCATTGCTCAACCAAGGCATAGACAGTGCTTACATAAACTTACTACAATCAATATATGAAAAAACAATAACAACAATTTGCCTTAATGATCTTAAAGTGGAAATCAACATAGAACAAGGTGTACGACAAGAAGATATAATATTACCTATCCTCTTCTCAGCCTGCCTTGAAGAAGTATGTCGGAAACTAGATTGGGCAAAAGGTGGAATAAAAATCAATGGTGCCTATTTAAGTCACTTAAGATTTGCAGATGATGTTGTTCACATCTCACAAGACCCAGAAGAGCTATAAAGGCACTTATAAGAGCTGCACAAAAGAGGTACAAAGACACATATATGAGCTGCACAAAGCAGGAGAACCATTTAACTTTAAAATAAACCTGAAAAAGAGCCAGGTGATGTTTAATAAATTCACCAAAGGAAAAAAATATATATCTGAAGAAGTGCTAGATGTAGTAGATCACTACATACCTTGGCCAATGGATCTCAATGGAAGGTGATACAATAAAAGAAATTGAAAGGTGTGTTAAATGTGGTTGGCAGGCATTTGACAAGCTAAGCATAATTTTCAAGAACAACCTCTCTCTGGGCCTGAAGAGAAAAGTTTTCCATCAGTGTGTGCTAACTGCTCTAACATATGTATGTAAAACATGGACAATCAATACAAGAGCTATGCAAAGAGCCATGGAAAGGTATATGCTTGGCATTACAAGACAAGATAGAAAGACCCATACATGGATTAGAGAATGAACAAAAGTATACGATATCATTAAGAGAGTACAATAATTGAAATGGAAATGGCTGGTCGCATAGCAACAAGAACTGATGGCAGTCATAGAATGCATCCCACTTGATAAAAAGCCTCCACAAAAGCGACCTAAAATAAGATGAATCAATGAACATCAATAAGTATTGTGGGCCCAATTGGCAAAAGAAAATTCAGGACTGTATTGGTTGGAAACATGCAGAAGACATTTTCATCCTACAGTGGATAGACAATAGCTGGAATAATGACAGCCCATACATCATAGGTTTGGGGCTGTTATTTAGTGATTTAGCTCACATATCTCAAAACCATGGTCATGTGAGTCATTTTTTTTACCAGTACCAAATGATTAAACCCAAAGAAATTATTCACATCTGGAAAATGATTCTGAGAACAAGCCTATGTAAATTAGCTCACAAAAGAATTTTCACTTGAGAACTTCTGTTCATCAAACCATTTAAACAATCCCTGAAGTATTTTATTGAATGATGGTAGATTTGAGTACATGCCTAATTTACCTTTGCAGAGTCAGAAAAGAGAGAAGCTGAAACAAAATCTCAGGGCTCAAATCTTTTCAGGAACTAGTAATTCAGACATCTTAAGTGCAATTGTTTTAGCTAATCTTAATTGTGGGTGACATTTCTTTCCTTAAGATCTGGGAAAAGTTGGTTGTTGAAAGATGGTTGGTTATCTTCCCCATCTCGTACATTATACAGCATCTCATGTACAGATACAATAACAAATATTGGCATATTCACATTTATGTTATCACATTGACAGATGATATAAAGCTGAATAGAATGAGGAATTATATTGCACTGCATTAAACGTTTCTATAATTCAGGGATTGGAAACATGATATCCATAAGTATCAAGATCAATTCTTTGAATTATAATTCAATATAAATTTTGGGCTTTTATTCCATATACTCTCCCAAGGATTAAACATTGTATTATATCCATATTTTGCCCATTAATTCATAATCTTTAACATATTCATCTTCCGTGTTTATTTTCAGTGAAACGTATATACACATAGCAATAATTTGCCCATTGTTAGTATGCAAATTCAATTCAAAGTCAGTTTTCTCATTTATAAAATCAACACTCTTCTTGTCCAATTTAAATCTTTCAGTCAATTATACACAAGAAAACCATTGACAAGAATGATCTTCCATTTCCAATTCTTCTTTTGCTTTTACTTTAGGTTGTCTTTCAGAAAAGTCAATAAATTAGCATAGTTCAACCAAGATTGTATAACATTTCTCTTCTAAAATGGGTGTTTTAGGGTCATAATCATAAATGAACTTGGATAGTCTATCTTGCTTGATGATGATGATGATGATGATGATGATGATGATGATGATGATGATATCCATTTAGTCACGTCCAACTCTTGGTGATTCTATGAGCCAGGTCTCTCCACTTCTTCTGACCTTTCTTTGTATTTTTCTATACTGTGGCTGGTGTCAACTTTGATGTTGTCCAGCCACTATGTTTTTTGACAGCCTGTTTCCTCCTAACTCTTCCAAACATAATTGCTTTCTCCAGTGAATTCCCCCACAGGATATGTCCAAAGTAAGTAAGACAGTTTCATGGTTTTGCCTTCAAGTGTCATGTCTGGTGTGCTTGTCACACTCACCACTGGCTCCGATTGTGCTTTTGCAGTGCGCTGAGGCACATAGTATGCTGTCGCAGCACGCTGAGGCTCCTTGTTCAAAGGAGGGTTAGGGGTTGTCTGCTGTGGTGGTTCAGAATCTGGATGCAGAGCAGTAGGGGTGCTCATTGCTGTTGCATAGATGGCATTGCACCTTGGCTTTAGGCACATGTTTAGAAGATTCGCAACACTTGTAGCAGAATCTGAGCTCCCATAACAAATCTTTCCTCTGTTCCAGGGATTTCATCGCAAATGCTCGACAACTGTTCAGCGAGTGTCGAGTGTTGTGTAAAGGGCAAAATTCATAAGTTCTTCACTGGGAAGCAGCTGTTCACGTTAAATGGAACTTGGGAAAATGTTCTTCCACAGTAGGTATTCTCTGCCTGGCTTGTTGTTGAACTTGCACACACCACTAACTGCTAAGTCTGACCTTCCACACCTTAGTGACGGTTCTCGCTTACTTCTCTGTGAGGGCAGGTCATCTCTTCATATGATGTCCTTGTAGGCATGGCATTCTGGCTGGAGGGCATGTGTTGTGGACGGTACGTGGTTCACCTCAGAGTACTTTATGAGGAGGTCGTTATCCATCCCCACATATGTGGGTAGCACCTCTTGAGGTCGGATGTAGGTTCCAACCCAAGCAGATGCCTTTGCACCATCCATTCCGACAGCTTCCCGACGCCCTTTAGCACCATTGAAAACAAGAATGCTGGTCCATCCTAAAAGGCTGCCGGAGACCAGTAGACTTTCACTAAGAAACCCTAAACGGCCACCAGCGACCACCAGACTTTCACGAATACACTCTACAAGGGCAGATGTCTTTGCAACATCCAGTTCAACTGCTTGTCAACACCCCTTTGAACCATTGGAAGCAAGAGTACCTATCCATCCTAAACAGCCACCAGAAGCGACCAGCAGACTTTCACCAAGAAGCTCTACACCAGACCGGTCACCGACCTAGTGCTGCTGCGGAGAAAGGCTGAACTCGAAGATTGAACCTCAAGCTTTGCATGCTTTGCTTTGTTTGATGCTTTATTATTTACTGTTTCTCTTAGTTATATAGCTAACTGTTTATTTTAGTTATATAGTTATCTGCTATTCAGTTAGTATTACGTTTTACTGTTTATCTTAGTTATACAGTTACTTTAATTAGTGGAATTTATAATTCCAGGCAGGGAGTGTGCTGTCCAGACAGCTTAGAGTTAATAGTATTTGGGATAGTTAATTAGGTATTAAGAGCTGTCCCCTTAAGGGAATGCATCATGGTAAATGTAGTTAAGGCATCCTGGGAAATGTAGTCCATGTCATGTGGTCACATCTGTAATCCTGATTGGTCACTAAATTGACCCTTGTTGAGTTGGGGGAAGCTCCCTCATTCTTGCCTGAATCCACCATTCCATGCAGCTGCTTCAATCATCATGGGGATGAGACTTTATTATCTTTCTACACCACAATTCAGATATGCAAAGGATTGGACATTAAGAAGAACCTCGTCATAAATGTGAGTTGATAAGGATGCCTGATGAACCAATAAAAAAGACTTTGTGTGGATGCTTTGTGGAGTTACTCTGTCCGCTTTTTGCCATCCAGACAGTAATAAGCAGAACATCTGGTGTTATGCACTCCAGTACGTGCTTGTCAGTCACCTTTGCTGCCCAAGGAATACACAGGAGTCTTCTTGCTCCATAACTGTTCCAAAGCCTCAGTATGACACACCTATCAGGATTTTAAGATTAAGGTAGTATTAATAACTGATCCAAATCCCTAATCCAAAATATTCCACCCGGTTAACATTTGGTTATATTTATGTCTAGAGGAAGTTTTTATTTAATATTACACTTTTTACTGAGTTTCATGAGAAAATTTATCTGGGAAGTAGTTTGGGGTTAAATTTAAAGTTATGGTTGGGCTTTCTTAAAATAGAGGTAGTTCTTGATTTACAATCATTCATTTAATATCATTCAAATTTACAATGACACTGAAAAAAGTGATTTATGAACAGTTCTCATACATATGTCCATTGCAACATCTCCACATTCATGTGATCAAATGGGTGCTTGGCAACCGACACATATTTACGATGGTTACAGCATTCCATTGATCCTGGAATTGTCATTTGTGTCCCTTCTAGGGAGCTTCTGACAAGCAAAGTCAATGGAGAAAGCCAGATTCACTTAATGACCACATGATTCACTTAACAACTGTAGTAATTCACTAAAGAACCATAGCAAAAAGATCATAAAGTGGGGCAGGATTTATTTAACAATTACCTTGCTTAGCAATGGAAATTTTATTATCACAAGTCAAGGACTACCTGTATACACCAACATTTAGCTGGACGGACAGAATCAGCCTGATTTGTTATGGATAATGTTAATCTGAAATGTCTATTATGTTTATTATTTAGATATTTGGCATCCATTACTAAAAAAAGAAATTCTGGCCATTGGGGTGGGGTTAGGGTTAAAATTAAGTTTAGTGATGTCTCTATAAAATTACAACAGGAGCTTGGAGGTATTGAGAGCCTGTTTACTGAATCAGATATTGAATTGGAGGAATGCCATGGCAGGTTCTTCCTTTGCAACTCAGGAGCCTATGGGATCTAGATACCTGTAGGACTTGTCAGAAAGAGGGACTTGTTTCAGAATCAGTCTACAGTTCTGTAGCAGTTACTAAACCAGGGGTGCCCAACTGTGGCCACTTTAAGAATGGCCATTCTCCATGCTGGCTGAAGAATTGTGAAGAATCTACACAACTTGATCAGGGCAAAGCAATAGATGCAATCTACATAGACTTCTCTAAAGCCTTTGATTCAGTGGTACATGACAAACTACTCCTAAAATCTTACAGTATCTCTGGACACCTGCATAACTGGATAGAAGCATTCCTGTCAAACAGACAACAAATGGTCAAAATTGGGAGCGTCCTATCAAATTCTGTACTTGTCAATAGTGGCAGTGTTCTAGGACCAACTCTTTTCATACTCTACATAAATGACCTCTGTGATCATATTAAGAGCAACTGTGTTCTCTTCGCTGATGATGTAAAGCTATTCAACACCACAGACAATACCCTTCAAAAAGACCTTGACTATGTATCAGAATGGTCAAACAAATGGCAACTTCCAATCTCAACAAATAAATGCTCTGTCTTACATATTGGCAAAAAAAAATCAGAAAATAAAATACAGGCTGAATAGTCAAGACCTTGTTGATGATCTAAACTCTGTCAAGGATCTTGGAGTACTCATCTCTAATGATCTAAGTGCTAGAGCCCATTGTAACTACATAGCCAAAAAGGCATTAAGAGTTGTTAACCTAATCTTACGTAGCTTTTTCTCTGGTAATATTACAACACTAACTAGAGCATACAAAACATTTGCTAGACCAATACTCGAATACAGCTCATCAGTCTGGAACCCGCATTACGTATCTGATATTAACACAGTTGAGAAAGTCCAGAAATATTTCACAAGAAGAGTTCTCCACTCCTCTACTCGTTGCAGAATACCTTATGCCACCAGACTTGAAATTCTAGACCTAGAAAATATAGAACTATGCCGCCTTTGGTCCAATCTAAGTATAGCATATAAAATCATACATTGCAATGTCCTACCTGTCAATGAATACTTCAGCTTCAACCATAACCATAAAAGAGCAAATAATAGATACAAACTCAAGGTTAATCGCACCAAACTTGATTGTAGGAAATACGACTTCAACAACAGAGTAGTCAATGTCTGGAATACTCTACCTGACTCTGTGGTTTCTTCCCCAAACCCCAAAAACTTTAACTGTAGACTGTCTCCTATTGACCTCACCCCTTTCCTAAGAGATTTGTAGCGGGCGTCCTATTGTTTCTTTTATTTTTTTTGTCTTATATGTATCCATCTATTCATAACTATGTTTTTACTTATACCTATTATCTTGTAAGCAATTGACAAACCAAATAAATAAATTCTGGGTGGTGTAGTCCATAAACTTAAATTTGCCATCCCTGCACTATTGCAGAAGAGGAAGGCTGCATCAGCTGATTTAGATGTTGAGCTGGAAAAAAGACCTTCAGATCTGCAGGAAATGAATAGAACCCATGTTCTAACTTTTAGTGAGCCTCCTCCAAAGGATGATAGTTCAGGAGCATACACATGTGTGAGTCAGTATTATGAAAGAAGGACTTGAGAGTCCAACTCCTATAAGAAAATAACTTTCCAACCTTTGATTTGCAATTGAGAATTTATGCTGATTATAATTCCCTGATTGATCTTTCGACCAGCACCAGACTCTGCTTTGATTCCTGGGGTTTCAGCTTTTGAAGTTTGTTGTTATTCCTAAACTCTTGTATTTGTGCTCTGTGGTGAGACTCATAATTGCCATAAAGATGTTCTTTGATTTCCTGCATTTCAAGGTTGAGCAAGTAGCTAGTGAAAATTATTTATAGATATTATGCTAAAATTAGATGAGAGTTAGGGCTATTTTTCTTGAAGGCTGCTAAATAAAAGTGTGAGGGAAAGAATCATAAATGTTTGTCCATGGTCTTAAATTCCAGTTACAGTTAGTATTAAGGAGTTTTGGTTTTTAGGTAAGGTTAAGATTTTCTAAAAATTCAACACAAATTTGAAACCATAATATGAAATGCAGACTCCCACTGTATATAGAAATCCAGCCTGATTCTATCCACATTAGCTTTTAGCAAATAGTGCAAAGAAACATAAAACAACATTCAAACTAAACCTAACTAATTCCAATCAAATATGTTCTCTTACTGTCACTCACCACATCATAAAAATAATTTCAAACAATGATTGCCACTATCCATAAAGATTTACCTCAGTTCCAATCATCATGGCAGTTTTCAGCATAGACTTCAAATAATCCTACTAGTTATGGCACAAGACTAAAAACCAAGAAACTGGGCTTATTTTATTTTACTTATTAGATCTCTTACTGTATCTGACTTTATTATTTTATAAGTAACTTATGGCAGTTAACATATCTATTCTGTCTTCCTATTTTTCCCATGATAATCCTGTGAGGTGGTTTGAACTGAAAGAGTGCAACTGACCTAAAATCACCTAGACATCTTTTATACCTAAGGCAGGACTAGAATCACCATCTCCTGGTTTCTAGGCCAGCACCTTCACCACTATACCAAATGGCTTTGGTTCTAGTGCCTCCTTAGCAGAGGTGGTATTTAGCAGGTCCATCTGACCACTTCTGGAGAACCAGTAGCAGAAATTTTGAGTAGTTCGGATAACCGATAGTGGAAATTTTGAGTAGTTCGGAATACCATCTCTGTCTGGTCCTGCCCCCATCTATTCTCTGCCTCCCAAATCCCAGCTGATCGGCTGAGTCTTCTTTTGTTACCCTGCACAGGAGAACAGAGCTGGAAATCAGATTAGTGGGGTGGGGAGGGAATGGGATTTTGCAGTAACCTACTCCCAGGAGTGGTGTGATGACCCGGAGTGTAACACAAAAGGAACAAAATCCAAAACGTAAATAAATGTCCTTTAATACCTCCAACTTGGCCCCACTGTTCAATAATTCTCAGTTGGAGATAAAACATACTCAAAAATAGTCTTCAAAAGAAAGCAATGCAGTCCGAACTTAATGAGCAGATAGAGGTGAAATAAAAAACCAAACAAACTACAATGACAAATTTTCCACAACAGAACAGGATAAATAATTACCAACTTCAAGGAGATAACAAGGCACAGTCTGTTGGAAGGATGCCAACCAAGATAACTTCAGCTCAAAATAACACATGCTTTGCTTCTGGCAACGCTGTTTTGTAATCGTCTCTCTTATATACTAGTCTCCCCAGCTTCAACCAATGAGGAGGATCATGGCCATCTCCTCTCTCGCAAGCCAAGTTGTTGCCTTCTCCATTCCTCCCTGCGTGTCCCAGGATGCAGAGGGCCTGGTTCTTCCTCTGACTGCCCAGCTGGTCTCTGCCCTTCCCCAGCCTCCTCCACAACCTCCGGAGCCACACCTCCACTCCCTCAGAGTCCAACTCTACCAAGGGCATGACAAGTGTGGAGGGAATGTGGATTTTGCAGTATCCTTCCCCTGCCATACCCACCAAGCCACGTCATGCCCACTAAACTAAGCCCACAGAACCAGTAGTAAAAAATGTTGAATCCCATCACTGCTCCTTGGGCATGAAAGTCAACGGAATGACTTTGGGCCAGTCATGCTTTCTAGCCCCAAAGAGTTGCTGTTGTAGGGAAAATAGGAGGAGAAAGAAGTATTAGGTGTGTTTGCAACCTTGAGTTAATTATAAAAACAATAAATACAGGATAAAAAATTCAACATTATTGAATTGGTTAATTTTCATATTGCTCTTGCTCTTGAAGAAGTAAAATGTACAGTGTATATGGAATTGTTACAATTGAATTCTTCCTTGACTTGTACTTAAGAGTGATGTCACTACTGTTTTCTGAGGCAAGTTCATAACATTAGCATTATTTAGTTCAGCATCAGTTAATCCACAACTCCTTGAAGAGGTCAGTTTCACTGGTTTAACATCAGGCCTATATAGTAACTCCGTTTATCTTGCTCACATATGGATGTCAGTGAGACTTGGGTGCAGTCCAACTGCCTGTTGACTCTAAGTAGTGTTCAGAGTATTTTCACTGCACTATATTACAATAAACAAATGTGGGAGGTGTTAAAATATAAATATTCAGAATTTAAAGACTTGGCAGCCTGCATTTATGAAAAGCTACAGATGTTGCAAAGAGCTCTGATGGCTCATTAACATTCACATCATCTCCACCCTCGTTATCTCTCCCAGATGTTTCTATGACTGTCCCTTTAAAGAATGCCTGTCTAAATTTTATTTACATTTGTTCAGCAATATTGATCCTCAATGAGTAAATGTAATACACTGCTGTCAGTGCTAGAGACTAATTAAATCTGTGTGTGAGCCTGATGCCCTGATTGAAAAATCTGCTGCAAGTAAACTGGGTTTAAATAAACACTTTACTGTAGTGCTTTAATTACACTTTAGTTTGTAATGTAATTTTTGGCTGTTTAAACTATGATTTAGGCTGAGCTAATTACAAATGATTTTCTACTATGTAATTAATAATAACAAAATTGTAATTAGACAGCTGCTCTGGATCAGGGTGACAGTTTGTGTTAGGTGACTCATGATTAGCCTGGCAGATATACAAAAGCACATAGACATGGGAACCAGGATGTATGGTAGTTTCTTCTAACTTTTTTTCCCCAAGTGACATTGCTGTTGTTCTTAGGAACATCCCAGAACAATTGTTTTTAAAAAGACACCACAGTATTGTTTTTATCTTGCTTTGGTACTCTTGCTTCTATTATAATCATTTGCATATAATGATGTACTGCTCCATTTACAGCAGGGTTTGCCAATATAGTGTCCTTAAGCAATACTGCATCCAGAGTTACTTCCCTTGATGTCCTGCATGCTCCCATATTTCATCACTGTGTGGTGTGTGTGTGCGTGGGTGTTCTTATTCCCATATGCATTATTAAAAAATAAAAAATATAGGAGATTCAGCCAAGTGCTTATTTGATTAGGATCCATTAAAAGGAGGAGAGAGGAATCTGTTTAGGCATCAATTAGGCTGGGTCACAGTTCAAAAATATCTGAGATAGTATTTGCTTAGATTTTACTAAGTAACTGTAATGTACAGCAAGTATGAGAAAACCTAGAACTAGTCAGATCTTTTTTAAAAAAATCATAGAACACAAGATAGGGATAAATGAAAAATGTGGGCAAAGACATAGACTTATAATTGATACAAATAGTCCACCTAAAATTCAGGTGTCCAGAAATATGGCCCTTTTATTCCTTGTGGACTTCAACTCCCAGAATTCCTGAGCCAGCCATGTGCTTATTTGATTTGGCTCATATTAGCTCAGGAATTCTGGGAGTTGAAGTCCACAAGTCATAAAAGGGCCATATTTCTACACCTCTGTCTAAATGACATTGCTAGTAGTACTGAAGAACTGGTTGTCCAGAGCTACAACAGCACTGTTTTCAGACAAGGACTTTCATATACACAACTGTACTGTTCCTGTGGAGATCAGCTCTTTGTAACATCACCAACACTAGAGGAGAAAGAAGAAAAAATGTTCACCATGGAAGCATATTACCTGAACAAGGCTAGAGAAGAAATATAAATGAAGTATAAGGTTTACTTGATATAATTAAGAGATATAGGAATATGTGAGAAGATTAAATCCAAACACTGTCAGACCAGAAGCAATGAAACCACCAACCAATAACTACCTCAACAGAAGTTACAGTTGAAAGGTGGGAGAAAGAAGTGAGAACTCTGTTGCATTCCAGCATCCTTTCTTCCATCTCTATCCATGTACATGGCAGCAATTTAACCAAACTCATGTATGTTGCTCATATAAAACAAAATTCTCCTGTTTAATGGCTAAAACACATTCTGGTTAAAGTAAGAAACAGTCATTATAAATTAACAGTAGGTAGGTTGGAAGGATAGGTGGGTAGTAAAAAAGAAGGAAGGAAGGAAATAAAGAAGGAAGGGTTTTAAATTGGACTGGTTAAAATTGGTTAAAAATGGTTAAAATTTTGGGTGTCCACATTAATACAATAAAGCCCCAAGAAGTTTCCTAAAAAAGCAAAAGTTTTCCTTGCTTGACTGGCAATGAGATGTGATTTTCTTGGTAACAAAGCAAAAATTGATTTGACATTATTTACTTTCGGTATTTTAATTTTGTTTTTCTTTAATTCCTAGATTGGCCTTTAATTTTGATATTTTCCTGGTACTAAGACATCCAAGTCCAACATTATCTTGGTTTTTGAAATCGGACAAACTTTACTAAGTGCTCTTAACTATTTAATAGCAATAGCACTTAGACATATACCACTTTATAGTGGTATATAAGCCCTCTCTAAGTGGTTTTACAGTGTCAGCATACCGCCCCCAACAATCTGGATCTTCATTTTACCCACCTCATAAGGATGGAAGACTGAGCCTGGTGGGATTTGAACTGCCAAATTGCAGGCAGTGGCCTGCAGTACAGCACTCTAAACACTGCACCACTGAGGCTTAATTCTAGACATCTAAAGGGTGTGGAATAATGTTAATCTTTCAGACAATTCATCCCATATTCATTCACCATTCTTACCTTCTTGGCTCTACCTCTTCTTGTTTTAGAACACATACTTCTTAAACACTCAATTACCACTGCATTCAACTGTAATGTTTTTCCTGTTTTTCCTTACAGCTCTCACTATCACATAACAAAGAAGGCAGAACCATTCTCTTGTACACATATATTTCCACTTCTTTCATTCTTTGCAACAATCTGCATGCTATCTATTATTTTTCTACTATCATTTACAAATCTAACATTTCTCATCTAGCATGCAGATTTTTCCATCATTGATATACCTTTTACCAAAGTCAAACATTTATCTACGTATTTAGCTTTTGCCATTTTTGTATAACTTGCAATTATTCATTATTTTTCCTGTCAGATACAACTTCATTGGTGTTTGATACCTTAATATTAAGATTCATACTCCTCCCTGCAGGATACAATCTATGTAACAATCAATGCAAATCCTTCAAATTGTCCCACAACAGAACATCATCCAAACACAAAATATTCGTAAATTAATATCCCTTAGCAACTTGCTTCTAATGTCACAACCTTTTGTTCCTCTTTAAAGAAACTGAGTAGATCGGGGTGTCAAATTCACATCATCAAGGCAGCATCACATGACGTATCAGGACTTTTTTCCCATTCGCTAAACGAGGTGTGGTTGTGGCAGTGGTGGGATTCAAAATTTTTTACTACCAGTTCTGTGGGCATTGCTTAGTGGGTATGGTGTGGCTTAGTGGGTGTAGCTTGGTGGGCATGGCAGGGGAAGGATAGCGTAAAATCTCCATTCCCTCCCCACTCCAGGGGAAGATTACTGCAAAATCTCCATTCCCTCCCCACTCCTGGGGGAATGTTATTGCAAAATCCCATTCCCTCCCACTAATCTGCTTTCCAGATCCGTTCTCCTGTGCAGGGCAACAAAAGAAAACCCAGCTGATCAGCTGGGACTCAGGACGCAGATAATAGATGGGGGCAACGGGCAGTCAGAGGTGGTATTTACCGGTTCTCCGAAATACTCAAAATTTCAACTACTGCTTCTCCGAACTACTCAAAATTTCTGCTACCAGTTCTTCAGAACTGGTGAGCACCTGCTGAATACCACCTCGTGCTGATGGCCACTGCATGACGCATCTGGCCCCTGGGCTGGGAATTTGACAGCCCTGGAGTAGAAGAATTTGTGTATTTTGGTAAAAGGATTGGAGATAGAGGTCCAAATTTTTGGAGGCTGAAATGTTCTCTATGTGCATGTGAATCTGGATAAAAAAAGCAGGAGGAAGTCACTTGAGATTTTCTCATAAAGCAGGTATAATGGCAGACAAAAAGGAGGCATAGAATCAATTCTTAATTCCCTTTCTAAACCCTCCTGGTCCCTTGTGTTCAGTAGTTCATGACATGCTATTGAGTCAGTGTCATTGGATTCACACTTTCAATACAAATCCCCAGTCAGCCACAAAAGTAGTGGGGAGAATATTATTTATGCTGCCTTCAGTGTGTGGGAGAAAGGAGCACTATAAATACAACAGATAAATAAAATGAATTATACTAGGAGCATTGGGAGGAAAAAACTAGTGTCATCTAGAATGCCATTCTTCTTTTCATTGCTGCTATCACATTCAGTAGCAAAACTACATCTTCCCATTTACCACAGCAATTAACATGGAGACAGAATAAAGAAGTTTGCATTTACCCTGGCTGCCATCTTAAATGTGCCCCTTATTTCCAAAGCACTTTGAATAATTTCATTCCAATCTACCCATCATTGATTAAAGGCCCCCTCCCCATTGCAAATAGAAGAACAAATGAGATTATTACCACTTCATCACTGAAGGCACCACTGAATGATTATGGACATAGTGATAGATCATTTTGAATGTCTCTGGGCCCTTAACATATTGGGCAAGACCACAACTAATCAATTTCTGCAAAAACTTTAAAGTCCAAGCTGAGCTTAAGACCAATTACAATAAGTTGTAAACACTAGAAAGATTGGATTCTTAATTAAAATGTTCTAAATTTAGGTTAAATTTAATTGCTTCCTGTTTTCTTTCCGTTTCTTTAAATTCAATCTAGATCGTGCTACAGACTCACAATTAGACTAAACTATACATTCTGTCATTTTCTTTATTGATCTTGGTGGAGTGGTTTACAACATTCGGTAGCTTGAATAGATACAGTATATAAATGGCATTCTCTTAAGGTGAATTCACTTGGAAGTTCTCTCTCAATATTTTGAATATTCTAGAAGATGTTGATGTATGATATGAAGATGTCTAAAAGATGTTGATGTATAATATGAATTCATCTACAACATTTTTGCTTGTTATCTTTTATATGATTCACTATTTACTGATGTAGTACAATATTCATATATTATCTTTGCTTTTTGCCTTCCTCATTGCAATTGCATATAATATACAAACAAATAAAAAATATGCCCAAGAATTAATGTATGCCTGGATATTAATGGAACTTATTACATCGTTTGAGAGTTTTGGCTAAAAAGCCAAAAACTAAGCAGAATGCATGGGACACTATGATTCAGTGCCCAACTAGGTATAGTTAGAAAATGATCAGAATTGCAATCTGAATGTTCTTTCTTACTTTTCCAGAAGAAATGAACATGTTAATGGTCTATTATAAGATAGGCCTCATAGGATAAAATGCCCATATATTTTCACAGTTCTACTCTGGGCAAAATTAGAAATCAGAAGTAAAATAAATTACATACTTTACCACTATAGCGATATATATTGACTCACTCAAAAAAAACTCCATTGCACAGATTGCTACATAACATTGTTCATTATTTTTAAACCAGGTTGAATACTGTCTGCTGTGCTCACTAGTTTCTTTACACACTGCAAACAGCATGACTGTTTTCTTTTTCCTTTTTTTCTGCTTCTTTTATACAGAAGAATAAAATCTTGCCCCCCAAAAAAGAAAAAAAATGCCGGGCTGGGATGGAAATGGAAACCTGCCTTACTCTTTGGAAGTGGCAAATGGATTGCTTTGCTTTAGAGAAACACCCATATAGGAGGCGTCCTTGGTGCTCTCTTGAGCTTGTTTGTTTTCTTGTAGACATTTCATTACTAAACTAGGTAACATCATCAGTGCTAGTAAGGACCCTTCATATCAACTCTGAGCTAGAAACATTCTCCTATTCACCAGTGATGGCTTGATGCTGGTTCAGACCGGCTCACCTGTACCAGTAGTTATGACCCCTGGTTGGGTCCGCTGAGCCACCCAGGCACTATCCTGTCCTTTACCTTTTTGCTCACACAGTCTGCCCTCATAGCCAGCATCTTTCTGCACTTTGCCCGATCTACTCACCCTGGCTGCTGCATGCAGGGAATTCCTTTGTTTTTGCGGCTGCATGCGCGCTCACATTTTCGACGAACCAGTTGTCAAAGTATGTGCAGCCCATCTCTGCAGTTCACTGGTGAAGCTTTTTCCTTTCTCCTGCATTTTCTTCTAAGAATGATCACTGAGGGTGTAATAACAACTGAGCATAAAGAGGTCCACAGGAAGTTGAAGACCTGGCTCCACAGGTTAGTTGGAGGAACCAATGTGAGAGTTCCACACTGGAGGTGGCTGCTGGATTGATGGAAAACTCCACCTCCTCCTTGCTCTCTACTCTCCATCTTTCCATCTTTCCGTTATCATATTGATGTACTCATTGGTTTTTTTATTGTTTATTTTATTGTTCTATTATTTTACTTCCATTTACACTCTTTTCATTTGTTCCTTTTTATTGTTGCAAGCCACCTAAGCCTCCCAGCAAGATGGGCAGTAAATACATTTAACAAAAAAAAAAAAAAGGCATGTTTAAAGCAAAAGAAACGAAAAGCAACTATTCTTTTCCACATATAGAATAAGGTAATGTCCCTTCCTCTTGCAGATCCCTAAATGAGTAAAATAAAGGAGAGCAAAGAGTTTTACATATCTTGTTTTAAAGACAGATGAATCTCCACCCACCCAAGTATAGGACAAAATGACATTTAATACAATGGAAATGACATTTAATTTAAACAATATGAATTTGAAGCAAAGGGTGATTTAAGACTATGTCTAATGTTATCAACATACATTCATACTTATTACAGTTTCTGGTAAAGGGAATAAGATGATTGGAGAGTAAAGCACAGAAGCCATATTGGACTCTGTGATCCACTTCAAAGCTTTTGGCAAATCAAAAGCAATTTATTCCATTCTAGCAAAACTCAGTGGAGTGAATCAGTTTTACTTCAAATATTTATTATACATTACATAGATGCTAGATGATATTTTCAGGCACAAGAATAAGGAAATGTTCCATTAATTGATTAATTTTCTGAAGATTTAATCACATTTCCTGCAATCTTTCAAGGACTCTTTTGAAAGACTTCCCATGTCTTGAAAACAGAATGGGACAACTTGCCACAGCCAATTCACCATGGTCAATTCACCACAGCCAACTCATCACAAGGACAATTCACTACAGGACAATTCAACAATTCAATTTAATTATTTAAAATAGTTTTAAAATATTTTAATTTTTGCCATTCACATTTCATTTTGTCCCTACTTTGGCATCCTTTCTTTAATGATTCTATTTCTTCTATATTAGTGTAACTCTTGTCCCATGGCAAATTGTGCCATAGCAAGTTGACAATGGCCAATTGTCCATGGTGAATTGGCCATGGCGAGTTGGCTGCAGCAAGTTGGCCATGGTGAGTTGGCTGTGGTGAATTGTTGTAGACCCATCTTGAAAATGCTTACCATTTTGCCATAGCTAACTCAAGGAAAACTCTTTCCCTCCCTCATTTTTATGTTGTTGATTGTATCTTAAGCTTTCTTAGGGGCACATAGAAGAGACAGATAGTTACCATTTCAACCCTAAGTATTCAGCAAAATTTTAAGTAACAAAAAGTCTCTCCATCAGTCATTATTATCTAAGATTTGTGGCAGGAGATGTACTCTTTGAAAATTATACATAAATGCTCAGAAAGAATAAGAGTATATTGCTTTCTCTGCTCTTCCAACCAGTATTGCAAAAGTTCCAAATTGAAATATTGGAAGAGGATTTATTATAAGGAAAATGTGTCATGATAAACTTCTATAGAACCTCCTGCAAAAATTATTTTGTTCATTTATTTCCTGTAGCTTATATTACCTATAATGCATGAGGATACACAATATTCTTGCATAATGATTTCCCTAACTCAATGGATGTGCAAGTGATAGGTTAATGTGAACTCAGATAAAATGTGAATTGAATAAACTAACTGCACACTTTCTGAAAACTGTAGGGAAAAGATTCTGTCAGTGAAATCATGAATCTGGAAGCATGATGGTTGGGTGAAGATTCTTTCTTGATTTCTTGTATTTTATAGACCAAATGCAGTATTTCTGTATCCAGTCAGTGACTATGATTGACTGGACTGTGGGAAGCAGCCTTCCTGACAGTTGCACAAGTTATGAAACTCTTACTTAAGAAAACATACTTGTTACACTTCAGCCTCCTGGAGAACAACTTGTCTTTGAGTAATTATTTGATCTATTGAAATAAGAGTTTTCACTGATATCCCTTTTTTCCAGATCTGCTTCAACTGCTATTTTCTTCTTAGTCGTCTACAAGTGCCTTCCTTATTGTATTTGTTTTCAGATTTATTTTAAAGGCATTGTGTAAGACAGACTTCTGAATGCTGGGCATAAATACCAAAGTAACAATTAAATATAAAAGCAGTTTTATTTAGCAACCACAGCCGCTTTCCAAAATATGTTAAAGTATTTGAAATATTGTGATTTATGCTAAAATGTTCTTAAAGATTCATGAACTAGTTAAATTTTACTATGTCCCCCACTTTCTTAAACTGACTATTCTCTAGATATGCTTAACACACCTGGAGAACATCACACACAGGCCATGCCCATCACAGCTCCATGAATGGGGAAAACATTGTGAAATGTCACATGATGGCAAATTTGACATCTGTGGTCCATACCATTGTCTAGCTCTTTAATGAAATAGTCATTTGGGCTACAGATGCTAACATTATCAGGGATGTGATTAACAGTGAGAATGAAATAATTGTGTTTAATTAAGGGTTACCCAATGACCAGCATTTCTGCTTAGATTGGTTGATCTAAAACTCTCTTTCTTGGGGGGGGGGGAGGGGGGAAAAGTAGATCCCTATCTTTAAAACAAAAGCTTGCCATAAAGTTTTATATATCACTCTGTGGAATGATGTTCTTTTAAACTATACAAAAAGAAAATTAGACTTTTTTCTTTAACCACTAATTTAAGAGGTACGCATATGTTTGTAAATTATTTACAAGATTTTTTTGCTTTTTATATTCTAGAAAATAGAAAGACCAACATGGCCCCTCTCATTTAATGCTCATTCAGACATCTCTATTGCCATAATACTTCGATGGCTTCTACAGCTATATAAATTGCCAGTTGAAACCAACCCTGTGATATATACTTCTAAAAAATACCAACAGTGCTAAATATATAAAGTGACTAAATTCTTAGTGAAGGCATGTCGATCTTCTTTTAGATCAAGAAATAATCCTTTTCTGAATTCATCACAACTTGAAAATTAGTTCTGAAAGACAATGCCCATCTGCCTTATTTGATCAGTTTGCCTTATTTGATCCCTTTTTTTAAATAAAAGTATCATTCTGGACCATTTTCAGAACCTTCGTTGATTTTACAAATAGCATTCTAATTTTCTTAGCCTAAACATACCCCTGCCTTTATTCCTTCATGAAACTTTGATCTTGACTTTATAAAAAAAAATTCCTCTGTGCTATTATTAGCTTAGTAGGAATAACATAGACTTGTATGTCTTTCACATTCAGCTACCCTGATTTTTTTTCATATTGCACTGATGACTTTTTCCCCTATAAAGATGCTGCTAGGAGCAGATTCCTTATGAAGAAAGTCACAAACTTAAGAAGCTATCTTTTATGAGTCCTGGCCATTAATCAATCCAGCAAGAATAGTGAATGGCTTGTGCCAGAGTTTTTCCAGTCCTATCTAGAACTATGGGGATTGAATTTGGGACCTTTTGCATGCACGTCATGTGTTCTAAAATGGTAATGGAGAAGAATTTAGCCTAGAGATACTACCAGGGATCATTACTTTTACTGCTAATAAGAAGAGGGATTTTGAAAATGAGAGTCACTTTGGACAAGTCGATTTATGCATCCCAAGGAGAAATCTGTGAGGCAGCTGAAGTCAATTGGATCTTTGAGGCTGAGGTTTTTACCTCATGATTCCAGATCAATCTAAATACAATCCATGTCACCATGGCAAGCAAGTATTAGCCAGTATTGAACTATTTTTTATTAAACCCTCAAAAATCTGAAGCTGTTATCCTATATAAATTAGCCTTGAGAACATTGCATGCATCTCTCTTTAATACATGCACATTTGCATTTGTCCCTTATAAAGTTTATGTAGGATTTTTGTATATAATATTTCCAAATATGCATTCTTTGACATGGATTCTATAATTTAAGTTTCAATTTGTTTTAAAATGGATGCCATTTGAACACTTATTGCCATTTCTCTTGACTATTTGTTTTATATCTTTGTTGAACTAAAATACAATTTTACACAAGTGGTCATGATAGCCATAATATTATTACTAATAATGTTATTAGCCTTACAAAGTGTAATGATATAGTAGGGGAATTCTGAGAAGAAATAAACAGTACAGATAGTCCTTGACTTACAATCATTTGTTTAGTGACCTATCAAAGTTACAACAGCACTGAAAAAGTGACATATGAACATTTTTCACATATGCAACAGTTGCAGTAACCCCATGGACACACGATCCAAATTTGGATGCTTGGCAACTGGTTCATATTTATGATGGTTGCAGCGTCCCAGGGTCATGTGGTTACCTTTTGCGACCTTCTAACAAGCAAAGTCAATGGGGAAGCCAGATTCACTTAGAAACTGTGTTATTAACTTTACAGTTGCAATGATTCACTTAACAACTGTGGCAAGAAAGGTGGTAAAATGGGGGAAAACTCATTTAGCAACTATCACACTTAGCAACAAAAAATTTGGGCTCAACTGTTCTCATAAGTCAAAGGACTGTATCTTGATTAACAAATGAAAAGTCCCAATTATTATGATCAGTGAGTTATGTTTAATTAGAAAGGTAAAACCTCTGTTTTTTAGACTTAGCAAGCTATGTTGTTAGCATACAGTAGTCAGAGTATAACTATTATCTAAGTCAAACATCCTCAACTTTGTCCTTTCCAGGTATGTTGGAATGCACTTTCTAGAATTCACCAGAAATCCTGCACCCAGCTCCAACATGTGAAATGCTCCTTGATGAATTCCAGAATATTTAACCTAAGTTCTATAATATATCAAAAAGTGCACATAACAGGGTATAATGTTATTCCAAAGAGTGCATTTTACAGATTCATTCTTTTTATCCAATTGGTCTATGTAAATATTACATTTAATGTTCCTAAGCAAAAGTAGTTTTATCTACAAGGGGAGAAAAACTTCTGTTGATCACATTTTTATAGAAGAGAAAATTCTGATACATGTCTCAATGGATTACTTAGTTGTTTAGTTTATTGCCTTCGGTGCTTCACCAAAACCTTCATCTTGTGAGTGCAGGATAGAGTGACTGACAGATTAGTAAGAACCAGAGACGAAAAACTTATTTATGTGGATTGATGACTTGAATTCTCTTTCAGGTTTCCATTTTTTTATGAGCTAAACCATAAAAATTGTGATGTTGAGGGAAGGTAATAAAGGGTGGAAATAAAATGCTATAATCTCTGTAGCTTCATTCCTGCTCAACTTCTTAGGAGAACTTGTTCAAAATATCTCCAGTAGGTAATAGATACATAAAAAGCACTGAGATAGAATGTAAGAGAGAGAGAGAGAAAAAAAAATCCCAGGTGCCCTGCAAACATCCTGCCCAATTTTTAAAACATTTTTCTCTATTAAAACTCTGAAGGGCCAAGTCACTAGGTGCTCATTTAACTGAGAGTGCTTTTGAATTAGGTTGGCTGTGGATCTTTTATATGGATTCTTGGAATGTTTAATGCCCACTCTTCCAAGTCTGTGATGCATTTAAGAGACAACTGCAGAGCCATTCAAGTTTATTTTTCCCTGAAGGCAAAGGAATAAAATGGGCTCTAATGATGGGCCAGTAGCAAGCTTAATTTAGCTTGGGTTTTGAATGCAAACAAAGAAAAAGAAATAGGGGTGTGAACGAAATACTATACAAACTTTGTACAACTTCATACTCTCTCTGAACTGGATCAAAAACCTAATAATGAACAGAACATAATTGGAAGAGGAGGTTGGGAGAATTACATACAGGACTCGATCCACATAGTAAAGCTAGATGTTCAGTGGAACTCCATGTGAATCAGCTCCTTAACAGGGAGCAGAGAGTCCAATGTTCTGGATTCCCACCTGAATACCCGAGTAGAGAGATTTCTGTAATGTTAGGCTCTATATATGCTGTTACGAACTAAGCAAACGCATTAGTTTTGAATCCTAATAGTTTTACTTCCACAGCAGGCTCGTAATCCTGCACTTCTGATTGGCCCGCAGTTAGCAGATCGTGATTGGTCGTCTCTGACTAATCTGATTGGCTGACAGCGGGTCGCCGCTGATTGGACGCTTCCAGCGCGGCAAACTTAAATCATTGGACATTGTGACAGCAGCCAGCTCTATAAAAGGAGCTGCTGCTGCCCAAGTTCCCTGTTCTTTTTCTGAAGTCACTAATAAAGAGTTGAGTCACTATTCAATGCCTCGTCTCCGTTCCTTGCGCCCACTCCTCCAGATCTAACATATGCTATTCCACTTGCTAGTCTAGAAAACATTTAGTTTAAGTCAGAGATGGTATTCAGCAGGTTCTGATGAGTTCTGGAGAACCGGTAGCAGAAATTTTGAGTAGTTTGGAGAACCAGCAAATACTACCTCTTGACTGGCCCTGGCCCTATCTATTCTCTGCCTCCCGAGTCCCAGCTGATCATCTGGGTCTTCTTTTGTTCCCCTGCACAGAAGAACGAAGCTGGAAAGCAGGTTAGTGGGTTGGGGAAGGAATGGGGATTTTGCAGTAACCTTCCCCTGCCATGCCCACCAACCCATACCTACCAAGCCATGCTCCACAGAACCAGTAGTAAAAAAAATTGAATCCCACCACTGCTTTAAGTACCTTTAATTACCGCCAAGAGCTATGGTGGCGAAGTGTTTGGAATGCAGTATTGCAAGCTAACTCACTGCTCACTGCCAGCAGTTCGATCCTGACCAGCTCAAAGTTGACTCAGCTTTCCATCTGTAGGAAGCATGTGATCATCCTTTTCACTTTGGAGCTCTAAGTCATGTGGTCCTGTCCACCATTAAACCTTCCAAACAGCCTCCATGTTTCCAGTGTCTTTTTCCCCACTTGGAACTGAACCCAGAAGGATATTTCTTCCAATACATCCATCTGAGGTTGGTAAAATGAGGACTCAGATTATTGGAGGCAATATACTGACTCTGTAAATCATTTAGAAAGGGCTGCAAAGCACTATGAAGTAGTATATATGTTGAAGGGCTATTGCTATTGCTACCTTTGGAATTGTAGACCAGTCAACTAATTAAGAGACACTCTTGCAGAATTTGTTTCTGTGTACACACACTCCCTAACTCTATTCCTTCCATTATTAATTACTCATTATTAAGAACTCTGCAGAGATTTTACTGAAATGCTTCTTAAGAATCCAAATTCCACACATCTATTTTTCAGACTAAATTAAGAAGCTGCACTTTTCTTCCTTTGAATATTGCTGATCAGGATCAAAGATCTATCTTGTTTTGTTTTGTTTTTAATGTTTTCGTTTTTCTCCAAGAGGGAAAAACACATATTAGACTAAAGCATGGGTATATTTAGTTGAAAATATCAAGTTTACACATCTTGCTTTAGTGTAAAATGGAAAAAGATAGATGCTTTGAATTTGAAATTCTGAAGTGTACTTCAGTGATGTAAGGCTCTTTCGCTTCAATAAAAAATTCTCTTTGCAGCAAGCCTGAAGCCTGGGACTGCAAGAATGGGTTTGCTATGCTTGTCTGTTTGTGATAAAGCATAAAGCCAAAACTGGTTCCTTTAAAGTTTTTCCATCTTCTTAATTGCTTTTTTCCGGGGCAGACAATTACTTTCATAATATTCATGTTATGCTGGGCATTTAGCACTGCTCTGATAAAATATACAGCATAAAAAGGTTTAGAAAGGCATACTAATGATGTATTATTCCTCATTTACACCTAGAAGCATAGAATCACAGGGAGTTTTCACATATGGCAGTAAAAGCACCTTTGAGCCTCTCTCACACAATATGACCATATATGTGAAGGTTGTAAATGCAAGGAAGAAAGAAATAAAGACCCATTGTGAAGATAAGCATTTACCTTAGCCAACACAGGTATTAGTTTCTAATTACAAATGAAAAAAAAAATTGAAGTGACCTATTTTGAAAATTGATATAGAATTGGGAGGTGCAAAATGACTATAAAGTTAAATCCCTGTCCATAATATTGGAACATTTAATGTTGGTGTCCTAAGACATCCCTGTGTCATATAGTACACCACAATAAATGTACGGAAGCAGAATAATATGGAAAAGGAAATGTTATTTATTTGTCAGTTTTATATTGTGCACTTGGTTGGTATACAGATCCTATACAGTATGACTTGTTCCATCCCAACCCTGCTGTCCTGAGCCGGCCACATTCAGTGAGTGGTGTTGAGCTGGCCAGGCCCACCCGGCCAAGCCCACCTAGTTATGGCAACCTGGCTGCGTCTACCCAGCCACGCCAATCCAGCCACACCTACCTGGCCATTGTGAGTCATCATAGTCTTACATGCTACTGGCCGCTTGAGGGTAGCCATAATGCTGATGCGGCCCTCAAATAAATTGAATTTGACACCCCTGGTGTACATAATGCTCCTGCCACCTATTTTCACCACAACAATCCTGTGAGGGGACAGCAAGCAACCGGCCCAAAGTCAGATGTTTTTGCCCAAGGAAAGATTAGAGCTCACAGTCCCTTGGATTCAATTTTCATATATCTTATCCATTGTACCAAGCTGGCTTTACAGCATTCAGTAAGTAATTTACTCCTCTTATTTGGCATGGTAGAGGGGGAGAAAGGAATGCACTGTTTTGACTTTGAGCAGAAATAAAATCCTTCAGTTCCTAAGCTGTCTCAGGACAAATGTTACCTGGTCATAAGTACATAATGCTCCAAATGAAATTTCCAATTATATTCTGTATGATGTAAAGAAGAACAAGGGGAAATCAACGTAATTTACTTGTCAGGAGTTGGGGATGGGCAGGAAATGTCTTAGGGAAAAAATGCCAAATATTCTTATTGCAATCAGTTTAATTTAACCATATTTCTTTTTAAATCCAGTTATTTATGAGAGTTGAAACATTGTACCAAGGGAGGGGGGGAAACACACTGTATGAATCTGTATGAAATTAGTCCTGAACTTTTACTGAAATGGTGTGGCATCTTTTTGACATTCTCAATAGAAAGTAATTTTGTCTCTGATCTAGAATTGAGTCAGGGACATAAAATAACACTTTTTTTTTTACCTAGGACCAACCTCTATACAATCCAAAGATAGAACTTTATATTGACTGCATCAAATATCACAACAAACAAATAAGGATGGTGTACAGCAGACAACTGGCTTGGTATTAAATCTTTAATATGGCAACTGAATGGGATTAATTTATACTTGATGCCATGTATGAGCTTGGTAATATTGTTTGAAAAATTTGTGAGACAAAGCTCATTTAAGAGCAAAAAGGATGGTTATATCTTTTTTACTGAAAACCCAACAATAATAGAAGAGCATCCATCTTCTGGAGATCCAAATGCTCAAACCTGATGTCCTGATGTTAATACCTGCAAGGTACTCTCACACTACCACCCAGCACAGATCAATTCCGTAGCCGAGACACTCATCTCCAAAACAAAATGCTTAGCTGACGAACAACACCTAAAAACCGAACTGCACACTCTCACTAACGTGCTAACAGCCAATGGATTCCAAAGAAAGAAGATTACCCACCTAATCCATAAAGAAACCCCAATCAAAATCCAAGACAGAGAACAAGAGAATGGCAAAGCCCTCCTCCCATATATAAAAGGCACTACAGACAAAATCAACAAGATCCTCCAAAAACACAACGTTAAAACAGCATTCTGCACAAACAGAAAAATATCCACCATCCGAAGAAACCCTAAAGACAGAATCGAGTTAGAAAACCAAGGAGTATACGAAATCCCTTGCACCGCCTGCCCCACCACATACATCGGACAAACTACCTGAAGAATAAGTGCACGCATTGAAGAACACAAGAACTCAATCAAAAAAGAACTGACCTCTTCCCTGGTCCAACACCTCAAAGCCACAGGACATGAGATTGACTTTAAAAATACCAGAACTATTGCCAAAACCGAACACTTCAACAACAGAATAATCAGAGAAGCCATAGAGATAGAAAAACGCCCACACAGCATGAATAAACGAGATGACACCTCCTGCCTACCAGCCATTTGGAAACCCGCCCTCATGAACAGACGAGTACCTAACATGAAGAATGACACCAGACCCACACCCACGAGGGCCACACAAGATGCTACCACCACACTTCCACGTAAAAAGCAGACTCACACCCACACAGAAGATGAGACACGACCACGGACCAGAAGCCGCACTGCAGCTGCATCACTACCCACTTTAAACCCCTCCATACATGAAGCGAACTGACGCCCACCATGAAGATGCGGCACGACCATGAACGCGAAGCCAAACAGCAGGATCACAGCTCACCAGCTCAAATCCCCCAGCAACTAAGACTAACCCGAGCACAACCAAGCCCCCACCTGAACAGAACACACCCCCAGCCAATCAGAACACAGCCAACCCCCCCAACCAATCAGAACACAGCCAAGCCCCCACCCAATCAAATCACACCCCCACTAGCAGTTAAAAGGAAGAAGCAGCTGAAAGCTCACATTACTCTGAGAAGCACAAAGCCGAAGACACAAGCCTGAAGATGATGAATGAGACTTCATCGAAACGTCGCCTAGATACTTCCAATTTTACGTGGGAGAAAACCCGAATAACCAAAGATCCACATACAAATACCCGCGAGAACCTCAGAAAATATATATATGTATGTATGTATGTATGTATGTATGTATGTATGTATGCAGAGAGAGAGAGAGAGAGAGAGAGAGAGAGAGAGAGAGAGAGAGATCATAAGTTCTTCAAGAAAGCAAAAAGAAAGAAATGATACATAACATAGCAATTAACACATTTTGATGCCACATTCCACTTTCTATGTTACAAGCCTGATTTACTTATAATTACTTAATATTCTACACCAATATAGGCACAGTGTTACCTACTTCTGAGCATGGCTGGGAGTAGGAATGTTGAGAGGGGTGTCATGCATTCTGTTTTGCCCCACACCATTTCTCTTTTAATGTCTGTGCATACTTAGGTACATTTTAACCAACCCTTGCAAGGTCTGCATGGAGAGATAACCCCAAAAAATAACTTCAGGTTATTTACCACAACACACTTCAGAGGATCTTCACAAAAATGTGTTTTGAAATGTTTGATCCCCTGGAACTCCTGGCTTGAGTTGTGAACAAAGTCAGTTCCTTAAGGGCTCCTGCCTAAGTGTTTTTCAAAAAGAGACTTCCTGCTGGGCTTTGTTTCTAGGTTAGGACTCTGCTCCTTAGCTATTTGTTATCAGAGCTCCACAGGATTTGTACACAATACACAAAGGCACACCTGCTCTAATGTTCTTTTTTCCTGGAAAGCTAGCATTCAGGAGCAGCTGATGCAATAGTAAAAATGGCTGATGAATTGGCTTTTGACAAATATCTTTTGATTCGGGCAAAACTTTGACAGAGTATAATAGTTTGATTAGCAAACTAGCTAAAAGTGGCTGGCTGGACCACATGACATTTATATACCTGGTCCAAAGATAATATTCAGACAGTGGTCCTTAATAACTTGTCATTAAAGTGGAGAGAGATCTCAAGTGGGGTGCCACAAAGTTTAGTGCTGGCCCTCTACTCTTTAGTAATGACTTGGGGGAAAAACTGGGGGAAATGTTTATCAGATTTGCAGATGACACAAGATTGGGTGGGATTATTAATAGCTTAGAAAATGGAAAGGAAATTCAAAATGATATTGATAAGTGAGGGAACTGGACTGAAAAGGAGAATCAAATTACAGAGAAAGGTACAAAGTTATTTACTTAAGAAATAAAATTTAAGTGTACAAATATAGGATGGCAACTACCTATTTTGGTTGTAATATTTGTGGAAACAGTTGAGAAAGTAGACTGCAAGCAAAATATGAGCCAGCGATCACCTAATTTTAAGGAGTGGATCAAGATATGGCTGTGAAATAGGTAAATGCAGGTTTAGGTTGCACCAACAGAAGCATAATTTCAAAATCACAACTTTGTTCTATTTTAGTCAGATAGTGTTTTTATTTCTGGAACCTATACTGTCCTATAGCTCCAGAATATCAGTTGAAAAAAAGGCAATGAAAATGATCAAGAAATGAAGATTTAAGAAAAGAGACTTTAAGGAACTTTGAGAAATGATGATTGAGGGAGGCCCCTATAACATTCTTAAAATGTCTGAAAAGCTGTTTCTTAGGAGGAGATCAAGCTATTTTCTCTTTCAATCTGAAGAATATAGGACATAATGTAATAGATTTGAATTATCCATTAATTTAATGGAAGGCAAAATCATATTGAATGTTAAAAGAATTTCTTAACAAGTAAAAACAGTTCAGCAGTGGAACTAATCCCAGAGATGGTGGGCTCACTGAGGCCAGACAGCCATCGATCTAGGATGGTTTAGTTTGGAATCTGCATAAAGCAAGGGGATAGTCTTGATGAATTACAAGATCTCTTTCAACTTGGTGATATTTGCTACTTATGTTACATATGTTTAATATCTATCAAATCTATTATTGAAATCAAAGATATATTATGCCAATAGCATTCCTGGGATCCACTAAACCATAAATTGTAACAAAAAAAGATAATTTATAAACTATCTTTATAAATCATTATCTCCTTAGGATATAATAATCATGTATATACCTATATAAGTAAATTGTTGTTTCAATTGCTAATATATATGCCATGCCACAGAAGGAACTGATGAGTGTAATTCCATCTAACACATTATGGAAACATTCTTGAAATGAATTGCAGTAGATCCATATTCTTTGGACTGAATTTAAGTTTACTGGCCCTCATTCAGACCATTCCTACAAGCAGGTTCTGATTTAGCACTTCAATGAATTTTTGCTTATCCTAATTTCATTGTAGAAAGCGGCCACTACATTTCATTTAATGTTAAGTTCAGTTTGATGATATTCATTTTATAATTGTTGAGTGGCCTCATTAGCTTCATGTAGATATTATATAACATGCAAACAATGTCAATTGGGAGAATACTTTTCTATAATTAATCACATGGTATTGGGGTATACTTCACTTGCCCCTGCCAAAAAAAAAAAAAAATGGGAATTTTAATAGAAATTACAATCTCAGCTATAAAGTGGAGGTTTATCTAATATATTGGCGATGGTATAGGGTTTTTTTTCAGTCAAAAGAAAATTGGCTGTTACAGTTAAAGTTTGGTACATTCATTTTGACTTCTTTTACAAAATTTAAGCCTGTGATGTTCTCATCAAGGGAAATGGTGATGGAATTGGAGAAGCCCTCTGATTAAAGTTGCTCAGCAGCAACCTGTATAATAATCTACTGCAGAACCACTTTTAAAAAATGTTTCAATATATAATCTTCAGAGAACATATTGTCATGCACATACTAATGCTTGAAGAATTCAAGCAAAGATGGCCATATATTAGACTTTATCTGTTAAACTTCCTGACAATTTTTTCTTGTTAAAAAATATCGACATTGGATAAAATTTCTTAGATTAATTTAAACTTTGACATAAAATTCCACAGAAAAAATTGCCAGTCAAATAAACTGAGTTGCACTATGGGTTGTTTTTTGTTTTTGTTTTTGCATCTTGGTACTGTGATCCTGAAAAAATTATTGAGCCTGGGCTAGTCATATTCCTGAATTTTATCTTCTTTGAAATACCAGCTGCCTACAAAATTGTGTCTAATCCAATCATTCCAGAGTATGATATGGTCATCATAAATTCAAATTATCCTTTCTAAAATCTAATGTTGTATAAGGCTTTAGAAAAATCATTACCTTGTCTATTATTATTTTATTACCATATTTTGAAAAAAAAATGTATCTAATTTTAGGTTTGATTATGCTGCTTTGAAGGTTAAATCATATTTCACTCATAGGTGCCAAAATGAGATATTTATCAGTCAGACTGACAGCTAACAAAAATAAGATGCCTGGTGTAGAAACAAATAAATAAATAAATTAGATAAATAACAAATTAGATAAAAATAACGGCAACAAAATAAGAAGACAAGAGGAGAGAGAAGATATACTCCGCATCTCTCAGTTCTTAGGATAATTCATCAATTTCCTCTTCTTCTGCATAAGTGGTTGGACCACAAACTTGGTTAATTATCATATTACAGGCTTGTTCACAAAGTCTAATTGATATTATTCAGAAATTGATGGCATTATATCAAGTACTATCTTTGCTATGTCCTTCCTGACTATGAAAGCAATGAAAGCAACATCTTCCCTTCCTTTTCTTGTCTTGTCTCCTGAACAATAAAAAGTGTAATCTTCCGATTGGAAGTGTCCAATTCCAGCCCATTTCACTTTGCTGATACCTAAGATGTCAACTTGCAGTCAGCACATTTCATTTTTCACTTTGTTGAACTTTCCCATGTTCTTGCTTTTACATTCCATGTTCCAACTCCATCTTTACAGTTTTTGATTTTCTTTTCCTGCATGGAAGCTTCAGCAGCTAGATGTTCTAAAGGCTTTTATCTAGCTACATCATAAACACCATTTGTACTCTGAGTTATCCTTAGTTCTTCCTCAGGAGTTCATTGAGTGTTATCTGATTTGAGAGTCCCATCATCGATCATTATATTGTCAATCACTTTGTATTGTCTACCCACATGGTTTTCTTGGTAAAATATAGAAGTGGCTTACCATTGCCTTCTCTCACACAGTATGCAGTGTTGCTTTTGCCCTTATTGCTAAAGACATCACTCATATCAAGCCTCTTCCTATATTGTTGCTGTCTGTTTGCTTTAACTGGGCACTTGGAATAACTTTCATATTTTGGATGCCCTTTTAAGAGTGTATCCACATTGCTCTTCACTGATCCTACTGTGGGACATACCCAACTTGCCATGATGAGCACTAGAGCAGGATTTGAGAGGATTGTGTTTAACAAGTAAATTCTATTCAGATTTCAAACACTGTAACTGGTTATATCAGTGGTGAGATTCAAACTTTTTTACTATTGGTTCTATGGGCATGGCTTGGTGGGTGTGGCAGGGGAAGGATGCTGTAAAATCTCCAGTCAGAGGTGCTATTTGCTGGTTCTCCAAACTACTCAAAATTTCTGCTACCGGTTCTCCAGAACTGGTCAGAACCTGCTGAATACCACCTCTGGGTTATATCTAAAGTGTTATGGGAATAGAATAAATATGCATTTGATAGAAGCCAAGATATTTATTTGCAAAGGAGTGAACATATAGAGAATAGTTTTAAACCTCTCTTCAAGTAGTGTACGATTGGAAGACATGGAGAGATAGAATCACTAAGAGTCGGACATGACTAAATGGATAACATCATCATCTTCATCTTTCTTCTCCATAGACACTTGTCTCACAAATATACCAAGCTGACATTTCAAACTGACATGCTAATCTCAAGTACTTAGATTCTGAAGACAAGAAAGTTTACTAGAAATGTTTTATACCAGTCTGCCTTTGGCATTTTATATCCTGTGGTCATTGGACTACTTTCAAAATCCAGAACAACTTTAAACCTAAACACAAGATGATCTGCCAAACTGTCATTGGAGGTCAATTGCTCCAATGAGAGAGGGTTATAATTTAGAAGCTGTTTGGTTCCTGAACAAAAATTCAAGAAGGAGAAGAATGACTTGTTCTTTCCCTGTCATCTGTGTCTTATTTTTTTTTAAAAATTATTTATTTATTTGTTTATTTATTTATTTTTGTCAATTGCTTACAAGATAATAGGGATAAGTAAAAACATAGTTATGAATACATGGATACATTTAAGAAAAATAAAAAAATAAAAGAAACAATAAGACAGGAACGATAGGCATGTTGGTGTGCTTATGCACGCCCCCTACAGACCTCTTGGTGCAATTAACCTTGAGTTTGTATCTATTGTTTGCTCTTGTATTGTTATGGTTGAAGCTGAAGTATTCATTGACAGGTAGGACATTACAATGTATGATTTTATATACAATACTTAGATCGGACCGAAGGTGGCATAGTTCTAGGTTTTCCAGGTCTAGAATTTCGAGTCTGGTGGCATAAGGTATTCTGCAATGAATAGAGGAGTGGAGAACTCTTCTTGTGAAATATTTCTGGACTTTCTCAACTGTGTTAATATCACATACGTAATGTGGGTTCCAGACTGATGAGCTGTATTCGAGTATTGGTCTAGCAAATGTTTTGTATGCTCTAGTTAGTAGTGTGATATTACCAGAGAAAAAGCTACATAGAATTAGGTTAACAACTCTTAACGCCTTTTTGGCTATGTAGTTACACTGGGCTTTAGCACTTAGGTCATTAGAAATGAGTACTCCAAGATCAGTGACAAAGTTTGGATCATCAACAAGGTCTTGACTATTCAGCCTGTATTTTATTTTCTGGTTTTTGTTTTTGTTTTGCCAATATGTAGGACAGAGCATTTATTTGTTGAGATTTGAAGTTGCCATTTGTTTGACCATTCTGATACATAGTCGAGGTCTTTTTGAAGGGTAGCAGTATTGTCTGTGGTGTTGAATAGCTTTACATCATCAGCAAAGAGAACGCAGTTGCTCTTGATATGATCACAGAGGTCATTTATATAGAGTATGAAAAGAGTTGGTCCTAAAACACTGCCTTGGGGGACACCACTGTTGACAGGTACAGAATTTGATAGGATGCTCCCAATTTTGACCATTTGTTGTCTGTTTGATAGGAATGCTTCTATCCAGTTATGAAGGTGTCCAGAGATACTGTAAGATTTTAGCTTTTGGAGTAGTTTGTCATGTACCACTGAATCAAAGACTTTACAGAAGTCTATGTAAATTGCGTCTATTGCTTTGCCCTGATTGAGTTGTGTAGTCCATGTGTTTCTGCAGTATAAGAGTTGCAGATTACAGGATAGTTTTTTCCTGAAACCAAATTGTTTATTAGAGAGTAGGTTGTTTGTTTCTAAGTGGAGGATGATGGATTGGTTAATAATTGATTCCATGACTTTACAGGTGACGCAGCATAAAGTGATTGGTCTGTAATTTTCAACTAGGCTGGGATCTCCCTTTTTGAAGATGGGGATGACCGTGGCTTGTGACCATAGATTAGGCAAGGAGCTGGTCCTGAAAGATTAGAGGTTCGGCTATGGCAGTGGATAGCTTTTTTAAGAAGTAGGCACATATTCCATCTGGTCCAATAGATAGGGATGGTTTTAGATTGCATAGTGCTTTTTCAACATTGTCTTCTGTAAAATTGGTATGTATTAGATCATTATAATTGTCTGTGGTTCGACTAGGAAATACTGGGCATGATCCATTGCTGTTTACAAATACTGAGCCAAAGAATGTCTTAAAGAGTTTGGCTTTAATAATGTCGTCATTGCAGTCTTTACCATTAGGTCCTTTCAGGGGTGGGATGGACCTTGAGTCTTTTAGTTTGTTGTTTTCAAAATTGTAGAAAGCACGGGTGGAATTGGTGCGTAGAAGGTTTTCTTCTTGTTTAATGTAATAATTGGTGCATTCAGTTTTTATCTGGTGGCATAGATTTTTGTATCGGCTTTTGAAATTGGCAATGTGACCAGATTTGTTTTTCCGCCAAAGTGATTTCTTTTTGGATTGAAGCTTCCTTATTGTTATGGGTAATTTGTTTTTTCTGGTTTTGGGAGTTGTTAATGGTACATATAGTTTGATGACTCTTTTGACTTCAAGTAAAAATATGTTGTAATGGTCTTCTACAGCATTGCATCCAGCAAATAGAAATTGCCAATCAAGGGATGAGAGATCGTTGTTTATAAGATCATAGTTGCCTTTTTTGAAGCTATAATTGGGGATTCCGTCATTGTGATGATTTTTGTGTGGACGTATGTTGAGATAAAAGTCAATTATGCTGTGGTCACTGTTGGAAAAGGGTTCTTTAATTTGTATTCCGTAAATTGAATTCAAACTGTTGCAGAAGATGAGATCGAGGCAATTGTTAAGTCTAGTCTTGTTGGTTACTAGTTGTTCTAGTCCCAGATTTGTTACTGCATTGTAGAAGGTTGCATGTGTGGGTTCAGTTGTACATTCGTTAAGGGTCCCGTTAATATGAGGTAGATTGAAGTCACCAAGAAAGATAAAAGCATGTGGGCAGGATGCTGCCCATGTTAGTAGTGTATTTAACTTGTTTGCATGTTCGATGTCATAATCAGGGGCTCTGTAACATAGTAAGAACCGAAATGTGATATTTAAGGACAGTTCACAGACAAGGGTTTCAGGAATAGCAAGTTCCTGGGTAACTTGGATGTTTAGATGTAGGGACTTTTTATAGAAGATAGCAACACCACCTCCTCTACGGATTTCATGATATGATCGGTAAACATGATAGTCTCTTACTGTGGTAATGGAGTCAGGGAGAGATGCATTGAGCCATGTTTCACAGACAAATATAATGTCAAATTTAGCTGTATTTAGTAAGAGGAGAAATTCAGGTATTTTATTTACAAGGCTTCTTGCATTGAGTAGCTTGTATTTAAGGCCAGTTGTGGTTGGAATAGAAGTAGTTAGGGGCATGCATGCCTAGTTTTGAGTGATGTTGGATTGGATGGGGTGGGGTTGGATGTGGAGTTTTGTGACTTTCTTCTGATGCAATCAGCTCTGTAGTCAATGTATAGGTCCTTTTCTCCATTGACAGTTTTTGAGTTCTGCACGGAGTTCATGGGAGTGGATTCTTTGCAGTATGGATAAGTCTGGTCTTGAACGAATTTTTTTGTGGTTGCGATTGGTTTTTGCAATGGCATTTATTGTATGAATGAATATGCGTTTGCTGGACTCATTTTTGCATACAACTCTACAAAATCTTGGGGCCATAGAGACGTCACTGTATTTGCACCCAGGGCCATCTCTGGTTATTTCAATGATATCTTCAGGAGAGATGTTTGTTGTATTTGAGTTGCTTATAATATCATGAAGTTTGGTGATGTCATCTGTTTTGTTGGTGTCTTTGAGACCAAATAAGATGGCATTTGGACGTTTCTGTTCATGTTCCATGGTGTCTCTGATGAGTAAGGAGGTATTATTTGTGGAATTATTTGAAGGGATAGTAGTTGTTTGTGGCTGTGGTTTGGTGGTTATTTTTTGTTGTAGTTGTGATTGTAGTTGAGGTAGTGGTTGTGGTTGTTGTGGGATTTGATTTTGAGCTGATAGGTACCCACTTATCTGTGCTGTATTTTTTTTTCCAAGAGAGATTAGGCTTGCTTGTATAGTTGTTTCAAAACGTGTTGCTAAGCGTTCTTCTATTGAGTGAAGGAGTGATTCTATGCTTTCAACTCTGTCAGGTAGGGTACTCAGTTTGTTTAGCTTAGGAGAACATGATGGACATAGATAAAAGAAGGTATCTGAATTTTTAACCATATCAGCTAGGCTTTTGTTTGCGTTTAAGCAGGCAGGGTGGGCTAGATTATTGCATAGGCAGCATTTGATGTAAATTTCGCTTTCATTGATGGTTTCAAGACATCTGAAACATGTGCAGGAGTCTGGGAGGTCATTGGTAGAGATATTTTTCTTTTGTTTTGGTTTGGAGTTTTTGGCTGGCATGGTCAATGGCAATAGTACAGTAATCAATTACAATAGCTAGTTAATGTGATAGGTAGACAGTTACTTAATGAATGTTGGTAATTAATAAATGTTAATTGATATGTTAGAGAACAAATCAAAAGTAAGGTTACTTATTACTGAAAATCAATCAATTGGTTATTCAAATCACTCTAATCAAATAATTTTGCTAAGCAAGAAACAGCCTAATTTATTACAATAATTACTAAACACACTGGTCAATTAAATTCACTAAATCACTGATTTTACTAATCAGATATTCAGTAATTACACTATATGCACTAAACACTCAATCATACTAATCAATAAAAATAAATCAATTAATCATTTGATAAAAATTAATTATTTTAAAGAAATTGATTTTTTGAGATAGTGAAAGTAATGAAGTAGTATTGAGAGTTAGTAAGTAAGGGGTTATTGCTTTGCTTTGCTTAGCTGTTGCTGATATCTGAGAATAGGTTTATAACCCCTAATAAACTGGCAGGAGGTCTCTTTTCCTGGGCTGTTTGAAAACAATCAGTGAGCAAGGGTTTACATTCTCTTTCTTGTTTTGTAGATTGGGTTTTTGAGATAGTAAAGATGCAAAGATGCTGAAGGGGAGATCTCTGGCTCCTTCTTCAGCAGAGATAAACAGAACAATTCACTAGGAGGCAACAGGAAACTTTTTGTTTTCTTTTCCCTTGATGACTGGGATTTCTGGCCCCCTCCTAGTTAATTTAAATACACTTTCAAAGTTTGTTGTTTTTAAGAGAAAGAGGCACATAGATAGTCTTGCACTGGCAATTTGAAGAGTTTATATTTTTACTATGTAGACTCAGATTTGTATTGAGCATTCGCTCCTGGCTTCAATATATTTCTGCTTATATCACAGGAAATAAAATTGCTTCCAATCTTCGCAGGAGTTCAGTTATAACAATACTTCCAACAATACTTATTGAAAGTCCAAAGTTGCTGTCCTTTTAAAGAGGGAGTCCAGATTAGCAAATTGGTGAAGAGGGAAGGAGGGGCGGCAGGGGGGAAGCAGTCTGCTTCACACCCTGGCTGCAAACGTCTGAAGACCGACTCACAGCTCCCGGTGCTCACCACCCTGCAAGGATGGGATGAATCTCACCATCTCACCGCCCTGCAAGGATGATCATAGAGCCCCCGGTACTGGCGAGCCCCACCGCCTTACCTTCTAGTAAGGATGGGTCAAATCACAGATCGCTGAGCTCTTTTGAATAGAGCGCTATTGAATTTAGTACTTACTGAGGAATGAGTTCTTTTCTGGCGTGCTGGTCAAGGATGGGGGGAATCAGAGATCTCCGAGTATTTCTGAATTGAGCATTTGCTGAGGAATGGAGCTCTTTTTTGGCTTGCTGGCAAATCTCGGGCGTTAGGCTTTCTACCTCACTGGCTGGACCTGCAGGGATTAGAGGGCTTGTCGTACTCAAAGGTACACTGTCTAAAAACAGATTTTTTTCTCTCATGAAATTTCTCCACATTTTCATTACACTATGCTTTTATATTCATGGAATTTGTTACTTACTATAGCCTAGCTTTTCACAAAATAATTAGGCTGAAGCACTATTATTTCCCCCAACTAATACCATTTGGCCAAGCACCCAGTTTAATCCAGTTTCCACTTTGGAACATATTTCCCTACAAATGGCAAGACTCTAACAGGCACGGATGGTATGCAGCCGGTTCAGACCAGTTCTTGCGGCTGGATAGGGGAAATTTTGACTGGTTCAGAGAACCGGTAGGGAAAATTTCGACTGGCCCCACCCATCACTGCTCTTGCATCTCACCTCTCCTATATTCTGTTGTTTCTTAGCTCAGCTGACTCGCATGGTAGATTTAATTAATAACTCTTCATCTCATGATTACTCTGATTTTTGTCTGATCCTTTTAAAAAGATTTCACAAAAATAACAAGGTTATTATCAAACAGACCTAGAGATGAAATTAAATCAGTATAGTATAATTTTATTCATTCAATTTATGTAATGTAGTTATACTAATCCATATAATTTTATCACTCAGTCAATCAATTCTTTCATGGACCATAATTAAATATTTGAATATGACACTATGATATAAAGCTTCATAATTTAAAAAATAAAAAAAGAAGAAAGTTGCTACTTTAAAAATTGGCATAAAAGCAAAGCTGTCAATAAAGAGACTAACATGCTTCCTTGGCAGAAAATTTGTAAATCTGGATGCTTTCATCAAGAGGACCTATTCTGAAATCACTGATATCATCATTTTTATGCTAACCAAAGTTAGTTAAGTTAGTTACAAAAGTAATGAATGGTCACTCCACACAAGCAAAGTACCAGCAAAGGAGGGGAAAAAAACTCCAGAGAAGTTCCAGAGACAGGAAGACTAGTCCTGCCAAGAATGTAAAAAGGGTTAACAGGCAGTTTCTGTAACCAACGCCAGAATGTTTCCTTTCTGCCTTCCTTACAGGATTATGCCAGTAATTTCTTCTAACAACCGGTACTCCGAATTACTTAGAATGTTAACAACTGGTTCTAGCAAATAGGTGCGAACCTGTAGAACCCACCCCTGGTTATAAAGTAGAATGGGATGGCTTAAAAATGAGGACAACTGCCTCTATTTTGTGAAATATTTAGAAGTAAATGCAAATATTATTATCAGTATCAAATTATTTTGCTGTTCAAATCCTGATTTGATCATTTAATTGAAACAATCAAATAACTGCCAAACTCATAATTTTAGATCCCAGGGACCACTAACTGGTTCTGTGGGCATGGCCTAATTTGTAAGTGTGGCTTGGTGGTCATGTGACTGGCTGGGCATGGCTTGTATTATAAATATTTATATTAATATTGAATTTTTTATGAAAAAGAGCAACTTTTACCCAAAATCAGGCAAAGCAGGCAGATTGAGTTGCTCACAGAATCACAGATTCATTCAGAGATCTTTCTATCTGCCATTGGCTAGCTCAGTCTCTCAAATTTGCTTGCTGTGAGTCTGCACTGAATTTAGTTGCAAGCAAACCTACAGTCCTACGGGAGGTTCAGCTGTGCTGAGCTGAAGATCTAAAGACTAGCTAGAAAGCAAGAAATCCAACCATTTCCTGCTTCCTAGCTAAACTAAATCTCCCGGCACAGCAGAAAAGATGATGATCAGAAAAAGGAAAAATAGCAATTTTAGCAGGCAAGTTTACCGGGTAAGGAGTGAGTGGGCGGGGAGGGTTCCCACGGGCCATGTGGGCGGCGCAGCCTTGTGTTTCTGCACAGCCTGGATTAATTGCTTTTGGGGGGTGTTCTGAGGGTGAGATTTCTTTGCAGCCCACCAAAATTTTCTCACGGCCCACTAGTGGGCCGTGGCCCACTGCTTGGCAACCACTGGTTTAATGGAGCATACACTTACTTTGTTTATATCAAAACACAAATCTACTGAAACCAAAAAAAAAATAAAGTATGGCTATGTACAATTGTAGGAAGAAATCATTATTGAGATTTCCTCACATAGTTGTCCAATTTTCATAATTATGTTGCCAAAAATAATAAAACCCAGGGTCTGAATACAACCTTGTTGCATAGGTGGTCTTTTCTTTCTGTACAAAAGAAAACATTTTTGTACTTTTGTTAAATGGGATTTTGTAGATGTAGATGTAGATGACCAGTCAACAAAAGGTCACTTGTTTGTGGATATAGGAATTATTTAATATTCATCCTTTTCTGTCACTGGTTGGGATATCATTTCATGGATTTTGTAAACTATAAAATCAGACCAAGCAACAAACAACTTTATTAGTAATTTTTCAGGTTTTTTTTGCAACTTGTTTGTTTTGTTTCCCAACCCAAATCTATAACCCCATTCTTACTGTCAAATACATTGTAGATGAACGATGTTAGTCTTCATTTCTGTATGGCCATTTTACTGTTTATGACAAATTTGGCCAGCTTTCTTATGCTCTGCACTTGAGTGTGATGTCATGCTGTCCACATCATCACAGAATCATCCTAGGAAAATGCTGGGTCCTTTGGGCAAGGAAATGGAAATGAACAGCATTCTCTACAGTTGGATACAACTTACCTCTTATGAAACCTCTTATGAAACATAGTGAAACTCACATCTTACATAGAAAATTGGGACTGTGCCTGCCTATCATTTACAGTAGCTAGATAATTGCTATTCTATCTACATTCCTTAGGATTACATGTTTGCCAGTCTGGTGGAATCATCTCTTCTATTCATGCTTTCAGGTCTTTTTCAGGTCTTTATCAGAGAAGCCATAGAGATTGAAAAAAGACCTGAAAGCATGAATAGAAGAGATGATTCCACCAGACTGTCAATCATTTGGAAGCCTGCACTCACAAACAAAAAATCTCCACACTACTAGCCAGGCAAACACCTGGGCACAAACAGATCCCCCCTGATACCTCCAGCTCAAACACACCCCAACCAGGCACCCAGATGAAACCTAGCTTCCTAACAAATGATAGCCATCCATTTACTCAGAGCCAAGCTGCACTAAAAGCCTCCAATACAGGAACACAATGTTGCCAGCCAATCAAGACACAAAAAAGCCACAAAACAGACAGAAGATATTAGAAACACCAATCAAGCAGAACACAGCAAACTCCAAGACCAATAAACACAGACCAAGACTCCCAACCAATCAGGATGAAGAAAAAACCATTCTGGCACAGCAGTAGGCTAGCCCCAAATTTAAAACTGAAACAACTGTAAAAGTCTGACTCACAGACGAACACAATACAGAAGCCTGATGATGGCAGATGAGATTCTGCCGAAACATTTCTACAACTTTAAAAGCACAACTATAATGACATGGGAAAATACCCGAACAAAGCTGAATACCATATATATATATATATATATATATATATATATATATATATATATATATATATATATATATTGTTTTTCTTAAGTTTTCGTGGTACTTACATGTATGGCCTTCAGCTTTGACCTTAAGCCAGATCTTTGATCTTAAGCCAGATCAAAACCTACGAGAAACTGGAAATTAAAAGAGCAGGAATACTATGTGACCTCCAATTCCTACGCAGCTGCAGAGACAACAATACTACACCAACCTGCTTCAAATTAACATTTCATCAAAGCACAGCAGCCACTAAACGTATCCTGAAAAGAACTGAAATGGCTCTACTAAGGAACGAGCTCCACAGTAAGAGATTCCAATTAGATCAGTTAAACAAAGATTTGCTAGCACTACACCTGGAATTGAGCAGCAAAATCCACCCTCTACTTTGGGACAAGATAAAACAACTCACAACTTGGAGATCAGAATCTGCAAGCACTTACAAACAGGAAAAGCTCTTGAAAAAATTAAAGAAATTAGAACATGACAAGAAAACCCCCAACAACTCACAACAACACCTGAAACAATTAGTGTACAATGTTTCCAACAGGGAACTCACCAAAACAGAAACAGAAGTCCTAACCAAAGGATTCAACTATGCTATAGCACCCCAAAAAATCCCCACAGAATCCATCATATGTGCAGTAGAATCCAGCCTAACTAAATTAAATACAGATGAAGCTGATAAAATAAGACACCAAGTTACCAACATCCTATGCACAAGCAAACCACCCAAAAGCAACTTGCAGCAAAATGAAATTAAAGCGCTACAAACCCTGAAAAGAGACAGCAGCATAATCATCCTCCCAGCAGATAAAGGGAATGCCACTGTAGTAATGGACAGAAAAGACTATGAAACAAAATTGACAGACCTACTCCAAGACTCCACATACAAACCCATAAACACAGACCCAACCACATATCTGGAAAAATTAACCAAGAAGAAAATTATAACCAGCCACATAAGCAAAGAGATCCAACACACGATCATACCCAGAGAGAAATCTTCCAGATGCCCCAAACTATACGGCCTCCCAAAAATACACAAAGAAGGCATACCTCTCAGACCCATAGTCAGCTCCAGAGGAGCACCACTACAAAACCTAGCTAAACACCTAGCAAAAGAGCTACAGCCCCATGCTGAAACAGCAGCTTCTCATGTAAAAACTCATACCACTTCTTGGAAATGATCAAAGATCTACACGTGGAGCAAGAAGATCTGCTTGTAAGTTTTGACGTGGTTTCACTATTCACTCAAGTCCCGATAAAAGAGACCCTTGAAATCATTAAAAATAAATACCAACCAGCTAAACACCTCATGGAACTAACAGAACACTGCTTAACCAACACATATTTCATATACAAAGGACAAAGATACAAACAAATAGAAGGAGCTCCCATGGGATCACCACTGTCACCTGTCATTGCAAACCTGTTCATGGAAGAATTCGAATCCAGAGCCCTGGCCAATGCCATCCTCAAACCCAAACTATGGTTAAGATACATCGATGACACATTCGTGATTTGGCCCCATGGACAAGAAAACCTAAACAATTTCCTAACACACCTAAACAGCGCACACCCCAAAATCAAGTTCACCATGGAAACAGAAACAAACAAACAACTACCATTCCTAGATGTACTAATCTACAAAAAAACAGATGGCACACTAGGACACACCATATACCAGAAGAAAACACACACCAACGCTACCTCAACGCCCAATCCCACCACCACCCAGCACAGATAAACTCCGTGGCTAAAACACTAATTACTAGAACCAAACGCCTGGCAGACAAGACACACATTAAGACTGAACTATGCACCCTGACTAAAATATTGACAGCCAACGGCTTCCACAAAAGCAAAATCACCAACTTGATCCACAAAAACACACTGAGACATATAGAGACCCAGAAGATGAACAGACCCATGGAACAGCTGTCCTGCCCTACATAAGAGGCACTACAGACAAAATTAGTAAGATACTATACAGACACCACATCAAGACTGCCTTCAAAACAGACAGAAAAATAGCAGCCATCCTTAGAAACCCCAAAGACAAAATTGACCTGGAAAACCAAGGCATATACGAAGTCCCCTGTGCATCATGCCCGGCCACATACATTGGACAGACCAATAGAAGAATAAGCACCCGCCTGGATGAACACAAAAATGCAGTCAAAAAGCTGGAACACACTTCCTCACTAGTCCAACACATGGAAGCCACAGGTCATAGCATCAACTTCAGTGGCACCAAAACCCTAGCCACTATAGAAAACCCTAGCCACAGAATCATCAGAGAAGCCATAGAGATTGAAAAAGACCAGAAAGCATGAATAGAAGAGATGATTCCACCAGGCTGTCAATCATTTGGAAGCCTGCACTCACAAACAAAAAATCTCCACACCACAAGCCAGGCAAACACCTGGGCACAAACAGATCCCCCTGATACCTCCAGCTCAAGCACATCCCAACCAGGCACCCAGATGAAACCCAGCTTCCTAACTAATGATAGCCGTCCATTTACCCGAAGCCAAGCTGCACTAAAGGCCTCCAATAAAGTAACACAATGCTGCCGGCCAATCAAGATACAAAAAGAGCCAAAAAACAGACAGAAGATATTAGAGACACCAATCAAGCAGAACACAGCAAACTCCGAGACCAATAAACACAGACCAAGACTCCCAACCAATCAGGATGAAGAAAAAACCATTCTGGCACAGCAATAGGCTGCCCCAAATTTAAATCTGAAACCACTGTAAAAGTCTGACTCACAGACGGACACAATACAGAAGCCTGATGATGGCAGATGAGATTCTGCTGAAACGTTGCTACAACTTTAAAAGCACCACTACTATGAGGGGTTTGAACCATACATGAAGCGAACTGACCCCCACCATGAAGATGCAGCACGACCACGAACTCGAAGCCAAACAGCAAGATCACAGCTCACCAGCTCAAATCCCCCAGTAACTAAGAGCAACCTGAGCACAACCAAGCCCCCACCTGAACAGAACACACCTCCAACCAATCAGAACATGGCCAACCCCCCAACCAATCAGAACACAGCCAAACCCCCAACCAATGAGAACAAACCCCCACCCAATCAGAACACAGCCAAGCCCCCACCCAATCAAGTCACACTCCCACTAGCAGTTAAAAGGAAGAAGCAGCTGCAAGCTCACATCACTCTGAGAAGCACAGAGCTGAAGACAGAAGCCTGAGACTTCATCGAAACGTTGCCTAGATACTTCCAATCTTACGCGGGAGAAAACCCGAATAACCAAAGATCCACATACAAATACCCGCGAGAACCTCAGAAAACAAATATATATATATATATATATATATATATGGATCTTTGTTATTCGGGTTTTCTCCAGCAAATTCAAAGTATCTAGGCAGCGTTGGCGAATCCCACTCGCCATCTTCAGGCTGGTGCTTCGGCTAGTGCCACTGCTTGCACTGGCACTAAGCCGAGCACCAGCCTGAAGATGGCAGTGGACCTCGCCAACGTTGCCTAGATACTTTGAATCTTACGGAGAGAAACCCGAATAACCAAAGATCCACATACAAATACCGAGAACCTCAGAAAACATATATATATATATATATATATATATATATATATATATATATATATATATATGTATATGTATATGTATATGTATATGTATATGTATATGTATATGTATATGTATATGTATATGTATATGTATATGTATATGTATATGTGTATGTGTATGTGTATGTGTATGTGTATGTGTATGTGTATGTGTATGTGTATGTGTATATGTGTATATGTGTATATATGTATATATGTATATATGTATATATGTATGTATGTATGTATGTATGTATGTAAAACTTATTGTGTAAAGTTGTATTGGTGCATCTATAAATATTGGGGTGGGGGTGAGGAATCCCAAAAATATATACTGAAATTCAAATTGTCTAAGTGTGTTTTCCTACTTTTCAGTTCTAATAGCGATTACAACAAACTGTTAGAAAGCAAGAGGGAGGTATGGCTATTCAATAAATTCAGCTCATCAGAGTTTTTTTTTCTTTGTCAACATACAACTTAGAGAATACCCTCTTAAAATAAATTGAAAACTGGTAGGGTCATTTTGTGCTGTAAATTACAAACAAAAAAGACTTAAGTCTATGCCATCAATCATGTAAGCAAATTGTCAAGTACTCACCCAAATTATATAAAAGACAACTTACCATTTAGTCATAGCATGAAAAATTGCTTCTTGACAATACAGAACTGGAGTACCCAATCTCTTTTCAATGAAGGATTACTAAGAGATGGAGGCAAGGGAAATTTAATAATAATTCAGATTAAATTAATTGGCTGACCATTCCATTTAAAAAAAAATGTCTGATTTAGACAAAAGCTCATCAACTTTATTGGTGCAGCATGTTTTCTTTCTTATACAGTGTTATGGAATGGAATTAGTAGTTAGACAATAGAAAGTACACCATAAAGACACCTGCATGCAAACACAGAGAAATAATGACACATCTTGAAAAAGATGCAGTCTTACACAATTTTCATCTAGCATTGTGGAAATTGACAGAGAATAATAAGATGCAATCCAAGAGATTTCAGTTGTCTTCATTATCTTTGCCACATTTCTGAAAAGCTGAAAAGGAAAAACTCAGGAGGCAGAATTATTCTTTATTTATCAACCTTGCTTATAGAGTAGAGCACTCAAACATACTTTCATCACTGGCTTGAAAATACTACATGACATATTTCAAAGAGTAAGTAACAACTGTGCTTTTATTTTATTTTATTATTTTTGGAGCCCCACTCCATAAAACAATACTAATAAAAATAACAACAACATACTCATTATATTATTCCTTTTCAGAGTAAGCAACAATATGCAAAATGGAGAGAGGGAATAAGAAACTGACAGCCAAAAGAATTAACATCATGCTATAAAAAATACATTCCAGTTTATGTGAACAATATTTACAAAATCTCTCACATCTTTCTATTTTTACAAATTGTATTTGCTTCCATCGTATCTATATATTGCTTCATATACTGCATTAAATTCTTGAGATGTCTCTTCTCTTCTATCCAACTTCAACTTTGTTGATTTTTTTCCCTTTTATTCTAATCCATGCACACTTCATATACAGCGATACCTAGGTTCTCATTGTTAATTGGTTCCAGGACGTGTGATGAGTACCAGAAGTGATAAGCACTAAACAATTTTTCCCATAAGGAATAATGTAATGAGTCACAAGGCAGCCAACACCGACAAATTCTAGCTTGTGCATTGAGTACCAAATAAATGATGAGTATCAGGACAAAATGTTCACGTCAAAAGGTGTTCAGAACCACATTTGATGAGTTTCAAAGCAGTTGAACACCAAGCTACCACTGTATTTGTTTTGCAATTCAGTCTTTTTTCATTCTCTGTGGATGCCCAGACTACCTCAACATAATTGGTCAACTTCACACTTAGTCTGTACTGATTTAAGACCCATATATTCTTGACTCTTCTTCTTGTTGTTTTGCCATATTGTACACACTTTAAAATAATTAATTCCTATTTTATTCAACTTATTTTAATGTTTCTTCTGAGTCACTTAAATGCCACATGACATAGTAGGCAAAAGTATGCTCTCATCAAGTCTTTTTTGCTTCTTTCAACAAAGATTCATTCTTCTGGACAAATTACACATTATCCACTTTTCCTTTTAAAACTTCTTCAGTTAATTTTCCAATCTTTACTGAACTTTCTAGCAAAAAAGTACAAATTGATTTACTTGCCATAGTTTTTACCATCTATGGGTAACTTGCAATTGTTCGTTCCTCCATTTTCCCAATCAGCATACTTCTAATGCTACTACAAGCATCCATTATACATTTCTACATAAAGTACAGAGCATTAAGCAATCAAGAGGATATCATGTATTTATATTGTTACATTGCTCCCCACTCTCTGCTGGACTGTCTGTTTATTCTCACTGAATGCTGAAAATCATTTTCCAGATTTGGATCAGAAATTTGGCTTGCTAATGGGTAGAAAACATGGAGGTGCTGTTTTGTGTGAAGAGCAATATGAAAGGTAGTATGTTTCACAGGATAACAGTCTGCCCTTGGGCGGGAAGACTAAGATTTCTGGAACATTCCAGTCTGTCAAGAAATTTCAACCAATGAGAGATAAGACAAATACAGTTTCAAAAATGCAGCTCCCTCCCAAAGTTTACTTAGAAAATGAACCCAACCATCCATTTTGCATCCAATTACCTAAGCGGACTAATCAGTTTATTGGTTTGATTGCCTGGGGGGTTTGGGGGGGGGGGCTGTCTTCCTTTTCCTTTGTACTCTTCTCTCTTTTTCTATCTCTGTTTGATAGCCAAATTGGACCAATGTGGTAACTGTAATTTATTCTGCTAGCAGATTAAGTTGAGCCCATGTGCATTTTCTCCCATGATAAGCAACAAGGTTTCAAAGGGGAGAATACCAAGATAACTTCCTTTCCCTGTGGAATGGTGATTGGAACAATGGTGTGTGTTTCATGGTGTCCCCAGGAAAATAAGACCTCATTCAATGCTTGTATAGGTGGTCCTCAACCTATGACCTTAGTTGAGCCCAAAATTTCCATTGCTAAGCAAGCCAGTTGTTAAGTGAGTTTTGCTCTAATTTATGACCTTTTTTGCTACAATTAAGTGAATCACTGTAGTTATTAAGTTAATCTGTCTTCTCAGAAGCCAGCTGGGAAGGTTGCAAATGGGGATTACATGACCCAGGACAATGCAATTGTCATAAATCATGCCAGTTGCCAAGTGCCTGAATTTTGATCACATGACTCTACCAATACTGCAACAATCATAAAAGTGAAAAACAGTCATAAGTTACTTTTTTCAGTGCCATAACTTTGAATGTTCACTAAATGAATGGTTGAAAATCAAGGATTATCTGTACAATGTTGAACTTATTGGCTTCCACATTGGCTTCACTAAAGCAACTAAAAAAAAAAGCTTGATTCTTTTTTAATCCATTTCAAACAATTTCCAGTTGACAATGCTGTGGGAGGCAGAATATTTCAAACCTGTTTAATTTCCACCTGATCTTGGATCTGGGCTACCAAGCCAATAAAGAAGAGGTTTTGTATTTCACATGGAGGTAGCTTTTTAAAACAAGTCTTTGCCCTATATGAAATCAAGACAAAGTTTCTACTTCTGCTTGTTCTCTGGTCTGTCTGGTTTTTTTTATGAGGAAGAGAATTAGAACATAAATCTTTATCCATTCCTGCTATTTTGTATTTAAAAGGATTTGCTCCACCTCCTTCCTGGATGTTTCATTGTGAAAAATGCATATATAAAGATACTCTTATAAACTTCCTTGAAACTTGTCATCAGGCAGAAAAGCATTCCATCAGTATTTAAAATATACCTCACTCCGACCAACTCTAAGCACTTTAGATAATAAAAATTTGGAACCATAAAATACAGAAAGAGGAGGAAAAAGAACCACATGAAACAACATAAAAATCTTACAAGAATTCACCTGCCACTGTGTCCCCAGGCTTGAGAATAACCAGGTTTTAAATAATTATTAAAGTACAATCATGGCAAGAAATCAGAGTTCACCCTGGAGAGCAGTTTTGAGGCAACTTTGTAAAGCTTTCCAATCAGTATACACACCCAACAGCTATCCCTTTATCAATGTGGCTTTCATTCTTTTTTTTTTAAACAAGTTTTATTAATTTTCAAAACACACAAATCATCATTATCCATTACATGTTTAAACCTTTTTCCATTATAAATTTAACAAGTCAGATAGACTATAATTCTGTTTTAAACCATTTCCATATAAACATACAAAAACCTCTTATCCAATTTCTCTTTACTTCTCTTTACTCTTATTCAATTTCATTATTATTATTTCATCTGTTTCTTTCTGACTTAGTTACCATTATTCTCATTCTATATTTGTACAAGGATTTATTAATTCTCTCAAAAAAAAAAAAACATATACACACAACACACAAAACATAAAAAAATCTTTTTGGAAAGTAACTTGGCCCCAGGTATCTCTCTCTTCATGGACTTCAATTATATTCATGCTCATCTTACATGTCATTACTTATTTTATTTACCATTCTAAGTCTTCTATATTAACTTCTCCACATATTTCACTCTTCTTAATTCTATCTTAATTAATCATCTTAATTTGAATCATTATATTTGTATCTTTTGTCCATTCTTTATTGTCCCTTTGTCTCGTTCCTTATTAAAAAAAAAAAGTTTCTCCTGAAATCACTAATCAGAGTATGATGCCTTTCTATCTCCCCTAAATTAATCAAATTAACATTTAAAATAACACCCAATACCCAATCCGATTTTGCTTGGTACATTCTATCTAAATAGTACATCCAAAATAATTAAATACATAGTTAAACAATAGATCTAAATATTAAAAACAAATACTATAATAGAAATTTTATAATGACATCAATACCATAATCTTATTAAACTCTTTAATTAAAACTCAATATTCTAAACCTCCCTCATATTATTAAATTTTAAAACCAATCATTATTAAACATTTCAACATTTTAATCTCTTATCAACTCTTAAACCATTTAAGTTTTCTATTTCTAATACAATGCTACAATATCATCTTATGTACCTTGCAAAATCTTTTTTGAAGAAATTATACTTTATCCTTTATCCCTAAAAAGATTTCTTTTTCCCATTTAGTTTCAAAACTTTGTAGCTTTTCTCCATCTTTTCCCTTCCTTTCTTCTCCCAACAAACCTTTCTACCCCCTTCTTCTAGCCTCTGCCTTACTGGCTTCCCTTCTCTGTCGTGTTCCTTTTCCCTTTTGTTTACTATCATTATATTGATTTTGCACCTTATTTTTCCCTTTCTTAAGTGTTTTTTTAAATCTTAAGTCCTTTATTTCTCTTCCTTTCCCTCTTCCTTCTTTCTTGGTCGAGTTCTGAAATTTATTAAAAATGGCTTCCTCTCCTTCTTCTTCTTCTGCTGTCTTCATCTGTTGTAATGTTTGTTGATAGTTAATAAGCGCCATTTCTAAGAAAAGGAAGGCTTCTTTCAAACCACCTTTACCATTTTTTTTGCTTGCTCATAATCTTTTCTCAGTTCCTCAATAGAAAGAGCCATTATAAATCTTTTCTTTTCTTTTCCTCTTCTTTCTTCTTACAACAACCAGAATATTCCAAAGAAAAATAAAACAGTCCCAAAGTTATCAATCAGTCCAAACCAAGGCAGAGTTCTCACTTTCTCCTCCTGGGGTAGTATCAATCAGAAAAAGAGAAAGTCCAAATCTGTTTCTTAAAGTCTTATTGCAATATATTTTAGTCTTCAAATCCTTAAGGCATCTCCTCCAACAAAATCTTAGCATACAAATATTTTTTTTAGTCTTCTCCCTTCCCACTCATCGCTTAAAGCCAGTTTTCACCTTAAAAATAGGTTTCTTAATATCCACTTATTTATTCCATAGGAAAGGAGGGTAAACTTTCCTTTCAGCACCACCAAACTGCCGCTTTTTCCTCTTCTAGAAGGTATCATTCAGAAAGTCATACTTTTCAGGAATTTTGTTAAATATGTCTTAGAGTCCTAGGAACCAAGAAAAACTTTCTCCTTTCAAAAACTTTCTCCACTTCCTCCTGCGCATTCTTACCCGGCTGCCAGCTTCTTTGTGGCGGCCATTGAGGACCGCCGCTGCACCGTCTTGGGAAAAGGGGTTCTGCCGGCCGGGGAGGGTATGCAACCCCCAAACCCCTCTGGATCCCCCTACCTTCAGCTGCCCCTGCAGGGGCTAGCTCCGGACCCGTCCGGATCGGAGCACCAAAGCGGCTAGCGCAGCAGGGATCGCGCAGCTTCGCGAATCCCTGCCGCCGCCGGCCGACAAACCGGAAGTCTCCAATGTGGCTTTCATTCTTATGATTCCTTTAGACCAATAAATCAGGACATGTTTAAGATTAGTCAATCCACTGATTGATCTGACTACTCAGAATTAAGGTGAAGTTGGTAAGATCGGGTTGATGGTGGAAAAAATAACTTGCCTGCTTTCATCTAGCCCTAAATCAGGCCTGTCAAACTGGCGGTCTATGGGCTGGATACGTCACACACAAGCCACATGCACCCCAGCTCCGCAAATGCATAAACATAACAATATGTTACGATTTGGTCCATGACACAATCGAGTTTGACACCCATGTCCTAAGATGCTACCCATTACATGACATTGCTTGCTCCATATCATTATAATTCAATGAAGCTGATCCCCATTGAATCAGGTGTGATGTTCATTTCCTTCCTGACTGGAGGGGGCCTTGGCAGGTATCAACTGTCTTGCAATAATACAATCAACCAAATAAATTTAATTCAGCTAAATTATAGACAGTAATATAGACTGTAATTAGTAGAACAGTGTTTGTGATGTGGAAAAGGAGGAAAAGGAGGAAAAGGATACCTTTTTCATATTTAAAAAGAGAGGAAGGATAGGCAGCAAATAAGTCTAATAAATAAACAAATGAGCATTTATTTGGAAGAAAAAGTGTTGAGTTCAAAGCATGGGAATTTATAGCTCGCAAAATGTTAATAGCTAAAAGAAATGGGAAGAAGAAAACTTTTTATTGTTTTGATATGTAATAAAAACATAAGCTAAAAATGATTCCAAGTAGGAAGAAAAAATAGAAAATAATAAAATAGAGGCCTGCAATTATCTGAAAGTTAAATTTTTGTAATAATAGTACAATAACAGCAACATACATATCACTGAAATTGTTGCATTTTTCAGTTCTCCTTTCAGAGTTCTTCTAAGTCAGGGAATGACCACACTACAGGATTCCATAATCTATTTTCTTCTTTCTTTGTATGATTGGAACTAAAATTCAAAGAGGCACCAATTGAAGCCTATTTGAATTAAGATCTTCAAAACTTCCAAATTTTCTTGGAAACTTAGAGCTAAATGACACTTAATATTCTTCCAAACAAAATGTGATACTCCCCCTCCCCCAAATTTTTTATGATAGGATCAGGAACCATAGCAAAATAGAATAACAGAATGAAAGTTTGGAAGGGACTTGGAGATTATGTAGAATGCAGAAATCCATTATTGAAGCAACAATATGCGGTTAGTAGGGGAGATAAGTCATTTTGTTGTTTTTATCATTAAGCAATCAAAATTAAACCATACTAGAAGTTTTCTGTAAATCATTCTGATAGAGATCTATCATCAGTAAGAACCATATCTACTTTCTGCCATTCGTGCTCTAAGGATGACACTGGACTACAAATTTGGGGAAATTATCAACTTCTGAGATAAAACGTGTTAATTTTACATATTTTGGTCAGATGAATTAGAAAACAAGTGATAAAGGTGCTGATTGGCTGAAGTTTTCAAGATATTTCACAATAAAGATTTATATACAGGTGAGTATATTTTCCTACAAGGGAGGGAGGTATCTAATGACCAAGATGCCTCATAACTGCTGGACAAAGTATGGTAAAACAATGAAAAGGGTACCACATGGAAGTGTATAAATTTACCGTCTCTTTGAGAACAGCAAGCAGCAGACTATGAAAAACACATGGAAATTTTGCTATAATTTTCCTATAAAGCACTTGGTGCAAACATGTTACTGAAACTTCACTTCTTACACTCGCATTTAGACTATTTCCCTTTGAATTGTGGGGCAATGAGTGATGAGCATGGGGAGAGATTTCACCAGGATATCGCAGGCATGGAGAAAAAATACCAAGGGAAATGGAGTCCGCCCATGCTTGCCAATTACTGCTGGAATCTTCCAAGGGATGATCCTACCACAGTTCACAAGAGAAAAGCCAAACAGCGCAGTTTAGATACCGAACGATGATGGAACCTTGTCATTTAATCTGTTAGAGTTTTTCATGCAAAAAGCATGAAAATATTACATAAAAAACTCAATAAATGAATGGAAAGTTATATTAGTGGTATCAATAAAAAGATAAATTTATAATGATTGGTGTGGTGCCATTACATTTTGCTATATCACATTTTGCAGAAAAGTTATGGAGCATAATCTCACATCTCCCTTTTTTGAATTATTTGATGCAATTTTGACCTGAAGCTATGTCTTGGTAACTGGAACCAATTAACACTCAGGACTTAATTTTCCTTTTTTAGTGACCCAATTCTAGTAAAATTATGATACTTTCATTTCTGAGGCTTTCTTCTTGTAGACCAGTGTTATTGTGTCCACTTCAATCTAGTGAGGTGAAGGTAGCCAGGAGACAGTAGAATTTTTTTTAATCGGAAATCCATGTAGTTTGTGGTTGGAGAAGAAACCAAATGAGATTGTGGAAGATTTTATGTTCACATATTCAGTGGTTGAGTGTGCATGTTTCTCAGGAGAGTTTTGTTCAACCATTAAAGTAAAAAGAATTCTGCCAGCTCCTTGCACCAGTGATGAAAGTCTTCAGCTCTCTATTTGGTCATGGAAGATGGTAAAGATGCCACCATTCAATTTTTAAGCACTTCCATCACCATGACATAGGCCAGGGGTCTTCAAATTTGACAGCTTTAAGACTTGTGGACTTCAACTCCCAGAATTCCTCATCCAGTCATGTTAGCTCAGGAATTCTGGGAGTTGAAATCCACAAGTCTTAAACTTGCCAAGTTTGAAGATCCTTGACATAGGCATTCAGGTTAGTACACTTCTCCAATCTTTTATTATCATAGAGTGCTAATGAACTGAAGTGCCCTGAATGTAGATCAGGGGTGTCAAATTGGGGCCCACAGGTCAGATGCATCATGTATAGGCCATATCCACCCCAGTTCCGCAAAGGCAATAAATGCTGTGGTCGAATTTGACACCTGTGATCTAAATGTACTGTATGTCAGTATCCCTTAACTAGTTAAACCAATATTTAAATCAGGGCTGCTCTGATTCAACTGCCCTGAAATGATCCATAATTCAGAGTGCCATCTAAATGAAATTTATCCAGCATTACTAATGGCTAGCAGCATGAATTTCTGTCAATTGGAGAGGGGAAACACAGCAACATATAGAATATATTTTAAAATGTATTCCTGGCACACTTTTTACAGAATCAATCCCAAATTCTTTTTGCCAAAAACTGGAAAAAAAAATCCAGTCCAGTGAAGCCCTAAATAATATGCAGTGATATTCTACCCATAACAGACTTTGAATCACCCAGAGAAGTGCCCTTCACTAAAAAGTTGGCTATTCTATCTAAATTCTGAAGTCTGTGGTTTGTGATCACAGTCTATATTCTTGTATTCTATTCTTAAGGTGACGCTGGTTAGAGAGAACTACAAATTTTAAAAGTACTATGTTCAGATGTCCTTTTCTATTGTAACTTATAGAAATGTCATGCAGTTGTGTTACACTTTTACATATCCTCAAATCTGGATTCAGAATAACCAAGATAAACGAATGAAAATGTATTCAATTCTTTTTCTAAAGGAAGCCAAAACACTGCATAAACCAGACAAATCTGAAATCAGAGCATTTTCGTCTTTTGTCATATTGCAAACCGTTTTCTTTGTTAATCATCGATGGAAACTTCTTTTTTGGCACACCTGAACTCATTTAGTTAAAAGGATGTATTCAATAAATGAAAATTCCTTCTCCCAAACACTAATGTTAAAATGGATGTTTCCTTTTTTCCACATATACAGTAATGACTAACATTCTGACAAATTACATTGGGTAATATTTTTAATAATTTAGCATAATGGCTACAGCCTTTTTACTAACATAGCAATTAAGTCATCACTGATGCCTGGCCTATACAAATTTATTGTATGCTGCTAATACCTGCAGCACCATTTTGTCACATAAGCTGACACTGAAAGCAGAAATCGTACAGAGAAAATAAAGAGAAAGGTCATTAATTGAAAACCCTTATTTTTTTATTATGTTCTACCACTATTAACCCAGGTGCAAATTGCTGTGCCTTTCAAACATTTGCTTTCCCTATGTAAGCACCATTGCTATAGTTGCATATTGAATAAGATTTCCACCTGAACAGGAGGTAGCACTAAATGTACTACCAGCCTCATCTATTCATAAAGATTGCCTCAGCACTATCTATAATTAACTCTTCATTAGCAATATGAGGCAGAATCTTGTTTCTTTAAGCAATATATGGAAGACAAAGAGAAGACACACATACAAAGAAAGCAAGTTTAGTGTAATGGTTAAGATATCTGACTAGAAAACAAGAAACTATGAGGTATAAACCCACTTTAGACACAAAGCTAGTTGAATTGAGTACTTGGAATGGATGGATGTGTGCTGTAGTTGGCTTCCTTATTCTGTGTAACTGAGTAGGAACTTGTTGCTAATCCTTGGATTTACTTTTATTGATGGCCTCAAGATAACCCATTATAAAATTCGGATTTCAACTTTGTATTTGTTATTCATTGTTCATAGATAAGAATTGACCTAATATTCTTCAGTACTTTATTTCTAATTGATGATTAAGCCCTCTATAGGTGCAGTATTTTTCCCCAAATTGTTTTTTTCTCTCTTTTTTCTTTCTTTCTCCCCCCACCCCACTCTCTTCGTGATATTTATATTGTTCTGCATGTGGGTGTGGGTGTATTTTGTGGTAATAACTATTCATTTTAATTCAGTTTGATTATTTGAAATTTAAGAAAACTTGAGAATGTTTTAACTCAACCAATAGCATTCAATGATCAGCTTTTTTTTTAGAGGCATGTCAGAAATTGAACTTAAAGCATTAAGACTGTCCTACCTTTTAGTGAATTAATTTTGTGCTTTTGTTATGCAATATAATGTTCTCCAGACAATTACGGCGTGCCAATCATCTCTACCTAGTATGGCCAAAGGTAAAAAATTATAATTAAAAATAATGTGAGTATACAAGACTGATGAAACCCCTCTAGTAAACCTTGTTTTAGAGCTTCAAAAAGACTCATACTTCTTTCTAGTTTTTCTTTATTACACATTGATAACTGCTGATTGTTAAAAAGATATTTGAAAGCAGTTTGGAGTGGATGTCAGATTCACCCTCAAAATCTTCTTGCTCTATTCTAGGAGTGTTAGAAGCACCAGCTACCTATGCTACCTATACAGTATTAGTTGTTTCACAATAAACTGTCCACAGGCATTTAAAATAAAAGTGAAGTGAGCTTCAATTTATAGGACAGTGTTAGTTCTAATGCTACACAATTGAACCTAACCCATGACCTCGTAGTCATCTACTCACTCGGTGCAAAATTCTTGACCCAAACTGAATAGATTAGATGAGATAGTTACCTGAAATGTTGGCTGACAGTTTATACCATGTCAATAGGCTCCTTAGGACCTTCTATTTTAAGCTTTTGTATTTTGCCAGGCAATGTTGTGACACATTCAGCGTCTTGTCCAATTTAAGCTTGTCATCCGTGAATGCTTCACTGCTTGTTTTCTTTTAAGAGCATAGAATCATTGATTGCTGGTAATAACTAGACATGGAGTCAGCATGTTCATTGAACAGGCACAGCAATATGAGTCAGAGAAAGAAGTTGCTGTTCCTGAAATGTGTCAATGACTCCTTACCTGACAATGGGAAATTCATTGATTCTTTCCCCCCACTACATATGTAAGTGGCAAGTATTCAATCCATTTCTTATGGATAACATCAGGTGCGCTGGAGCCATGAATCCATACAGAAAATTCAAAATTGTATGGCCCTGTTTATTTTAAAGCATTGTCTCAATATCATATAATTCAAATCTAGAAACAGTATAGGAAATTAGTGGATTCCAAAACATTAAGATACCAATTTCCATCTGTTCCAATCAGAATGGCCAATAAGGAAGGAAAGGAATGAGTTGAAGTCCAAACTATTTGGAAGCCACCATGTTTCTGAGTCAGCTGACACAGGATTTCATTCATGAATTTCACCAGCTTTCCACACTGAATGAAGCATTATCTTTCAGACCCATGGGTATCTGTGGGTTTTAACATATCATCAAGAAGTAGTCATAGAAAATAAATGCTCAGACATTCTGATAAATTGGAGGTTGCAGTGAGCAATCAGAGAATCTACAGATGATAAGGAGGAACTTCTTGGAGGTAGGACTAAAAAAGGAAGTAGATTATATTCATGTTACAGACTAGTTTATTGGTACTAATGATGTTATTTTTCTTTTAGTATAAGTTGTTTCTTCACATAAGTGTCTTTTCTAGTTTTGAGGTTGTTTGAACATCAACAATTTCCCTTTCAATGGGATGGGTATTTTCTTGTGCTTTGCAGTGCCAGTAAATGAATTCATTTTTGAATTTGATATTTTTAACAATGTTTGATTCTTAGTTTCTTGACTCACTTACATGTAACATGTCTTTGGGAATCTCATCAGTTTGCTTATTGTGAAAAGGGCATGGGAACTGAAAATGATGGCTACAAAACAGAGTTTTGTGAATTGATACCTTCTACATAAGGTTTTGATCAAGTCATTCCTCTTTTAATCTTGTCATTATGCCTTTTGAGGCAAGCCTATTGAATAACTGGCCATATTCTCATAACAGTAAACCCATTATCACCGAGGTAGACATTTATGCAATCATCCATGATATACTGTCCAGTTGAAAAGCTTTTTATGGTATATAGACCCTTGCCACATCAGGATTACAAACTGCATTTGTTGTGGGGCATTTCTGTGGTTGTCCCACTTTTTGAGCTACAAAACAGGTCTAGATAGTTGTAAACAGTGAGAAACTCTACTTCCCTTTTGTTGTGACATTTGGTCTTGTTCTCAAGGTTACATTTCCTGGGCTTTGTATTTTCATTGGAGAGTTTGTTTGCCATAACCCTTCCTTCTTTCTCATATTTCATTTGCCCAACCCAGGCTATAAAGAATACATTATTTGAAGCACCAAATACATGGATGGCTTAACAAAATGCATACAGTAATGGGTTCAGCAACAAGAAGCAAGACCAGAAGAAAAGTGATTAGTTTTTTTAGTTTTACACTTAGAAGCACAATAATCAGATAGGCAATACACTTCAGATCTTCAAAGGGTGAGGACAAAGTGGGGGAAATGTGGCTTTATGTTTCTTTGTCCTGGAAATGGCTTTCCATATGTTTTATGTGTGGAATTGAGAATATTATGGAGAACTCAGAAAATATTAGTTCTCCATAAGTTTGAGTAGACAGATCCAACTCATACTCACAAAAGTCTAAAACTGTTGTTTTGCATTTTAAAAAATGCTTGTTAGCTACTTGTAGTCTCTTAAAAATGGGGGAAAATGGAAAAAAAGAGAAAACTTGACTAAACTACCCACCTAATCAAAAGCGACCACTTTAACCAAACATTTAATTATGTAGCACTAATAACGATAGCTCCTTATTATCATGTGAAATATGTACTAAAACTCTTTGCTGAAGGCTCCTGGAAGATAAAGAGTGTCACATCAAACCCCAGTCACAGTATCCAGTATCCACCCACAAACAGACACACACAGACACACACACACACACACACACACACACACACTCCAAACTCACCAATACCATAGAATTGATCAGTTTAGAAACTAGAGAGCCTTGGGCAAAAATAAAATTTAATGCTGAGGAACTCTACTTCATTTTCAGATAAACAAAAATCAACAGAATACTGTTCCTTCATCATTCCTCTCCATACACATGCCAAAGGAGACTAATATGGTGTGGAAGATTTTTGACATTGATCTTTATTCTTGCTTAAGCTAAATATTCTCTCTCTCTCTCTCTCTCTCTCTCTCTCTCTCTCTCTCTCTCTCTCTCTCTCTCTCTCTCTCTCTCTCTCTCTCTGGCTTTGTCTCTCTCTCTCTGGCTTTGTCTCTCCTCCCCTCTCTCTCTTTCCCCCTTGACTTGTATTATATATGTCTTTGGGTATCAGTGTGTATGAGAGGGAAACTGTTTTTACTACTCTGAATCTTTTAGCTAGGTTGTAGTTGCATCCAATACTATGGTGTTGTCCCAGACAGTCATTAATCAAATACTATACCTTGTTTTTGTTTCTTAAGCTTATCATAAAAGTATCCATTACGATCTATATAGTACCCTTCCAGGATGTATCATGTTGCAAGTACCGCGATGACCGCCATAAGAAGTTTGATACGATATTCTATCGATAGCCATCCCCGCCCTTCTTTCTTTCCCTCAGTAATCAACAGTTAAATTGATCTGACACTTCTTCTGTCCAGAAGAGCCCCTAGTGCGAGGGTCCAGGTAGGGGTTTGTAAAGTGTGTTGAGGGGAGGCGGGGGTAAAAGGTTCAAAAGGAAAGTCATCAGAAATAATGAGGCTGTTCCGCCCAGCTCCCACTGGAGCCAAGGAGCAAAGTACCCTTTCCAATTGGGTGTCCCAGCACCACCACTGCTGAAATAAGCAGTCATGGAGAGCTGCAAGCAAATTGCTTTGACAAGGCTGTTAGTGTTGTAGGAGTTCAAGGGTTTGAGACACTAGGTCAGCGACTGCCAATCAAGAGGACAGAAAAAGCCTCTCGATGAGCCTGTGATTTCTACCTAGGCCGCAATTATCCCCGACTATTCCTGTACCTCGCAGGGCCTCTGATTAAACCTGCCTCCTTTTTACATCTCTTTCAGAGTGCGATTCACACACTAATTAGTTGCCTGCTCTCCACTGAGATGTCAGACCCTCAGTCAATTTATCTCTATTTCAACCTGTTCAGAGTGACTTCCCCAGTTATCAAAATTTAATCATGCCTTCAAAAATGTTGAAAAGTGGTCATTAGAGGCAAAAGGCCACAGGATACAATATTCATTTTTCTCTATCTTCCAGTCATCCAGCTGGCATCTATAATGGATATCCTGGGGGCTCTGAGAACACGTTGATTTATGCAACCTCACTCTTGCTCTCGCTGTGGTACGCCAGGCTGCTTTAAAGAACAGGTTTTAACAAGGTCTGAGGTGGGAGGACATTAATCATGGTAGCATTGTATGTGAAAAGGGTGCGGTGTAGTCAGAAGAACCCCCAATAGCAGGGCAGTTAGGATTTTTTTTATTTTTTTAAAAAAGAAATCCACCTTCTTGGTGATAAAGGAGAGTTTGACAATTGATTAGACCTTTCTGTAACCTTGCAGTCCTCTGAAATGATGAGAGGGAGAGAGACAGAAAGAAGCCGAGAGATAGAATGAGGCTCACACTGACAGTTTTAAATGTGCAATAACTTTATGGTTCTTGACTGAAACGGGCTATCAAAATCAGCCCGAACTCAATACAGACTTAAAATAAAAATCATTCTCTGCCTAAAAGCCCTTTCAGTGGCATGTGTCGGAGCCAATCACAAAAAGCAACAACCTGCAGTGTCTTTCCTTGAAAATTGCATCAGGGAACTTTAATACAAACCTCATCTGATAAGAAGAGGCTAATGCAGGGCTGCCTCTAAATCAACTGTCAAAAATTGACTTCGTGCTGGCACTGGGGATTTTAAATTATATTATTCTTATCCCATTAAACATTTTCTTTTTACAGGTCTGTTTATATTTGGGGAGGGGGAAAATGTATGCAACAGGCTGCATTATGAACAGCCCTAAATATTGAAACTCTGCAAATGAAGTTTATATTTTCTTACCAGAAAAGTAGACATATGGAATCAGAATATCTCATTTGGAATTTTTATAGGATTAAAAGGGTGTTGTTGTTGTTTTTTGCATAATTGTTTGTTTTGATGTGGCCAGGTTGAAATTATTATTATGTGGACAGATTTTGTATTTGCTTTTCTCATCCTATTCTGAGAATGCAACTTCAGTCAAAGTGCAAAATGGCACAACATGTCTATTTTGGGATGGCCATCAAACCAATGTACCTGAGTACATATCTAATTCTTCTCAGGAAGCTGTTCATAACCTTGACTGGTGGATCACACCAGAGCACTAATATATACTCTTTGATTTGCAGCTGAAGGATTGGCTGATAAAGTCTTCTTCCCTCCTGGTGCCCTATTGTCATTTTATGTTGTGGCAGCAGCCAAGACTGAGAAACCACATGACATTTTAATTTTAGTGCAATGTTTTGGAGCAGTGCAAATTTAGATGCTCCAGGACAGGGAAGAACCTTTTCTAAGATATGCCATGTTTCATGGGTTCTTAATTGCCTGCTTTTTCATTCCATTTAGTTGACACCTGAGCAGTTCTCAACTGCCTCTCAACCACTGATAGACAGAGTCTGTCAAACTGTTGTTTCTTCAGACTATTTCTTTTCCCCTTTGGTGCAAGGGAGAAATTAAAACAGTAGATGTGGCAAACTGCATTTGTAGTGCAATATTGCTACCTAAAACATTTGGCAAATTACATGCTTGCTGGGAGGCCTTTCATTCTCTCTGCTCCAAAAATCCTTTCCTTCATAATCCTGTTTATACTAGCACACACCTGGTAAAAACTAGATTGGATCCCTGTCATTCACCCACTGGATCATTATGAACATAGAGCTTTTTAAAAATATTCTTACTTCTGGGCTGTTGATAAGAATATCAAAAGTAATTTCATTTTTTAAAATTTTCTTTTGCTTTCTTTTCTCTTTAATACAGTTGGTCTAAGGAGGCAAATTCTGGATTGAAAGACTAAGAATTCTTCAGCTGGATAAATCAGGGCGGTGATAATGATGTTATCTATACAATCTTATCTGACTCTTGGAGGTTCTATTGGCCAGGTCTCTCCATGTCTTCTGATTTCACACTACTTTTTTCAGTTGTTCTCTGCTCTGCCTGATGCCAGCTTTTATGGTGTAAATTATGGTACACCTACCTTACTGTGTCCCTGGGGAAAAACATATTCCTAGGAAGGTTTTAAATTATCCCTTCTTCCAGAAAAGCCTACCCATAATAACAGAAATTTGATTAAAAATTTAAATAAATAATTTAAATTAAATTAAATATCCGCACTGGAGGTGACTACTAGATTGATAGCAATCTCCCCCCCCCCCACTCCTTGCTTCCCCACCCATATAGCTGTATCACTGTTTTTGTTTTCATTGTTTATTTTATTGTTCCATTACTTTGCTACTGTTGTGTACACTTCTCTGATTTTTCTGTTTTTATTGTTGTAAGCTTTTATTGTTGGAAGCCCCATGGGGAGACATATGGCTAATAATAATAATAATAATAATAATAATAATAATAATAATAATAATAATAATAATAATAATAATAATAATATTAATAATAATAATAATAATATCTCAGAAATTTGTCACTGTCATTAGTCACACAAGAAAACAAAATATCTTTTAACGGACATTTTTATAAAGAAATGCACAATGACCCCAGTCCATATGTTACAAGCTTAAACATGGAAGATCCTGGTTCCTAGATCTACTTAGAAGTCATTCCTACTGGATTCAGTTGGGCTTTTTTCTGGAAACATAAGTAGACAATTGCAGCATAAGCTTGAGATAAAAATTAAAAGTAGCTTCTTATTATATGATATCTGTCAGTAATTATCTACTCCTAAAAATGTGTGGGCACCATCAAAAGCTATAATTTTAATTAAGATTCACCTACATATTTAAAAGCAGTAAGAAACAATCAGACATCTTAAGAAATGGATTCATATAATATTTTATTTTAGCTTTTGTTCATGTTCTATGATAGCTTTATAAATGCATTTGCAACTGAAAAGATTCCCAACCTGTAAGATATCTCAAGCTTACAAATATTCTGTGATTTCCTCTTCTTCACTTCCTTTTTCTCTTTACCATAGCATGAAATAGATTCAAGAAAATATCTGTTGATGAGAATCTGCAAATGGGATGCATTTAAATCAGCATTTTAAAACAGACCCTGAGTTTATATAGGCTTATTTGTAATGAAAACAGGCTAAAATATATTATAGAAAACATATACGTGTATATATGTACATGCTGCCATCTACATGAAAACTACTAAAAGTTTTGTCATTAAATACTGGAGGTCTTTGAATTCACAATTCATTCTATGCATAGAAGGGGTCCAGTCTTAGTACAACTTTAGGCTCCTGAGAATCTCCTTAATATTTAGGAACGGCTCTTTTGTTCAGTGCTTTAAATCACAGCCATGTGTTCTATCTACATTCTCAAAGGGAAATTATACTCGGCTGTATGGTAAAAATATTAAATAGCATTATATGAAAGACAGGTTACTGTTTGACCAATTTTTCCAAATACAATAAGAAATTATCATTATCTATCTTTAAGGGCCCAAGGAAAAAAAATATAGCAGGCTTGGAAGTTACCATAAGTAACATTAACCAAATGGTAAGATTTCTATGACCCAGCAGAACCCATAGATGCTCATATAGGTCTGTAAATTTGATTGGGTGGACTAGATCAGGGGTCACCAACCTTTTGGACATCAGGGACCACCAAACTCATACTTTTAAATCCCAAGGACCACTAATACGATTTTTTTAAAAAAGATAATATATTTAATATAATTTTTATATTAAATACAAATTTAATATTAAAAATTATATATATATCTGCATAGCCACCATAGCCTTATCTGCATAGCCACCATACAATAGGGCCATATGGGCCAATACATGAGAATAACACCAGAGGCTGAAAAGACTGGTTGCTCATAGATACAGTAATCGCCCAAGATTCAAGGTCTGACAAAACCAATCTGGGCACAGCCTGGACTACAAGAAAGCCTATGACTGAATGCCACACACATGGATCTGTGAATGCCTGGCACATGGCTAGTCTACCCTGCCACCTCCTAGTACTGTACTCATTCCCTTTTTCTTCTCTCTGTCCCAGTGTGCACATATCCTCCATTTTTTAGCCCTCTTCCCTTCTTCATTTTTCAGAGAGGTAAAAGGAAGAGGCAAACAAGAAAAGTAGTCTAGTTTTGCTGCTGAATTTGAATAATTAGCGGGGCATGAGACTTTCATCCTAAAAGAGGTGCTTCTATTATCAACTGCCTATGTCTCCCTAGAGAGGTTAATGTTAGTCTTTGAGAGCAAATAGACTATATTACTTGGCGGGTGGAGAAGCTATCTTGATTCCTGGTGACTGCCTCTGCAATTTTCTTGACAAAATTTTAGAAGTGTTTCTATGGCCTGCTTCCTAGGGCTGAGAAAGAGCAATTAGCACTCAACTGACTTTGTGCCTAAGCTGGAACTAGTACTCACAATGTCCCAGTTTTTTGCTAATAAAACAAGAGTTCTCTTTTTTAAAAAAGCACCTAGTACTAATTCTTGAAGTAGAGAAATAAAACCAAGATCAAATCACAAACACATCCTTTGGCTGAAGAATATTTGACAAACAGAATCTTATCAGGAATGTAAGATGACAGACCATCAGGTAAATAGAAAGGTGGTGTACAAATCCAACTCAATCATGTAAGAGCAACTCCGTAATATCAGGAACATAACTTGCTGCTCCTAAAGTTGGCTTTGAGAAGATAAAATAAACCACACATTCTAAAATAACCCCCATTTACCAGAATGATGACCCTGGTATATTTATACACATGGGTGCAGTTTTCTTGCCCTATTATAGCCTGACATTATATATCTTTAAATCATGCTGCAAAAATTTCTGCCTTCCCTGAATGCTTCCTCTAATTTAGGTTGAACAACTGCTCTCATAAAGAAAAACTGCTACTGTTGCTGTTTATTGGACTGAGAAAGGTCTCCCTGACTAATGTCCCTGGATTAAACGAATGTGGAATAATAAGAACTGATTTATTTAGGGCACTGGTCAGATAAAGCTGCCACTGAGTTTCAAGAAACTATTCATCTGAGGGTTGCTATTGCTAGTAAATATGGTTGTTGCCAAAATGAGTCTTCAGGCTTTTGTGTAATCTATGGGGTGAAATGAAATGAAATGAAAGTAGAAATGAAATAATGTGGTTGTTTGGTGTGTGGAGGACACCCCATTTTTATTTCACCTTGTAGGGGTCTAAACCATCCCATTTCCCCCTCAGATTCTGGTGGTTTCCACCCTAAAGTAACACTTTTACTTCCCATCCTTAAGCTTTTACTTCCCATCCCACAGCAACTTTTACTTTTAAGAAGCATAAGAATGATATTTAAAAATGTGTCACTATTGATCACATATAGTGGAAGAAATGTAAGGGTGCCTTGGTGTTTTTTTTCTCATTAGAGGAAAAATAGCTACAATGAACATTATTTTGCACAGGTCCGTACCCTGACATCCCTAGTTAATAGGGTGGCCATTTACAAATATGAATTTTTATCAGACAAGATGGAAAGCCAGAAAAGAGGAAGGATCAAACAGGTATAGCTTATTTTCAAGCCATGAGCGTGCATCTAGTTACACTCCTGAGGAAATGTGAGAGTTCGTCTAATTAAGGTATTACCAAAAGATGGGTTTTAGAATAATTAAAATAAAATCTTTTCCAGGTCTTGCCTGGTGAAGAGTGAATTGTGTGTGGGAGGGAACGATATTATATTACATTAAGCCCCAAATGGATGTGTACAGGATGTACCCTGGCAATAAGAGCATTCTTCCTGCTACACTTCTCATAATACCGAAAACACCTATTTCATAGAAATTATCTCCATGAAGGACACATGTTATCTGTGCCGTAACCCCAGCGACAATGCCTCTCATCATTAGCCACATTCACATCTTTATGAAGTCACTGCTGGTAACGCTTATCCATAGAATATGTTACACTTCACTCTAGGGATTTTGTTCTTAAACGAAAGGGTTATTGGGGCGTTTTTCCCCCCTTATTTTTATACAATTTTATAATTGAGTTCTGGCTTGTAGGTTTAGAAACTCCATCTCCCATTTTAGCCCTAGTCAGTCTCTTCTTGATATTATAAACACTTTTTGTAGTGTTCACTTAATGGATTCAGAGAGAAGTCCCACTGGGAAGGCCTATTGTCAAGATAATACTACAGCTTTAAGTTCCTATTAAAGTCTGTGTGAACCATGCACTTGGATTGCTACATCACTGATAATTATTGGAAAGTTACCAAAGCCACTAAACTATGCAGGTCTTCACACTCTTGTAGCATAAAAGAAAGATTAAACTGCCAGAAACTAGTATTTTTCTGGGGTTAGGCAATCGGTTAAAAAAAATATTAAACCCTACATTTCTGTTTTCATATATTTTACAAAACATTTGATATAAATGACTGAAAGAACTTAAAATACCTCTGCTTAATTATGACTAAAAAGGATTAAAAACAGCAAGAAAATTATTCATTAGTCTAAATTTAGTAATAGAGATCTGTGCCAGTATTCCAAAAAAAAAGATATTTATTTTCTTCTGCAATTAGTGGCTGAATATTTAGGATAAGGGACAGTGTTAATACAAGTTTTTCTTATGGAATAATAAGTACTGAGGAAATAACCTGAGAGGAGGGCATTGGGAGAGAAAGAAAGATTTAAAAATTATTTTTACTAAATCCTGAATGCCTCCTTCTCTCTTTTTCCCATCTACATACACATATGTATTCACTGTTGTTTAGAACTGAAAAAAGAATTGTGTGCATTGATCTGATGTAAGGTCGTACCTTTCACTTTGTAAAAATGATTTTAAAAAATAAGGATAAAACTGCAAATCTGGAAATACCAATCTCTTTCTATAGATAAACAAAAATCTAAACAGAAATAAAATTATTCTCACCATAACAGTAACATTGGGCTCATATCTGTCTTCATGTCTGCTCAGTCTGTCTTCTGGCTATCAAAGAAAGGTGGCTGATTTCAAACACAAGGCCTGTAAATTAAGGTCCTCCTTTTGTAAGTTCTGTCCTCTCTCAAAAAGTGTCCTCCTACATGTCCTCCTTTTTGATATTTGAAGACTAATCTGTAAATCTCTGTATTTGATTGATGCCGATCCGATCCATGGGTGTGTGATGTGACGTATTTGTATTTGACATGATGATTCGTCAAGGCTCAGTACAGTGCGGCGAGACGCGATTATGAGATGCGTGCGCTCCACACAGGAGAATTGTTTTGAGAGAATGTGCCGTGTGCAAGAGTGCATCGCACGCAAGAGTGCACCGTGCGCAAGTGGCTTTGTTTTTTTTCTTCAATTTATTTGTGCCCTCCTTCTCATTGTAAAAAATTGATCACCTTACTGTTAATGCTTTGGTTACATTAATATTATGCTTACCCAATATAAACACTCCACAACAGCTACCAAAATGCAGACCAAGTAACAATACTTAATGCATTTTTAAAAAATCACTTGCAAATAAAAGTGGTTTAAATGTGTTTTGAAACTGTGAATGCAACCCATTCTTTTTTCAGTCCCAGCTAGTGGTTTTGGCTGCTCCCTGGTGCTTTAATGCAGGAGTCTCCAAACTTAGCAAGTTTAAAACTTGTGGACTTCAACTCCCAGAATTCCTCAGCTAGGCTGTTGAAGTCCACAAGTCTTAAACTTGTCAGTGACCCCTGCTTTATTGATTCAAAAGAAGGGCTTTGAATGTAGTCTTGCACCTTCTGAAGCATCTCTTTACAAGGATTTACACAGCCCTACAGGAGATAAAGAGTTTTATCTGTCCTATTCTGAAAACTTTCTTCCAGGCTCTGTGAATGATTTTTTTTCTGTTACAAATGGGTGTCTGGTTTTCAACTGATATTCAAAGTGCCACAGAATGTCTTTGAAGCTACTGATGGTTGATATGAAGTAATAGAGACTGTTATTTTCATTTTCCCAGTTTCACATCTCTCAAGCTGGCTGATTGGAAAAAGCCCTGTGAGGTAAGTTTCTCTCATGAAATCTTCCCTAATGATTAGTTGGCATCTTGGAAACCAGAAAAGTTGATGAATGCTAGAAAGATGGTAGCACAATAAAACATCCAGACTGGAGTGAGCTACTCCTCAGCTATCATATATTACTGAAAAATCCTGAATGAGAATTGGGGGAGGGGGGGTGTTTCTCCTCTGAAAGCTAAACTGAAACAACTTTCCCCTCAAATTGTTGTTCGAAAAAAAATATTTGGAAAAAAATGACAGGGGAAACCGATCAACACAGCATTAATTGCCCCCTCCCTTTGTCTAGCCATAATTTAAAAGGGATACATTGGAGGAAGGTAGCAATGGATATCCCATCTTTCAGTTCAAGAACTATTGCTGAAACAGTTCATATATGAGCACTTACAGAAAATGAATAATTGGACATTGAGTTAGGAAGGAAGGAAGGAAGGAAGGAAGGAAGGAAGGAAGGAAAGCTCTTTTAGGATTCTGCTTCAGAAGTTCCTGGCGAATTGTAAACTAAATGGTATTTCTCTACCGTTCATTATGCTCTGGCATGGGGATTGCACTGCACGATGCCAAACATTCATTTTCTCATCATTTTCACTATGCTTTTTTCAAGGATATTTCTATAGATTAACAGAAGTGCTTTTATGTATGTGCAAAAAGGACAGATGTTCACTTTAATGTTTTTGTGTAATTCAGGTAATGCTTACCCTGGCAATGCATGACCATTTTATTCATTTCTTCCTCAGTAACTAAGAAGGGTTCATCATGTTACTCTAATGTTGTTGGTGACAATCAGTGGTGTGACATTCCATCCCTTTTTATGTACTTTTCATGATGATGGGCCACAGCTACCCCACTTAACAAGCTCCCCTGTTTTAATTTGCCTATGACAATACAGCCTTCTTGGATCTTTATCACAAGTTTCAGACACTGACACTACACATTTTGTGGTTCGTAATTAATGTGAAAGTTTCTTTTGATCCAACCGCTAAAAAACAACCCATTCTGCAAATCTAGAGAGATTGACGTGGTAAACATAGTTAGAAATGAACAAAGTTCTTACTGTTCTCTTGCATAGCTGATGGTTAGGAAAAATGCCTGGACACAAGAAAAGGATTTCTGAGCTAAATAACACTCTGCAAACCTTTTACGTGTTTTTGGAGTATCTGATGAAATGTTCTCCTTCCGCACAATAGGCTTTTGTAGTATTTCTTATTAGTGAGAGCTTGAAGCCTGCCTGTGTTAAACATTAATCCTTTGCATAATGAAACTGTGAGAATGGATTTTTATGAAATTTCACACATTTTTTAGCCTGGAAAGGAAGATGCTCATTTTCATGTCTGGCTCTCCAAGGTTTTCTCTGATTTAAAATGAAAAAAAAAAAATTGAAAACCTTAACTAGATGAAACATAAGGGGACATATTCTTCTTCAATATGCGTCAGCCGTAAATTGTTTTGGAATTCAACTGTCCAGAAAATTTTGGTGTTTGAGAGAATGGCTTTTTTTACTGTAGACATACAGTATCAAGTTTGTGCTGTTAAAAAGGCAACTGTTAACAACATACCTAATATGTCTCACTTAAATTAATACTTAATTTCAGCTGGATGGATATTTCTCGTTGAATTGGTCTTATAAGATACATATATATATATATATTTTCCAAGGGGGTGCAGATCTTGGAATTCCATATCATTGTAAACCATGAGAAGCTGAGGTCCTGTAGCAGATTATAACAGCAAACAACAAGGGAATTGTTTCCATTTCTCTAACTTGAAAGGGCCAGTACTAATCAGGCTGAATGAAATATAAATTGCTAAGCACGAAACAGATTGGTTCCCAGATAAAGGTACAAATAAAACCTTTCTTTAAATAATTTGACTAGCATAAGGATTAAAGCTACAACTCTGCATTTGACTAATAAGATCAGCTAGCAAATCAAATACATAATTATATAATAAATCCCACAACAGTTGTCTAAGGCTGCCTGGGACTAGATTAATACAATGCATTAAGCCAACCTTACTATGTATGAACTCAGCCATTCTAGTTTGTAAACAAATGTTTTCATGTTTACTGCATTTGGTTTGAATTCCTTCTGCGTAGGCCAACAGAGGATTGTAGTGCTAGAAGTGTTTAATGTTTTATATTATGAAATTGATAATGCTTTATATTATACAATTCCTATTAGAATATGGGAAGTGCAGTGGCTCAGCGGTTAAGCTGGGAGCCCAGGTTCAAGACCCAAGTGCCACACAATGGGGTGAGCTCCCATCCTCACCTGAGGTCCTGCCAATCTAGCAATTCAAAAGCATGCAAGTATCAAATGAGAGCAGATAAATAGGTACCACTTTGGTGGGAAGATAACAGTGCTCCATAACAGCGGTTGCCAACCGGTGGGCCGTGAGAAAATTTTGGTGAGCCCCCCAAAGCAATTAATCCAGGCTGTGCAGAAACACAAGGCTGTGCCGCCCACATGACCCGCAGGAACCCTTCTGCCCACTCACTCCTTACCTGGTAAACTTGCCTGCTAAATTGCTATTTTTCCTTTTTCCGACCATCATCTGTTCTGCTGTGCCAGGAAATTTAGATTAGCTAGGAAGCAGGAAATGGTTGGATTTCTTGCTTTCTAGTTAGTCTTTAGATCTTCAGCTCAGCACAGCCAAACCTCCCTTAGGACTGAAGGTTTGCTTGCAACCAAATTCAGTGCAGACTCGTGGCAAGCAAATTTGAGAGACTGAGCTAGCCAATGGCAGATAGATAGATCACTGAATGATTCTGTGAGCAACTCAATCTGCCTGCTTTGCCTGATTTTGGGTAAAAGTTGCTCTTTTTTAAAATAAAAAATTCAATATTTACATGCATGGTGTGTTGTGAGTTAATTTTGTGAGTTTGCTTGCTAGCAAATTTTATGAGTTTGCTTGCAAGCAAATTTTATGTGACAGACTGAGCTAGCCAATGGCAGATAGATAGATCTCTGAATGAATCTGTGATTCTGTGAGTAACTCAGTCTGCCTGCTTTGCCTGATTTTTGTAAAAGTTGCTCTTTTTTATAAAAAAATCAATATTTATATAAATATTTATAATATTTACATACAAGCCATGCCCAACCAGTCACATGACCACCAAGACACACCCACAAATTAGGCCACGCCCACAGAACCAGTTAGTGGTCCCTGGGATCTAAAATTCTGAGTTTGGTGGTCCCTGAGGTCCAAAAGGTTGGTGACCCCTGCTTCATAACATCATGCTGGCCTCATGATTGTGGAAATGTCTTCAGACAATGCTGGCTCAATGGCCTTGAAATGGAGATGGGGCCACTCCTTATAATCAGCAATGACTAGCGGTATACAATCTGCAGAGACTCCTTTATCTTTATTAGACTATATGTTCCAAGGCAGAATAGCACCCATACTGGAGCTTAAATTATCATTTAGGTGGTGGGAAAGCCTGCAGGTACGGAGACAATATATAAGCATTTCTAATAAATAACATGTATATTGGCATCAGAAATGTTAGGATTGTACTGTATTGCTGTAAGGAAAGTACATTTGTTGTTAGTTTTAAGAACTCAAATAGTGGTTCCTGCTCCCTTTCAGATTACTTCAGCACAGGAAAATCTTGGCAATTGCAAAGATTTGCAAAAAAAAACCAAAAACTGGCCTTCTCATTCACAGGCCTACATTTTCAACAATCTTATGCCAAGAAGGGAAATCCTTTCATTTCTGGAAAATAATCCTGTTTTGTTCCTTAATCCAGCACTGAGCTACACTATTGTGTAAATTTTACTGAAACTTTTTACCAAGTTCATCTGGCCATATCAATTTTCACCAGTCTTTTGTGTTGCAGTTTTCCAAAGGAAAGGCCTGTGTTTGAGGGGAATGGCAAGTTCAGGTAGTCCTCAGTTTACAACCATTTCTTTAGAGACTCTTCCCTGAAAACAATGACCTATGACTAGTTCTCACTCTTATGACCATCACAGAATCTCCATGATCACATCATCAAAATTCAGGTGCTTGGCACTTGGCATGTACAGTATTTATGATGGATGCAACATCTCAGGGTCATTTCCAACCTTCCCAGCTAGCTCGTAACAAGCAAAATCAATGGGGAAAACCAGATTCGATTAAATGAATATGGTTCATTTAACGACTCCAGTGATTCACTTAACTGGGGTAAAAAAGTGTTAAAATTAGGCATAGCTCACTTAACAACCACCTTCTTATCAACAGAAACTCTGGTCCCAATTGTGATCATAAGTCAAGACAGGAACTGTTTCTTTTGTCAAGCTTTTGTCACTGCAGTTTCCATAATGAAGTGTTTTTGCTGCTGCTTTGGCTGTTAGGGAAGAAAAATGATCTGATAAAGCTTTTTTAGGAGCTAAGCATTTTACATGTATCGTAATGAAATGCAAACCACAAAGACAAGTGGAAAGGATGAAATGTACTAAAAGCCAGTACAACGCACCAACGTGCCTACCGTCCCTGTCCTATTGTTTCTTTTTTTTCTTATTCGCATCCATTTCATGTATTCATAGCCATGTTTATACTTATACTTGTTATCTAATAATCGCTTGACAAAATAAATACATTAATTAAAATATGTTTATTTTAAATTTTTCAGAATACAAAAAAAAAGAAATATGTCAGTTTTGGAGAAGGAAACCAGCAAGACGATTGCAAATGGATGAATTTTTAGGGAACAGGTAAAAGATCACACACTACATGTTCTGCTAATTTGTATTTAAATGCTAACTGAGGAGGAGGAGAAAATACTGTTTCACATTCATGCTTATGTTATTTTGCTATTTTGAAAGGCATAGAAGTAAATTTACTTTGGAAATTGGGATTTTTCCAAATTTGTGATGCCATTCTTCAATTACATTTAATTAAAATGAAACTGAAAAATGAATTTAATAATGGGACATAGTTTGCAAAAAAGACACATATTACTGACCATAAGGGGCATTTTTTTTCTTCCTATGTATACATTTTGTTATGTGGAAATGAAGAAATGGAGAAATGAAACTTGTTTTTAAAAAAGAGATACCGGCAGAAAGTCAAACTGATTGATGCATCTTGAAATGCAGTATAACACTTCATGCAGTCCACAAAAACTTATGCCATAATAAATGTGTTCTGTGCTTGTAAGGGATCTGTAGTGGATTAAGGGGGCTCTTAATTTTGAACTAATGCTGTCTAGCTGGAGAGTTTTGAAGTGTCCTTCAACCACAGCCACCATCCTTTCAAATTAAGGAAGGTGTGGGAAGGAGACATGGGTAGAAAAAACTAAGAGCTCCTTGGTTCTCCATTGATGATGGCTTGGAACCTTGAAGGAAATAAGCACTTTAAGAAAATAAATTTCACACAACTGGGCTTAAGGATCCAGGCCAAAAACTCAGAAACATCTGGGAGAACTAGGACCAATTGTTCACAAGGAATGTTTAAGTTACCCATCATATTTTATGGGATATTTTATTTCTTTTATGAGTTGGCATGCTAACTTTTAAGTAGTTTTATATCAGCAACTCCAACTCTTATTTCACTTTTGTTTGTTCAGGCTCTTCAAAGGTAGTCCTCCTTTTGTGACCACAATTGGGACCAGAAACTTGATCATTAAGCAAAGTGGTTGCTAAGTGAAACTAAGTTGCTAAGTGAAACCGCAACTGTGCTTTACAATTGTCAGCTGTACTTTATTTTCCTATACTGACTTGCAAAGTCATAAATGCAAAAGTTGGTGATCAAGTTACTTTTTCATCACTGTTGTAACTCTGAATGATTATTAAATGAGGCAGTCGTTAAATAAGGACTAATTGTACTTAGATCTCAGACTCATGCAATTTGTGGCAGTTAAACTTCCCCACCCCTAAAAAAAGTCTTTATATTCTTGCCTTTATTAAAATAAGTATCCTTTTCTTCATTTGATTAGTTCAGGATTGATTTTGTACTCTGTTATCACATGTGCTCTTGTGCCTGATGATATTGGTAAAAAGGAAAAATGCAAAGTTATTCATTTAAAAGTTTAGGCTTGGAGATGCAGAATTTTGATTCAGTTCCAGATAATGGTGCTTTGCTCCACCTCTCCTACTACAAGTACCAGTGTTGGGGTTCATTTTTTTTACTACAGTTCTGTGGGCGTGGTTTGGTGGGTGTGGCAGGAAAGGATACTGTAAAATCTCCAGTCAGAGGTGGTACTTGCCGATTCTCCAAACTACTCAAAATTTCCACTACCGGTTCTCCAGAACTGGTCAGAACCTGCTGAATACCACCTCTGACAAGTATCCTAGGTTGTTTTGTTGTTTTCCTTAGCTAACAACCTATCCTAGGGTTGTCAAACTCACATCGTCACGGCAGCATCACATGACGTATCATGACTTTTTTCCCCTTCGCTAAATCAGGCATGGGCATGGTCAGCATGTAATGCATCTGACCTGCAGGCTGCCGTTCTAACCCAAACCCTTTTCCAATAAAACAAACACGAGCCAAAGGGAACTGAAACCTTTTAATGATTCTTACAAATCCCCGGTTAAAAGGCTGCTGCAAATTAATTAACTTTGATAAGCACAAGCCTCCCCAAAGGGCCAAGCCTCCCCATGGCCTTTCTGTTTATACAGTGTGGTTTATTATATATATTACAGTTGGTCCTCAACATACGACCACAATGGGGCCCAGAATTTTGGTTGTAAGTCATTGTAAGTTGAGGCAGCACATGACCGGACTCAGTGTTATGATCATTTTTTTGCAACGGTTGTAAAGCAAGTGACCATAGTTATTAAGTAAATAAGATGGTCATTAACCAAATCTACCACATTTAATGGATATTTTTGTGTGTCATTTTCTACTGGACAATGGCAAAAAAACATTGCAAATTGAAGTCACATGATGCTGCAACTGGTCATAAATATGAGCCAGTTTACGTGCACCCCAAAATGCAGTCATATGGCAACAGGGATACAAATGATTCTTCCCAAAGGCTTTTTTCCCTTAAAAAAAACCATGATCTATAACCCACAGAATTCTCTTTTCAGGTCTACAGAGTTGTTTCTAGCTATTCCATATCCCCAGGCCACACCAGTTTTCTCTAAGCCAGGGGTGTCAAACTTAAGGCCCGCAGACCAGATCTGGCCCATGATGTTGTCAGATCCAGCCTGCACGGCCATCTTGGAAATGGTAAAGGGCCAGCCCGCATCGCTTCAGCTTGGCTCATCCCATCCCAGAGGGCGTGCATGTGCACAGGATGAGGCAGGCACACGTGCACAGAGATCCAGCCCACGCCATCCCGGCAGGTATGGTAAGGGGCCAGCAGACTGCAGCTACAGCCGGAAACCATCCCCCCTGCACACAAAGGGCGGGAAGCATAAGTGGCTGATGGTTTCTGTCTGTAGCTGCCCAACCCTCTGCCTCACTTCACCTCATCTCATGGGACAAGACTTCCACATCCTGCCCCACCCACTGGATCCCCTGGATTCCCTCTCCAATGCCCCCAGGCACCACAGGCACCACCTACGTGAGTGACATCAAGCTGGCCGTGCCCCTGGGCCACACCCAATCAGCCACCATGGCCATGGTTCTCCCCCCCCCAGTCCCCGGAGGACAACTACAATGCTGATCCGGCTCTCAATGAAATAGAGTTTGATACCCCTGCTCTAGACCTATAAAAATGGGAAAGGGAGTGGAATTTTGTATCTGATTAGCAGCAGATGGGAGGGGGAAAGCTTCTTTGCTTCCCCGCAGCAGGATTTGAAAGAAGCCAGATGTTAATGCAAATTATTTCAATGACATTGAAACATTGGTTCTATATCACTAGCAATTGAGTATTGAAATATTGGCTGTGCAGATGATCATTCATCCTAAACAAGAAAAGAACCCTTTCCCTGAAATTCTTGCTAAAATTGCTTTATTTAAAATACTTATTTTAAATTTGACTTTTGCCAAATCGCAGGAAAGTAGCTCAATCAATCTAAAAGAATTAAAGGATATACATGTAGTCATTTAACCCAGAAGCACTCTGTTCGTAATACTGCAAGAAACAGCATTACATACAATTTGCAAGCATTAAAGAGGTTATGAGTTTTATTTGAGCAGTATTGATAAGCAATGTTACCGAAGACAGTAAGTCAGCATTTTGCATTAAAATCTTGATTTTTCGGCAGTTTATAATTCAGGTATTAAAAAAAAAAAAAAACAATCCATGTTTTCTATAGCAACTGGGAGAACAGTGCTGAAGCAAAAGTAAAACAACTGCAGTTCAGGGTTCTTTGAACTGAACACATGGGGATGAATTCCATGCATTTTTAATGATCTGGCTTGTTCCTAGAAAGTAAAACAAAATGGCTATAAGAAATGGTGGAGTGAAAAAAGGTTGCTGAAGCGTTATTAAACCTAAAGTGGAATTTAGTAGTGCATTGCTGAAAGGGAGCAGCGTATTTCACATAAACTTTTACCACTATGAAGCCTCCCATTCCCATATCAGCAGTAAATGGAGAGAACTGCAAAATACAACAGAACTTTTCTCCCTTCCTTCAAAAAAATGAGAATGGGAAGCGTTTCCCTGATTTTTTGAAGCTGCCTCATACTTAAGGCCAAATAGGTGGCACAGAATCTTCATTGTGGTAGTAGCGGGCCACCGGATTCCAGCTTATGAGCTAGACATCTTTAGTCAATAAAACCCCCTACAATCTGTTTGGTCACCCACATTTTAGTGTCATTAGCTTTCTTTTTATTTTTGCCTCAGCCCAATCAATTTGCCCCCTTCATTGTCTGTCTGTGGGGTCCTTGGTGCTCTCTCTGAGCTGAGTTATTTTCTTGCAGACATTTTATCAAAGGAACATCATCAGTAGCAAACTTTACTTCCTTACTAGGGATGACGTTACCTAGTTTGGTAATAAAATGTCTGCAAGAAAACAACCAAACTCAGAGAGCACCAAATTCAACCCTGAGCTATAAATATTCTCTTCTATAGATTATCCTGTCTTCTTGTTCAGCTTCAATGTAGGTTTCTCTTCTTCCTTTTCTTTCCAATCCAGGGATTTTGCTCTTCCCTAATTCACCCGTTCTCTTCTCTAAAGTTCAAAGCTACTGTTTTCAGAGCATGCAGTTTTCCACTGCTTCCCAGAATTGTGCCTTCTGTATATCAGCTGATATTACTTCAAGAAAATAGTGGAAGCTCTGCAAAAATGAAGTAGATGGCTTTGCTTTGGGTTTTCAATCACTTCTAAGGACTAGATAACTGTCAATTAGTGCATTTCAATTTCTTTGGTCTATCATATTAGAAGTCATATTTTCTCTAGTTCTTAGGTCTTTCTGCAAGCAGGGCATACATACTCTGTAATTTCAGAATGAGTTCCAAATTCACCATATCTATTAATTTATTGGGAGATAATGTATAATTTCAAAGCAATTTCTCTCCAAAATCACTGATCATTGCAGATTCAATACCCTTTTTATTTACTGTATTTATTTAAAGCATTTATATCACCGTATGTCTTTCAGACAACTGTAGACCTCTCCCCCAAAAAATATTACACGCATTTTTGCAAATCAAACTTGAAATATATTTTGAACTTTAAAAAACAAAGATTGATATATATATTTTTACCTATAATGAGGTTGATTTTTTTTCCAAAAATAAGTTGAAAGGACTGAATTCACAAATCATATTCTTATACTACAAGGGTTGGAAATTGCATTATAGAAATATTTTTTCTTTTTTAATCTTCACATTTGCTTCACAGAAAGGCAATACAGATTGTAAGAGTCTTGTTTATTTTATGCACAGGATTATGGATAGGATATTTGGTGTGATGCAGAGGTGGTATTCAGCAGGTTCTCACCAGTTCTGGAGAAGCGGTCGCGGAAATTTTGAGTAGTTCGGGGAACTGGCAAAGACCATCTCTGACTGGCCCTGCCCCCATCTATTCTCTGCCTCCCGAGTCCCAGCTGATCGGCTGGGTCTTCTTTTGTTGCCCTGCACAGGAGAACAGAGCTGGAAAGCAGGTTAGTGGGTTGGGGAGGGAATGGGATTTTGCAGTATCCTTCCCCTGCCATACCCACCAAGACACACCTACCAAGATACACCACGCCCACCAAGCCACGCCCACAGAACCGGTAGTAAAAAAAAAATTAAATCGCATCCCTGGTGTGGTGTCTGTAGAAGATAGGAGGTGGCAACATGATCCATCTCAAGGAGCAACAAGTGGGCCAGGATGTACTGACCCAGGGAGCTTCTTATTGTACAAACTTTGACATTTCAGCCTTTCATCCAGTGGTGGCATTCTACTGGTTCAGCCTGGTTCTGCCGAGCTGATAGTGACGATGAGCAGCGGAATTGGGCCCGCCCGCCTGCCTGCCCGGGCTCCCATACTCACCTTTATCCTCTGCTTTTCAAGCACAGCTGCTTTGTGCAGCACAGCAGAGTGCCGCGCGGCAGCTGCTGAAGCAAGCGGGAGAGTGCAGGCTTGCAGGAGGTGAGTTGGAACCCCTCTGCACCTGTGCAAAGTGTGCATTTGGTGCACACGCACATGCAAAGAATGTGCACACACGCGCAAAGTGGGCCCACCAAGCCACGCCTACTTCACCAGTTGTAAAAAATTTTGAATCCCACCACTGCTTTCATCCTATGGATCCAGTCATGCTACTACATGCTTTGTGCTTACATAATTGGAAGCTGATGACACTGAAAGGGAGGACAGGGGAAGTTTGTTAAATCTTGACATGCTCTGTGCAATTGTATCTTTCCTTTAGTTATATATTTTTTTTCAATTGCAAGCAGCTATCAAAGAACTGTGTCAGAAGGTCTGAGTCTACAAATAAATAGGCCAGCGCCAGGAAGGCAAGGCTGATTCCAAACAATAAGTCTTTCTAGAAAAGACCCACAGCCTTTCTGTATAAGCAGAGCCATGTAGTACTTGAATAGCCAATCAGAACACAGCTAAACCCCCAACCAATGAGAACACACCCCCACCCAATCAGAACACAGCCAAGCCCCCAATCAATCAAGTCACACCCCCACTAGCAGTTAAAAGGAAGAAGCAGCTGCAAGCTCACATTACTCCAAGAAGCACAAAGCCAAAGACACAAGCCTGAAGATGATGAATGAGAAAACCCAAATAACCAAAGATCGATCTATCTATCTATCTATCTATCTATCTATCTATCTATCTATCTATCTATCTATCTATCTATCTATCTCTCTCTCTCTCTCTCTCTCTCTCTCTATATATATATATATATATATATATATATATATATATATATATATATATATATATATATATATATATATATATATATGGATCTTTGGTTATTCAGGTTTTCTCCCGCGTAAAATTGGAAGTATCTAGGTGACGTTTATAAAAGTATCATTAACTCCTTGGCCAGTGGACACGTGTAAACCCAGGGAAACAGTTAATTTCTCCCCACCAAACATTACCCCACTGACAATCGCAGTAGGTCTTATAACTCAGTAGTGCCACGTCTTCCCTAAATCCATGATTTTGTATGTAATGCAGATATTCCACCATGCATTTAGCATCTTCCAGTGATGTCTCACAGCTCCCTTGCAGTGGTAATAAGCCTCTCTTTTTCAGCCAAAGTAATGAATGGAGAAAGATAAAGATGGATGAAATGCTATCCTCCCTTATGCCTTCCTCCATAAACCCTCACAATGTAACTGCAAGTTAACCAACCTAAGAGGCACAGCTTTCTCTCATTCTGACCCTGATTTTCATTCATTTAGGTTACTTACATGTAGTTCTCAATGTATGAGCACAAAATTTCTGCTGCTAAGTGACACATTTGTTAAGCGAGTTTTGTCCCATTTTACAGCCTTTCTTGTCACAGTTGTTAAAGTCAATCATTGCAGTTGTTAATTTAGTTCCCCAATTATTAAGTGAATCTGGCTTCCCTATTGGCTATGTTTGTCAGAATGTTGCAACAGGGATCAGATGACCATGGGCGTCGTGGACACCGCTACTGTCATAAATATGAATCAGTTACCAAATGTCTGAATTTCGATCACATGACCATGGGGATGCTGCAATGGTCCTTAAGTGTGACAAATGGTCATAAGTCACTTCTTTCAGTGCCATTGTGACTTTGAACAGTTACCAAATGAACTATTGTAAGTGAAGGACTACCTGTACAAAGAGTTGGTTAAGGGACTCCTATTAAGGTTCCTGGATATGTTCATCTCCGAAGTAACTTCTTGAAGCTAATTCACTGCCTTGTTCCATATTATCGTAAAAGAATTAGGAAACAAAATATGTGGAAACATACTTGCCCAATTATTTCCTTCCAACCACAAGTATTTGCACAGTTGTGTTATCAGTAAGTAGACACACTGACTGATCTAGGCATCCACAAATAAAATGAAAAACAAAAATACTTCTTTATTCCTTCTCTAATGATAGTCTGCAGGACCTTCCTAGCTTGTTGGATTCAAACCTTGATTTTTCTTTTTATTTCATTCTCATAACTTTTCTTCTATTTTTTTTCCCCTAGACTGGGGTTCATTACTCTTCCTCAAATCTTGGCTTTCCACAAATGTGCCACTCTTGATTGAACAGGATTTATTTCAAGTGCCAGGCGCCACAGCCCAGTGCTATAATATGCGCAGCCAATAGGCAATGGAAAATATGTCCTTCTCTAAACACAATATAGGTGAAACCTATTTGTTGGGACAGGAAAGTGCATGAAAGGACACAATTCATAGAGCCCCAAAGGGAAAATATGATGTACTGTCTCACACAAAATATTAATCATAGCTGATGTTTCTGGACAATAAAGGAAAGCAATTGTGGTGAACAATCTCTCTTCAAGGATAAAAAGAGAAAATAAAGAACTAGCAATATTACAGGAGCTGGCTTAGCTTCAGACCGCATAGGCTAACAGCATCCAGGAGATCTCATTTGGAAAAACAGGTTAATAATAGCTACATGGTTTATTACAGCTAAAGTAATTTTTCCTTGATGGTGTCAGGGTCATTTTTCTGCATGCACCTGATCTCCCTGTAAACTTGGCAAACCTGTAGTAAGCGAAAGCATTTGTCTATTTAGACACAGTCAGTTCACAAGGTCAGATCATTTCTCCTCAAGAAAAGAAAACACCAGTATGATCTGAAAGCCCCCCAGGAACTGGATGTGCAGACAGCGGTATCATTACTACAGCTCAGAAGACACATGAGCTGTTAGATGTCCGATAGGAACCAACCTAAGAAATGAAACACAAGCTAAGTGATGGACCATTTGAATTCCTCTTTAAAGAGATACATAGCCAACACAAAATTAGCTTCAGTGGGGAGAAAAAGAGAACAAATGTTCAAACTATATGTGGCTCTAGTTATCTGAGAGAGAGCCAATTTGTTGTAGTAGTTAAGGCATTAGGCTAGACCAGTGGTCTCCAAACTTGGCAACTTTAAGACTTGTGGACTTCAACTCCCAGAATTCTGGGAGTTGAAGTCCACAAGTCTTAAAGTTGCCAAGTTTGGGGACTCCTGGGCTAGACACTAGAATACTATGGGTTCTAGTCCTTCCTGTGGCACAAACCCAGTGGGTGATCTTGGGCCAGTACCTCTATGTCAGCCCTAGATCTGTTGTTGGCTACTAGGAATTATATAGGGCTCTGCTACTGCATCAGCTTTCATCCTGCATAGCAGCCTCCCTTCCTCTGCTGCTTGATGTCATGGCTGGCTTGGCATTGGAGTTCTCTAGTCTTTGATCTTGGGGTTTTTTAACCTGCCGTACTTGGTCCAGGAGTCAAAAGTGGCACCAGAGTTTATGGCTACCATGTGTAGGAGAAAGAATGGCAGAACCTGGGGGTGGAATGAAAACAAAAATCAGTCTAGAACACAGGTGTCAAACTTGATCGTGTCATATGACATATTGTGACATTTTTTGCCTTTGCGGAGCCAGGGTGGATGTGGCCTGCGCATGACCCATCCAGCTTATGGGCTGTCAGTTTGACACCCCTGGTCTAGAATCATTAGGAACTACAAATGAACTACGTCCAACCCCGCCTTGGGTGTCATTGTGCTTATCTAACTCTAACCAGGTGCTGTGCATAGGCTGTTTAGCAATAAATCAGTTTAACTGAACCTTCATGTCTGGACCTGGTTTTTTCACTCCTGACATATGGCAACCATGGCTTGATCCACATTATTGCGAATTCAACACACAATGGGAAATCACATGTTAGATCTAACATGGCAAATAGGCAGCGACAATGTGATCTGGAGTTGGGGGATATTATCATCTGGCTTTTGTCATGGACATAACATTCCCTGTTCATTTTGGACTTTTTTGTAGCTATTTCCAGGGGTGGGTTTCTACCAGTTCTGTCCACCTCTGTAGAACCGGTAGCTCTGAAGAGCAGCAGACATAGAACCGGTTCTATGTCTGCTGATGTTTTTGCCCACCCACCCACCTGGGCTCTTATCTGACCTTTATTTCCAGATTTTTTTCAACTTCAGCTGCCGTGCAAGGCACAGCTGCAGTTAAAAAAGCAGGAAAAGGCTTTTTTTGAAAGGCTGCTTCTCTGCACGCAGCATGCTGATGACAATTTACAGGCGCACACCGGCAGCGTGCAGGAAAGCACATCGTAAATGACCGAACTTGTAGTTAACCCTGTCGGATCCCACCCCATGCTATTTCCTATCACAAGTATTCAATCAGAGGTATTCACTCAGTCTGCCCCAAGTGCTTGATGAATCTGACTCAATTTAAGACTCGGCTGTGTCTTTAACAACCACTTTAGAATCAATTACGCTTGTGAGAACTTTCTGCTCATGGATTCCAGTGGTTCCTCTGATGTTCAGGAGAATTCTAGTGATGCAGCAGAAGTGACACTTATAGTACTATTGGACAAAGAGAAAGGAAGTGCGATCAAATATGTCTGATAGCCTATTTTAAGGATTAGTTACAATTTAGAATAACTTTATTGTCATTTTAAAGGCACACTAATCAGCATAACATAATTATTCTTCTGTTCTTATTGTGTCCTCTGCTAGTTAAGGCAAACCCGTTCCTTCTGGGTAAGAAGTGGGTAGGGGAGCATCTGCAAGGCCACTAGAACATTCTTAGCATTTCTAAGTTGGATTTCAATTACGCACATCTTATGGAGTTGAGTGAGAGAAGGACTTGCCCAATTATCTGGGATGGTTAAATCTGTAATCCTGGGCTAGGGACAGGGTCTTAGAATTGTTAGTGTGGCCACCTGTGTTTTAGAATGATACTCCTCCTTGTTAGTTAAGACCTCCAGAATGATGTCATATATATAGATCCATGCATTCATGAGGACATCTGTGAGAAAAGAGGTGACCCTGTTGGCTCTTAAGGAGGCAGTAATCCACCTTACTTTTTTTTTAAAAAAACAACCCTATTATTTGATTAAGCTGTATAAATTTTGTTCCCAAACATTTCTTTTTGAGTAAAAAATATTAAGTTGTTGGCTTGCAGCTCCCAAAAGCCCTGGAGGCCTTGGATTCCATTTACTCAAACTAGGACAGAGTACGAAGATGGCAGTAGATGCACTCTTCCATCTTAGTACTATGTCCTAACGACAACTATAGTTCAAGATGGTTCAGAATAATCTCATAAAAGCTTCAATATCTTGGCTTTTCCAAGGCAGAATTTTTAATGAAGGGTTATGAACATGTCATTAATGAATTTAAACAACCTATCAAAGGCCTGGAAGCCCAAGAGAAACAATCAGGTTTACCTAAGAATATTTTTCTCAGCAGTCAGGCTCCTTTTGACAAACCAGCAAGGTACTTTCACCACATAACTGCTTCAAAGTCCTGAACAGCACTAACTTTAGCACTGTTCAATGCTCTCCCCCTAGTAGTTTTGGAGAGCTGATAGAAAAAAAATCCCCTATGAGCTGAGACAGTGCCAATATGGATAAGAGGACATTGAAACTACAGTTCATGACCTGCTATACTGCAGTCTTTATAAGGATTCAAGGACCTGCCTTATAACTTCTTGCTTGGTAAAATACCCAGGAAATTCTGATCTTTTTCTATTTACAATTTTTATTAGTAGATCAGTATGATTCTGTCTCCCTGAATGTAGCTACAGTTTGTTATATTGCCCGTAAAATTAGGCAGATTTTAATATTATATTATATTTTGTTTTGTATTGATTTTTATTGATTTTTAATGTGTTTTGTTTGCAATTCTGGCACCATAATAAATATTTACCATCCTGATCTGCATTGGGTGCACCTATTGATTATCCATGGCAGGCTGAGAAAGAGGTGGATGCATCCATCTTGATCCTCCTTGCTCTTTCAGTAACCTTTGATATTATCAATCATGATATCCTTCTGGACAAATTGAAAGTTGGACTGGGAGGCATGATGTTGCATTTGTTCTTCTCTTTCCTCCAGGATTCGTTCCAGTCAGTGTTGGTGGGGAGGAAAAGGGTTTTGACGTAGAATCCTCCTTTTTGAGATGCTTCACTTTGCAATAGTGGTGAATATCTGGAACTCGGGGTTAGGATGAGGGTGAAGTTTCTTTCTCCTAGCTTGTGGGTTGGTTTCCAAACATTTTGTTACCAGGTTAGGTAACATCTTCAGTGAAGTTTATGCTTCACTTTCCCCCCACTTTTGCTTCTTAATAAAACTTCTTAGTAAGTTCATGTATTAGCATAGGATTAAACATCGTTAGTACACAGATGAAACTCAGTTGTATATCTCTTTCCCAGGCAGTTGTTTAACTCTGATCATCAGAACCTTTTCCCATCACTGGAAAAGCTTTGGCTTAACTATAGCAAGACCGTGACATTGGAATCCTCTGAACATTGACCAAGAGATTTTTCAACTTTGGCAGGGATTGTACTTCTCCACTCAGAACTGGTACATAATTTCAAGGTTGTCCTGGATTCACAACTCCTCAGCTCCACAGAAAGGCTCCACAACAACTTTGATATTGGCTATAACAGAATCTTGCAAATCTGCCCCACCATTCTCATAGAGACATGATCGCTTTTTGAGTGCTTGACAACCAGCATGCATTTATGACCATTTGTAGTGTCCTGCTGTCACATGATCACATTTTGCTACATTTTCCAACAAAAACCACCCATGGGATGAAATGAATTTGCACTTACGACCATGTCGTTCACTTAACTATAGCATGCTTTGTTTAACAACCTCAGCGACTCACTTAACAACCATTGATAAAATCATTGTAAATCTCAGTGTGATCACATGGTGTCTTGACTTACGCCCACAACTATTTTTGATGTAAAGACCACCTGCCTCTCCATACGCCTGAAATCATGGTGATGTCTCCACCTGACTTCTTTTCCTTGCAGAACTCAACACCTCCACCCTCACTCTCTCTCTCAGTTAAAGGGTCTAAAAATACAACAACCTAGTAAGGCAATTGCCTGGCTTTAGCCCTCAGATACTTCTGACCAGGACCTGGCCAGTCGGATTATCCTTTCTATCCATCCCCCACACCACCCCTACTCTTACTCTCATGTCTCACCTCCAAACCAGCCAGACTCTACCCCTGCCTCCCATTCCCCCACAGTCTTTCACACAAAAAGGGGCAAATGGCTTTCCTAGCCCTCCCCCAGATCACAGCTGCTGACTCAGTAACATGAGAACACAAAACCCTGTGCAATAAGCCCTCAACTAGGTTTAACATGCAGTACTTTATAAGGGATAAACACTTCTGCACAAAAACAATAGAAGAACAGAATAATCGTGCAAACATTGGTGTCATAGCCCAGCCTACCTTATCTCATCAGCTTTGCACTGTGGCCCTTAGTTCCCTGCACTCTTTTGGTTGGGCCTATCTGTCAAAAGTTTGCTCAATCTTTCTCTGAGCCGAAAGCCTAGGTTCCTTATTGCTATGCTGCATAATTAATCTCCACCTCTTCAGATGTCATGATCACATTCTAATCAGATTATGCTATTGTATATGATCTCAAAGCTAACATTCACTATATTGTGGAGCTTGTACTTGTTCAGATCTTCTCTCCTTTTTATATTCTTGTTATTTATTTCTTCTTCTGAAAAACTATCTGTATGACATTAGGTCTGGAAACAAGAATTAACTCTTTGTGGGGGATGAGTTTACAGAATCTAGTTTTTAAACATTATAGCAAATTTTATAATTAATTCTTTCTTGATCTAGGCAATTTTTCCCAGATTTTATCATCTAATTATGTTAGGCTAGAGCACCAATCAACTCCTGCCAACACATTATTCTGTCAGAAGTTATGAAATTTGTAATCTAACACATCTGGAAAACACCAGCTTGCAGATAGCTAGTCAAAATATATTTCTTGCATTGTCTGGAGGTTTGTTTCATGATAATAAATATTTTTCCTCCTTTATTATGAGACAGAATTTATTCAATTATTATTTTATTTTCACTATAAAATGTAGTGTTCCACAGATGAAATATAAATATAATGCAATTCAATAAATAAAGTTATATAAACAAACAAAACAAATGGGGAAAGTATTTGACAAAGCACAACATGTTGCATTCCATCTTAAAATACGATTTACACATCCCTACATTTAAATTTAAATGGGTTTTTTATCCATTTATTATACAACACAAACCTAATTATCTAAATACTGGCTAGTGGGTAATCTTAGAAATTCTGAAGAATGATCCTACTTAGAAAGAGATAGGAACACTACAGATGGATCAATGAGGGAAAATGTAGTTGAAAGGACTAAGATTCACATTGGCTTATAATTTAAGAGATATTTTTTATCAAATGATGTATTGTTGGTATATGTCACCAGAGAAATTACTTAAGATGTATAAAGATTTTTCTAATTGTTGGAAATGTGAAAAGCATGAAGAGACATGCTTGATGCTTTTGAGAGAAGAAAATATGAGGATGTGAAGAGTTTTAAAAATTAACATTCAGACGAAACCAGAATTTTTCTTATTAGGACTTATGGACAGTCAATTAGAAAAGACTTATGGACAATTAGTTTTACCTGTCATAACTGCAGATTATTATTAGCATTGAGGGCAGAATTCGAAAATAACCACAATGGAGGAATAGATTGGCTACATTGACTTGTTTTATTATGGAGGGAACTAAAACTGTTCTTTATAAAACAGTGGTTTCAGGTTCCATGGACTGGTAGAAGCGGTGGTGGTGGTGGCAGTGGGGGAAAAGATGGTTTCGTGCATGCATCCTAGCTCCTACACATGCGCAAATCAAGTTTTGCACACACATCTACCACTTGCATGGCCCTGTTCCCAATGGGCCATGGATTGGTACCGGTCCGTAGCCCAGCGATTGGGGACCCCAGTTATAAAAGATTAGAAAGCCTTTATTGGCTTTTTGTTAAAAATGGATAGAAATAAACTAATGGTTTCTGGGTTGACCAGTTAATAACAGCTGAATATGGGGAGAAGGGGACCATGTTATCTAATTTGGAGGTCAAAAAACTTTTTTAAATATGTCAACAACTGCTGTAGAAAAGATCAGAAGTTGCTTCTTTAAGTTTGTTTTCTTCTTCATTTTCTATTGTTTTCAGCACTGTATTTTTACCTTTTTGGTTACTGTCTTCTATATTTTCCATGTTTATCTTTTAACTTTGTAAAAAACAAACTTCTTTAATAAAAAATTTAAAATAATTAAAAAGGGGAATGGGTTGCTTAACAAACCTATACATTGCAAAACACATCCACCAGGAGATGACAGGTAGCTTAGGATACTATGAATTTTAGTCCATGACACCAAACCATGAAGATTTGTGGTTCCAAACATGGTATTCAATCTATCAATCAGAATAGATCTGGAAGGGAACTTGGAGGTCTTCTAGTCCAACCCACTGCTCAAGCTGGAGACCTTCATAAATCTGACCTTGATAAATGGCATTTTCTTTCTTTTGTATTTTGGACCCAAAGAAAGCTCAGCAATTAGAGGCAGCAGCTGTTGCTCCAGCAGCTTCCTTTCACCAGTACTGACCAGCAGTTGGAGAACTCAGGGGCTTTATATATGCCAGAGCGTAAATCTTAGCCAATTCGCAAATACAGCCACTGATTAAAAAACTGTTAAGTGGCGGTCACTTGGGAAGAAACCTCATAAACATCCTTCTTTGGAAAAGCAGGGCCAAGTGACAATAGCCAACTCAGTGTGCTGTTCCTACGCATTGGGACTATTTCAAAACTGCCATTGACATTTTGTGGCTTCGGCACAACGCTTCATGCGGAGCGCTGAGTGAAATCAAAGTGCTGAGTTTCTACTTAGTGTGACTCAAAGAGCGGCGGTGGCGGCTGTTAACAGGAATGTATATTAGGAGGCCCAGGGATACCGGAGGGCACTTTGCCAAAAACCATCTTAAATCTGAAGCCAGCTACGCAGCCAAGTATCTCTGCTGAAAAGGTGCCGTTCAGCGAGCTCATAAATTGGGACAGATGAGTAGTTTCTTTTTACCTACTAGAGTATATATATCACAGCCATGCTTAACAATTCCTGTTTAAGCCTCCTTGCCAGTTAATAAAGGTCAGCCTGCCATCTGCCTCAGGCAGCGGAGCCATTAAGGGAGACAAATTGTCTGTTATTTAATTTATCATTACATACACAGAGATATATACATATACCTAAGTATTTCTCACTGGGGAGATCCCGAGAGCAGTGGGTGGCAGCTTGGATTTTCAGCATCAGGCAGAAAGAAAACTTTTTGAACAAATCATGCAGCTAGTTGTTGCTCATAGCAAAACAATATATCATAGGATGCAAAAACTGTAAGTCTTAAACTCCCCTAAACTCTGTTATTTATGGGCTTCTGGCTCCAAATCCCACCAAATGAAGACGAAATACCAAAGAACAGCAAGCATGCCAGTATGATCAGCTAACAGATCTTTTAGCCATCTCGCTAACCCAATCAGTGGTTTTGCAGGGCTGTGCTCTGTCATCAGCTGATTGCATTTATTACATAATTTCTTCCTTCCTTTTGCATTTTAGAGAATGAGAATGTAAGTTTTGTTTTTTAAAGTAACACAGTTGATCGGGAGTAATCATACTGTATCTTGCAGATCAGGGCTAACTAACATAATGGGTGAAATTGTTATCTTAAAAGTAAATAAATAAATTACTGATTACTTAGAACTTCTGTGAAGCTTAGCATGATTGCATGAGCCTCGGGAATCACTCAGAAAATAGGGAAAGGCAGATCCAATCTGTCCTTAAGCCTGGCCCCAATTTGAGCTGATTCCAATTCCATTTGAGCAAAACTCCTCTTCAAAAAGAGGTATTAGAGCTCTGTTCTAATCACCTCACGGCTGATTTCCATCTTTCTCCTTTTCAACTTCCCTAACTTTAAAAAAAAAAAAAAAAAACAAGGAAAAAACTCCCACCTAACCCTTGAGAAAGAGAGGAAGCAGCAGACAGCATGTGATTCATTCCATTTGAGTAAGGCTGTATATAAAGAATTCTAGAGGTGATGGACTTGCACTTAAAATATAAAAAGCACAGGTGTTTCTTGTCTACTGAGAAAGAAAATACATAGCAGTGCCTTTCTTGGATACATTTTGAATCTATTTCAATCTATTGCCACCTATTATCTACCCCAAAGGATCTTAACAATATTTTGTATTACTATTGTTGTTTGATGAAAGTAGTTTGGTCTAGTGGCTAAGGTGTCAGCCTGGAAACCAGGAGACTGTGAGTTCTAGATATGCCTTAGGCATGAAAAACTGGCTGGGTGACTTGGGCTAGTCACTCTCTCTCAACCCAACCTACGTAACTGGGCTGTTGTGGGGAAAATAGGAGAAGGAAGGAGTATTGGGTATGTTCACTGCCTTGAGTTATTTGTAAACAATAATAAAGATGGGATAAAAATTAAATAAATAAGGTCATGAAAGAGGTAAATACAATTCAGGTCATTGGGCTTATCTATTGTATCTATTCAAACTTGCTCAATGTTTTTGTAGCATTCAGCTGTAGGAATGACTTTAGTGGAGATTGTAGTGTACTGTAGAGCAGGGGTCCCCAACCACCGGTCCATGGACCGGTGCCGGTCCGCGGAACAAGTCCTACCGGCTGCTGGCTTGCTAGGCACCACCATCTTTTTGATGAAAAAGTGCTTCCGGTGAGCTTTTCCGGTAGAAAGCTCACCGGAAGCATGTTTTCATCAAAAAGATGGTGGCGATACGCTTCCGATGAGCTTTTCCGGGTAGAAAGCTCACCGGAAGCACGTTTTCATCAAAAAAGATGGTGGTGCCAGCGCTTGTGAGCTTTTCCGGGTAGAAAGCCATTTCTACCCGGAAAAGCTCATCGAGTCTGCGCCATTCTTTTGATGAAAAAGTGCTTCTGGTGAGGTCACCGGAAGCACTTTTTCATCAAAAAGATGGCGGCGCCCAGCTGATGCCGGTACCGGGCCGCGGTGCCCAGCTGATGCCGGTACTGGGCCGCGGCGTAAAAAGGTTGGGGATCACTGCTGTAGAGCACACTAGAAAAGCAGATTCTTTGTTATATTACATAAGGAAACAAAAAAAGACCTAGTAGATTTGGCTTTTCAGTAAGTTTCCAGTGTTTTCCGAATTATACTGTGCCTATGTAACTGAACAACACATATGGTACAATCTGTGTAATTTGGAGAATACATGGTTTAACCACCTTCGGTGTGTTAAATCCTGTGCTCAGTCACTGTTGTCACATTGGCAGTTTTGAGCAAGGTTTAGGGTAGAGACAAGGCAGAGAACTAGGAATGGCAGAGGAAGTGCCAACAGCTGGGGCTGATTTGCTAATGACAAATTCCATATGTGAATGATACACAGTGAAAAGTAGTATTTTCTCACATCCGTCCTGATCCTTTGAGCTTCTTTGGATGATCCGTGATTCTAGTATTAGGCAAAGAAGCTGTTCTCTGAGGCCTTGGGGTAAGAAGGATGGATATTAGATGTGTTTATCATATGTTCATGGATTTTGATCTTAGCGTTTCAGATTTGATATTTTATTTTCCTTATTATATTTTTATTTATCTTATTGTTTTTGTCTAAGGGAAAGAGAGAGAGAGAGAGGGAGAGGGAGAGAGAGATGCCCTGAGCCAGTCTGGATTGCACATAGGTACATCCACACTTCCCTCTTTTTCTAAATAAGAGCTTCAAATGCATCCTTTTCAGTAATTGATGGCACAGTAGTTAGAATGCAGTATTGCAGGCTAAATCTTAATTTCCACTGTTCGATCCTGATCAGCTCAAGGTTGACTCAGCCTTCCATCCTTCCAAAATCAGTAAAATGAGGACCCCAATTGTTGGGGGCAATATGCTGACTCTGTAAACCTCTTAGAACTGTAAAGCACTATGAAGTGGTATATAAATCTAAGCTCTATTGCTATTGCTAATTCAGCTTGTCTCATATATAGTATTCTAAATGTGCTTATATTGTAGATTTTTATAAAGACATTCCAATATTGTTAATTTTGTTTTCAACTCCTTTTATCATATTGGATTTCAGTGTCCATCACTGGGCTCATTTCTTTGTGGTATAGCAAGTAATCACATTAAATAATGTTCAACCCTTGCCAATGTCACTATTTTTTCTAAATATTTACATTACACTTTTTAAATTAATCTATAATCACTTTTGTAATTAACACATTACTATTGATTGGAAGAATTACAGAAGAAATTTATTTATAAAAATTTAAACATTGGGCTGATGACCCACATTTCTTTTGCTGCTGAATACTGGTAGTGCTATCCAAGCATAAGTTGAACTGTGGGATACATGTAACCTATGGACCAAAGAAGATACTTTGAGTAATGTATTGTTTATTGTTATAGATAAGGAATTATTTTCTTCTGTGGGGATTTAAGTCTCCTAATAGAACGAGTCCTTGAGGAGAGTAGTGTTAGGTGCAAGAAATCAGGAGCCAGAGTTAGGTCCCAAAAAAGTATGTTTATTCCATGCTACTTTTAAACAAGAATCTGAACTATTGACAGTCAAAGCAAATTGGTGGTAGATAAGACTGTGGAATTCAAGGAATTCAAGACAGTGAAATTCAATGGAATTCAAGGAGACCTGGACTTGGATTTTTTTGTGGGCATGAAGGAACTTCAAACTGATTATTTGTTTGATCCCTCCTTCTGGCTCAGCCTGGTCATCTCCTGCAGGTAGGCTAATTAAAATAATAAATGCTCAACATGCTTTTGGAAGGAGATTATAAAATGTATTCAAGATGTGCTTCTAGGAGAACAGCTATAAGCACTGAGCATTTCAATGGCTAAGATTACAAGCTGAATAGAACCCTCAAACATTTGACTGCTTGCAAAGCAGTTGATAGAGCTTATTAAATAAATGTTGGTCATGTCATGTTATATATATGTTTTCTGAGGTTCTCACGGGTATTTGTATGTGGATGAACAATAACAAAGATCTATCTATCTATCTATCTATCATCTATCTATCTATCTATCTATCTATCTATATCTATATCTATATCTATATATATCTATATCTATATCTATATCTATATCTATATCTATATCTATATCTATATCTATATCTATATCTATATCTATATCTATATCTATATCTATCTATCTATCTATCTATATATATATATATATATATATATATATATATATATATATATATATATATATATTCTTAAGTTTTCAGGTATCTATATGTATGGTATTCAGCTTTGTTCGGTGTTTTCCCACATCATTATAGTTGTGCTTTTAAAGTTGTAGCACGTTTTGGCAGAATCTCATCTGCCATCATCATGCTTCTGTATTGTGTTCGTCTGTGAGTCAGACTTTCACAGCCGTTTCTGTTTTAAATTTGGTGCTAGCCTACTGCTGTGCCAGAATGGTTTTTTCTTCATCCTGATTGGTTGGGAGTCTTGGTCTGTGTTTATTGGTCTTGGAGTTTGCTGGAGTTTGCACCAATCAAGCAGAACACAGCAAACTCCAAGACCAACAAACACAGCCCAAGACTCCCAACCAATCAGGATGAAGAAAAAACCATTCTGGCACAGCAGTAGGCTAGCACCAAATTTAAAACAGAAACGGCTGTGAAAGCCTGACTCACAGACGAACACAATACAGAAGCCTGATGATGGCAGATGAGATTCTGATGAAACGTTACTACAACTTTAAAAGCACAACTATAATGACGTGGGAAAATACCTGAACAAAGCTGAATACCATACATACATACATACACACACACACACACACACAAACACACATTTAGATGGTGCATTAGACTTTAAAAACTCTCTGTATAACAGAATACATTAGCCTCACTTTTCTGTTTATGTCTTTGTGATACCATGGAAACACAGCACTACCTCCTAATGGGTCTCCCCAGCATTAAAAAAAAACAACAATCCACAGGCTTTGTATATTTGGTTTTCATGTCGCCTTTTGTGTGCAATTTACCATTTCAGTAAGAAAACTGATCATTCTCTTTCCACCCCCACCCCCCTCCTAATTCTGCTGACCAAATGGAGGGGAATAAAAAGATAAATAGAAAGTGCACCTTCCAGTGGCCATTACTGATTCATCATAATGCTGACAAGATCGGCAGCCTACTGGAAGCAAGCGGCAACTTGAACAGAGGTTGCTCTCTGGATTTTAAAAAGCCCCGGCTATAATTAACCTTGAGACCACAGTTCCTTAGGTAAATTGTAGTAAAACCCAAAGAACACTTAATATTTTTGCTGAGACAGGAAGCTGCTATAAAGCAGAGACCTCCCCATTGCTGCCCGCTTCCTTCCAAATCCAACAGGCAGGCTTGTTTTATAGACATTGTAATGACTTTCATTTCCTTTAAACTGCTCTGCCACAGCTATGACACCCTCCCGCTTTGCCTGCTCAAAAGCTTATTAGAGCAGACCAAGGCAATCATCCTTTCCCATCACCCAAACAATCCAGAAACACAAGGTGAACACCAGACATACTGTGACACAGCAGCCTATAGGACTCACTTGCCATCTGGCACCTGCTGCTATCTCTGCCAGAAATGAATAAAGTTGTCAGGAGGGGATGTTGTGCCGTAACACGAAGAACAGGGAAAACAGATCATTATCCGCAAGGAGAAATGGTCAGTTTAATTAGACAGCTCAAAACTTCACTAAATCAGAAAGAAGCAGACTCCTTGGTCAGGCCGGTCTCCTTGGGCCATTCAGCACGTGCAGAAGTTCAGTAGAATTTCTGAGGGTTGATCCAACATTTTTAAAGTATGCCGTTTCAAATGGGCCATCGTATGAGTAATGTCCCCCAAAACAATTTTCCCATTATATTTCAAGAACAATGAGGGCTCTACAGAAGCCTCTTACAGTTACTTTCTCAGTTAGATGATTAATAATGGCAGGTTTCACTGAAGAACATTTCTTGGATATTTGGAAGTTGGCTTCAAAATGCTCTAAATAGTTTGTGATGTGGAAGAACTGACTGCAAGAAAGAAATAGGGTCAGCCTCTTTGGATTAGCTGCTACTTCTCAATTTTTCTCTGATCACAGATCAACTTTTAATCAGCGCTGGAGTTGCCACAGGCGAACTTTTGCCCAGTTACCTAAGCAAATTCAGTTTCTTTTCCATTTATGTCTCATTATATCTTGCAATATTGCATTTATGAATTTGTCAAAGCATGTGTAACATTGTAGTACAGCTTGGATGTGAGAGGGAGCTAACTGAGTTCCCAAAAACACTTTGCCAAAACCACAAAATTAAAAGGTATATACGAAGAAAATTAAGATGTGGAGAATGAGAGAATGGAAGAAAGACAGGGAGATATAGAGGAATAATGCTAAACTAGGCAATTTTAAAGATGCTGCAATAACTTTTGGGGTAACAGTTGTGCTTGGCCTTTAGTGTCATGGGGATTATATTTTAAACCAAAGAATGGATAGAGCCAAACCCAAAGATAAATAGGACTATCTGGATGTATTTTTAATTACATTTACAATAACTTAAGCCCAGACAGCTAAGAAAATTGCTTCTGGGAATTTACTAATTTCCTTTGTATCTCCTTAAAAGGGCTTTTTAGAAGTCACATATATCCCTGGAGCCTCAGATGATGCATCTCTTCTCAAGAGAGATACAAACAGAACAGCATCCATGGATCCACAGGGCAATTCACAAACCAGACCATGAGTTTACTCATTTGAAGTCAATTTAAGCAAATCTATTTCTTCTTTTTATTGCTCACCCATTGTTCCTTGTATAACATACCGTAAGCCTTCCTTTTCAACATATGACAACTTACATTAAAAGCATTCATTGTCATTTTAATTTGGGGGGGGGGATTGGAGGGGGTGTTCTATTATAGCTTCTACAGATATCAATCTCTAAATTCTGGATGCTGTCAAAATAAACATTTGCCCTCTCTCAGACTCTTCTAATCACACAGACAGACTTTGTTTCCAGTTCAGCTCATCTTCCATCTTCACTTTCTTCATTTTCTATTTATCAGAAAAGGCTTGGATGTCACTGAAGCATTTTAGATAAATTGATTTTTACTGTATTAAATTCACCCCTCCACTTTCCAGTCCACACTTTGGCTACAGAAACAAATTGTGCTCTTTTTCCCCCTTTAATCCCCCCCCCCCACGCACACACACACATACACAAATGTTTATGTTTAACATCTCTGAGAAACAAGATCAAATCTGGTACAGAACATTTTGAAATGCCTGTGGTATGTCAGAAGTGCCTACCAAAGCTATTGATTCCCTTTCAACAGAACAATTTTTTTGTGAAATGTGAACAAATCCTTTATGAACCTTAATATCTGGGCTACAAAAGTCCTCACAACCACTAGATGACAGACGTACCTTTTAGATGTAACATAGTAATCATCCATGTTTTTGCAGATCTTTCTAATCTGTCTAAATTTATTCTATCATTCTCTATAGTTACTAGTTTTACTTCTGAGCTGTCTGCTCCCTAAACACTCATGCACATACAGCAAGAGTTCTGCAGGTGTTTATTCAAACCCCCCAAACAGGTTTTTGAAAACCACCCCTGTTGTGCAGGTTCAGATTCCAAGCTCAGCATGGCAACAGTTTAGTTTAGTTTATTGTCATTGCACATTGCACAACGAAATCAAACATCATCTTCAGTGCACATCATGACCATGAAAATAAATACAAACACACATCCTTCACACTCGACACATTGAACCGAAACCCCAACACTGCACCAACACTGCACTATACAGTAGAATTCAAAAGAGCTACTGCCCTGGGATAGAAGCTGTTTTTCAGCTTGTTTGTCCTTGTTTTTATTATTCTGTACCATCTGCCAGACGGTAATCGTTCCAAAAAAGGGTGCCCAGGATGAGATGGATCTTTGAGAATGTTTTGAACCTTCTGAAGGCAGCGGGAGCTATAAAGCTCTTCCAAAGAGGGGAGAAGGCAACCAATGATCTTCTGGGCAATGACGTTAACCCTCTGGAGTGCTTTCCTATCTGCCACTGAGCAATTGGCAAACCATACAGAGGTGCAGTAAGTTAAGATACTCTCTGTGGTGCAGCGGTAGAAGATTACCAGCAGTTTTTCATTCAGTTGTTGTTTTCTGAGAAGCGTCAGGTAGTATAATCTCTGCTGGGCCCTTTTGACCAGTGCTGCAATGTGAGCACCCCAGGTCAGGTCCTCTTTTATGGTAACACCCAGAAACTTAAAACTGGCCACTTGTTCCACTCAGTCTCTCCATTGATAAGCAAGTCTGATGTCTGATCGGTACCTTCTATAGTCCACTATAAGCTCCTTGGTCTTATTGGTGTTGAGGACCAAGTTATTGTCTCCACATCTTGAAAGCAACTGGTCCACCTCATCTTGGTAGGCAGACTCATCCCCCTCAGTCACTGTTGTATCATCTGCAAATTTAGTAATAGTATTGCTAGCGTGAGTAGGAATACAATCATGCACATAAAGAGTATAGAGTAAGGGATTCAGCATATCACTGAGTAATCAAGTCCAATGGGCACAAAGTCCAGGAAATCAATTCAAATGGGTCAGGATACATGGCACGAGCACACAAGGTACAGAACTGGGCACATTGCTCCAGCAATACTCTAGTCCTCACAGTGGGATTAAGCAACATCGGTGCAGCCCATCATGAGTGGCGAGGTTGCCTCCTCATGAATAGTCTAGCTGACCAGGAAGAGATGTGGAGCCACGGTGGTGCAGTGGTTAGAATGCAGTACTGCGGGCTATTTCTGCTGATCACCAGCAGTTTGGGTCTCACTGGTTCAAGGTTGACTCAGCCTTCTATACTTCTGAGGTCAGTAAAATGACAACCAGTTTGTTGGGGGCAATATGCTGACTTTGTAAACCGCTTAGAGAGGACTGTAAAAGCACTGAAGCGGTGTACAAAAGTGCTACTGCTAATGCTAACGAGTGGCAGCCGCTCCCGGTCATGCCTGAAGCCTCCTGGCTAACTTACCTTAACTGTGGCTCACCTCATTCAGCTTCAGTCTGTCCCTTGTCTGATCAACCCAGAACTCTGCGAGCCCTGATCCTGGCTAACATTGCTGACTCAAATTCTCCCTCCTCTTCTGAACTCGTGTCCGGAGAGGGGCCCAGGGGCAGATCCATGATAACTTCTTGCCTGGCAAATCCATGTTAATACATTGTACCATGGAAGTAACTTCATCAAATCCCTATACTGTATTTTTATCAAAGACCTAGCATAGAGTGTGCATACGTGCCTAGTGACTTTCACTACAAAAAATAAAGTATCCATACTCCTTTACATGTACATAATAACATATACACTTTTCTTATTCCTTATTAGAATAGGCCTGATGCCAACACAAATTGTCTTGTCTCAAACTGTGCTTCTTAAAAGTAGCAGCATTTGATCCTTAAAACTGAAACTTGTACTCCTGATGTCAAAATGTTTGGTCCAGCTTTTTATATTGCCTTTAGAATCATTTTTTAGAAATAATCGGAGTGCTGAGTTAATGTAGTAATTTACTTATGCTAATGGCTTTTTTAATATTCAATATTTTTCCATGATTACAACAATTTAGAGCTCACTGCTTGTCCTCCTCCTTTTAATAAGAAATACTATTACAAATAGATTTTATGTCACAAGTATTAAAAGCATTCCTTGCTTGTTTTGTGACCAGAACCTTGTTAAAGTTAGAATAATACATATCAAGTATGATTTTTAGAATATCAACAGTATAGTGGCCAGTGGAATATAGTACCAAAATATTAAAACAAATGTAATATTTTTATTTTAAAAAACAAGGCAGCATAACCTTCCCCCTTTAAAATTAAATATAATAGAATTTACTGGTAATTTACTAACAAGCTTATGCAATGTTTAAGATTCGCTTCCAAAAATGAAGACATAAGACATAAGAATTTATTTGTCATTACACTCGCAAGCGGGTGCAACGAAATGAGGTGCTCTTCCACAAGTAAAAACTGGACAAACACCACTAAAAAGAAAAAAAAATTAAACTAAACACAACCAACCATACAATCATCTCTATGCAATTTAAAAATGTAAATACCCCATTACTCTCAGCCATTTAAATTCCACAAAAATCTTATGACCCTGCATTCAAACTCAAAACTGCACTTGGATAAAAACTGTTCTTAAATCTGGTCGTCCTTGTTCTTAATACCCTAAATCTCCTTCTCGATGGTAATAGTTCAAAGAGCTGATGTCCCGGATGAGAGGACTCATTCAATATATTAAGTATCTTCCTCTTACGTCTATTCCTATACAGTTCTTCCAAAGAGGGGAGTGAGCAGCCAATGATGTTTTGGGCCGTCTTGATCACCCTCTGAATTGCCTTTTTCTCCGCCACTGTGCAGCTCGAGAACCATACACAGAGACAGTAGGATAATATACTCTCAATTGAACTCTGAACTCACAACAACTGTTGGTAATTCATTCAAGTAACCATAAGATCCTGGGGGAGGGGGAATCATAGCTGCTTGAATAAGTCACAGTCCTGCATTAGTGGTTCGCAAATCTACTGCAAATTCCAAAGGGCTCAATGCAAATTTTATCAGTTAAAATAAAGACACATCTTAATGTTGATATGGAGCCAGAGATATTCACAATGTGTATGTCTGTGTGTTCGCATGTCAAAAAAGGGCAATGGACACAGCAGAATAGGAGCCCTGCACCTTTTCATGTGCACCCATAACACAAATAAGAACTGGACTTTGATCACACATTAGCGACCAGTATCTTGCCATTTTAGTCCCTCCCCTTCTTCCCCTGATTGGCAGCATATGACTGCTGAACATTCCTGAACTCTCTCCCATGTTTGATCTGTGTTCCCAATCATTGTTCTGACCAAGACTTCCTGAGACAGTAACAATCACATGCTGTTCCCAAAAACCCTTTTTTATTTCAACAGCTGTGAATTATATGCATTCACAGCCCGTAATGAGTCCCAAACAGTTTATAAATAGTCCAACAGAAGTCTGCCACAATCTTTCGGGATAAGGCTGATAAGCACCCACCTTTATCTCCCTTGAAATGCTGCCAATGACTAAATTGCCAATTAGCTGTACAAGGCCAAATGGAGCACAAAGTCAACATGGAGCTTCAGATTTTAAATGACCAGAACGAATAAAGTTGCTTCCTGCAAAGGCTCGTGTCCCTTTGCTCCTCCTTTATGTCTTATGGGAGGGGCCAATCATCTCCAAGCCTTACTCCCGAGTCACCCCTTTGTCTTAACTGTTCTTGCCTTCTGGCAGCTCTGTGCAAGCGCGCACTGGGAACAGGCTCCCCCTGTTCCTCTGCCTCACTGATGTCAGATTCTGGAGGCTCCAGAGTCAGCACATAACTCTCAGATGACCCTGGCCCCATCTCTGTGTTGGACACAGATCCCTTGTTCAAGCCCTTTCCAGACTCCAGGACTGGCTCATGTTCCTCTCCACTGTCTGATTCTGCTGCCAGCTCCACAGGCCACTGGTGGACCACAACGATCATTTTCTTCCCGGCGTGATTCACTTGTTATATTTATGTTGATTGTCTCTTGATAAGCACTAGAAGTTGCACAGGTAGCTTCAAGATGCAGATCTTCAATGTAAGTGTATTGCAAAAATTAATGGAACAGCTGTGGAGAAAATGTCAGTGACTCCTACGTGCAGCACTTAGAGCAGCTTTTCCTCAGAATTGGAAAGTTTGGCAGGTAAAATGCATGAAGTCCCATGAATATTAACAAAGATGCTGTTTGCATCAACAAGGCTCCTTTGCACCTGACAGTAGAACCCTATTGGCTCCTGACTGCATTGGATAGGGAACTTAAGAGGGAAGATGGGAAAGACAGAAAGTGATGGGTTGAAAGCCACATACTGCAAAATTTATCCTTCCAAGATACTGGGAGTGCCTTATCTAATCAGCTCTTCATATAACATATCAGCTGGGTCCTCTTTGAAATTGGAAATTGGAAGTCAGCCCTTTACATCCATCCTGTACTGTAAGTATTAATTTTCATGGTTTGCTGTTGCCTGTCTATTAGAATTATGATGGGCAGCTGTCAGTCACACAATTTTTGCAATTAGACAAAATGGTTCTTTTAGCTGGAAATTTAATGAGACGTTGGTACAGAAGGAAATTGTACCAGAGAATTGCAAAAAGAAGCTAAAATATTTTTTTTGGAAAATAATCTTAATAAAGGTACAGAAGTAAGAATGGTTTGGGATACAAGTAATGCTTTTGTAAAAGGATATTTTACACAATGTAAATGAACTTTTTAAAAAAAAGGCAAGAGCAAACTGAAATGATTTCGCCTAAGATTTAAAAAATGGAAGAATTTTCAAAAATCTCCAGGGAGGACAATCATTAGCATCTATCAATGTTAATGGTGAGAAAGTTGGAAATAAATATGAATTATGCAAAACAAATAAATGTTTGAATTTGCAAGTAAATTGTGGAAATGTTTGGCCTATACATTATGAGAAGAAGAAAATGATATGAAAGTTACAAGAAGGAAATATTTTAATAACATATAATCCAAATATATGAAAAATATTTCATCCATATTACTTCATTTTATATAAAGGTCAAGGAATTCCCTTGAAAAAAGTTGATGAATATTTATACAAACAAAGTTTACTGAAGAGCACAGAAAATCAGAGACAAATTTTGAATGGACCAGTAGAATAAGGGAAATGTGTGAAACTATTAAAAATGTTAAAGCAGGAAAAGCATCAGGTCCAAATATGTTAGCGTCTTCTTCAGGGATGAAATTCTACCAGTTCGCACCGGTTCAGTAGAACCGGTTGTTACGGTTCCTGATAGTTCGGAGAACCAGTATATCGGGCCTCTGGCTGGCCCTGGCCCTCTCCGCCCGCTTCTCCACTCCCTGCCCGATCAGTCCCTATCACACATGCGCAACATCGTGTGCATGCATGACATGCCTGCAGCCTGCTTTTGCTTGCCTGCCAGCCCAGCCATTGCTGCCTGCCTTTCGCTGCGGCAGAGCAAAAACCTTGCAAGTCCCCCCTCCCTTTAGGAAACGGATCCTGGGCAGAAGGGAAGCAGCCTGGTTGAATCCTGTTTCTCTCTGCTGCCCAGGAGCCGTTTCCCGAAGGGAGGGGGACTTGCAAGCTTTTTGGTCTTCCAGGAGAGGTTCTTTCAGCAAGAGCAGGTGAGAGAAGCAGCCCGGAACCAACATGAGCCTCTCCACTGTTCCTTCCAGCTAAGTTTGGGCTAACTCTAACCCCAACTGAGCAGTCCTGATCTGCCTGTTCAGAGGTAAGCCTGCGAGTCGTACTAGCCCTTCCCCCACTGTCCCCGGGCCTCCCCAAACCTTACCTAGCCATCTCCGGGCTCCCCTGGCCTTGACCAGCCATCTCCGGGATTCCCTGAGCCTCACCCAGCCATCTCCAGGGCTACCTGCCATCCCTGGGCTCGGCTGACTGGCTTCCCCACTGGTGCAGCCCCATCATCCCCAGGTTCACCTGGCTTGCTAAGCCACCACACGGCACTCTCCCAGCAGTGGCAGTTGTGGCACAGAGAGCTGCGGCGGTGGTGCTCCGACTGGTAGGGCAGCGGACCTGGCTGTCTCCCGTAAGCAGGACCGTCACTGCAGTGCCTCCGCCACCTCTGCCATCTCTGCCCACTTCTCCCAGAGGCAAAACGAAAGGAAGCAGGTGGAGGCAGTGGAGGCGCTGCAGCAACAGCACTGCTGGGAGGCAGCCAGAGCCAGGTCTGCCGCCTCTGCCACCCGTGGAGGTGTTTTGGGAGGGCCAGGAGGGTGATCAAAGTGCCACTGCCGCAGCTTACAGGAGGCCGCCACTTATGGGAGGCTGCTACTTATGGGAGGCTGCCACCTATGGAGATGTTTTGTGTGGGCCATGAGTGTGTTCAAAACGCCACTGCAGCTGCCACTGCCGCACATGGAGGTACTTTCTTCCTTTTCCCACCATCTGCTGCTGACTGGACCTCACCGAATCATTCATTTCATCCTAGACCAGGTGTGTGTGTGTGTGTGTGTGAGAGAGAGAGAGAGAGAGAGAGAGAGAGGGAGGGAGGGAGGGAGGGAGAGAGAGAGAGAGAGAGAAAGAGAAAGAGAAAGAGAGAAAGAAAGAGGAAGGGAGAAAAGGAAAGAGAGAAAGAAAGAGCAAGAAAGAAAGAGGAAGTAAGGGAGAAAAAGCAAGAAAGAGAGAAAAAAAGCAAGAGAGAGAGAGAGAAAGGAAGAAAGAAAGAGAGAGAGAGAGAAAGAAAGAAAGAAAGAAAGAAAGAGAGAAAGAAAAAGAGAGAGCAAGAAAGGAAAGAAGGAAGAGAGAGAGAGAGAGAGAGAGAGAGAAAGAAAGAAAGAAAGAAAGAAAGAAAGAAAGAAAGAAAGAAAGAAAGAAAGAAAGAAAGAAAGAAAGAAAGAAAGAAAGAAAGAAAGAAAGAAAGAAAGGAGTAGGAAGGAAGGGGGGAGAGAGAAAACTCTGTGCTATTATTTTTAATTGTTCCATTATTTATCATATATTAATATTTTACATTATCCCTACACCTAGAGTGATTTTACTGCCTTTCTTTTGCCCAGGTATTTTTCAGGGTTTACAATACACACATTCAATGTCTAGAGCATAAATACACGTGGGTTTAACAGAGTTGAAAGGGACTTTGGAGGTCTTCTAGTCCAACCCTCTGGTCAGGCAGGAAAACTGAGGATGCCAAACTCTGAGTAGAGGTCCTGGGAATGGTGTTAGAATAACAGAATAACACTTAGAAGGGACCTTGAGGGAACCCTATACTATTTCAGAGAAATGGCTGTCCAGTCTTTTCTATAAAACCTCCAGTGATGGAGCACCCAGAACTTCTGGTGGCAAGCAGTTCCACTGGTTAATTGTTCTCACTGTCAGGAAGTTTCTCCTTTGTCTTAGTTTGCTTCTCTCTTTGTTCAGTTTCCATCCATTGCTTCTTGTCTGGTGCTTTGGAAAATACATTGCCCCTTAAAAACCTGTTGCCTATCACAGTCTTGAGCAAAGCATGTGAGCTATTTCCTCCTTTCAGTGATCCAGGAAAGTACATCTATAGTATGCAGATAATAAAGTCAAAAAAAAGGTGAACAACATTTTTACAGAACTATAGATAAGTTGAGGCTGGGTGACAAGGAATCACTGGGAGGAATCACTGGGAGGGGCTAGGCAAGGCATCCCTTGACGTGAGTGACATTGTGTTGGTCAGGCCCACACAGTCACATGACCACCAAGCCATGCCCATAAATTAAGCCACGCCCACAGAACCAGTTGTTAAAAAATTTGAATCCCACCCCTGATCTTCTTATTATAAATATTTTGAGGACAAGCTTCTACAATCTTTACAACAAGTAATATTTTACAGGATGGAAAGATTCTTGATAGCTGGAAAGAAGTTAATCTAGCATTAATACCTAAAGAAAACCAAAATTTGACTTTAACATGAAATTATAGACCAATTACTTTATCAAGTAATGATTGCATAATTGTTTACTGAAAGTTTTGACTGACTGGTTGGAAGTCATTATATAGGACTTTATTCATAAAGAGTACTTCCAAGATATTCTAAATGTTCTGGAATATTTAGAGATATATCATACAGTATTTTCTAAGGGAACTGATAATAAGAAGGAAAGAGGGAGAATAAAACAAAATCTCTACAAAGTCAGCAGACACAATACAGGGAGCAGCTTTAACCATCAGAGGCAAAAGTGTTGTCACTATCATTTTGTTTTAATCTAACGTGACAGGCTGAAAGCAAAACATTATTATACACCCTAGCTTGGAAGAGAAATGAGACACATCAAACAGAGGACTGAAAACAGAGAGGCAAAATGAATATTGTAAGTATTGCCAACAGGTTCCAACAGAGGTTAATTACAGGTTTTATTGTCATGGGACATTGTGCCAGAGAATGACATGGCTTTGATGCAAATAGCGATGAGAGCATTTTCTTGAAGAAATACTGTATGTGGGAACTGACTTTTGGTTCAGCCCCCTTTGGGCAGTTATCTGGGGTCACAGTCACTGGGGCAAGAGGCTTGAGGAGAAAATGACCACTTAAATAAAGTGCAACCCGTATTCATAGCTCCCACTACTAAATCGTTTCAATAGCAAAGGAAGAGGAGGAGGTGGTGGAGGAGGAGGAGGAAATTTTTCTACTTTCAGACTGGAAGAGGTGTAGACAAATGAAAGTTCAACTTTAATTTGAGCATCTCTAATGGATAGAGAGAAACAATGACAATTAAAAGATTTGTGGTATGGGTGTCCAACTTCGGCAGCTTTAAGATTTGTGGACTTCATCTTTCAAAATTCTCCAGCCAGAATGGTCTTAAAGTTACCAAGACTGGACACCCCTAATTTAGGGGAAGAGCCCAAAAGCAGATTTCTGAGTTAGGTCCAGAGCAGGTATGGCTTGATCTGCAAAGTTCAGTGGCAAAATAGCTGAATTTTAGCAGCCTGATAGTTTTCACTTTGGGGTAAGAAATGGTGAGTAAAGCATCCTTAAAAATGATAGGCCCACCCATTTCCATCTGCCTCCCATCACTTAGCTGTTGACCTGCTACTCTATTGTAAGCTAATATAATCAATTCCAAAAATACATTAGACCCAGAACAAGAAAGATTTCTTATCTAAGTGTTAATTAATATTCCATCTTGGCTGTAAAAATGTCCCATTTCTGTATTACAGAACAGCCTTTTGATCAACAGCCGAAGCAAGTCTAAAAATGTTGCTATTTACAACATACTTTTCATGAAATACTCAAAGCCACAATAGAAGGAGTATTATAATAACTTGGGCTGTTGTGCTAATATCTCATATTCTCCCTTTTTCATAGCACAGCAAATGTAGCAACCAGGGACATTCATTCCAATAAAAACATAAAAAACGTAAAATAAAATTGTGTTAACTTAGAGCAATCATAAATCTTGAGCTGAGCAAATGGATAGAACATTACACATTTTCTATAGATCATCTCTGTCCTTTTGACACAACTACAACACAGTGGATCTGTGTGCCACTATATATGCATAAAGATCGGGTCACATTATAAGCCCCTTGGACTGGTTTATTTGCCCCCTCTAGGTAGAATTATTTACTTCCTGCCTATAAGGTCTGCCACTGTGCATATGGAAATGTTCTCCAGGATTGTAAACTAGAGCAGGGGTCTTCAACCTTGGCAACTTTAAGCCTGGTGGACTTCAACTCCCAGAGTTGAAAACCCCTTTATTAAACTCCCAGTTGGCTGGGAAATTCTGGGAGTTGAAGCCCACCAGGTTTAAAGTTGCCAAGGTTGAAGACCTCTGAACTAGAGGCACCTTCTGCTCTTTAAAAGTCAGGGTGCTGTTTGATGCAATGGCATCTGAAAAGCATTATCTATTTCCTAGTGCTGATCTATAACACTTCCAAATTGAATGTGCTTCCTTTTAACTTATAGTAAAGTGCAATTACAGTTTAAAGGGAGTATTTATGTACATTAGTTAACAACATCATTGCAACTTAGTACTCACACATCAACACTTAATTAGTATAAAGATAAGTGACATAATTGCTACAAGGCATGTGTTCCCCATAATGTGAGGCAATTTTATGCACTATGCACATTTTAAATACTTCCCTTGGATTTTTTTTTCCAAGGCTGAGATTTTTCTCAACCCAATAGGCAAGGTTTATATGCCTTCTCTATTTTCCATTTCAATTGAATGCAGTGCTGTAGGTGTATTGGTGTCATGGTTGCTTCCCCAGGGAGTGCTTGAACGTGCTTTGCTACAAGAAGGGCAGAAAGGTGAAAAAGGTGGTTTGTAATCTGAAACAAGGGAATAAGTCTAAACGTATGCAAATACTTATTGGTCCTAAAAGCAATATAAACCTAGGTAAAGGGCAACATGACAAACCGTAGTAGGGCCCTTGCTGGAAAACTCAGGATCACATTCATAATTCAGTTGGTGTGGTGTTTTGTTCTGTGAAACATAGACTTCCTTATGCTTTATCATGGTGTTCCTGACTTTAATGTGATTTTTTTTTATTATACCTTACTTCCACCGTCACCCACTTGCTGTTGATTGTGTTTGAACATGATATACAATGGCATTTCTGTGTGTTTTATGTATTAGTAAGGGAATCCCAAAGCTTGTTCTGGTTGAAGATTTCTAGCACATTATTTGATAAAATAAAGCTACAAAATCTACACAATATCTAAGTGCCATTTGATAGTGCAATACATTCCCGGAGATGCTTCATTCTTATCTTTGTCAGTCCCTTCCTCCTTAGAACAGAAATTAGTCCGATAAATGTAGGAAACTTCTAACAATTAACCAAAACTCAAGTGATCTACATGTTCCTACTTATGAATGGACTTAGCTGCTATTAAATCAGATCATTTACCCCTTGTATTAGAGCTTCAATCTAAAATGTTTCCATCTGTCAATTACAAAAGACTTCACAGCTTAGATTCACACATATACCACACTGATACATTACAACATCCCAGGTCCTTGGGAAGAATATGATTAGTATGAAGGTCAATGATACTTTAAGAACTGGCAGTTGTGATTTCACATTTTTGGGTAAATAAAAATAATTTCTATTATTTCTTTGAATTGTATTTCACTTTTTGTTCAGACTGAACACATACACAATTATTATTTGAACAGTTATGCATGAGTGCACAGGGTTTGCATTAATAATATGCCAGTTTGGTCTTGTGGTTAAGGTACCAGGCTAGAAGCCAAGATATTGTGAGTTCTAGTCCCACTTTAGCCATGAAAGCCTACTGGGTGACTTTTGGACAGTCATTCTCTCTCAGTCTCCAACTCACCACACAGGGATGTTGTGGGGAAAAACAAAAGGAAAAAGGAGTATTTTGTATGTTCATTGCACTGAGTTATTTATAAAAACAATAAAGATGGGATATAAATACCATAAATATTAATAAGTATAGACTTCTACATCTGGGTTTAATAAAAATGGTTAAATTCTAAGTTTTATTCTGCAAACTGAAAGCATGAAGATCTTAGTAAGTAAGTGAGAAATAAACTTACTTCAGTTGTTTTATTTTTCTTGTTAAGGCAGTATGTTAGGGTAAATTCTCTTAAAGAATTGATTTAGTGAACAGCTTTAAGGGCTTAAATATATACACAAACCCATGAACTATGCCTTTTAAAAATCTATTGACTTTTATCACTGGATTACAAAGTGGACTGTGGGATTTTTTGAATATAAACTGATTAAGGAAGTTGATTTGAATGCCTTCTTCCTGACACCACAGAGATTTGTTAGGGGACATTTCGCTACGCATTGCAATTTGCACTATGTATAGCAAAATTTTCTATTGCCCCAAAAACTCAGGATCACAAAAAGTCTAGGTAATTTTTTTGTCATAAATAAATATTTATACTTTGGTTCTATATCGTTACACTAGATATAGGGACATTGGACAAAACTAGTTTATTGTCATTGAAATAACTGAGTGAGCTTTCCCTGGAGTTTTCTCTTTCGCTTACAATATCAAGCTGCAAAGTCAGATCTGCTCAGCTTGACAAGATTATATACTGCTATCATCCTTCTGAATATTAGTACAATTCTGATTTTTGTCTACCAAAATGACAGGTGTAGCTATTTTATAGCAATGGCATGCTATAAAATATTCTGAAAGTTATTTTGCCATTGGAACAGCTCTGACACAGATATGCATGAAAACCCAGCTTTTATTACAGGAGGTGATTTTGCCTTTTTTCTATATTGGAAGATTTGGTTGTAAATGTTTCATGCTTGAGGGGTTTTATCTATCAGCACCTTTTATTTTTGGCCGAGGGTGGTTCAACAGCCCTTTTCAGTCTACACATCTGTGAAGGAAAAGAAAAGAAAGAGGCATTCAGAAAGCATTCTATTTTGTCAAACATAATTTTTAGTGCATGTCCTTGTTTCCTAATCCTTCATCAATGCATACGCTGATTTTTCATTGTGCAGTTAGATGAAATACAGCAGCAGCAAGGAGATAATATAGGTTACCTTTGTCAAGCTGAATCAAAATATATATAATCTGCAGACGACATATTTCTAAAATCCAATACTACACTTTCATTGCATTGTTTGTGCTAAAGAGTAGTATAAAAAATGACTGGATAAGGCAACAGATGTGTTTGTTTAACACTTAAATCCTTAACATTTTGAGAATCCCTTTTTCAACATGATTAAAAATTAAAAATACAAAATGTCTGCCATACAAAGCCAGTGGGATGAATCTGTGACCCTGTAGACCAGGATTCCCCAAACTCTTCAGCTCATCAATCCCTTCATGAACTTTCAGGTTGTTCATTTGCTCCCCAACATTTATTACATGAAAATAATTCAATAAATACTACTTTATTGGTACTATGAACAATAACAATAATAACAACACCGCCTCATTGACCCTTTGGAGAATCCGTTTCTAAATCTTTTGGATTTACAACTCCTTACATTCATTAATAAAAATAATTATAAGAAATGCAGGTAGTCTAGTTTTATAATAACCAGAATGCCATGTATTTTCACCTCTATACTTCTACATAGAATGGATCCTTACATTCCAAGGATGTATGTATTGACAAAGACAGACAGCCTGTTCTTCATGCTTAGACTTTTTAGCATGTTTATCTGAAATAGATTCCTTAATTTAAGATAGCCCTCTCCTTAAAGGATCAGATAGAAACAACTTAACTTACCTCTCATAATTTTTTCATGAATTTAGGACTCTGCTACCTGTCAATTCATAAAATATTTCTATGGTCTTTTTAAAGTTGCCAACAGAAAGGGAGGAGGGAGCAGTGGGCAGCTTGCATTCCATAAATGTTTTCAAAGATAATTTCTAGGTGACCGAAGTTTCTGCCATGCAAAATTCTAACTGGAGAACATAATCGATGACTTTTGGCTATGGATGTGTCCCATTGGAGAATATGAATTATGATACACCCAGGGGTGGGGGAAAACCAGGGTCAAGGGTGACAATGAATGATGTGTCTCAGAGTCGGCTACACCCAGGCAGAACTGGCATATTTACTCCTAATAAATCTTCTTTTAAGTTTTGGAAGTACTGCTATAGACTCATGATTTAAATGGGAGTAACTGCCAGAGCCCTGAGACTACTATATTAACATTTAATTAACCAAAGGAGAATCCATTTTTCCTTCATATAAATCGAGTACATGGATTTTATTTCCTACATCTGTATACTGCTTGCTGGTTTTCACCTGCAGACCTTTTGTTGCTAAGACTGTAATGAAAAGAAAAGACTTTTCCAGCCATGCTTGAATGGTTTGATCTAACATGGGACATCATTATTTTAGTAAAGCTAGGAATCTTGGGCAAATCTGAACTTTTTTTTAATCTAGTAATTTTTAAAAGAATAATATTGCCTAGTTTGTATCGATCGTGATGAATCAGCAATAAAAAATAAAACAAAAATGTCATAATCATCCCAAATGCAAAATTCTTGTGAGAGAAGACATTTATGCACATACTGTATTCTCTTTAGCAAAAAATTACAGTACAGTTCATTACAGTTCATAGCTGGCAAGAATTGCATAGAGAGTTTCATTTCAAAGTTTCAAGCCATTGAGAAACAATGGGCGAAAACTGTGTTTCGATTATGAACATAATCTGGCTTTAAAGCTGCCAATGTATTCTGTTTAGAAATATGTTGCTGCTGCTTCCTGGAACTAAATCTGTTAGGCTGAGTGAACTAGATGTTTGCGGACCAATGGATTTCTATCAAGATCAGATCAAAATAAAACACTAGTCATTTGTGTGAGGGATGGACCAGATGTTACACACCTAGCTTGGCTTGGCTTTTTTTTTTTCCTTTTGAGAAATCAATCTGCTTTCTCTACTGTAAACAGTCAACAAATATTTAGCTTTCTTTCATTTAAGAGGAATTGGCATTGATTGTCATCTCCTGGGGACTGTCTGGCTACCACTCTCAAAACCAATGTAACTCTGCCCTCTGGAGGAAAGGAAGCAATGAAGAATGAAGAACTGCCTATATACATCAAACAATGCTCCTGACTCATCCCTTCTAATCCTCACAGATTATCTCATTTCTCTAGCAAATTATTAAAAGCAGCACTTTCAGTGAAAGTGTGTTTGCAGGGGGCTACAGAGAGTACATATAGTCTGATCCCTCAGGAGGTGTTTGTTCCTTCAGTGCTGATTCTGAGTTTACCGTTTAGGACTGGAAATCAATTTAATATAAACCCCAAATCCAGAGGGGATTGTGGCACTGGGGAGTTGATTGAACTATGGAAGGCTGAAGATATGTTCTAATTAGCTTTGTCCCCACTGTAAAGATTTACAGACACCAATAAGTTATTATGTGTGTTAGTAACTGGATGTCAAGGAAGTACTACCATCTCTCCTCCCATAGGTCTAGGTATATGTACCGTGTTTCTCCAACAATACGGCCTCCACCGCCGTTTGGAGCTGCCTCTGCCGTTTGGAGCTGCTGCCGCCATTTGGAGCTGCCACCGCCGTTTGGAGTGCCGTTGGAGGTGCCGCCGCCGTTTGGAGTGCCGTTGGAGCTGCTGCCGCCGTTTGGAGCTGCTGCCGCCGTTGGAGCTGCCTCTGCCATTTGGAGCCGCCGCCGCCGTTTGGAGTGCCGCCACCACGTTTGGAGCTGCCGCTTCGCGTTTGGAGCACTGCCACTGTTTGAGCACCACCGCCATTTGGAGCACCGCTGCCATTCCAAACATGGCAGCAGCTCCAAACACGGAAGCGGCAGCTCAAACGTGACGGCGGCACTCCAAATGGCAGCGGCGGCTCCAACGGCAGAGGCAGCTCCAAACACGGAAGCGGAGCTGCCGCCGCCGTTGGAGCTGCCGCGCCGTTTGGAGTGCCGCCGTCACAAAAAAAAATAAGGCCCGGCCTTATTATGTGAGAAACACGGTATATGTGTTGTTCAGGGGTGGGATTCAAATTTTTAACAACCGGTTTTGTGGGCGTGGCTTTGTTGGTGGGCGTGGCTTGGTGGTCATGTTACTGGCTGGGTGTGGCCAACTCAATATAACTCACATCGAGGCATGCATCTCCTTGCCTGGCCTCTCATGACTGTGGGGATGCTGCAACAGTCATAAGTGTGAAAAACAGTCATAAGTCACTTTTTTCAGTGCCATTGTAACTTTGAATGGTCACTCCACACAAGCAAAGTACCAGCAAAGGAGGGGAAAAAACTCCAGAAAAGTTCCTGAAATAGGAAGTCCAGTCCTGCCAAGAATGTAATAAGCATTAACGGAGAGGTAGTTTCTGTAAGCAACACCAGAATGTTTCCTTCCTGCCTTCCTTACAGGATTAGGCCAGTAATTTCTTCTAACAACCGGTTCTCCGAACTGCTTAGAATGTTAACAACTGGTTCTAGTGAATAGGTGCGAACCTGTAGAATCCCACCCCTGGTGTTGTTCTGACCTAGGCTTCCCCAAAAAGCACTAAGCAGACTCTTTGTCACAGCAAAAACCCCTTTATTAAATGAAGATGAATTTCTTGCATTCACATTCAGCCAAAGGTCTGGCAAACAGTCTTTAAAGGGTGTAATTAGGAGCACAGACCTTATCTGGCTTGGAGAGCTGCCAAGTAGATATTTTCAAATGCAGTGCTGACAAGGAAGGACTCGTCACAGTCTCTGAGATGCACAGACAGATTTCACACTGCTGCAATGAATGAATGGTTTCCTGCAAAAGCCCCCTCCTCTTTTGCTCCTTTTTAATCCCTAGGGGAGGGGCCATTCATCATCCACCTGTGGCTTTATTCCCACATTGACCCTTAATTCATAATTGTTCTTTTCTTTTGGCAGCACTGCACAAGCACAGGCTGGGAACTGACTCCAGCTGCTCCCCTACCTCACTGCTGTCCATCTCCAAAGGCATCTGATAACTTCCAGACTCTTCTGGCTCCATTTCTGCCTGTGATGCAAAGCCCTCGTCCGAGCCTTCCTCAGCCTCCAAGACTGGCCCATGTTCTTCCCCAACCTCCTCACTGTCGGACTCTGCTGCCAGTTCTGCTAGCCACCAGCAGGCCACAACATGACATTCAGCAATATAAGCCTAATTTTTAAGAACTAAGCCTGAAGCGAAAAGTTTTCAATCAGTAGGTGCTATCTGTCCTAACATATGCCAGTGAAACTAAACTCACAATCGATACAAAAGCTACAAGGGGCACAAAAAGCCATGGAAAGATACATGACAACATAGAAAGTTCTGCATATGGATTAGAGAACAAATGAAAGTATACAATATCATCGAGAGAATAAATGAGTGGAAATGGAAATGGGCTGGTCACATAATGAAAAGAACTGATGGCAGGTGGACCAGGGCAGTTGTAGAATGGATCCCACTTAATAAAAAGTGTCCATGAAATAGACCTTAAAACAAGACAGATCAACATCATCAGCAAATATTGTGGGCCCAATTGGCAAAAGAAAGCTCAAGAACGTAGTGGTTGAAAACATGGGGATGAAGTGGCCTCCATCCTACAGTGGATAGACAATGGCTACAATAATGATGTGTGTAGACCCACACACACAGACCCACACAAATATACTTCAGACACATTGTGTGAAGACCTAACTCTCTGGAGACGCTGCACTGTTGGGAACAGTGAAAGGAAAGAGATGAAGAGGATGACCAGCAGAAAGATCATAACCAACAGACTAGCAGACAACCAGGAACACAACAAAGAGGACAGCCAGAAGATGGACTCAGTTACAGTGGTGAAGAGTGCACTATTGCAAGAACTGAGAAACCAGTTTAGAGACAGATCATCATGGAGAAAATCTATGTGGTTGCTAATGGTCAATAACAATTTGGTGGCTCATATAGATATTTATTTTTATTTATTTATTTATTTGTCAATTGTTTACAAGATAATAAGTACAAGTGTATACATAGTTGTGAATATATGAAATGGGTACATATAAGAAAAATAAAAGAATAAGAGAAACAATAGGACAGGGACGGTAGGCACGTTGGTGCGCTTATGCACGCCCCTACAGACCTCTTAGGAAAGGGGTGAGGTCAATAGTAGACAGTCTAAGGTTAAAGTTTTTGGGGTTTGGGGAAGAGACTACAGAGTCGGGTAGAGTATTCCAGACATTGACCACTCTATTGCTGAAGTCGTATTTCCTGCAATCAAGTTTGGTGCGGTTTACTTTGAGTTTGTATCTGTTGTGTGCTCTTGTGTTGTTATGGTTAAAGCTGAAGTATTCATTGACAGGTAGGACATTGCAATGTATGATTTTATATACCATGCTTAAGTCGGACCGAAGACGGCGTAATTCGAGGTTTTCTAGTTTTAGAATTTCGAGTCTGGTGGCGTAAGGTATTCTATAACGGGTAGAAGAGTGGAGAACTCTTCTTGTGAAATACTTCTGGACTTTCTCAATTGTGTTAATATCACATACGTGATAAGGATTCCAGACTGATGAACTGTATTCGAGTATTGGTCTAGCAAATGTTTTGTATGCTCTGGTTAGTAGTGAGATATTACCAGAGAAAAAGCAACGTAGGATTAGGTTAACAACTCTTAATGCCTTTTGGCTATGTAGTTGCAGTGAGCTCTAGCACTTAGATCATTAGAGGTGAGTATTCCCAGGTCCTTTACAGAGCTTGGGTCATCAACAAGATCTTGACTATTCAGCTTGTATTTTATTTTCTGATTTTTTTACCAATATGTAAGACAGAGCATTTATTTGTTGAGATTTGGAGTTGCCATATGTTAGACCATTCAGATACATAGTCTAGATCTTTTTGAAGGGTAGTAGTATTGTCTGTGGTATTGAACAGCTTTACATCATCAGCGAAGAGAACGCAATTGCTCTTCATATGATCACAAAGGTCGTTTATGTAGATTATGAAGAGAGTTGGTCCTAGAACACTGCCTTGGGGAACACCACTATTGACAGGTACTGGATTTGATAGGGCGTTCCCAATTTTGACCATTTGTTGTCTGTTTGACAGGAATGCTTCTATCCAGTTATTCAGTTGTCCAGAGATACCATAAGATTTTATTTTTAGGAGTAGTTTGTCGTGTACCACTGAATCAAAGGCTTTGCAGAAGTCTATGTAGATTGCGTCTATTGCTTTGCCCTGGTCGAGTTGAGTAGTCCATATGTTTTTGCAGTGTAAGAGTTGCAGATTACAGGATAGTTTTTTCTGAAACCAAATTGTTTATTGGAGAGTAGGTTGTTTGTCTCTAAATGGAGGATGATGGATTGGTTAATAATTGATTCCATGACTTTACAGGTGACGCAGCATAAGGAGATATATACCTGCACCTTAGTATTGCTTTATTAATGTTTGGAGATTACTAGTATTTTACAAACCTTTGGATATGTTGAGTAAGAGAAAGATAAATGAGGAATATGTGACTGACATGTTATGTTTAATTACACCTGTGTGCAAAAATCTGAGTAGTTTCGGTCCTTTTGCCCCTTAAGTGTTTCCCATTTCTCAACTTTGAACCTTTTAAAATATATTTTATTTATTTTTTTATTCTACTTTTATTTTATTTGTTTATCAAACATGTACAAGATAACAAGTATAGGTATGAACATAAACATGAACAAAGGAAGTAAATACAGATAAAGGGGGGCACTGAGATAGGGACAGTAGGCACGCTGGTGCGCTTATGCACACCCCCTTTAAGGACCTCTAGGAAGGAGGTGAAGTCCACAGTAGATAGTTTGAGAGTGAAGCTGCGAGGGTTTGAGGCTGTAACAACAGAGTTGTTGTGGAGCCTTATCTGCCTGAATGGTTAAAGAACTGTGTTGATTTTCGGAGAAAAGATGAGTCAGTTAAGTACTTCATTCTGTCGTCTCTGCTGAGCAGTCAGCTCCAATCCATTCATAAAGGAACATTATTCTTTGCCAGAACTTCTGTTTTGCCAAAAAAAAAAAAGTGCTTGAAATTTGCCACAGATAATACTAATAATATATTTTATGTAATCTTCACTAAAGTCTGTCACAAAACAAAACAGCTGTGAGTATTTAAAGAAAATAGATTTGGTAGGCATGTAATGAATAGCCCTTTTCAATGATTCCTAGCAAATTTGGCATCCTTCCTCCAAGTATTTTCTCTGGGTTTTATAAAGAAGGAGATTCTTAGAGGTCAAGTTTGAGTTTTAACATTATCAATATAACCATTATTGGTTGCTAATTCATAATAAAAGGAAAAGGAAAGACTAAAATACAGCATTATATGCAATCAAAGTTATGGTAGGGGTAATTCCATTTCTCTAAGAAGATTAATTGATAGAGAATGAATGTTTGTTGCTGATGGACTCTTCTTCCCTTTCCTCTGTAAAGCAAGGCTTTGTATAGCCCTCTGACTTGCCATTTGGGGTAATTTTGAATACAGGACTGACTTTAGACTAAGTCCAAGTAAGCACTGTCCAGGGTGCTAAACCTTAGGTGGCAGCAATGCTGCCAGAGCATGCTGTTAGTCCCCCCGCCCAGGCCGGGGACCTGGAGTGGGCTGGGCGCGCCATTTTTTGTAAAAGCAATTTTCTCAAAGATGGCGGGCGCCAGGGCCTTTTTCGGGACCACCTGCCGGGGGGGGGGAGGGGGGGGGTTAAAAAGTCGACCACGTGATTTGGAAAAAGAGGCGGGCCAGGTGCCCGTGGCGCGGAACGGGGGGTGCCGGTGTGGGACCTGGGTTAGGACACTGGAGGGTAGAAAACCTACATTTGAGATCCAAGTGCTGCTGTGTGGTGGGGTGAACTTCCATCATTAGCTCCAGCTCCTAGACAGGGACATAAAAGGACCCACCCACTCACCCCCCAGTATCCCCTGGGCAATGGTGATGTCACCAGTTAATCCTTTCAACCTAAAAATGCCTTAAATGATGTCTCCAACACAAATAGGAAGGGAGCCAATACTTCTAAATCATTCTAAAAGTGAAAATCTTTGCATGTGGGAAGTGGAACCATCAATAAATGTGGCTTATGGACTCCAGTTACCCTGGCGTTGGCATTGCTTGAATGTTTGTAGATGATCACACAGTATTCCTGTAGTATTCACATCCCCTATGTTGGAGTCTTCACTCCCTTTCCCCTCCTCCAATTGTTTCTTGTGACCAACATTTTCACAGATGTAGTCAGGATCTGCACCCATATTTGATTTAATAGCACATGAAAGGAAGAAGTGTGCCAGCTGCTAATTGTTGCTATACAAAAGAAATTGATTCCTTTAGAATCTATGGCAGGAGAGTTAATTAAAACCATAAAGGGCTGTAGCAAGTTCCATCACAGACAATGAATGAAGTATCTATGGCCTGCTAGGACTCTGTTCTTACAGCCCAGTCCAAAGATTCCACATTCTTGGGGCATCTGGTGAGCTCCTTGATGTGACCTCCTTGATGTGGAAAGATTCAAGCTTCACAAATATCTCTGATTATACAAAAGTTAATTTTCATGCTCTATATACTCTCAGGAAGGACCTTCTGCTGAACATACACATCTATTAATATTCATTTATTAAGGTCAAAAAGCATGTCATCTGTCTAACCCCACCCCTTTACTATGAATTGCATTTAATTGTACCTTTCTATTTCGTGGGTATCTTACAAGACTATAAAAATGTCTCTTTGGCTTGTCTCTAGCTTGATAATTTAAAATATCATTAAAAGAAAGAATGTTGCACTTCCAAAAAAACCAAGAGTGTTCATTTCTGCAAGACTAAAATAAATCCATTTATTTTTACCTCTGAATATTTTTATGGCATTTCCAGTAAAGGTCTTCTACTTCTTCCTTTTTCTTTCAACAACTGCAGTTGATTGAACTTCTGCTGGGAAACTGTTGACAGCAATGAAATATGGCCTTTTTATTTCCAAAGTGTTGATAACAAGGACATGACAAAAAAAAAGAGACAATATATTTTGACACCACCACAATGAGCTGCATTGAAATGAATGGAAAATTGCAAATCCTTCTCATAAAAAACATCCATCCATTTCAATAGAGCTTTTACAAAATAAATGACCTAGTAGATTGTACTTGTAGGGCAAATTTACCCAAATACCAATACCAAGCTTAGAATTTCCTATCAGCAGGGCACTACTTTGGAAGAATTTACTCCTAAGACTCTGTATGAATGCAACTGCATCATAGAACAATATGGATTCATATTTTCTTCTCAAAAACCACCTCTTGGTTTCGTCTTTAAAGATCATTTGTTCTGGCTTTCATGACACCATCACAGTACAACTACTAAGGTTGAAAGAGACATTAGGTAAAGGTTGCCCCTGTCCAATCATGTCTGACTCTAGGGGGAAGTACTCATTTCTATTCCTTAACTGAGGGAGCCAGTGTTGTCCAAAAATATTTCTGTGGCCATGTAGCCAGCATGACTTTATGCCAAGGCACATGGAAAGTTGGTACATTCCCATCAAAATGGTACCTATTTGCATTCGCATGTTTTTGAACTGCTAGGTAGGCAGGAGCTGGTACAAGTGACATGGGCTCACCCTGTCATTCAGCACTCAGGTCTCAAACCCAAGCAGTCAGCTTTCCAACTGATAAGCTCAGTGTCTTTAACCACTGAACCATCATGGTTAGAAGCTTGTTAAACTAATTTCCTACTTAATACAAGGTCCATATGCAGAGTGAACTTATGCTATCCTTGAACAATTGCTATTCAACATGCCCTGAATGAGAATATACCAATCAATAGTAATTTTTTTTCATTGTTTCATCATGTTTTGTTAGGATGTTTCTTCCATTGCTTAGACAAAACAATTCCATGTGTTTACCATTTACAAATTCTATCAATAGGTTCTAGCTTCTACCATTCCTAGTAAGAGAATAAGTTTGCTGTAGCTTTGGTGCAACATAGACAAATATTTGAAGATTTCCTTTCAGCTTCTCTTTGCATAGTTTAACATGTTTCAGAATACGTGGCTCTGAGTTCTCTCACCACTAGTGGACCCTCTCCCCCCCATTGCTCCATCATGATAGTGGATTTTCCATGCAAGTTTCATTTCAGAGTATTATCAGGTTTGATGCATATTAACACTAAAACACTAAGGCAGGCAGTAAGGCTGCTCTTGGTGCTACAGTGCTCATAGTTTTTACTGGTATTCTTATAGCAGTATATTGTTGTGCTGATTATTATAGGCAGTTATAACAAAAATCAAAGACTTTTGATATTAAATATTACTTGTCAGTGAAATGGAACTGTAAATCACGTTGTAAAATTTGTACTTACTTATTTCCACTCTATAAATATATAGTCAAGAATAGGACTTAGGACAATAAGCATTCTTTCTTTAGAAAGATGCTTCTACAAAATCCAGATATTTAGGGGGTTTCCGGTTTGTCGGCTTCATGAGGCGGTAGGGATTCGCGAAGCTGCGCGATCCTGCCGCGCTAGTCCGTTTTGGGGCTCCGACCCGGACGGAAGTGCGGAGCAAGGCTGCCCTGCAGGGGTAGCTGAAGGTAAGGGGATCCGGAGGAAGGGTTTGGGGTGTTGCAGACCCTCCCTGGCCAGCAGAACCCCTTTACCAGGACGGTGCAGCGGCGGTCCGCAATGGCCGCCACAAAGAAGTTGACAGCCGGGCAAGTATGCGAGGAGGAAGAAGAGAAAGTTATTGAAAGTGAAAGTTCTTCTTGGTCGACCCAGGGCTTTGAGATTTATCTAATTTAATTCCTGGAAAAGATGGTTTTCTGATGATTTCTTCCACAAGAGAAAAAAAAAAGCGGCTATTTTGAGGTGCTGAAGGAAAGTTTACTCTCCCTCCCGACGGAATTAAGCCGGAAGGGAGAGGATAAAGAAAATATATAAATTTGGATCTTGTTGGAGGAGATGCCTTGAAGACTTGAGGACAGAAATATAATCTTAATAAGGCTTTAAAATATAGATTTGGACTCTTTTTTTTATTTGTTTGATACCACCCCTGGAAGAGGAAGGGGAATTTTGGCTTGCTTGGATTTATTGAGGATTGTGGATTTTGGGATTGTTTTGCCTTTCTCTCGAATATTTGGTTGGTGTAAGAAGAAAGAGGAATAAAGAAAAGAAAAGATTTATTTATAATGGCTTTCCTTTTTGAAGACCTGAGGGATGAATATGAGCAAACAAAAGCAGCCTGCAAAGATGGCATGGAAAAAGCTTTTTATTTCTAGAAATGGCGCTGGTCAATTACCAACAGACAATGGAACAGATGGAAACGGAAGAAGAACAACAAGGAAGAGACGAAGACGCCATCTTCATTGAATCCCAAAACTTATCTAAGGAAGAAGGAAGGAAGAGAGCAAGGAAAATGAAGGACTTAAGATCTAAAAAAACATTTGAGAAAGAGAAAATATGATGCAAAGTAAATATAATGATAACAAACAAGAGAAAAAGGAACACAACAGAGAAGGGATCCCAGCAAGGCAGAGGTTAGAAGAAGAAGGGGGTAGGAAGATTTGGTGGGGAAGAAAGAAAGGGGAAAGGCGGAGAAAAGCCTCAAAGCTTTAAAATTGGATGGGAGAAGAGGATTTTTTTAGAGACAAAGGATGAAATATAAATTTCTGTAAGAAAGATTCTGCTAAGGTACAGAAGATGGTATTGTAACATTTATATTTGAAATAGTAAATTAGAATGGTTTAAGATTTAATAAGAAATTAAAATGTTGAAGTTTTTAATAATGATTGATTTTTAAAATGTAATAAAATATCGAAGGAAAGGAGGATACAATGTATTTAAACATTTTTGGTGGATAGAATGTACCAAGCAGAACCAAATTGGGTATTTGTTATGTTGAATGTTAATTTTACTAACTTAGGGGAGGATAGAAAGGCATCATACTCTGATTAGTGATTTCAGGAGAAATTCTTTTTATTATAAGAAGAGATAGAGGGATAATGAATGGGCAAAAGATACAAATTTAATGATTTAATTAAGATGGATTAAATAAAGATAGAATTGTGAAGAGTGATATGCGCTATTATTTTAGCCCATGCAAAGAGAGGTAACTGGGGCCAAGGTACTTTACTAAAAGATTTTTTTTATGTTTGTTTGTGTTTGTTTGTGTTTTATGAGAATATTGGGGAAATTATTGTAGAAAGACAGGGAAAGATTTAATATGTAATGATTTGTTTGTTGTTGAAACTTTTAATAAAACTTGTTTTAAAAAAAAAAAAATCCAGATATTTAGAATACAGAATAATATAGCTGGAAGAGACCTTGGAGGTCTTCTAATCCAACCCACTGCCCAAACAGGAGATCCTATACCATTCCAGAGAAATAACTATCCACTCTCTTCTTTAAAATCTTCAGTAATGGAGATTACACAACATCTGAAGGCAAGCTGGTCCACTGATTAATTGTTCTCACTGACTGGAAATTTCTCCTTAATCTTAGGTTGGATCTCACTTTGATAAACTTCTATCCATTATTTCTTACCCTGCCCTCAGGGCAATTTATTTGTTCTATAGTCAAAGCACTGGAACTCACTGAGATAATATGTTTTCTGTGTCTGTTGAGGGTTTTTTTTAGGCTGGATGTTGGGAGAGGACAGGATAATAAGGGAACAATACAAATCCTTCCCTCCATCCATGAAGATGTTCCAAACACAAGGACTCATAGTAAAAGTTTGCAGTGTTTCATAAGCAGCAGAAGTAGGCACATTACCTGTACATTGTTTTGTGTTTTCTTCTCCTGGTTTTTCACAGCCTGAGCATGTTGTGGATCCCATCTGTGTACTTTTGGTGTACTTTCCTCAACACAAAATCATTGTCGCACAGGAGATTGTGTTGTAATACTACCTATGGGTAAGTGCAAGAAGAGTTCCTTTTAGAGGAAAGTCTAGGGATTGAGCAGCAATAGAGTAGATGTTGCTAGGGGCAGCAATGACTTGTCCATCCTATGTTAATGAAATTCATAGCAAGACTTCGCCACTTTGCTGGAAGTAAAATCTTTCATAGGGGAAAGTGTGTTTCCTGAATAAAATAAATATGACAGTTTCACAAATAGTGTGGAATATTTCTATACAGGAGAAAGAAAGTGACATTAAAAGCTGTTCTGTTCTAGCTATTCTTCTTCCTTTTCAACAGAATTCTTTTAAATAGGAAAGCAAAGAGAAAAGAAATGGCAGGAAAACAGAGGATGTTTACAGATGCTCAAATGGGAAGTACATAAAAGTACAAAAATATCATCAGAAATACCTGAAAAATTAGTATGAAAGTGTATCTGTCAACTTGTCCCAATCTTTCTAAGAAAAATGTATTTTGTTGGTTAAAAGAATTATATGATAGTTTCTTAAATTTATTAAATTACAGCAATCATCTTCCATTTATTTTGATTTTCCTACCAGTGTCTTGTCTGCAATAACAAAAAGCCTGAGCAATTGATTGTAATGAAACATTTCAATGAATGAACTCTTACTTTGATTGAAAACAAAGAAATTAAAATTTATTTCCATGCGATGATCTGCTCCACCCTATAATTTTAGTCACAGGGCTCTTCCCCCAATCATTAGAAACAGTTTCTCATTGCCAAGCTCTTTCTAACAATTTCCGACAAGGCTACTCACTGCTAGCACAGAGGAGAGAGAGAGAGATGCAGATACATGTCATATGCGCATATATCAGCATCCTGCTTAACAATCACTCAATTTTGCCAGCAACATTGTCAGATGCTAACCAAACTCCAGTCTTCCTTTCTGCTGATTCTTCCACTCTTAGCTTCCACTCCCTTTATTCTGAGGGAATCAGGTGACAGGAAGGAAATTTTTGCAGCATGATGATTCTTTGAAATGGCAGAAGTTAAAGGAGATAGATTACCATACTGCTGATGTGATTTGTCTGGATCTCCAAAACGTAGCTGTGCGTTTAAAGTGACCATCGTCTTAGAAGCCACAAGACTGCAGCTGCCCTCGTCCTAACCTTCATCTGCACTTGTGAAGCAAGTGAGCAGAGCACATTTCCCATTACCTGTCAAGCAAGGATGTAGCATTCTTCTGGCCCGCAGTAATCGCAGGCTGCTGGGGAACAGAGTAATAAACACCTACTGAGAGGGATGTAGCGTGAAAAGATCTCATCACCTGCCATTAGCACGCTGATGAATAATGTAGGATTCTCGGTGGCAGATGTCAGGGCTGGGAGGAAGAATCACTTATGTAAATGCTCTGGCGAATACTTCAGCACAAAGTGAGAGGTGATAGCAACAGATGCATGTGACAAAAATTACACTTGCTACTGTGGGTTTTTTTTTTTTAATGGAACATTTACTTCACAAATAGCAACTTCTTGTGCCCCCTTTTTCTCTTCTTTTAAGAGCCAAAGGGTGCTATTGCACAGGAAAATCAACTCAACTGGCTAGTAGGACTCGAGAAAGATGGACTGTCCTAAACCCTAAATTAAAATCCAAATTAATCCCTGCAGACAAAAATGACATGTTTTAAAAGCAATTTGCTCTGGCAGTGAAAGCAAAACCAATTATTTAATTTAGTGAACAATACTGTCCATGTGTGTCTATTGTTGTTGTTGTTGTTTAAATTAAAGGATAAATTGTACTGTACATCTTTCAGCCAGTGCTGTATAACAAATTCTAATAAAAGACAATGGTTTGATTTCTGACACCCATTATTTCCTTTGCAGACAAAGGTACCTCTAGTAACTTGTGGTAAATGCAATTGGTCATCACAGTTAAGGACAAGAGTTTCTCTTTATGGCTGAGACCGGTACTGAAAAAAGCCAATACAAAATTGGAGGAAGCAGTAAAGTGTCAGCCAGCTATCAGGGTTTGTGAAAAGCTTGACTGGTTTTATTTGTTTCATTTCTACTAAACACTCTCCAGAACCATCTCCAAACATGTTGGCTTGATGAAGGAGATGTCAAATGATAAACAGTTAAACTTGCCATCCTCATATCAGCACCTGAACCAAAACTACAATGAGGGATCGCCAGAATGACACCTCTGCACGTGTCTCCTCAAAAAGATGAAGCTCTTTTGTAAAAGACAAAACAGTTACAAAAGCTGGGTTGACTGCAGGTTGAAAGGATCCTAGATGAAGATTCTTCTCAGCAAGCCTTTTATGGCAGTGTTTTCTGGGGCTGGGGTCTCCAACCTTGCCAACTTTAAGACTTGTGGACTTCAATTCTCAGAATTCCTCGGCCATCTTTGCTGAGAGTTAAAGTCCACAAGTCTTAAAGTTGCCAAGGTTGAAGACCTCTCTGTTCTGGGGGGGGGGGATTTAAAATGGAATTGGGACGTGAGCCTTACACTTGGTCTTACTTATTTCAATAAAATAAAAAAGGTGAGGTAGATAAGCTCAGCTTCACCAGCAATAGATCTGTGTCTAGGTTTTCTGTTGGCGTTAGGTCTCTTGGAGAAGAGGGCGTAGATACAGTTGTTTGGGGAGGGGAAATAGAGGAAGACTGGATGTAGAACAGCAAGTCCATAGGCCCGGTAGAAAATTTATGAAGTGAAAATGATTGCTTTGTAAATTAATTTGTGACAAAAAGCAGAGATGCCAAAGGAATGAATCCGACTACTAAATATTTATCTAGTACCAATGGTGTGATAAGCATCACATAAAATTCACAAAGGATTAGCAGTTTCCAATACGTAGCAATAGTGTGATGAAGGGGACAGGCAATGGCAGGAAAGCAGTCATTCTAACAAAGCCTGAGTTGGATCAGAAGCTTGAAAGAAAAGGGAAAAATCAATCTAGTAAATAGAGAAAAACCAGTTGATTGAAACAGAGAATGAGTGAGAGCTGATATCTTTCTAGAGGGAGAGCTGAGCTCATAAGGAAAGTAATCTGAAAGTGAAGAATATTAAAAAATAAGGAGTAGGTGCCTCATATTTTATGGAAAACCAATGTAGAACTTTAACAAGACAAACAAGATAATGGTGGCATAAGATGGATATTCTTGGAAAGGTTAATGCTTCTGGTTATAAAAAGCAATGATTCATCCTATTACTAATAGCCCATATAATTGAACAAAAAGCTACATGCTCAATTGTTACATTATTTGTGTACTCGAACAATTAGCACTAGGATTCTGATTTCCCCCCCGCCCTTCAAACTAATGATAAATATATCCGTTGAATAAATATAATTTAACTGTGTAAACTAGTACTGAGTGCATTCATTGCTGACAACATTCAGGTAAAACACTTGCCTTATCTATTGTGCCCTGGTATTATTTCTATCAATATCTAAGGCTAAAAAGGGCCACCTATTTCTGTGCTGATGTGCCTAAAAAAATCTCTCAAGCTGCCTATAATAATCTCCATTATGTATAATGACTATTCTGATAATAGTTTTTAGAAGAGGTAATGGCACAGCTGAATGGTTATTACCTGTCTGTCCATGCTGGAAACAAGATACTGAAACCAGAGGAGACAGTCACATGCTTCTTGTGGCGTAGCTTGAAGAAATAAGAAAATGTTAGCAGAATGCAAGAAACAAACCTGAAGGCACCTTTCAGTTTAAAACTAGCCTACGCTGGAACATGATAAGCTAGTCTGAAATTAATAAAATACTAAATATAGAAAATAATTAAGAGAAAGCAATTCTATGCAAAAAATTTCTTAATAGGAACACAAGTAAGAGAATGAAGAAGTTTACATTTTTGTGTGATTAAGAGTTACATGTTGCTTACACATTATTGACTGGGTTTGAATGTTGGATCCATCATCAAAGTTCTCTGGGTGACTCACAAAAGAAATGGATCTTTTAAAAGGATTGGTTAGCCCTCCACTACGATTTATTCAGATACATTTTAAAATGCTGGATAGTCTTTCTGGGGAACCTCTCCTGAATCATCATTCAACAAATGTTATTTGGAGAAAGTACTTAGATCTAGAAAAGAGTTACGATTTGTACAGCACCAGTGTGAGAACAACTACTTCCTGTTTTATTAGATTGTTATTTTTATATTGCCTTCTTTTCTGAGCTGCCCAAAATCAATTTGGAATTGGATGATGAATGAATCAATCAATCAATTAGTCAATGAAGCAAGTATAACTTTCCCATAAATATTTAGGATTTTAAAAAGTAAAAACAGGATTAGTTCCCAGAAATGCACAGGAAGTCCATCTAGCTGACAAATAAAAATAAATAATGTCTACAAAAATTCTCCTGATGAAAAGTTGCAGCACTTTTGGACCAAATGGAGATATTATGTATAAGATTGCATTGGAAGAATGCTAATGGGAGAGTATATGTGGCCAAACTATCCTTGGTAGTTAGGATTGTGATTGAAATATCAGCCATGACAATGCTGGATCAATAAGCATTTCCAGCATGTAAACATAACCTGTTATAGCACTTGTGACCCCATCTAGAAGAGCTGGGACATCATTTAACCAGATGGATATCCAGTCTATGATATTTTAGGTTTTTTATGAGTTTCATTTAATTTGCTTTTATCCGGTATTTAACCATACTCAAGCACAATCTCATTTCCATTTGATGGGAGGAAAAAAAAGTGAAGCAGGTATTATTTCCATTTTACCTCTCTCACTGATTTCATGTAGATATTAAACAGTGTGGGAGAAAGAGAATTTGACAACACTCTGAATCAGGTCTGTCAGGAGGTTAAACAGTTACACAGCTTATTTTTTTAGAAATAGCCATTCATTTCAGAGGCAATTGGAGTCTAGCAATTATTTTCCGTGCCCAGCACAGAAATATAGTTTACAGCTGAGCACTCCTGCTCTACAGACCCCATGTAGGCCCCAAGCACCCTGTTTCTGAATCTCCTGTACTCCCAATGGCCAAATTTAGTAACAAACAAAATGAAATTCAATGGAGAAAAAAGTACGCTTCTACATCTAGGCAAAAAAAATTCAAAAGCATGGGTATAGAATAGATAGCACCTGGCTCAATAATAGTAACCATGAGAGGGATCTTGGAATGCTAGTGGACAATCATTTAACTATGAGCCAACAGCGTGCTGCAGCAGGCAAAAAAAGCCAACGCAGTTCTAGGCTGCATTAACAGAGGGATAGAACCAAGGTCACGCGAAGTGTTAATACCACTTTATTATACCTTGGTAAGACCACACTTGGAATACTGCATCCAGTTTTAGTTGCCATGATGTAAAAAGATGTTGAGACTATAGAAAGGTTACAGAGAAGAACAAAAATGATGATTAAGGGTCAGGAGGCCAAAACATATAAAGAACGGTTGCTGGAATCGGGTATGCCTAGTTTAATGAAAAGAAGGACTAGGGGTGACATGATAGCAGTGTTCCAATATCTCAGGGGCTACCATAATGAAGAGGGGGTCAACCTATTTTCCAAAGCACCTGAAAGCAGGACAAGAAACAATGGATGGAAACTAATCAAGGAGAAAACTAACCTAGAACAAAGGAGAAATTTCCTGACAGAACAATTAATCAGTGGAACAATTTGCCTCCAGAAGTTGTGCGTGCTCCAAAACTAGAAGTTTTTAAGAAGAGATTGGACAACCATTTGTCTGAAATGGTATAGGATTTCTTGCTTGAGCAGGGTCCAAGGTCCCTTCCAACTCTGTTATTCTGTTAACTGGCCATTTTTTCATCCCCTTGATTCCATTCTCACATCCAATCCAGTGTCTATAATAAGGTGAAAATAAAACAGAGAGGTCTGTGGGATCATTCTTGCTACTCTTCTGTCTCTAATTCCCCCACCTCATAAAAAAAAAGATCAAAATTGAATTGTTTAGATTGGCCTTTTAGCAGGCTACAGAGATCCAGATCTAAGAGAAGCTTGTCCATTGTTATGGTCAGTGGTAGGCAGTAAATTTTTTAACAACTGGTTCTCTGCCGCAATGACTGGCTGGGGGGCATGGCTGAGGGGGTCATGTGACTGAGGGCATGTCACTTGTGTGGGTGGTACCTGTATGGGACAGGCAGGGTTGGGGAAGGAATCTAGGGATCTCCAGTGGGAGGGGCAGGAAGAAAGAAAGATCCAATCTCTCTCTCTCTCTCTCTCTCTCTCTCTCTCTCTCTCTCTCTCTCTCTCTCTCTCTCACACACACACACACACACACACACAGAGAGAGAGAGAGAGAGAGAGAAGAGAGCTTTAGGAAGGCTTAGAAAGTCCACCAGGCCTGGCATGCTGCAGACACCCAGTCTACCTTGATGCAGGTGGCAGCGCAGCTCACATTGTCCTTTCAAAGCCTGCTGTCGGTGACACTGGGCTCCAGCGAGGGCTGGCTTTTTGCCCAGCTTGTCTGGCCAGGGAGAAATGGATGGGAGCCTGGGAAGTAAGCCTCCATCAAGCTAGACCGGGCAGGCTGGCTGTGAGAGGAAGAGAAACAGGGTAGGCTGGACCCAGAGGCTTCCTGGGTCCTCTCATCCCAGAAGCAGTAACCTCACACTCTCCCCTCTCTGCTATCCCCTTTCTTCACACGGGATCACCCAGCAGCAGAGATGGAGAGGGAAAAGGGGACAGTGACGGCTGCTAGCATTCAGGGGAGAGTACCACACGGAAATGGGAGCACAGAGAAACACCATGCCCTTCTCCCTGTCTGTCTCTGATCGTTGCTCTGATCGATCCCATGCAAAGAATGGGACTAGCAGAGAGGGGAAGAGTGTGAGGTTGTTGCTTCTGGGATAAGGAGACCTGGGACACTTCTGGGTCTGGCTCACCGGGCTTCTCTTCCTCTCGCAGCCAGTTTTTGGAGGCCATTTTCAGGCTCTTTTTTTGGTCTGTTTTCAAGCCATTTTTGGACTGAAAAACAGTCTGAAAATGGCCTGGAAAACGGCCTGAAAACAGCCCGAAAACCGGCCTGGTTGTTTGGCCATTTTCAGGCCATTTTTCACCTGAAAAAGTCTGAAAATGGCCCAAAGAATAAGTGGGGGCAGAGCCAGCCAGTGGTCCAATTTGCTGGTTCTCCGAACTGCACAAAATCGGAACAACCAGTTCAAACGAACGGATCCAAACCGGCAGCAGCCCACCTCTGGTTATGGTATGTATTCCAAGTCTATGGAAGGTCAGTAAAAGGTACATTTTTCTGTCTTTTTTCCTATGGTGGTTATCCCACAGAGTAACCAAAGAAATTTTCATTCCAAAAATGACCTGAAACCCAACTGAAATAAATATAACTAATCAGCGCCACAATGAACAATATCTATGTTTTGCTCAGATTTTGGAACATTATAGATTTTCCCCACATACCTTTGCTCATGTAAACATATTCATAGACAGAAAGAGGGACAGAAAATGTGTTTGTGTGTCCAGTACAAAGTTTATTAGATTCATCCAGTTGCTAGGTGATGCATGCGCAGGGCAAGTAATTAGGTCTGCAGTCTGGCTTTAATACATTTTAAGGCTCCAAGGAGAAATTAACCATTAGTTGAGATCTTCTGGCATAATTGCTTGCCATTTCTATTCCAAAAGGGGGTGGAGAGACCATGAACCTCTACATTCTAAAATTAAACTTTATTCTAGAACAGCTTTGAAGCAATTTAAGATAATAAGAAAAAGAGAAACACACTCACCCATGCCATACATATACAAACAAGAAAAAGGGTAAGGCTGTTATCTGAACTCACAGCTAAGCTCTTTGAACCTAAACATAATAAGTATACCATTGATTTTCACGTTGGCTCGAAGTATGACCTAATAAAAACCTAAATAGTCATACATAGTGTTTCAGAAAACAACAATGTCCAACCTTCCAGGAAACATCATTTGATTACAGTACCTTCAAATTATAACATAGCAATTTGTCTTGAAATTATATACCATTTGGGTGTAATTAGTGCCACTGTGCAGTAAATGAAGTTCAATTTTTTATGGCTCTGGTATGAAAAGTTTTTGATGCAAGCATATTAGTACAAAATATAAACATGAGCATTTATTTGTAAACTTGAGTTACCTCCATTAGTACTTGGGCAACCTATGATTTCATAAAAAATATACTCTGCCCTTTTAAAAACAGCAGAATATGTAATAATGAGTGTAACTGTAAGTGTGCATGACATCCATTCCAAAACTGACATAGTCCTTTTTTTCAACTTTTAAGATAAGTCAAGAACCTGGGTAAACTCCACAATACACATTTTACTTCTCATGTAATAAATTTTGATAAATATAATAGATGTATTTAAAATATTATTCTTTGAAAATGTTTTTCAAAATATGTATGTTGTCTCTTATAACAGTTAGTTATTTTCTTACATCATTTCCACTTCCTTTAATTAATAAATACATATTGAGCTGGGGTTTCAGCTATTTTTCTTCCAGCATCTGACTAACATATCAATGGTGTCTTTTCTAAATAATGAAGAAAAGTCTTGTACATTTTTGAGGCCATTCAGTGCTATAAATTGACATAAGTAATTCTATCACCAGTAATCAATATTTAGAAAAACCCATTGATGTTTGAGATAGAGTTTGAGGTTTTTTTTTCTGTTTGATCTATTATTAGTTATTTTAAGACTTCCATACTAAGCAATATACTGTACTTGGGTATAGATTTTAACATATGAAGAGTTGTGAGTTTTCATCTTCTACCAGGTGATGCTGGAGATGTCAATGAACTACATATCTCCATACTCCCTATGGTCTGTAATAAGGAGTCTTCTTGTACACAGATGAATTTTCAAGCTACAAACATAAATGACTGGCTGTTAAATGGTATTATAGTTCACCTTCACAAAATGGAGAAATTGTTCATCATTGTTCCTATGTTCAGTTACTATGTATATAAAGCTTTAGATGAGTAGAAATAGGAACATGTAATTTTATTACCACTGCAGTTATTTTGCATGCTATATTTCCTATTGTTTCTTAAGGAGTCCATATGGTTCATATCTGAAGGCAAAAAATGCTTCAAAGAGAAGTGACACTGTCTAAAGTCTTTTTTTTCCCCCTGGCATCATGCAACTGGCCTTCCATAGCTGTAGCACAGTCCTGGGAAAAACACCTCCAATATAGAGAATCGTAGCTGGGCTCTGAAGTTATTTCTTTGCCTCTGAATTTGAGATGCTACATGGTTCAAAGGTTTGCACCTGATTCAAGGGTTCAATTAAAATGATTAATTGATTCATCATCTTGAGTAAGAAGATATAGTTAGAATAGAACATTTCCTAACATTCCATGTAAATTGGTCCAGGTTCTTATTTCCAGATATTTATATTTGGTTCCATGAAATACATCAAATGCATCAATATTGTAACTGATATTGTATTGCAGTGGTTCCTCACCTGTGGTCTGTGGACCCCTGGGGGGCTGTGATATCATGATTTAAATCTTGACTTAAATCTTGGTGGTCTGTGGCCATGGTGCATGGCCACAAAAGGTATTTAAAGAATCCTTGGTGAAGAAAAGGTTGAAAACCACTATTGTATTGCATTCCATCCCTTCTGGAGTCCTACCTACAGCTGATCTTTCTATCCTACAGATCCTACAGATATCACACTCAAAAATAATCAATGATATATTTGCTTTTCTTTGCACTCCCTATAATCTTGAACAAGAAAGCAGAAACCATACAAGAGCTCATAACAGTTAACAAGAATGGCTATCAAGAAGTAGCCCTTAGTTGTACAAATTAGAGGAATTATGGAAGGCAGCTGAGATACAGAAGGACAATCTGTTTAGTTTCAGCCAATCAGCCACCACACATCCAACCTTCACTTTCCCATCAAAAGGTTGCAATTGTTTTTAACTTCAAGAAGTCTCAGAGTTTGCATCACCTTGTTAATCTGTCATTTCTCAGTAATATTTTTTGTGCACCAATCCTGTTGGCATACATCACCTGAGTTTACTATTAGAGGCCATTGTAGTGAATTTTCTTTTTCACTATTAAATAGGCTGAAAAAGAAGTTGAAAATCAAAATGCTTTAACACCAAAATCCTGTACAACCTTTTCCAAAAGTAAATCCGATTAGTATTAAAGGGTCTCATTTTTTATTAGATATACACCGGATTACATTGTATAAATACTTTGGGGGGGTTGATTATGGAAGTTCAGCTCAAGATGAAGAGTGGGGATACAGACTTAGTGCAATTGAAAATACAGGTCTTTGAGTTCGTTTGCTCTGTAAAGTCTGTCACATCTAAAAGATGGACACAAAAGACACCATGTTCATTTTCTGTTCCTTATCTCCCTGATTTCTTAGCTTTAAAGTAAATCTATCTTTAGTGGCATATAAACTCATTTTATTAGGATTAGCTTAGACCAAGTAAAATCCATTTCCCAAAAGATGAACACAAAGGCACTGTTATTTCCACAAATATTTAAGAGGCTAAATTCCTGATGTTTAGATTTATGCCATATTCTTATTAATACTTTTGCAATTGTTTTATATTCATGGTAATATTTTCCTAGTGTTTTCAGCCACTTAATCCCCATTCTTCAACCTCAAAGGAGTAAAATAAAAGAAGTAAGAAAATAAAACTATAGTCATTAACTATCCCTAGAGTTTGGAATTCTTCATCAAAGGAATATATACAGACAGTCCTCAATATACGACCATAATGGAGCCTGTCCAATACAGTCATATGTTATAATAGTTGTAAAAAGATTGATTTTACTACCTTTTTGCAATAGTCTTATGCAACACCATAGTCATTAGATGAATCAATGGTTTGCTTCAGGTGTGACCTTGCTGAAAATCATGGAAGTAAATGCCAGTTTTCAGTAAAACATGTAAAACATGGTCATGTGACTGTGGGACACTGCAAATGCCTGCAATTGTGGCCATGTTGCCAAGCACCTGAAGTTCAGTCACATGACTGTGGAGAGGGCCTGACTATTGGAACTTCAAAACTGGGTCATACCTTTTTTTGATCAGTCATAATTTCAAACAGTCATTAAGCAACCAGTTGTAATTTAAGGATTAGCAGTAGAGCAGTGCAGCTCAAGACCAGCCTTGACCAAGAAATGTAAGAACAATTAAGAGAACCATTAAGATGAAAGAAATGACAACTCAGTTCAAGGAGAGCAGGGGGCATGAGAAAGGGACTCAACATAACTCTTTCTTGATTCTATTTGGTATTAATAGGGACAGGCAAAAACTCAGCCAAGCTTTCAACCTTCTGTTATTATAACTTACCTCAGAGGTAGGGAATGATGGCCCCTTTGTGACTTGTGGACTTCAACTCCCAGAATTCCTGAGCCAGCATGACTGGCTCAGGAATTCTGGGAGTTAAAGTCTACAAGCCATGAAAGGGCCATCATTCCCCACCCCTGCCCTACAACAATAACAATAATAACAATAGTGTCTGTTTCCTGACCTGCCATTCTTGGAGCACATTAGGTTGCTCTAGAAAGTGAAAAACATTCCCAAAGTAAGTAAAGTTAGTCCACTTGTCACCAAGAGTTGGAGACTGACTTAAGAGCATTCTAAAAGCCTTTTCGTGCGGACGGAATTGCTATAACATTTGGTTCTTTTTCATTACATGAAACGGGGTTGGGGTGAAGGTGAAAAGGCTTAGATACAATTTGTCAACAGTTCAGGAATAATATTTGTGAGTTAAACAGTCTCAGAGATTTTTTAATTGTTAAATCATTCATCAAGTGTTAAGCAGCTTACTAGTGTAAGAACGGCAATGTTATCACTTAATAACTGTTTTGTACATGGCCTTTGTTAATAAGTAATTATCACAGCCTGTTCTTTTCACATTTCTTTCTTTTGACTTAGCTGTTTTAAATCTCTATCCACTCATTCCGCCAATATGTGAATGAATCGTAATTTAAAATAACATGTTGATATTCTACTGAAATTATCTGTGCTACATAAAACTTGATGCCATAAGAAATGTTTTGGTGTTAACGGTGCCCATGCCACCGCATTGCATCTGCAATTACAAGAATGACATTTTTGCAGTGAACGTAACATGGATCTTATTGATATTGTTTTGTCCATTCTTCATTGGTATCAATTTGCATTATTTTCTGAAAGTTTATCCAATGGCCTGTAACAGTTTTAGCTTATCTCAGTGACAGAACATCTAAACCAGAAAAGAAGCAAAATCACTGTTATTTTTTAGTACATGTTTAGATAGAACACCTTGCAGAAAAATGATACTTTAGATAGGCTTTACCATGTTTGGTAGCTCCTCTACTGAGGGATGGTACAGAATGGTACATTGTGATGAATGTAAAATGGCAGTCAGGCCATGAGTGCTGTCCTTAAACTGGAGTTCCCCTTCAACTCGCACAATCCCTCTGATCCATATTTGCTAGATATAGTAGTGAGAATTAAAATCTTACCCACGTGGAAAGCAGCAGATTAGAGAAATCTGGCTTAACAAAATGCAATTTTTTTAAAGAAAAGAAAAACACACAGCTAATGCCCAACAATGTTGCAAGGTGGCAGACACCATATTCTGAAGCAAGCACTCTCTGAAGTACAAGTTGTAACTTTAACACAGGGATGTCTAACTCGCGTTATCACGGCGGTGTCATGTGATGTATTGGGACTTATTTTCCCTTCGCTAAAATGGGTGTGGGCATAGTTAGCACATGATGCAACCGGTCCATGGGCAGGGAATTTTATAGCCCTGCTTTAACAGAATTTTCTCAAAGTACATCTCTCTCCCATCCTTGCCTTTACAGCCCAAGTCACTAGGGATGGTCCCTCCTGAGTTTGCCATATCCACATTCTTTCTGGGGGCTAAGCTGCTTCTTATTCAACCATTCTACTGACTGTAGCTCTTTGCCCTGATTTTCATACCATTAACAATGTGTATCTATTAATAAATAAATAAATTTAGCAAAGCCAACATATGAATACATGAGATTCAATAAATTAGTTTATTGAATAATTTCCCTTTTTAAAAATTCAATAGGTATACTGCCCAACTCTCAACAATTTTGATAGATTACAAAAAAAGAAAAAAGAAAAATTATAAAATAAATCCATAAATCAAATTGCCAAGAGAAACTAAGAGAAAAATATAAATAAGTATGGTAAGGAGGAAGGCAATGACAGTATTAGTTGATGGCATTTTATAGCATTTTAGACATATCCCACATTATTATATATCACCATATTTTGTAGCACCATTTCAGAGCTTCCGCCTGTCTTTGAACTCTGTGGGTTCAAATGTTGTCATTGTCTTTTTCACAAATAATTTACCAAAATTTACAAATATCTCCACAGACGTGAAATGTAAGGCATTTTTTTCATACTCAGATTTTTAGGAAAACCAAACTGAATCATCTACCCAAACAGGTTCTTTGACATCTAAAAGTCTTTGATTTAATCTCAGTATGTATCACTGAATTATTTTTTTATTCTGCAAAATTGTCATCCTTAATAGCTTCATGGCAAGCAGTTGCAATATGGCCTTTCCATGCTGCATTGATTGAATTTGGCCAGTGAAAAGGAGTAAAATATTTTTCATTTCATTTGGAAATGCTAACACCAAACTCCTTGCATACACAAACATTTCTTAACAAACAGGACAATGAACTTGAATTTAACAAAATAAGAATATCAAAGGAAATAAAATTGACTGATTTGTTCAGTAATATTTTAAGCCCAATAAGAGATTTCTTTATTCTTCCTGATTCTCATGTATTTCAATTAAACCACACACTTGGTAATCTTGATTCACAGTGTTTAAATTTCTTTTTTATATTTTTCTTATACCTCTGTCAGTCTTCACTAAATGGAAAAGACCTGAATTACTTAGGTAAAGTCACAAGAAATCCAAGAATTTATAATAATATTTATTGAAGAATGTTAGGAATCTCTATCTCAAAGAATTTCAGCATTCTAATTAAATATATAACTGGTTATATATACATTATATTCAACCCTTCATGTGTTTCTTTTTTTCTTCCTCCCTATGAAACACACAATTTGGTTCTCTCTTTCTGATCTCTCCTTTGTTTTGAACAACCATCAGATTTTCTCTAGTTTTCTTCTTCACTTCAGTTAGTTTGAGAACTAACTTCCACAGTCTACTGGTTTTTTATCTTTCCAGCAGGTGAAAGATAGAAATTACTAATCAGTAGCCCCTTGTTCTTAATTTCTGACTTATACCAAGATTAAAACAGATGAGGTATAACTATAGGAACATAGACGCATGATATATTTTTATCTGCAATGATTAAAAAAAAATAGAAACATTCTTTATTTCACAATTGTCATACTGCAGCTTTTTTAAAATCAAATTTCTCTATTCTATTTCTATATTATTTGACTTTGTGGTAATATCACATAGAGTCTGTATTTCAATTATTTAAAATAGTTCAACTAGAATTTTTTAACAATCTGCAAATAAGATGGATTTTTTTCGGGTTTTAAAAAGGATAGCCTTCGAATCAGTGGCTGAATTTCTAAACCCAGTTTGACGTTGTTATTCCTTACCAGTTTAGTTTAGACTGATTTAGTTAGATCTGAACCAACCTTCCATACTTCTAAATCTGTTTTTTTTTTATTACAGTACAGGTTTCAAATACTTTTTTCAAAATGCATTTATGTTTCAATATTCTAGATTGTTCTGATTTAAATAGATTTTCGCTGCAAAACTGCTACATGAGTAATTTTCATTAAACACCATTACTCTTTCTACTCTGTAAACATTGCATATTATGAACTCATAAGTATGTAATGTAAGCTTCTGTCCAGCCACAAATATATTTAAGTCCATTTAAAGTTCCCTAATCTTGTTTTGATAACAGAACATTTCTGTTTGATATTATATCTCAGAAACTGAAGTAAAGTACTCACTGCCACCGTCTGTTCCATTTGCACTTTAAATAAAACCAACTTTGTCACCACCTTCTGCAGATCAAAGGCACATTCGTCATCATTTTGTCTACACACTTGCAAATCTGACACTCACAACAACACTTGCAGCCAATCATACACATTCAGAACTAACCAATAAAAACATACGTCAAACAAGATTCAGTTTCCTAATTTCAAACTTGCTGGTAGCGGAGTTCACTGTCTCTCAAAACAACAAGCATTTCAACGCACAATAGTTGTCAACTTCTCTCTCCCTTCCTCTTCTCTCTCTTCTCTCTCTTTTTCACCCTCTATGTGTATAGAAATAGAAATAGCTAGATATAGATATTTTAGTATATACTACCATATTAAAACTCCCCTGCTTGTCTGAGTGTAACTCTTAACTACGTGAAATGGTACACCACAGGGCAATAGTTTTTGAACCAAGGTACCACAAATGGGCTAACTTACAAAATACATCCAAAATCTAGAATCACTGACTCCAGTGGACGTGAAATTTGATAAATTTCATAAAACTTGTTTTTTGGAACAAATTTTATTAATTTTTTTTTAAAACACATAGACAAGCAAACAAAACATAGCATGTAGTAACATAAAATATCTTTTTCTAAAAAACACATAGAATTTCTTATTTAAAGAGCAAAATAATTCCAACTTATCACATTTCTATACAAACACAATTTAATATATATATTTATCTTATCTGTTCAACTTCATATCCTTTCCCAACTTCTCTTTACTGCTCCCTTTCCTTCTGTTTAATTGTATTTCTTTTACCTTAAATTATGTATATTCATTATATATAATTTCATTAGTTCTCTTCCAACATCCTTTCAAACATAAACAAACATTACACAAAACATAAATACATAAAACTTCTTTTTGGGAAGTGGCTTACCCCGGGTTAAATCTTTTTGTACAGACATAAATCAAATTCGTGCTCACATAATATACTATTTCATATCTTAATTAACATTCTATATTTTCTATATATTTTCTCTCTTCTATTCATTCTTTTAATTCTATTTTATTTATTTCATCTCAATTTAAATAATTATACTTGCATCTTTTGTCCGTTCTCTTTCAATCATCTATTTTTCCTTCCTTTCTAATACAATATTTTCCCTGTAACCACTGGTTGAAGTATGACAACTTTTTATCTTTCCCCTAAATTTTACACTTAAAATAATACATACTTTCCATACTGATTCTGCTTCGTACATTCTAAGTACTACATTTCAAAATAATAAGACAAGCAAATAATATTAAATTTAGTAAGTAATAATAAAACCAAAAAGAAGGGATGTTGAGTTTATAATATAATAAAAACAATATTTCATAGTAAATTAAACTCTATTATCAAATCTTAAACATTTTCAAGCTTCTCTTTAATGCATTATTAATTCATTTAATATTTTAATTTTCTAATTCAATTTCAAATACTAATATCTACCATACAATCTTATGTACTTTTGCAGAATCATTTTTATAAAATTATATCTTACCCCTTATCTCTAAAAAAACACTTGTTTTTTGACATCTTGTTTAAGGCTTCCGGTTTTGCAAGGCTTTGGCGGTGGCAGGAATTCGCGATCCTCCGCGATTCCTGCTGCGCTCGCTGCCGAGGTTCCTCCGATCTGAACGGATCCGGAGGATAGGGCTGCCCTGTAGAGGCAGCCAAAGAGAGAGGGGATCCGGATTTGGGTTTGGGGGTATCACAAACCCCCTCCTCAGCCGGCAAAACCCCTTTTTCCCAAGGCAGTGGAGCGGCGGTCAGCAATGGTCACCACAAAGAAGCCTGCAGTCGGGTAAGATTTGTGCTGGAGGAAGCAGGTGAAGGTGAAAGTTATGGCTGAACCGGGACTATAAGAAATCTCTAAATACCCTGGAAACTAAATCGTTCAAAGGATACATTGTTTCCCAAGGAACATTATAAAAGCGGCAAAAAAAAGCTGAAAGGGAAAGTTACTTTCTTTTACTCTCCCTTCCCACAGAAACAGCAGTTGGAAATCTGGAAAACCTGCTTGGGCATAGAAGGTAAACTTGAAATTTAAAGCCAAGGGGATAAAGGATTTCTGGACATTGGAATTAAAAACTTAAAATTCTTTTTATTTGTTATAAGTGGAAGGGAAGAGGTAAAGATTTATTTTAAGACTGTATTGAAGGAGACTGCTTTGAGTTTATAAGATCAGAAATAAAAGGTATTACGACTTCTAGAAGATTACTTTGGAACTGGGTATTTGAATTCTACCCTAGGAAGAGAAAATATAGAAAGAAGAAAGTGCTAAATGGAACTGTTTGTTTTGATTTGGTTTGCTTTGTGACTTTGGGATCTTTGTGAACTATTTCTTGAAAGATTAAAGATATTTGGGTTGTTTTTAAAAAAGGGAAAAATGGCATTATCTTTTGAAGATTTACAAATGGAATTTCAAAAATTGAAAGAAGAGGAACAGGAAGACATGGGCTCTTCTGGATCTATTTTTCACTTTTTAGAAATGGCAATTTCTACCTATCAAGAAATACAACAGCGACAGGAAGACTGGGACCAAGAAGAAGAAGAAGAAGCCATCTTTAATGGACAGATACTTTTAGTGGAGGAAGAAAAGCGTAAGGGGGTAAAGAAATGGTGAATTCAGGACTTAAAAAAGCAACCAAGAAAAAGAAAAATAAGATGAAAAATCTGATATGATGTCAGAAAGCAACAGAAAAGAGAAATACAACAGAGAGGGAAGATTAAGAGAGTGAAACTTGAGAGATGGGGGGTCAAAAAGTTAGAATTGATAAGAAAAGAAGGGAAAAAGGAAACAGAAGTCAAAACTTTTTATGACATAAAAAGTATCATAAAATATTTTATGACATAATACAAAATGTCATAAAACATTTCCTGTGGTCAACTCCTGAGTTTTTAATTGTACTATATTGTTTAACTCACACTATTTTCAAGGCAGATACATCCCAGATTATCTCCCAAATGTTTAAGACTTTGTCTAGTGAAGGCAGTACAATAGAAGCTCTACCAATGTTGAAGACATTGAGGAATCTAATAATGATATATTTCCAAAATGATGATCCAGTGTGTGTGTGTGTGTGTATTATTTTTCAATTTTATAAATGCATTCTTCCTGGTAATGAACTAGTCACAAGGGAAGTTTGAGTTTTAAAATTATTACCAAATGCAGAGATGTCTCAAGATCCTTCCTGTATCACATCATTAGTCTTTGTGAAACATATTAACTCAGATCCAAAATTCTATTTTATTCCTTTTTCATGGTTTCTATTCAAAAATGGAGTGAATGAATGGGGAAAAAAAACTTAAAATGGAGGGCAGTGTCAGGCAATTGAGAGAAAATGCAAACAGGTTGCTCCCTAAAGCAAGGAAATTGAGTGTGGAAGGTTGCCAAGAAGCTAAGCATTATGGGTTTCGCAACAATAACTAGTATTATGGAATGGGCAAAGATTTTTTCTTTAAAGCTGCTTACAGGTTTGATATTTCAACTTTTGACAGGTTGACAATAATTTGCAGAGACTTCATGGAATCACTGTGTGGTAGAGCTCACACAATATTTTGACAAAACTATTTTGTTTTTCATTTTGTTTGTATTTCCGGGAAAGCTATTATAAATTCTCGCTCCAACTAAACAGTCTGAAAAATACATTAATCTTCTCTGAGCCTGGTTGTTTGCTTGCAGATGTTTCATTACCCAACTAGATAACATAATCAGTATGAGTGAGTGTTGGGTTTGTACAGTACAGTAGCTTGGTCTTCCATTGTTGATAGAGGTGTAACTTTCTCTCTTGCCATTCTTTAATTGGGGTATTATTTTCTGCATGAATATTTGTCAGGGTTAATCCTTGCTTATCTGCATGTCAGCTGCTGGAGGGAATGTGTTCTGGCCTTTTTGTTTCCTTCTTCCATTTTTATGTTGTGTCTGTTTTGTCAATGGAATTATATCAAGGCTCTGACTGGAATAGCCAGCCTATGGCAGGCTACAAATAACCCACTGTGTGTCTGTTTTTGGCTGTATAGATACAATAGACATAATTGGAGGATAATGGAACCTGTGATTCCACAAATCTATACAGTCTCAAATGGGGAAAAGGTAATCTAGGTTATTTTTACTGATTTTTTTTAAAATGAGGGCATGCTACATATCTTCCTTATCCATGAAAAACAATACAATTTTAATGAGAGAGAGAGAGAGAGAGAGAGAGAGAGAGAGAGAGAGAGAGAGAGAGAGAGAGAGAGAGAGAGAGAGAGAGTATTGTATAGTTATATACAATACCATTATAGCTATACACTGTATAGTTATATTGTATTTTTTTCTTTAAAGCTGCTTACAGGTTTGATATTTCAACTTTTGACAGGTTGGCAATAAATGGGTAAGATATTCTTCTAGATCAAGATTTACAGGGAGAAGACAGAGTTTCTTCATAGTGTAAGTACTTTTTCCAGGTCTAGTAAAACAGATAAGTTTACCTGTAAAGTATTTTCCCAGTGACCAAAAATGTAAGAAAAAAAAAGTTTTCTTCTATGCTACAACATTATGCAGAGTGACCAAAAGAGAATTTTAAGAGCTATACTGAATAAATAGGCATAATTTCCTTTTGAGTCCATATTGGGATTGTGTTTGCTGATTAATTAATAAATTATCACCAATTAAAGTCCATTCTTTCCTGCACAGAATTAGAAATCTATTAGTCAGTATAATCTATTGGCCACTAAATTTATGAGAGGAAGTAATAAATAAAATGATAAAATATAAAATAATAGATAAAACAAAATAATAGATAAAATAAAATAAATATACTAACTAAGGAAATATATGGGCTAGAGTTTCATGGCCTTCCAAGGCAAAGGGACAGGTGTGTACTGCAGATTCAGAGAATAAGACTTTAAAGCAAACTAAAGAAAATTGCTTTACAATGCATTGGGCAGGTAATATTACATATACCATATAATACCATATAACATCTGAGAAACTGGTTTAGTTTTACTGAGTTTTATACCAGTACCTTTGTCTCTTCTTGTGTAAAGAGAAGTCAATGAGGCTTTGGTTCCAAATTTTACTTGCTCATAGAAATTTCACTTGTTCTGAGAATGACTTAATTAGCTTCCTACTGTTAGACTAGAACTCTAATATCTTCATGAAAGTGCCATTTTTTTCAGATGCCATTACCCTGTGCAGGAAACTTATTTATTTATTCGTCTTTATTATTTTCACAGATAACTCAACGTAGTGATCATATCCAATATATCTTCCTCCTCCTATTTTCTTCACAACAAGATCCTCAATGGGGTGTTAGAGAGTGACTGACCCAAAGTCACCTGCCTGGCTTTCATGACTAAGGCAGGACTTGAACTCACAATTTCCTGCTTTCTAACCCAGGGGTGGAATTCAGCAGGTTCTGACCAGTTCTAGAGAACTGGTAGCGGAAATTTTGAGTAGTTCAGAGAAACGGCAAATACCACCTCTGACTGGAGATTTTACAGTATCCTTCCCCTGACACGCCCACCAAGCCACGCCCACAGAACCGGTAGTAAAAAATTTGAATCCCACCATTGTTCTAACCTGATCTCTTAACCACAAGACCAAACTGGCTCTCCAGATAGTTGAATACTTAGTATTGCTCCAGTATATGCGGTAATTCAATTTACTCCTCACCAGTCACTGACTCAGATATATTTTATGTATATACATACATGCATCAATATACTTCCTAGCAGCTTAGCATTTAATAACCATCCTATGTAGTACCTTACTCATAAAGTAGCTATATAATCCTGCTATTAATTTTAAATTTTATTTTACTAGTAGTTTTTTTAATTAGTATTCTGTGACTTACCTTTATAGCTTTGTGGTGAACTATTTTCTTTCATTCTACTGATGTTAGAAATGTTTATGCTTTTTAATTTGAACCCTGTATCTTTTAATAACAATTATATAAACTGTTGGTCAATGACCATCACAAAAAAGATTAAATACATGAAAGAATACAGCTATTGTCCAATGGTAATTTTTTTCTCAATTAAAAAAGTAAACGTGTTCTAAAATGAGCTCTTGTGGCAATAAAGCAAATTATACATATTGAAACATCTAGATAGAACTATATTTAGGATTTTGCTAAAACCTCCTCTTAGTTTGGTTCATTTTTTTCTCTTCCTAGAGTGTTGACTTATAGTTAATATCTCACTCTCTATTTAAAGCTATCTTAAAATATAATATAACTTATATTTATGCGAAAGGGTGGAATTATCCAAGATCCCTGCATTTTATAGGAGATTATGAATCATGCTAGATCTAAAAATAGAAATCAGTGTGATAGTGTATTTGATTAATGCTACCTGGTCAATATAGTTAAAGTTTCACTGATCTCAAAAGAGAAATGCATAAAATAGGGGTGGAAAACTTTGCACGTGATTCTCACATTCCCTTCTTTTCATATTTGTTACTATTTTTTTAGTTATTTTTCTTCTAATCCACTCTTCCCCAACCTGGAATTCTTCAGGCATGTTAGAAATAAGGTAGGAAATTTGCGGACTGATAAGGCTATTTTTCGTTTGAGTATTTATTTGTTTATTTATTTATTTATTTATTTAAAACATTTATATGGCTGCTCTAACTCTGGGTGGCTCCCAATCAACAGATAAAACAATGTAGAAAACCATAGCAAAACTACAAAACTAAACACATGAAGACATTAAAAGCAAAAACCTGCTGCTAAGCCAAACTCCTAATAGGCAATAATCCAATCTGATCCCAACAATTTGGCTGTGGGGGGTGGGGGGAAGAGTCATCCTTTCAAAGCTTTACAGAAGGCTTGGAGGGTGGAGGAGTGCTGAAACTTCAGGGGGCAAAGTGTCCTATAGTATAGGGCAGAGGCTGCCACAGAAAAGGCACACTACCTAGCTCCCATCAGATGGCAATATTTAGGGCGTGGGGCTAGGAGCATATCCAATCTAACTGATTTGGTAGGCAAGTAGATGTCCTCAGAGAAAGGTGATCCTGCAAACCTGTGCCATACAAGGCTTTAAAAGTCATGGTTAGTACCTTGAAAGAAACTGAAAACCAGTGTAGTTCAAACAACAGAGGTGTTTCATGGAGAAACCTGGTGGGGGGTGGACATTACTTTGGATGCTGCTGCATTATGGACCAGTTGACGTTTCTGGTTGGCCTTCAAGGGCAACTGCATGTAATGTGCATTGCAGTAATCCAAAACAGGAAATGACCAAAGCATGAATGACCATGAGCAAAGCTGCCTTGTCCAGGAAAAAGTTCAATTGGCACATTAGACAAATCTGTGCAAAGCCCACCCAGGTCATGGCTGCCACCCATTCCTCTAGCAGGAACCACAAGTCCAGATTATGCATCAGCTCAGTCCAGAGAAGTGCCATTCCATCCAGAGTCAAAGATGAAGTATCCTCTGGGCTGGGTAGGGGAGGCAAAACCCATAACCCTCTGTTTTATCAAGGTTTAGTTGAAGCCAATTCCTTCCCATTCAGAGTCAGACACTCATCCAGCAAGACCTTTGTCTGGCTAGGGGTGGAGCATATTGATGATACTGAACTGTTAATCTTGCCTCCCCCTGAACTTTTACTCTCTGTTGAAAGAAGAAATATTTTGGATCCTCCCAAATCAAATGTTTGCCTAAAGTCTTGAATTAATTTTATCTGGTTTCTTTAGGAATGGAGAAAGAATGTTATCCTGTCTGCCTCAGGCAGCAGAGTTTCTTGAGCCAGCACTGTTAAACTATTCCTATTGTGCAGTTTTATATGTTTTTCCTATAAATAAAACATGTCTTATATCCTGAAAGATTTTACCTGTTTATCTGTATGTATGTCATTCCTTTTCATATTTATTTTATTTTAAACCCTGGCATCTTAGAGTTACTATTTTATCTGTTAGAATACTATCCTAAATTCAAACAAAATCTGCATTAGCCATATTATTCAGGCTAAAGAGATTCAGATGCCTTTCTGAATAAAGTTACTGAATCCCACCTATTGTTTTAATCATGAGAGATAGTCACACTTCTTTATTAAACAATCCCCTTTGCTTCGTGCTGGCCAATCATTTAATTCTGTAGAAGAATTCAATTTATTGGACCATGTATGCTGGATTTTTAAAGCATTTCACTGTAATATATATGTTACCTTTAAGTATGATGCTTGAAATATAATAAAGAGGGGAGGAGTTATAGTATGTCCATTGGCATTAAATTGTGCCATTTTAGGAAAAATTAAAAGTTCTATACTTAAAGATAGCTTTATTGAGTTTATTTATTAAAATATTTACAGACTGCCCACTGTCCTTAGGCACATAGGATGGACCCATCCACTACATGGACCCATCCACTACATTAACAATAAAGTAAAATAAATAGTAGCCGAAACATCTCAGCAACAAGAGCTGTTTATGTATCACATTTTCTCTAATTAAATGCAAAGTGTTAATTGGATTGTATACGTTTGAATGTGAATCAAGTTAGAGTGGCCTATTCTCTCACATTGCAATACTTTTTCTAAAGCAATTCTAACCCATGACATTGCTTCTTTCTGGAAGCCATTTAGGACTATGTAGGAAATGAAATTGCAGTTGAAAATATTTTTGCCACTCACTTAACCAATGTTTTGGGCAGGGAGCAGGAAAGCAAGGGGAAGATGTAAGGGTTGAATGTTTCATTAGCTTCTAGAGTTGAGGATGCTTTATTGATTTAACAGGCCATCACTGGATCCAACTCAAGTTTATTAAATGCTCAGTAGCTTAGGATGAAATGGCTTCCCAGGAAAGCAACCAGCCATTGAATGGGAGAAGACATATCAGGAACTGCAGCCATTTGGCACTGGGACTGCTCCTAGAATGGAACAAAGAAGTGGAAACCTTCTAATCTTAAACAATTAAGAAGATTCAGGTAAAAAAAATAGCAGTTTTGAATCATAGCTGGAAAACATGGGCATGAGAGCTCTGAGCTATGGGCTAAAAGTAGGAAGAAGACAATGCAAAACAATGCAAAACAATTTGGCTTCAGAAAAAAAACTATCCTGTAATCTGCAATTCTTACACTGCAAAAACATATGGACTACATAACTCGGTCAGGGCAAAGCAATAGCAATTTACGTAGACTTCTGTAAAGCCTTTGATTCAGTGGTACACGACAAACTACTACTAAAACTAAAATCTTATGGTATCTCTGGACACCTGCATAACTGGATAGAAGCATTCTTGTCAAACGGACAACAAATGGTCAAAATTGGGAGCGTCCTATCAAATTCTGTACCTGTCAACAGTGGTGTCCCCCAAGGCAGTGTTCTAGGACCAACTCTCTTCATACTCTACATAAATGACCTCTGTGATCATATTAAGAGCAACTGTATTCTTTTCACTGATGATGTAAAGCTATTCAACACCACAGACAATACTGCTACACTTCAAAAAGACCTCGACTATGTATCAGAATGGTCAAACAAATGGCAACTTCAAATCTCAACAAATAAATGCTCTGTCTTACATATTGGCAAAAAAAATCAGAAAATAAAATACAAGCTGAATAGTCAAGACCTTGTTGATGATCCAAACTCTGTCAAGGATCTTGGAGTACTCATCTCTAATAATCTAAGTGCTAGAGCCCACTCTAACTACATAGCCAAAAAGGCATTAAGAGTTGTTAACTTAATCCTGCGTAGCTTTTCTCCGGTAATATAACACTACTAACTAGAACATACAAAACATTTGCTAGACCAATATTTGAATACATCTCATCGGTCTGGAACCCGAATTACGTATCTGATATTAATACAGTTGAGAAAGTCCAGAAATATTTCACAAGAAGAGTTTTCCACTCCTCTATTCATTGCAGAATACCTTATGCCACCAGACTTGAAATTCTAGACCTAGACAACCTAGAACTACGCCGCCTTCGGTCCGATATAAGTATAGTACATAAAATTATATATTGCAATGTCCTACCGGTCAATGAATACTTCAGCTTCAACAATAACAATACAAGAGCACACAATAGATACAAACTCAAGGTAAACCGTACCAAACTTGATTGCTGGAAATACGACTTCATCAACAGAGTGGTCAATGTCTGGAATACTCTACCTGACTCTGTGGTTTCTTCTCCAAACCCCAAAAACTTTAACTTTAAACTGTCTACTATTGACCTCACCCCTTTCCTAAGACGTCTATAAGGGACGTGCATAAGCGCACCAACGTGCCTACTGTCCCTGTCCTATTGTTTCTTTTTTTTCTTATATGTATCCATTTCATGTATTCATAACCATGCTTATACTTATACCTGTTATCTTATAATCACTTGACAAAATAAAATAAATAAATAAATAAATAAATAAATAAATAAAATACCATCCATTTCTATACCAAGAAAGTGGTAAGTGGCCTGTACAGGTTATGGGCTAATCAGAAAGTATGACTTTGCCCTTGGATTATTTGTTGTTAAATATCTGGCTAATTCTCTAGAAACTGATAGACTCTCCTGGAGTCATTTCGTTTATCTGCCAATGGAAACAACTAAAAGAAAAAAGGTCCAGTCTTTGAATCATTCATTGTGTTTTTCTCTAGGATGTTATCTGCGGGGAGGAAAATTTCACTGTAGATCAGGATGTTGCTGAATACAACTCTTTCTCTCATAACCCTGCCTAACTAGTCACCATTCTTCACAAACTCTTTGTAAAGGAGTTTGAAATCAGTTGAAAATCCTTTTGTATTTGGTCTTGCTGCTTTTTCTTTGGCAACTTAAACCTTTGTAAAAGTCTCTTTTCTTTCTGGAATGTGGAGTTTTTCAAGCTCTCTTGTTACTACACCACTGAATACTTGTTATGTTTTGAGAGCTGCAAACTATTGTACCTGATAAGAAACCCTGTTCCCTGTAAAAGACTTGCTTCTATGAATATTCTTTTTCTGCAGCTCAGCTCTCACCGTGTAGAGAATGACATTTTGCTTGAATTTCTGCCAGTTTTCAGTTGATTTGCCAGGTACTTTCAAGGCTTTGGGAACTCATGAATGATGCTTTTTGTTCATAGAGTGGCAGCTCATTAGATGGTGCTCACCTGATGTTACTGAAGGAAAATCCTCCAAGTAGTGTGTATATATATATACCGTGTTTCTCCAACAATACGACCTCCCCCAATAGGAAAACCCAGCATGTTTTCTAGGCATAAAATCAAATTAAGCCCCTCCCCCCAAATTTAGGCCTATTTTAAAACATGCAAAATGGGGGGAAGGGCAGGGGGACTTGCCGTTAGAAGCGCCCCGCGGGCAGCAATTCCTCGCCACCAGCTGCTCCTAATGGGTGATCATGGCAGAGCGCGGAGAGCTCCCTACTCCTATCAAGCACCTTTGCGGCAGATCCAAGACCTTCAGCGGCCGCCGCTGTTGATTTCCCTTCTGCCCATGCCACTGCCATGTTTGGAGCTGCCACTTCCATATTTGGAGCACCACTGCTATTTGGAGCACCGCTGCCATTTGGAGCTGCCACTTCTGCATTTGGAGCTGCCACTGCGTTTGGAGCTGCCGCTTCTGCATTTGGAGCTGCCTCTGCGTTTGGAGCTGCCGCTTCCATGTTTGGAGCGCTGCCGCTGTTTGGAGCACTGCTGCTGTTTGGAGCTGCCGCTTCCGCATTTGGAGCTGCTGCCGCGTTTGGAGCTGCCGCTTCCACGTTTGGAACCCCACCACTGTTTGGAGCACTGCTGCTGTTTGGAGTTGCCATGTCCGCATTTGGAGCTGCCGCTTCCGCGTTTGGAGCTGCCGCTTCTGCGTTTGGAGCACTGCCGCTTTTTGGAGCACCGCCACCATTTGGAGTGCCGCCGCCACTCCAAACATGGTGGCAGCTCCAAACGTGGAAGTGGCAGCTCCAAACATGACGGCGGTGCTCCAAATGGCGGTGGCACTCAAAATGGCAGCGGCACTCCAAACACGGAAGCAGCAGCTCCAAACGTGGCGGCGGAATGGGCAGAAGGGAAAGCAACAGTGGCGGGTGCCAAAGGTCTTGGGTCTGCAGCAAAGGTGTTTGGTGGGAGTAGGGAGCTCTCTGCGTTTCACCATGATCACCCGTTAGGAGCGGCTGGTGGCGAGGCTGCCCGCGGGGCGCTCTAGATGAAGATGCAAGGGGGGAATTAAGTCACCCCCGAAAAGACAGCCTAGCTGTTTTTTGGGGGCTCCAAAAAATATAAGACCTAGCTTTATTTTATGAGAAACACGGTGTGTATATATGTATATATATGTATATATGTATATGTTATGGCTCCCCCTTCAGAGTTCAAACAGCACAAAACCAAAAGCAGCCATTCCAAAACTTGAATCCAACAGAAAGGAGTTTTACAAAATTATATTCCACACGCCCTGTTTATCAAAACAGTCCTGGCACAAATTCTCAAAGCTCCGAGCCTCTGCTGCAAACCTCTTCACGAAATCAGTCACTTTGTTCCTGACAATCTTCCCCCCCACAGCTGTGTTATTTTATACACTTTGAGGCAACGTGCTAATTACTGACTCGCCCTCCCTTCTAACTGAGTTTGCCTCCGTAAACCACCTAGATGGGCGTGTCAATCTCCCTAAATCAACGTCTGGCCTGATGTCTCCTCACAGCTTGACGTTTCAGCCTCCTTCTTGTTCTGGCATCAAGCCACGATCTGTCAGCTTCTTCGCTCGACTCTTCTGACTCATTTTGTGGCTCAATTGCAGGCATGAATGAGGTCGAGGGTTCAGGCGAAGAATGTCTGTGTGATAACCTCTCATCCCCCTGGCTCACATCTGTGTCTTCTAACAATTCAGACTCCAAATTCTCAGCAGGCTCCAGCCTTTCATCCTCAGAGTCATCAGAATCAAAACTCACAGCAGGATCGATCCTTTCAGTCACAACATGTATATATATGTTTTCTTAAGTTTTCGTGGGTACTTACATGTATGGTATTCACCTTTGTTTGGGTATTTTCCCACGTCATTATAGTTGTGCTTTGAGCCATTTGGAAACCCGCCCTCATTAACAAACGAGTATCAAACATGAAGAATGACACCAGACCCACACCCACGAGGACCACACAAGATGCTACCACCACACCTCCACGTAGAAAGCAGACTCACACCCACACAGAAGATGAGACACGACCACAAACACGAAGCCAAACAACAGGATCACAGCTCACCAGCTCAAATCCCCCGGCAACTAATACTAACCTGAGCACAACCAAGCCCCCACCTGAACAGAACACACCCCCATCCAATCAGAACACAGACAACCCTCCAACCAATCAGAACACAGCCAAACCCCCAACCAATGAGAACACCCCCCCACCCAATCAGAACACAGCCAAGCCCCCACTCAATCAAGTCATACCCCCACTAGCAGTTAAAAGGAAGAAGCAGCTGCAAGCTCACATTACTCCAAGAAGCACAAAGCTGAAGACACAAGCCTGAAGATGATGAATAAGACTTCATCAAAACGTCGCCTAGATACTTCCAATTTTACGCGGGAGAAAACCCGAATAACCAAATATAGATCAATAGATAGATAGATAGATAGATAGATAGATAGATAGATAGATAGATATAGATATAGATATAGATATAGATATAGATATAGATATAGATATAGATATAGATATAGATATAGATATAGATATAGATATAGATATATGTATGAATACACATACAGGTAGGTTTCTAAAAGAGTTCAGTAGCTTCAGCCTCAGTATCCCTGTATTTTGGAACAAGATTGTCCCATTGGGACTTGTATGATTCTGCAGAGCAGGAGATTGGAGGTTTTGAGAGTATGACAACCATATTTTGCATCTTACTGTGCTCCTTTTGATCATGATTGCTGAAAATTGAGAACACTTTTCTGTCATAATCTTAGATAAACTTGATGTATAGTCCAGGATGTGTGAAACAAAGAAAGCTCAAGGAAGGAGAGGGAAGGAGGGAGGGAGGGTTGACAATCATTGCCCTGCACCCTGTAATTACAGCAACAGACATGGAGAAAGTGAATTGGGCCATCATTTATGAAATCTCTTTGAAGAAGAACCTGGGAAGGGTTGGCTGTTTTTGTTTGCTCTTTCCATTTTATGGAGATAAAAAGAATAATGTTCTTTGGGAAAGGTTAGGAAATTGTGAAGGGATGGGGGGGGTTAATGAATGTTTAGTAAATAAAATATTTGGTGGAATATTGGTGGAATTTCAGGCTAAGGGGGAAATCGGAGTATGAAATGACTGTTTCAACAGGCATTGATGAAAGGGAGAAAGTTTATGGGATGTTTAATATTATCTATGCTTCATTTTGGCTTTCAGTAGAATGCAGCCCAAATCCTGATGCATCACAAAATTGGATCTAGCTCTGAGGATCCTGCAGGAGACTCACCTCTATCTTTCAACAGTTAACTAGGCCTAGTCTGGCTCTCTCAAATCCTGAACTCTCAATCTCAATCCTGTTGTATACATTTATACTAAATCTGCATAGATTCACACCTTGGTAACATCATGGCTTTTCTTGGAAAAGCCATGATTATGTCATTATAAGAGTGGCCTGCCCAGGCTCAATAGGAAAGAGACCATGAAAGCTTTAAAATAAAGGTGCGGGACCACCACACCCAGTCTTCCCAGCCTGCCTTCTGATCTAGCCTCCGTATCAGGTGATCGTCATAATGATCCCTGCTGCCACTGCAAGTTCAGCGGCAATAGACATAATGCCTCTGCAGTCATATCAAAATTAGCCACTATCTCCCTCTCTAAATGTTTCCATGTTATCTCCCACTTGCCTCGATACCTAATACAGTTCCTACAGCTGCTGTATCATATTAGATCAGAGTGATGAAAACGAATGCCATTTTCCTGATGGCTTATGCAGAATTGTGGTAATTTGAATCAAGTCTCTCTGGGATTTTTTTTCTTCCACTGTCTCCATCGTTTTCTTCTTCTTCTACCCCCACCCTTCTGCACATCTTCTCCCTTCAGAATATATATTGGGACACTGGGGATTGCCATTTCCAACTGCATATTAGAAATGGTAGTGTTTTCTTCTATCTGATTCTATAAAATGAGTTCACCAGAAGGTGCAGACCCAGCATATTTGTGGTTTTTCCTATAAATTACTTTAACACTGTGTCCAATCATATATATAATTTCAGATTTTCAATTTCAACTCACTGCTGTGTCAGCACAGACTCCACTGATATGTCTAATGTATTTAGCTTAAAATGAAACGGATGGCATTTCATTACCAGGAAGATAATATTTTTGAATATGTTTGCTGCATGGCAGGATCCATCATTATTCTGCCATTTTATGTTCAGAGTGTGTAATAGCTTTTTAATGCTTTGATGTATTTTATTTATATATGTAATATTTTTTTCTCATACCATAGGAGGGTTTAACTCACTGGACACATTATAAAATCTTAATTGAATGCTTTTAAATACTATCAAGACAGGAAAAAGCTGAACAAATTGCCAGTATTTTATTGGAAGGAAAGAAGAGCAGAACCATGCACATAAAGGCCTTTCATTCTCCTGTTCCCCCTCCCAGCTTCTCCCAATACTCAAAATACTTTGGAGAGAGAGGGGGAGGGAGGGAGGGAGAGGGAGAGAGAGGGAGAGAGAGAATGAGAATGAGAATGAGAATGAGAATGAGAATGAGTCCCCTGATCCCCTGGGATGTTTGAAGCTGTCAGCAGGAAGGTAAGGAACACAAGAAAACTTGGGTGTTGTGAATGACAGAAGCCTCCTCATTGGCCAATGCTTTTGAGAGGACTTAAATCTTTAAACACTGAGGTTTGCTGCTGTTTGACCAGAATTTTAAAGCTATGAAGGTGCTCTGAGATATATATTATCCTGATGCCATGGTGATTAATTCTCAGATTAAAACCTGAGAATTAGTGTTAAATTGCTATGGTAACCCACACAGCTTTATTGACCACTGGTGTGCAATTTCCCCAATTTTCTTTATGTCCAACTCACTTATTTTTTAAGTGTGGGGAATTAGATTATCCTATGTTATCCTGTCCAAGCAGCATAAGAATGAGGAAAATATATTGGTCCTGGGTTACTTTAAATTTTATTACAATGATTTGTTTTGTTTTTGGTGCTACTGAGAGCACATTTTTACTTGCAAGTTCTGCAACTGGACATGTATTGACCATAATTGGTTTAATTTTTAATTTTTAATCAGAGGTCCTTGATGCTCTCTGAGTGCTTAGCACTGAGGATGTTACTTAGTCTGGTAATGAAACATCTGCAACAAAACAACCAAGCTCAGAGAGCATCAAGCATCCCACAGTTGAACCCTTAGCTGCAAATATTCTCCTTTATTGATAAAAAGTCAGATTGATGGTTCTAAATACTTGGCTCCCAGTTTCAAACACTTCATGAGAATGTATATGCAATGAACTCTCTCATCTTATATAAACAAAATATGCTAGAATTTGTCACTTTTCCCACCCCGTTTTTCCTCAAATTATAATTGACATTTCTGCTTCTCTTGCTACCATCATAATGATGATTGCTATTTTTCCTTTGCATCTCTAGCAAACAAGCAATAAAGCACAGGTGTCAAATTTGATTGCCTCATATGACATATCGTGATGTAGTGTGACGTTTTTTGCCTTTACAGAGCTGGGTGGGCATGGCCTGTGCATGATATATCTAGTCCATGGGCCGCCAGTTTGACACCCCTTCAATAAAGCCACAATTAAGCAGGAGTCCTAAATGAACAGAGAAGTGTGTAAAAACCAAAGTGTTGCACCTGATTGCAATTTTCATCAACACTTGTTGAATTTCAATGCTTCTTGAAGAGATTTGGATAATATTGGAAAAGTTACTGGATGTTCCAATGAAAAAGCATCTTATTAAAAAACAGGAAAAGTTCCTTTCTTAACAAATTAACCCTATTGTTGTTTTAGCATGTATTTAGCCCTTAGAATGAATGAAACAGAATAGAAATAAGGAAACCATCTCATTCTTCATATTTTTCAACTTGGAAGAAATCTATAGAGATGCTGTTCAGCCAAAAATCTGCATGGAATCAATTTCCAATATTTGTTTACCTTGATTTGTAGCTGCCATCATTTTGTGGTGATATCACTGCCCTATAAACCTCAAGAGAATGTAATTAAATTTAATCAAAGCTCTTCTTCATCATCGGGAAGCTGCTGTTTGTGTAAACCTGTGGAGAAAATTAATTAAATAATGGGGACATTGTCTTTTTTAAAAAATGAAGATATGTGGCAGATCACACCCATCCATTAAAAGGAGACGATACCTAACATGAAGAAAATTTATTCTTGAACTGTTTTATACACTTTGCTGTTAGTAATAGGACAGCTTGCTGTAATACAGAACGTGGGTGGGAAAGATTTTTCTAAGAGTAATATCGGGTGGACAGGCAATTAGATTTTTAAAATTCAGTCTTGGATTAGGTTTTTGGTATGGATAATGTTCCTTCAAAATTTATTCAATAAACATAGTGATAATAAACCACAATTGTTCGTATGATGGATAACATTGTCTCTTCTAGATATTTGAAATTGTTCCTATTATTGCTTAATGGTATGAGATTAGAGCACTTTTAGAATTCCCTAATTTTATTATCTAAACTTTTGGACCTGGTTGGCATTTTGAGAATAAATTTTGGGAGGTCTGGCAAAGGAATACTAGGATACCTTGCCTATTCACAGAATGGCTGTCATGGGGGGAAAAAACAGTTACAAATGACTGATTTACCAGGATGTGGCAGGCCCTCTCTTCCTTAGAGATAGTTCATAATACACCCATTTTCCTTTAGGTTTATTCTTCTTTCCCCCCAGTTAGAATGCAGTATATTTAGCGCTGAGCTTCAGCAATTGATCATTTTTATTTTCTAAAAAAGTTTGTGTGTTACAGTTCAAACTAAGGGACATTCTTAAAAATAAAACATAATATTAGAAGCTTGTGTGTTGCTTTGCCGCATGTCAACTTTTATTTAAAGAAAAACAATTCTCCATATAGAAATGAAAAATAATTCAATGGGAAGAAAAACCTTGCAAATGCAGAGGGCAATTTTACATAAACAAGGCAACCTCTTACCTACCTCTAACCTAAAGCTGTTTAGTACATGTGTCACACCTGAAAAGCTTGTGTAAAGAACAGCACCAAATTACTAAAGTTTTCTGCTTAGTTTAGTTGTGCTTTCATAGAGAACTTGAAACTAAATGATAAACAATATTTCCTATAAGTACCGTTAAGAGTGTGTCATTTTCTCTGAAGTCTGCAAAAATGTCTCTCTGAATTCCTTGGGAGTAGTTGCTAATCAGCATATAGACCAGGCATTCTCAACCTTGCCACCTTAAGATGTGTGGACTTCAATTCCCAGAATTCCCCAAACACCACATTGGATGAACTACTCATTTTGAATTCTGGAAGTTGAAGTCCATACTGCTTAAGATTGCTATTCACTGATGTAGATCAAGGATATGCAAATATTTTGTGTGTGATGCTCACATCTGTCTCATTTCTTAGGCACTCAGGGGTTAGAGGGGAAAGACAATAATGCAGTAGAATCAGAGATGGTAGGAGCATAATTGTTTTTCTTGAATTAAAGCTGTTTTTAGTTTGCTACATATGTTCGTGTATAGGCCCATCTGCAGATATGCTGAGCCTTGAATTTCTAACCAAATGTGCCATCCATGGATAAGCTGACCCTCAATATTTTTGTATGTTTTAATTTTCACAATTCGCTTACCTGTGGGTAATCCACAGGTTATCTATTTTCATGGCATTTTGATTAAAAACTCAAGAACCAGCTTATCCATGGATGGGCTTATACAAGAAAATATACAGGTAAAACTCAAAAAATTAGAATATCATGCAAAAGTTCATTTATTTCAGTAATGCAACTTAAAAGGTGAAACTAATATATGAGATAGACTCATTACATGCAAAGCAAGATAGTTCAAGCCGTGATGTATCATAATTGTGATGATTATGGCTTACAGCTCATGAAAACCCCAAATCCACAATCTCAGAAAATTAGAATATTACATGCAATCAATAAAACAAGGATTGTACATAGATCAATATCGGACCTCTGAAAAGTATAAGCATGCATATGTACTCAGTACTTGGTTTGGGCCCCTTTTGCAGCAATTACTGCCTCAAGGCGGCGTGGCATGGAAGCTATCAGCCTGTGGCACTGCTGAGGTGTATGGAAGACCAGGATGCTTCAATAGCGGCCTTCAGCTCTTCTGCATTGTTCGGTCTTGTGTCTCTCATCTTTCTCTTGGCAATGCCCCATAGATTCTCTATGGGGTTCCGGTCAGATGAGTTTGCTGGCCAATCAAGCACAGTAATCCCATGGTCATTGAACCAGGTTTTGGTGCTTTTGACAGTGTGGGCAGGTGCCAAGTCCTGCTGGAAAATGAAGTCAGCATCCCCATAAAGCTCATCTGAGGAAGGAAGCATGAAGTGCTCCAAAATCTCCTGGTAGACAGCTGTGTTGATCCTGGACTTAATGAAGCACACCAGAACATGGCTCCCCAAATCAACACAGACTGTGGAAACTTCACACTGGACTTCAAGCATCTTGCAGTGTGTGCCTCTCCATTCTTCCTCCAGACTCTGGGTCCTTGGTTTCCAAATGAGATGCAAAAGTTGCTCTCATCAGAAAAGAGGGCTTTGGACCACTGAGCAACAGACCAGTTCTGTTTTTCTTTAGCCCAGACGCGTCTGATATTGTTTGTTGTTCAGAAGTGGCTTGACAAGAGGAATACGACATTTGAAGCCCATATCCAGGATCCGTCTGTGTGTGGTGGCTCTTGATGCACTGACTCCAGCCTCAGTCCATTCCTTGTGAAAGTCCCCAATACTTTTGAATGGCCTTTTCCTGACAATCCTCTCCAGGCTGCGGTCATCCCTGCTGCTCGTGCACCTTTTTCTTCCACACTTTTCCCTTCCACATAACTTTCTATTAATGTGCTTTGATACAGCACTTTGGGAACATTCAAGTTCTTTTGCAATTACCTTTTGAGGCTTTCCCTCCTTATGGAGGGTGTCAATGATGGTTTTCTGCACAACTGTCAGGTCAGCAGTCTTTCCATGATTGTGATTCCTACTGAACCAGACTGAGAGACCATTTAAAGGCTCAGGAACCCTTTGCAGGTGTTATGGCTTAATTAGCTGATTAGAGTGGGACATTTTGAGCCACAAATATTGAACCTTTTCACAATATTCTAATTTTCTGATATTGTGGATTTGGGGTTTCCATGAGCTGTAAGCCATAATTATCTCAATTATGACACATCACGGCTTGAACTATCTTGCTTTGCATGTAATGAGTCTATCTCATATATTAGGTACACCTTTTAAGTTTCATGACTGAAATAAATGAACTTTTGCACGATATTCTAATTTTTTGAGTTTCACCTGTATGGCATATACAGATACTTTTGTAAAGTATTACCATATATACTCATGGATAAGGCTAGAGTAAGCTGAACCCAATTTTTAGAAGTGTATTTTGGCATCTACAATTCTTTACTTATTTGCAAATATGTATGGTAAACAGGGCATTGATATGATTTGAAGTTTGCAGGCAAATTTGGGTGATATAAAAGGACCCAAAGGATCTTTGGATCCTTTGAGAACCATATATAGACTAGAAACCATGGGTTGCCTCATTTGCACATAGTTAATAAAGAGCTTCATGGAGCGGAACTCTGCCTACATATAATAATAATAATAATACTTTATTTGTGGTCACGGACCAAAACACAAGTACAACAAAAGAAGAACATGGGAAAATTAATCATGAACAATTGGTCACCAAAAACTTGACTAAGGGGAATTACAGCATTCTCCTCTGATGGTTACAGCTCTTTAAAAAATTTGGAAACCAAATAAGTAATATATGAGGCGTCATCCCCTAGACAATATAAGGAGCCATCCCCTAGACAATATACTAACATTGGGTCTAGAAGAGTCTGTTTCAAGGAGAGACGGTAACTTAGATCTGCCTGTGTTGTACACAGGGCAATATAAAAGGACATGCTCCACAGTTTCAACCTCAGCTCTGTGACAGGGGCATAGCCGCTCGTTAATTGGGAGCCTCTTAAATCGCCCATCCAGTAGTGCTGAGGGCAAAACATTAAAGCGAGCTAGGGAGAAAGCTCTTCTATACTTGGGAATGGTTAGAGTGTAAAAATAGGAAGCCATCCTCAGTCCGTAATTATTAAATTGGCTGAAGATCAGAGGGGAGCAAGTTTTGTTAGCTCTGGCTTGTAGATATTGCAAGTCAATGTCCACAAGCCATTGGACTACCCTAAATTGGGCGTCCTTAAGGCCATAATCTCCCAGGGCATCCCCCATAAAACCTAGCAGGTGTAATTTCTTCATCAACTCCCTCTCCCAATGAGAAATATGAGAGTCAGCAAGCACCAGGGAGAGGTAGCTACCAGGAACTGCCAGAAATAGCACCCAACCACCATTTAAAGGTGTTAATGCACGCCATACATTCGAGTGATCGAGGGCCCAGTTCCAGGTACATCGGAGCAAAACCAACACAAGGAGGAAGACCCAGAAGTTTTCTAAAAAAGACAGCCTGGATTCTTTCAATACAATCCTTGAAGCCCCATATCCATATGGGAATTCCATAAAGAGTTTGAGCCAAAGTTTTGGCTTTGTAAATACGGAGAGCAGAAGGAATAAACTGGCCTCCTTGGGTATAAAAAAATCTTAAAATCTGCTGGTGACTACAGGAGGCCAAGTTCAGCACCTGGGTTCGATGTCTAGTCCAAGCACCGGTGTTCTGAAATTGAATACCTAAATACTTAAAATGGAAAACCTGCTTAACAGCATTACCATTGATAGCCCAGTTATACAATTTCCAGGCTCTAGAGAACACCAACACTTTGGATTTGTCATAATTAATAGACAAGTGGTTCTCAGCACAGTAGGACCCGAATGCAGAAAGTAATCTTTTCAGACCTGGCCTTGACAATGAAATGAGGGCCGCATTGTCAGCATAAAGGAGAAGTGGGATCTTTGTAGTTGACAACTTTGGGGCATGAGACTCAATACATCCAATGTGAAAGGCCAAGTCAGATAAGAATAAATTAAACAAAAGAGGAGCCAGAACACAACCCTGCCTTACTCCATTCTTAATTGGGATAGGATTTGAAAGTTCTCCCTGCAGACCACACCTGACCTGACTAGAGGTCTGGTTGCACAAGGATCTAATTAGGAATAGAAGACGTCTATCAATAGAACTTTTGAGCAGTTTTGACCACAACAGTCCCCTAAGAACTGAGTCAAACACTGGCTTTAGGTCGATAAAAGCAGTAAAAAGTTTGCCACCTGGTATGGTAGTATATTTATCGACCAGGTGCGCTAAGACAAACCAGTGGTCCAGTGTGACACAGCCCGCTTTAAACCCAATCTGTTCAGCACTAATAATATTGGAATCCTCAACCCAAGTGAGGAGTCTACGTTGGAGATATTTAGCATACAGTTTACCAATGATGGAGAGCAGGCTTATGGGGCAATAGTCGGCTGGATTGTTCCTATTTCCTCATTTAAAAAGTGGAACAATAATTGCTAAGCTCCAGGAGGTAGGGATCCTGCCATAGGTATTGATATGCGTGAAGAGTCTTGCTAAGAGAGGAATCCACCACTCAGGATTGGATTTTAGCAGATCAGGGGGTATAGCATCAGGGCCAGGGGGTGCCTACAGATAAGATACCTTGCTATGTTGTCTGCTGAAGCTAGGAAGGAGAGCGTTTCACCAGCACTGCAACATTGACCGAGAACAGTTCAATGCTGTGTTTCTTTTTCTTCTCTTCAAATAAAGATACCTATTTGCTTTTCCATCCCAATAGGATGGCATTAATCCCATTATTAATCTCTTTCATTTTTACTGTTCACGCAGTTGAAAGACTCAATAAGAGCCAGTTGTAATGTAGATGCTGAATGTTAGTGGACTGGAAATTTCTACTTCAGCTCCTCAGTGGATAATTAGCCACCCAGAATCATTGGGAGCTGGGAAGCATACAAGTTTAATACATTATGGCTAGCCAGATGTTCAGACCAGATTTGACATTTTTATCCACCTATTGAGTCCTTCCGAAGGAGCTGGGATGGACAGATGTTGCTGCTTGATGGTGTTAAAGGTTTTGTCGCAAGATGCAATCTATTCTGAGTAAAGCTGCCTTTTGCAATTGACTGATGGTGAATGAGTCAATGCCAATGAGGCTCAAGTGATGCTCCAGTTGTTTGGGGATTGTACCCAAGACAACTATTACTCTTGGTGCTACTTTTGCTTTCTTTTTCCGCCATCGTTGTATTTTTTTTTCTTTGCAGGTCTTTATATTTTGTGCCTTTCTCCAGTTCTTTCTCTTCTGTTCAGGTACTTCCACATCCTTTTACTAATTATTATGATTATTTTTAACCAATCTCAATGGGCTATTAGTATTAAATAATTATAAAATGACAAGAGATGCACACTGCTTTTTGCACCACACTCTCGGAGAAAAAAATGTTCTAAAACTAAATAAAATAGGTAGATGCACTCTATTTAGTATGCTCTCAAACCTGCTTGTTCAATGCAACAGAATGAAGTGACTTACCACAGAAAGTATATGGGAAGGGAAAGGATGAAATTGTCAAACGACTGTCATAAACAATTCCTGATCTTTAAAAACACTGTGAATTTCCTTACTTTAGCAATTGATGTGGAATATAAAACATTTCATTGTATCTGGCCTTCTTAGGACATGAGCATGATTTTTTCTTGTTTCTTATCCTATCTTTTTATTCCCCAAACTACAATACAAGTCTCTGAGAAACAAGATGAAATCTCTCCTTTTGGACTAGTTTTATCCTTGCGGGTTTGAAGTGATTCTGATATTTATTTAGGCAAGTTTCTTTTACACGCTGATTGCCTGAGAGCTTTTTTTCCTTTGAAAACTATTTTTGCCTAGTTGTTTTCTTTAACTAGCCCTTCTTGATGCTTATTCGTTAAAAAAATAAAAGACTGATCTCTCCTTCACAGCTAAAAGGTGATTCTTAGTGCTTCTTTCTATTCATACTCCTCTTCTTTTATCTAACTACCATACAAAAAATGGACCTGGGTCTGTATAACAATTGTTCACTCTTGATGCCCATTCTCCTGCCATTCTTCTGCCTGGTAGTTTGTTGTATCAAGTTAAAATCAGGGTTTGCTCAAAAACGGTCTTAGATGATAGCAGACAATGAGTCAAAGCTCCTCCATTATTTCATAAAAGTGAAAAAGAGACATGAGAGAGAGATATGAGATACTGGTTCAGATTTCAGGGGGAGCAGTTACTACTGAGTAGTGTGATTTCCCAAAATAGCTTTTGTGCTAAAAGTGTCAGCTGGCAGTCATGAAGGCTTCTCACAAGCTTCCATAATTCTCTACTCAAAAATATAGCCACAGGAGAGAGCTTCCGGTTTGAAGGGCTTCGGCGACAGACAGAAATCCGCAATCGTGCGCGGTTTCTGTCTGGGCTCGCCACTGGAGCGCCCCGAGCCGACTGGTTTCGGGGCTAAGCCACCCCGTAGAGGTGGTGAAGAGGGGGGAGACTGCCAGCAGGGTCGAGCAGAGCCGCATCTCTCCTCCTCAGCTGGCCATTACTCCCTTTCCCGAAGGTGGTTGCAGCAGTGGTCAGAAATGGCCACCACAAAGAACTTGACCGGAAAAGAACGTGCAGGAGGAAGAAGTGAAAGCTTTGGCTGACCGGGTTAAATTGTAAAAGCAAGAACCAAGGTACCCTGGAATTTAAACTTACAAAAAATAACATCGCTCCCGAAGAAGAGTCAGAAGGAAAGTGAAAAGGGAAAGGTTTGGCTTTTTCTCTCTCTCTCTCTCTCCTTCCCTATACTGACAACTAAGAGACTTAAATAAGAAATTGGAAAAATCCACTTTGGCATCAATAGGCAATTAAGCTGAAAATAAAACAAAATGCCAAGGGGATAATAAAGATTTCTGGACATTAAAAACTTTCTTTTTCATAAGCAGGAAGGGAGAGAAAAAGAATAAGGGCAGGATCTGGAAGAGGGAGGAGAGCATGAACCTGAATTTGTGTCTGTACGAAGAAATGTAACCCGGGATTATGCTGCTTTCAGAAAAGATGTTTTATTTTTATTTATTTTTCTCTTTATGAAAACTCAAATAAAATTTACATACATATATATATGTTTACATACATATATATATAAGAGCCAAAAAACAGACAGAAGATATCAGAGACACCCATCAAGCAGAACACAGCAAACTCCGAGACCAATAAACACAGACCAGACTCCCACCAATCAGGATGAAGAAAAACCATTCTGGCACAGCAATAGGCTGCCCAAATTTAAATCTGAAACCACTATAAAAGTCTGATATATATATATATATATATGATGATATATGATTCTATATATATATAAAGAACTACAATGTGTGGGAAAATATATAAGCCGATATACATGTATATATATATATATATATATATATATATATATATATATATATATATATATATATATATATATATCCACAGGATTGTGCAACATTTTTTAAAAAATGTATTTAAAGTTATATGCAAAAATATATACATTGAAGATATTTGTCTTTGAAAGAAATGTGTAGGTGGAAGAGAATTACAGAACATGCCATGGTGATATAGAGTATTTTTAAGCTAATTGGTCCATCTCTAGGCAATATGGGGGTGGCCCATGGGGAATGAAAGGATGACAGCAAATCTTTGAAAGGGAGGGGAGTGATGTTTAAAATGTGACAATAATGACACAATTGATGCCCTGCCTACTTTTGATGTGTATTGCAATCGTTGTGCATGTCAAATCAGGCAGACTTTTAATCATACAATTAGAGCCATAATTTTTATTTTTCGAAAGGGAGGGAGGGAGGCAGGGAGGAAGGAAGGAAGGATGGATATAGTCAAAAATGGTATTCAGCTGGTTCGGACCAGTTCTGGCATACCAGTAAGAGAAATTTTGAGTAGTTTGGAGAACTGGCAAATACCACCTCTGGCTGGCCCCGCCGTCCCGACCTGCTGTTACCTCTCCTATATTCCCTTGTTTTTTTAGCTCAGCTGATTCGTGCGGCAGAGCAAATTGCTGTGCCTCAGCTGAGCTAAAAAACAACTCAGCTCACCAGCGTTGTCACAGACAACGGGCTTTGAGCCCTGTGCACACACGCAAAGCGTGCACTCTCATAGAACTAGTAGGAAAAAAATTGGAAACCCACCACTGGATATGTTTATTCTCTTAAGTTTTACAATTATGGAATTCAGTCACACTAATGATTTATGAATTACTTTGAGCTGTTAGGAACAGGGAAAATGTCTTTACATTTCAAAACTTTATTCCAAAGAAAATGTAACAAAAAAAATAACATATACCAAATGCAGGGAGCAATCCAATATTAGCACTTATGCTACCTGGAATATATAACATGAGAGGCGCATGAAGAAAGAATTCTACCAAGTGAAACTCAGTTTATTTCACACAAACATATCTCAGTTTATTTCACACAAACTTGTTTTCCTCCACCCCAATATGCAGGTAAATACATATACCATCACCAACACACGCACACCCCTAGACACAATTCTTGTCTAGCATTGCTTAATGTGCTAAAAGACTTAATTGTTTTAGCAAAAGTGTACAGCCGGACTTCCTATAAATTCAACAGACTTCTTTCATCAAGAGGATCAGAATATAAGGAGCATTTCTCTTCAGGCAAGCTGTATGGTCTGGCAGTTCAACCTGTAAGTGATGCCTTATTGATTTCTGCCGTAGCATCCATAGCTGGCTTGAGAATTGGAGCCTCTGACAATAGCTAACAAGTTTAAACCATTAGTTCCATTTGTAGCTGTTTGGTGAAAAGGCTGTCAGTCACAACATCCAATAGACTGGAGCTTTTAGTGGATTTCTTATCCTGTTCTTTTTGCCACAATGACTCCTGTGGTTAATGGGCATTATTGAGAAATTATATTTTTCAACATCTTCATTCAATTTCTCTCCCCTCCCCCCCTTTCTCTTCTCCTTTTGGGATCATAAAAGCCATTTAGGTTGCAATGTTAGGAAACAGAAATGCAAGCATTGATTTGGAGTCTGAAGGGAGGAAGCCAGTTGAAAGTCATTTCCAAGCTAGCCAAACTATGCTACAGCGCTTCCAAAGAATGATTATTAATAAACTATTAATAAACTGATTCTGACTTTTCATGCAGCTGACCAAATCATTTTGCATTTATCCCAGCCGGGAAATTTGAATCCACAAAAGGAAAGAACTTTGCCTATTCCTTAAAGGGCAAGATTTCTTTTTTCCTTTCCTCAGTTGGATAAAGGCTGCCCTACTTTGGAACAATTCCATTTCCTATTGAAAATAAAAATGGTTTCCTAGAACTCTCCAGATCCTGGAATGCTGTTTTCCAGCCAATCAGTTAAGGGGGTAAAAAGAGGGAAACTTTTCTCATCTCACCATCTGCTTAATTTATATCACAGTTTTTGCTGTCTTTACAGGCCTTTTCACACAGCTCCACTTCCTGTTCCCAATCCATTCACTGTTTTGAAGTTAGTGAGGTCATCTTCAGTCTTGGAATCTCAGCAAGATGGAGGTTACACCCTAAGCCAATCAATGCTCTCTCCAGCTGACCAGAGTGGGATCAAAAATTTGATACTTCTTTGTTCCAAAAACAGTGTTTCTCCTGAAATAACAGGACTTCTTTCAGCTCAGCTGAGATAAAATGAATGGTTAGCTTCCCCATGTCCCTCTATGTAAATGATGCATCCACCCTCTAGTACCTGATGTATACATGTCTACCCGCATTCCCCAAAGTGGTGAAAAACCATCAATTCTTTCGGACTATTTTTTTTCAGTATAAAGGTTCACAATGAAAGTTCTGATGATAGTATCATACTGTAGTTTTCCAAGCAGGTGTTTTTGCCCTCTAGTGACAACTGTGGGTGTACTTTGCAAGGCAATACCTCTTCGTGAAGCTAGATTTCAGTGCATTGTACTTATATAAGCAGGGACATTCAAGACCTTTTTATGAGAGACAGACAGACAGACAATAAAATGGTTTCAGGGATGTGAAATCTGCTAGAAATCTCTGAATTCAGGCAGTGGGAAACTGTAGAAAGTAAAAGTTCCCCCAAATTGGAAAATAGGCAAGTCTGGTAGAAATTCCAATATCACAAGTTATTTTGTTTGCTGCTATACTTCGAAGAACTCTGATAAGTAGGAGGAAGTTTGCCCTGATTCCTGGTATTAGCTCATACAAATTACTCAATTTCTTCTAATCATTTTTTTTTTTAGAAATCAAGTTTTAAATCAAGCTGACTTGAGCTCCATTATCTCCAAAGACAACTTGTTTCTTAATTTATTTCACTTTAAGAATTTTCTGCCATGGTTAATCAATCTTACCTTTTTTGCTAGGTCTCAGTTTCACTAGGAAACCACTAAGTCAAGAAACACTAGATTTGCTAATGTTTCTTGATGTAGAACTATAAAAGGAGCCAGATGCATAATTCTTTAATATACTGTACAATGGATAGGTGTCTTTTTAGGATGTTTATGTCATGGCAAGTCATCAATATGCATACACTTTAGCCCATTGTTTCCCCTGCTATTCATACGGTAGACATTGCTTCTTGGTATTATTAGACACATGAAACATCTAATCCACCACCCAACCTGTTTGGTTCATTCAAATGCATTCCTCTGATGAATGCAAAGCCACAGATTAGAATAGTGTTTCTGGACCTCAGCAACATTATGATGTGCAGACTTCAACTCTCAGAATTCCCCAGTCCACATGTTGGGAATTCTGGATGTTGAAATCCATACATTTTAAAGATGCTGAGGTTCAGAAACTCTGGATTTGAAAACATATTCAATTCTGTTCACGGCAATCAGCAGGCTATACAGGGAAAATGTGGAAAGAAAAATAAGGCTGTTGAGAGCCTTCCTGTCACTCTGCATTCATTTAGATTGCATATAAAGCCTATATGTCGGATCAAAGTTCATCTAAATATACAAAAGAATGTATTTTATCCACTTGTGATCTGAACAACATATTTCTCTTAAGAGAACATGGAACAAGCAACACTTCACAAGCCATATCTGGCTCCAAAGCTTCTTGACTGTGGCTCACAATTTCTTCTTTCCACATCATTGTTATTCAGTGATAAACAGTGGTGGGATTCAATTTTTTTACTACTGGTTCTGTGGGCATGGCTTGGTGGGCGTGGCAGGGGAAGGATACTGTAAAATCTCCAGTCAGAGGTGGTATTTGCCTGTTCTCCGAACTACTCAAAATTTCCGCTACCGGTTCTCCAGTACTGGTCAGAACCTGCTGAATACCACCTCTGGTGATAAACCATTAAATAGTGGAGTGCTTCGTCTCCAAAAGGAGCAAAACAGGACAGGGTTGTTGTTGTGGGGAAAATAGGAGGAGGAAGGGGTATGTAGATTCATGCTTTGAGTTGGCAAAATAACAATAATAATAATAAACAGAAGAGGAGGCAAGAGAAAAAACTGGAGAAGATAACAAAATATTAAGACCTGCAAATATAAGAATGACTGTGACAAAAGAAAGCAAAGGTAGTATCCCTAGTAATAGCAAACCCAAAATAACTCAAGTATCACTTGAACACTATCGGTATTGACAGATTCACCATCAATCAATTGCAAAAGGCAATCAAAACAGCTTACATCCTGTGATGGTACCTTTAACACTATCAAACATTCACATCTGCCTATCCCAGATCCTTGAGAAAGATTTGCTAGGTAAACAAAAATGACCAACCCAGTCTGAACATCTGGCTGACTATGCAATTAACCATGATAGTAACTTCTAATCTTCACTCTTTCAGTGATATTGTTTGTTCCATTGTTCTCCTTCTGGGGGTCCTTGATTTTTGAATTTTAAAAATAAATATGAGGAGTCCTTGGTGCTCTCTGAGCTTGCTTGTTTTTTTGCAAACATTTCACTACCCTAACTAGTGCTAGTAAAGAGTGTTATTTGCTGGTGTCAGACAGGCAAGACACCAGAATATAAACTGACAGCAAACAGTACCCCTTAATAGCATTGATGATGTTATCTAGTTAGGGTATTGAAATGTTTGCAAAAAAACAAGCAAGCTCAGAGAGCACCAAGGACCCCTCATTTCAACCCTGAGCTACAAATATTTTCCTTTATTGGTAAAAATAAGTATCTTCTCATCTCCAGCTGCCATACATTTCTGCATCCTGTCATAAAGGTATAGAAAGGAATTGCCTTGACAGTCAAATAGTATTAAGTTTTTCTATCCATATTTTAATAGCAATCTGTACCCTTCATCTCTGATGGTGTTAAGTACCTCAGCTGCTTATAATTCAGTCCTCAGAAGCTGCCATATCCCAAAATTCTGTGACTTTTACGCTTGGAATTCTCACTGGGCACTTAGGTCTGCAGACTGAAATGTACACCATTGTCTCTTCACTGATTTCTTGACTCCTAATGGAGACAATCTTTCTGCACCATCAAGCAGACAGTGACTTCATCTCACCACCATTATAATAAAAGAGACTTCTTCCTGAATTACTGTTTGTGTGGATACTGTTATAATGCTGATTTGCCAGTTCTACCCAGCCGCTTAGCCAGTTTTAGACACAAAGCAAATTGCAATTGCATAATAATTTTACGCTAGCTGGTGTGCATCTTATTTTCCAAACACTTTCAGTTCGATCCAAACGTAGATGGAAGAAAGGACAATATTCTCTGCTTATTATACCAAACACTAGAACACTTCCCACCAGGATTTCTACGTACAGAAGAAAGAAATATGCAATCATTGGACAGATAATTCAAGTGGGATTCAAAAAAATCTAAAACAACCTATAATTATGGAATTTGGAGAATAGTAACCAACATAAATATGGGAAAAATATAAAATTTGATCCATCTTGGTCACAAAAGCTCTTGGTGGCAATGACATGAAAGTACTTATCCTATAACATGTCCCCAGTGTATGTTTAGCAAACTATTTTTTCCTGGCTAAGAGGTGAAATATTCATTAGTACTCAACCTTACTTGAACGTATATTTTTATCTGACCGGCTGCCCAAATCTTGAAAGAATAGTATTATATTTACACAGGATCCAAGAAGATGTGTTTGTAAGACATTGTGTTCCTATAAAAGCTTATAACAGTGATGGCTAACCTTTCCACGGTGCGTGCCAAAAGTATGTGCGTGCGTGCATACATGCACACCTCCCCTACTCCCCTGCGCATGTGCGCATGACCCCCCGCACCGCATTCCTCTATGCATGCACACGCAACCCACACACACAAACCGCATGCCTCAGCGCCTGCATGCCATCTCCCACATGCGTGTCTACCCAGGCGCATGTGCAGCAGATACCTGACAATCAGCTGGCTGGCAGGGAGCACACGCGCATGCACAGTGGGACTCTTCCGGGCAACCTCTCGTGTGCCGGCAGAAGTGGCTCTGTGTGCCATTTCCGGCACATGTGCCATAGGTTCACCATCATGGGCCTATAATATAAAGCTCTTGAGACCTTGTACTTTCTACTGTGTTAATGGTTGTTATTTGTTACTTAATTTATATTTGTCATTTTGGATGCTTTAAACTCTGGTTAGCTATCCACCCATATAGTTTGATTGTAAACATATAAATTTATATTGTAAATATATAAATAAGTATAACACTATCTTTCATAATGAAGGTAAATGAAGAATATATACAGATAACAAACAACTTTATAATTTGTATATAATGCATACACAATAGAAAAGCAAAAAAAAGGGAAAAGATTAATAGAAAGTAAAATACTAACACATAAAAACAGTGACTTAATGTTCCTTAATGTTATTGTCTATAATGAAATAACTCAGTAAGCTACCAGTGAATCAAATATTACACAGTGATATTGAAATCAATGTTCAAAAAATGTCACAAAATTTTTACATGATTACCTGAGCAGAAAAAAGAAATACATAGCAGGATTTATTTATTTTTTTTAAAAAAAGCAATAGAAAAATATTTTAATGTGAATTTGTAGCACAGAAAAAGGAAATAAAATCCTATTTTTGATTTTATTTTATTAAATAGAATGGTTTGCCCGCATGTCCTATCACTTTTCATACTTTTTATTTAAAACTTGGGATTCCATTTTGAAGTAATTTGTAGAACTGTAGTCGTTTATTTTTTTAATTGTAAATGTCTTAAGATATCATTCAGCCTGTACAGTTAAAAAAGGAGAGATGAAAACGAATTGTTCAGTGACATCTTGTGGTAGAGTCAAGGTATTGATGGATCTGGGAGAAAGAAATAGCTGCATTTCAGAATGGTTAATAATAATTGATATTTGATTTCTAATTGCATTGGTTTATTACCTTCATATTATCTAAGTTATATTTTTTTAGGAATAAGGGTATGAACATCCAGCATGATAATTGCCCAACAAATTGCCCATCAAATATAAATTTATCCACGCGGGGCTATTAGATTCCAATCCCCTTTCAGTTTTCCTAGTTCTTAATAACATTTATTTCACTTTTCCTATTCTTGATAACAGACTCTGGAGTTGTGAAAGGTTTTGTGATCCTGATTTACAAATGTTTGGCTTTCAAGGACATGATTTTGGACCAGCCACTCTTTCTCCACTCACCTTACCTCACGAGGTTCTTCCTGTGGGGAAAAACAGGAGGAGGAAAGAGTTATGGGTTATGTTCACCGCCTGCAGTTGTTTATAAAATAATAATAATAAAGACAGGCTAAAAGAAAAAGTTCGGAATACGTGAAAATTTAACATACTGTATTTATCAGCATGACCACCCTGCTGAAGCAGGCGCTTTGGACAAGCTGTCCTCATTTTGACAGTCCTGAAGGATAACATGTGGCAGTGAAGCATTTTCTCACCAAGAAAAGTTATTTTAAGATAATGGCTTTAATGTATTTTTGAAACCCCCGATGAGCCGTATATAGTGTTGGAAAAGAGTGTTGTATAATGAAGGCAGCATTAGATCCAGGAGAGCATAGCCATATGTGTTGGGATTTTTATCACTTCCCCCAACCCCACTCCACATTCTTCCTCACTTTTCTTCCCTGTTCCGTGTTTCAAACCAATTCTTAGCCTCCATTCAGTTGCAGCAAAGCTTCACTGTTTTTAATGGGTATTGATGCTTTCTGTCCCTTAAAAAGAATGGCTTGTTGTGAATAATAAATCACAAGTCATTGCAGGAAGATAAAATGCAGGAGCACTTACAGCTATTCTGTTTCCACCCCACCTTCTCTCAAAATACTAATAAAAAACACAGCATATAGAATCTTGATTTAAGCAGATTTGCTGTTGAAAGCAGGGTGGAAGAGGCAATTAATAATGCAAGGATTTCCGAGGGCTATTTTAAAGATTATAATTTTCTTGCATGGGGTAATCTTTTTAAAAAACAACACTTGTCCTAACCTGGAAAGTCTCACCATGTACTTCTGAATTTCTTTAAATATAATAGAATCATTATAAATATAATTCTATATATAATAGAATTCAGGACTGTGGTTAGGTTGATCAGGCACCTAGTGCAGCCTGAATCTATTAGAGCTTGGTAAGTCCCCTGAACCCCTGTTTTTGGGGGCTGTGAGCTGTAGCTTGGCTGGCTCGATGAGCCCTCTTGCTAGGTTTTTGACTATTTCTTGCATTTGACTATTTTTTGCATTTCCCGGCATACATTTGGCGTACATTTTGGGCTTTGTGGGAGGGATGGTTTGGAGGCTGGCTGTGGTGCTGTGGTTCCCCATCGGCTGGGGAATACAGTTAAGCCATACTTAACTGAAGTCCACTTTTTAGACACCAGAGTGGAGCAGGTTTCTGCTTTATTTGTTGACTCCTTTTCTCCAGGCCCCTGGCATAGAATATGTTATGAATCACTTCCTCATAGAAGAGAATTTTTGTAGCTTACAATAAGGGTTGAACTTTGAGATCCTTGGTGCTCTCTGAGCTTAGTTGTTTTCTTGCAGACATTTCATTGCCCAACGAAGTAACATCATCACTGCATCATCAGCATACTGATGCGGTTACCTAGTTTGGTAATGAAATGTGTGGGGGGAAAAAACAACCAAGCTAAGAGAGCACCGAGATCCCATGTCTCTTTCATTAATAAGAGTTCTGGATAATTAACTTCATGCTGCTGCTCTTGCTGCTGGGATTCCTAAGGTGATCTTAGTAGATCAGAAGAGAAAGGAGAAAGATCCATGCAGAGTAGATTGTTTTTTTTCCAAACTTTGGCATGCACCAAAAGGTGAATCTCCAAGATTGGGAACTGTTAATTGAGGTCCACTGCTGCATATACAACAATAGAGGAAAAAAACTATTATTTACCTCCACTGAATCTAAAAATCAATTTGAGGCTTACAATAGCTAGCTAATCATCAGTATCTTGTAAGAAATGGAAGAGCATAATCATCAGATAACAAATGATTCACCAGTTAAATGAGCTAGTCCTTCTATTGTAGCTTTGCTTGCTAAGGATGAACTGTTATGTCAACTAATTTCACATCAGCTAACAAAAAATCAACTGCTGGATACTATTTCATGCTTATGATATTGAAGAAAAAGATCTTATTTCAATATCTGTCAAATGCTATGATTTAGTAACATTTTTTTTTGTTCTAAAGTAGAGGAATATTTAACGTTACGTTGGTTAATGTTCCCTAAATACATTCCACATTGACTCCATTCAACTATTGTCCTCGGTTCAGTTAATGCTAGAGGCAATTATTTTATTAATGTCATTACCAAATGTGTCAAGTTTCTGCAAATAAGGATCTTTAAGTAGAGCAAACGTTCCTACTCTCTTTAGACTGGGCTAGTTTAACTCTTTTTGAAACAGTAAAAAAAGATATGCTAGAAGCATTGCTGGACCTATAAATAAATAAACACATGGATATTTATTATAGTTGTCAATGACTCCTCTTCTCTTGATATCCTTTCCTCCATTTCCCTGCTAAACATTAATCTTTGATACATTAACGCCCAGAGTTGTTTCAATACAAAATTTAATAAATAAATAAATAAATTTTCAGATTCATGAACTTTGTGCATCGTACTGTCTGTCTAGCACAGGGGTGTCAAATTCGTGGTGTCCCGTTGTTGTCACGTGATGTATTGCAACTTTTTTCCCCTTTTCTAAAATGGGGGTGGATGTGGCCAGCATGCGACGCATCTGGCTTGCAGGCCACAAGTTTGACATCCCTGGTTTTAACATTTGTTGCAAGCTACTTGAGTGCTCAGCAATGATGTAACATTATCCTCATACACAGTGCATGCACATTCATGTCCGGAGACATTATTCCATTTGAATTTGTATAGAATGTATTTTAAGAGAAGGCGATTAGTTGCTAAAATTGTTTACTCTTGTTGTAATGGAGGTAAGAAACCTTACTTTTTCTTTACTGTATTATTTTTTGTTTTCTATCTTACTTTTAGTTTTCCTCTTTTTTTTTCTTTTCTGCTCCTTCTACTCTTTTTATTTTTTATTTTTTAAGTTTGTATTGTTTTTTCGGTTGTAATTATAATCTTTAATAAAATTACTATAAAAATGGATTTATATCAAGTCTTTTGCCATAACAGTTTTAAGCTTCAACTACGTACTTAATAAACAGAGTTTTTCTATGGAGATGCTCAAAAAACAGCACCATTATCACTCATTATTTGGACACTGAATCACCTTTTCTGTACTCTCTGATCCCATACCCAAATCTCCATTCCTGTCACCTAATTGGATTTTTTTTTTCTCGAAGTGAAAAAAAAACATTTTGAATATTATACATATTTTCCCCCTAAAATTCTTGCTTGTTCTTTTAATTATTGCCAATTACTGGAATGTAATAAGCAACTGTCACCAATGTATGGATTCTTACTTTCATATGAGTGAATAATACTCTTAATGATTCTAATTTATGCTTTCTAACATAACTCCTTCATTGATCTGTACCTATATTTTTACCTATATTTTTACTCGTATGCATATATTCCTCAGAGCTTCTCTATTCAGATCTATTGCACACATCCTCTTGCCATCCTTTTATTTTACCTCCTTCCTTCCTTCCATCCTTCCATTATCAGCCTTAAATTCATTTGTTGTAAGCCTTCCACTGCATTCCCCATTTCTTTCTCTTCAATTTTTAGATCAGTTTTTCACTAGTAATATTGCTAATCAGCAGGACAAATATATTTTCCTTTAAGAATGCACAGAAGTTGCTGAAATATTGCAAAAATACAATTTTTATATTTTAATTATACAATTTAGGTTAAAAAAATCCATGTTTTTAGATATTTAAAGGATTTATTTTGCTAAATGAAAAAAAACACCTTCATACATAAGATGCATACAATTTTTGAGAATAGAGCCCATGATTGCCCAAGTATCTTATCACTAACTCTTATTGGGTTTTTTTCAATATGATTAATATCATGCCAATATTTCATGAGACCAAAAGTCATTTTTAGATTCTTAAAATTAAAATGAGTCACACAAATGAGTTCTATGAGTTTGGCTATTTGGCTTGTATAACAAGCAGCAATGAATAATGTCCTTAAACAATTCACATTTATTAATAACTGATTGGTTTTATAAAATTGTGACTGTTATTCTTGACAGTATGAATAATTTGAGCCTAATTAATGAAGTTTTCATTACTGGCATTTCAGACCTAATTCCCCCTCCCCGCTTAAGCTCCCAAAGATGCCAATTTCATTTTCTTAATTACCCAACCAGCAGAGACTGATATTTGCATAGAGATCTAGAACCAAAGAATAACCAGGGGACCATAAAATATTTACATTATCAAGGGCAACTCTGGCTCATTATCCCCAACAAATGAATACTAGCCTGCATTTGAGCTTATCATTTCTCTAGGTAATTCTTTCTACTATCAAATTGTTCTTATTGCTAGTAAGTGCGAGGGGGGTATTTTTCCCCCTAACATTGTCAGAATCTGTCTTCCTGCAAGTTGAATCCATTATTCTGTGTCTTGCACTCTGGGGCACTGGAAAAGAGATCTTGACCTTCTTCTACATGACAGCCACTCTTTGAAAAGTGCAATCATATCCCCCTCACTTTTCTCCAGGCTAAAGATTAGCAATTCCTTCAATCTCTTTTCCTTGGGATTTTGTTTCTGTGCCCTGATCATGCTTGTTCCCCTTGTCTGAACCTATTCCGGTTTCTTTGCATGCTTCTTCAACTGTTGTTCCAGAACTGGACATAATACATAAAAGTGCATCTAACTAGTGCAGGATAAAGAGGAACTAATTGTTTTGAAACTGTACTTCCGTTGATGAAGCCCCTCTCCTGTTTGTTTTTGTTTAAATACTGGCTCAAATTCAAATATCTGGTCTCTATAGCTTTCTCAAAATCTACAAAGGAAGTTATGTGATCCAAAATGACGGTAAATTTAATCTGACAAACTTGTTTGTGACAAAGCTATTCCAACTTCTGGGAATTACAGTATTGTTTTCAAAGTGCTTATATGTGCATGCCTTTTAGTATATACAGTATGTTAAAGTTATTATATGCTCTACAATTTTCTTAGGTATCGACATCAGGTTAATTGGTCTGTAGTTACAGCCTGCTTTTCCCGTTTTTTGAAGATATAAACATTTGTCCTGTTCTAGCAACTATAACTGGCACTTCATTTATTCCCAAAGATAACAATGGTTTCTCCATATATCAGCAAATTTCTTCAATATGCCAGGTTTTAAAGCTACCCATCTAGACATTTCTATGGACTACTCCAATGGCAACTGCAAAGTCCTTGTTCTTCATATCTGTTCTCTAGCACAGAAGAGCACAGATTAGTATTTCCAAGTCCCAGTGTGAAGCTTCCAGAATATGAAATCATGTTGTTTTTATCATTCATTCCTATTGCCTTATACAATTTTAAATTGCCTTCAGCCCATTTTTTCTGAAATCATAAAAACGACAGAGTCAATGATCCACTTCTCTAAATTATATCTAATAAAAGAAATGGATTTAAAGTTTTGCTAACTTGGATTTTTTTTTCTTCAAGAGTCGCTCATTTTAATGTATTGGATAAACACAAAGGAGGGTGAAATAAGAAACTGTGAGGTGCCTTCTGTTTACTTACATTAGAAACTTAGTCACACAGCACCATGCTCAGGAATGAACAGATGAACTTTTGCACACACAAAAATTCTAGGTATTATTATTATTATTATTATTATTATTATTATTGGCATATTTTCTCCTTGGGAGAAGGCAAATAATAGCCATTACAATAAAACTTTTAAAAATAAAGATTTGGAAGTATCTGATATAGGACACTTTTAATTGTAATTGTAATTTTATTTAATTGTAGTAGTTATAATTGTAATTGACCCAGAGTCACTTTTTGAGATGGCCAGTTTCTAAATTTGATAAACAAACAAATAAACATGATTACTTAGATGAAATTATAACATAACTGTGGGGGGCAGGATTTTCAATAGCAACCAAGGTTGTGATGACTCAGAGTGTAACACAAACATAACAAAATCCAAAACGTAAATAAATGTCCTTTAATGCCTGCAACTTGGCCCCACTGTTCAATAATACTCAGTTGGAGATAAAATGTACTCAAAAATAGTCTTCAAAAGAAAGCAATATAATCCGAACTTAATGAGCAGATAGAGGTGAAATAAAAAACCAAACAAACTACACTGACGAAATTTCCACAACGGAACAGAAGTTTTTAACAAATTCAAGGAGATAACAAGGCATAGTCTGTTGGAAGGACACCAACCAAGATTACTTCCAACCAAAATAAAACACGCTTTGTTTCCAGTGTTTGCCAGTTTGCAGGTGCAGACTCTTATGCAGTTGTCACACCTGCAGCCCATGAAGAGGATCAAGGACCTCTCCTGCCAAGTAGACCACGTCTCTCCCTTATCCTCTCCTCCCTGCGTGCCCTAGGATGGAGAGGGGATGGGCCTGAGTCCTCCTCTGACTGCTCAGCCAGCCTCTACCCTTCCCCAGCCTCCTCCACAACCTCCAGAGCCACACTCCCACTCCCTGTCAGCTGTTCCTCATCTCCCTCAGAATCAGTCTCCACCAGGGGCATGACAAAGGTTAATAGAAACTTTATCTCATATTTCATCTATAATCTATGAGTTGAGGAGCTTCATAGACAAGGCAATGGTCAACTACACTACAGTGACAGTGTAAAAACATGAATCAAACAAATATATTTCATAAAACTCAACATCAACGAATCACAAAGACATGCATAGTGACATCATCACACAAAACAGCACTCTAACAAAACTTTCATTCTGCCATCTTACTGAAACATAGAAGTTGCATCATTTGCATAATGACATTGCTACGTATTTTTCATCATTTGCCTCCTGCACATGTCTCTGATCACTCCAAATGATTGTAAACTGCCACAGTGAGTGATTGGAATGGAAAGAGGACCCAACACAAGCCTAAGGAAACACAAGCGTTTCAAAATTCCACTTTTAAAGTGTGCTTGAGTTGATCTAGATCAGGGGTATCAAACTCACGTGGTCAAGGAGTCGTCATGGGATGTGTTGGGACTTTTTTCCCCTTTGCTAAACTGGGCAAGGGCATGGTTAGCATGTGACGCATCCAGTTCACAGACCGTGAGTTTGACAGCCCTGATCTAGATAGTTTTGACTTTGTTCAGATCCTTACAGCTCTTCCCAGTTGCAGAGTAGCGCAATCTGGGATTTTAAATGCTGGGTTTTACTTTGAAAATAAAATTGGAAACTGAATTTGAGCAGTTGAAATTCAGCTTCAGCCAAGTTGAAATTTACCAAAATTATGCCAGTTTTCCCTTCTCTCTAACAAGCATCCAGCCACCCTACAAAGTATTGTGTTGCTGACATTTTTCCCCCCTGCAACTGCCTTGAAACAGAATGACTCACTAGAGCCCAGAAGACAAGGTGAAACAAGGATTTATGCCAGCAACGGATGAACCACCCACAAGCTCCAGCATTGCTAAGGACATGACCAGTTTTGGCCCAGGCTCAAATGAACCAACCACAGAGATAGAAAGCAGCCTAATCTGCTCCTATGGCACAAAGCTCTTGGGTGAAGGTGCCCTGAGTAAATGAGGAACATTTTACTTTTCTTATTGATGCTACGCATCATTTCTCATGCATATTTCCTTAAAAATAAGTCCTGATTTGTTCAAAAGGGATTACTTCTGTAATACGTAACAGGATTATCCTTCAGTGGCCAAGCAACTACATGAAAGCACCTTCCCAGATGAACTGTCATCCTTGTATGAGCAGAAAAGTTGAGCATAAGATGTGTTGAGGCCTCTCCTGATTTGTAGCTTCTGTTCCTGTTAGGTGATAAAGCCTAACATCTGTCCCTTTGCAGTTATACTTGGATGGGGGGGCAGAATTAAGAGAATTAATACCAGTTTAAAATGTTGCCAGGATAGATTTGTGACATGTATGTAGAATATTTTTGCAGGGCTAAATAAAGACATAACCAGATCGAGATAGCTGCTGCTTCCTTTTACCTGACACAAAGGGCCAGACAATTTCATACAAGATGGAAGACCAAAAGACAAGGAATCAAGTGAGAACTTCAGTTTGGACTGAAGAAGTTTCTTGGATGAGAAGCGAAATGTTTTCAAAGGAAAACACCAAGAAAGTCCACTTGCCTTTTGGGAAAGGAAAAAAAGCACTTTGGGACAATCATGACCTAGATGATTGAGAGTTCCTATAGACAAGGAATCAAGAGATAGAATGTTCTATGTACGGTTGATGTTCCCACTGTCAGGGCTCCAACAAATCCACCCTCATTCAAATCAAAAGTCTCTAACCGCATCTCAGAAAAAGGAAATTGGTTTATTAGAAATTGCCATGTTGGCACGTGGCTGGGTGCAGGATACTAAATCACATCATACATTTCCCCCTTTGACCCTGGTCTTTCCCCCACCCTCTGGATGTGACTTCTCCAGTGGGACACATCCATCTCCAAGAGTCATCCATCATGCTCTCCAATAACCTTCTTATGCTCCGACAACTTTAGGCTACCAAGGTGATTATCTAGGCATTTCAAGAATGCCTGGTTTTCCCCCACTCCCTTTTTCTGGCAGCTAAAAAGACCAAAGGAGTATCTTTTTAGTTGACACCCACCCTAATTACATCTTTCGACATGCTCATAAGCAAGATACACTTCGAACATGATGAGCTTACTTTCTCAAAATTCAGGCTGAGACAAGTACTAAGTGCTCTTGCTGTAACTATTAAAAGTTCAACCATGCATAGATCCCTTTATCCAAGAGGTCTCTTGGCACCTAGAATTGTTAGTGGTCTGGAAAGGCTTATGGCTCTTCTTACTAAAACAAGCTTTTGCCCAGCCCACAGCATCTGGTTTAATGCAAATGGGAAAGGCCCAGCTGATACTAATAAACAGAGAGAAAAACAGAGAAATGTAAACAATAAGCTACGTCTTAAATCTGGTCATATTTGGACTGATTTCTAGAGTTATGGACTACATATAATAGTTGTAATACATTATCATTCCAATCTGTTGTAAGTCTTCTCCATACCTCTCTGGATGGAGGATAGCTCCCATGTCTAAGGATCCACAATAAAGCAACTGGTGTCAGCTTTAAAATTCAGCTGCCACAAATTTTTTTAAGAGAGTTGGAGGAGTTGAAAAGTCCAAGGTTATTCTGTATGTCGTATTAAGAAATTCCAGTGGCAGTTAATTGGTTCTCGTGATTTATGAAGTGTAGAAATGGGAGGAGAGAAGGGAGGAGAGAAGGTGGATTCTATGTAATGCACGAAAATAATTTCACTTGAGAAATTGCCTTTGACATGCCAGATCTGTTTCTGAATAAATCAATTGGAGAGAAATGTCTCAGAGTGATTGATATCATGGACACTTTCTGGATGCCTAACATTTATTTCCCAAGTCAAACTTTTACTTTTTGAAGGGGCTTGGCTGATACCCCGGAGTTCTTTTTCCTGAGATGGAGAATTATCAACAATCAGCCAAAGTTGGAGATATGCAGAGGGGAGAGTATGGGGGCCCTCCCTCCAGAACATTAATTGAATCTGCAACCGTTTGTTTGGAGGAGATGATGGATGCTTTCAGAATGACAATAGAGGAAAGAGGTTTGAGAGCTATACCGAAGCGTTTCAACTCAAGAAGTTGTTATAACCCAGAGGTAACCCAGCTGGTTGAAGAGAAATCTTTCTCGAGACCCAGGCAGATTGCTGTTCTGTCTGATTGGAGAGAGGAGACTATACAGATGCCAGTTGGAGGAATCCAGAAAGACGCATCAACTGACAGAGGTATGTTGCAGCCTCCGAGGCAATCCCCTCATTTTCCAGAGTGAATTTTGCCCCCTGCAGAGAGTTATCCCTCCAGAGTGGGGATTTTATCCAGGCCAGGGGTGGATTCAATGCCAATGGCAACCAGCACTAACCCAGCCCTGGTCTGAAGGGGGGTTGCCCAGACAACAGACAGCAGCCACTTCCCCTCCACCCGACCAGGGAACCAGGCCACACTCATCTTCCTCCTGGCCACCACAAATGCAGCCCCAACCGGCAGCAAGGCCACAGGGACCCCTATTCCAAAGAGGCACCACCCAGCCAGGATACAGGGGTCCTACCCAGCCTACGTATGCCACCAGGCTGGTTCCTTTCATTCCAGTACAACCTGCAGGGGCCTGGCCTGTGCCACCTCCACAACCATGACCCAGGCCGGACCAAATACCCTTTAAGATCATATTCGATGGCCGCCATGAACATTTCAATTACTTCCTCACTCGAATCCGATCCCATATAGAACAATTTGGAAATCAATATGCCACAGAGCATGATTTGGTTACGGCCATAACAAATGGGATGAATGAAGGGAATGCTTCAGACTGGGTGGCCCAACTACACAATGAACAAGCCCCTGAATTAGGCAATGTAAATGGATTTATTCATTTATTAAGACTCAGATTTGAAAATCCAGACAGGGTAGCAGAGAATGAAGAGAAGTTAATGGAAATGAGGCAAGGTAGAAGGGTCGCAAGCCACCTCATGGATTGGCCTGAAAGAATGGCTTTACACTATTTTAAAAATGCCATTGATCCAGGACTTCCGGTTTGTCGGCTTCGCGAGCAGCAGGGCTGCAGACTCCCTCCCTGGCCGGCAGAACTCCCTTTTCCCAGGACGGTGCAGCGGCGGTCTGTAATGGCCGCCACAAAGAAGCTGGCAGCCGGGTAAGAATGCGCAGGAGGAAGTGGAGAAAGTGATTGAGAGGAGAAAGTTTTTCTTGGCTCCTAGGACTCTAAGACATATCTAATAAAATTCCTGAAAAGTATGACTTTCTGAATAATACCTGCCAGAAGAGGAAAAAAGCGGCTGTTTGAAGGTGCTGAAAGGATAGCTTTCCTCTTTTCCTACGGAATAAATAACTGGATATTAAGAAACCTATTTCTTTTAGGTGAAAATTGGTTTTAAGCGATGAGTGGGAAGAGAGAGGATTAAAAGAAAACATTTGTATGCTAAGACTTTGTTGGAGCAGATGCCTTAAGGATTTGAAGACTAGAATATATTGCAATAAGATTTTAAACAGATTTGGACTTTCTTTCTCTTGGATTGATATTACCCCAGAAGGAGAAAGTGAGAACTCTGCCTTGGTTTGGACTGACTGATAACTTTGGGACTGTTTTATTTTTTTATTTTCTTTTGAATATTCTGGTTGTTGTAAGAAGAAAGAAGGGGAAAAGAAAAGAAAAGATTTATAATGGCTCTTTCTGTTGAGGAACTAAGAAAAGAATATGAACAAGCAAAAAAATGGTAAAGATGGTGTGGAAGAAGCTTTCCTTTTCTTAGAAATGGCGCTTATTAATTATCAACAAACATTACAACAGATGAAGACAGCAGAGGAACAAGAAAGAAAGAAAGGAGCCATTTTTAATGAATCTCAGAACTTGATCCAGAAAGAAGGAAGAGAGAAAGAAAAGAAAAGAAGAGAAAAGAAGAAAATTAAAGGACTTAAGGACTTAAGATCTAAAAAACATTTAAGAAAGGGAAAAATAAGGTGCAAAACCAATATGATGATAGTAAACAAAAGGGAAAAGGAATACGACAGAGAAGGGAAGCTGGCAAGGCAGAGGCTAGAAGAAGGGGGGGTAGAAAGGTTTGTTGGGAGAAGAAAGAAAGGGAAAAGGTGGAGAAAAGCTACAATGTTTTGAAATTAAATGAAAAAAAGAAATTTTTTTGGATAATGGATAAAGTATAATTTTTTTAAAAAAAAGATTTTGCAAGGTACATAAGATGAGATGGTAGTATTGTAATGATTTAAGAGTTGATAAGAGATTAAAATGTTAAAATGTTTAAAAATGATTGGCTTTAAAACTTAATAATAGGGGAGGTTTAGAATATTGTTTTAATTAAAGAGTTTAATAAGACTATGGTATTGATGTTATTATAAAATTTTTATTATAGTATCTTTTTTTAATATTTGGATTTATTGTCTAATTATGTACTTAATTATGTTGGATGTATTAGTTAGATAGAATGTACCAAGCAAAATCGGATTGGGTATTAGATATTATTTTTAAAGATTAATTTGATTATTAGGGGGGAGATAGAAAGGCATCATACTCTGATTAATGATTTCAGGAGAAACTTATTTTCTTTTTTTTTATAAGGAATGAGACAAAGGGATGATAAAAAATGGACAAAAGATATAAATATAATGATTCAAATTAAGATGATTAATTAAGATGGAAGTAAGAAGTGTGAAATATGTGGGAAGTTAATATAGAAGGCTTAGAATGGTAAATAAAATAAGTAATGATATGTAAGATGAGCATGAATATAATTGAAGTCCATGAAGAGAGAGATACCTGGGTCCAAGTTACTTTCCAAAAAGATTTTTTATGTTTTGTGTGTTGTGTGTATATGTCTTTTTGGGGGGAGAATTAGTTAAAAATTGTAGAAATATAGATTGAGAATAATGGTAACTAATTCAGAAAGAAACAGATGAAATAATAATAATGATATTGAATAAGAGTAAAGAGAAGTAAAGAGAAATTGAATAAGAGGTTTTGGTATGTTGTATGGAAATGGTTTAAAACAGAATTATAATTTATCTGACTTGTTAAATTGACAATGAAAAAAGGTTTAAACATGTAATGAATAATGACAATTTGTGTGTTTTAAAAATTAATAAAACTTGTTTTTTAAAAAAAAAAATGCCATTGATCCAGAAGTAAAGAAGGCCTGTGAAATTAGGGGAATCCCAGAGACCTTACAATCATGGTATGTCGCATCCCTCAGCTTAGATCACAGCATCAACCCACACAGGAAAGCAGCCCTGCCTAAGAGAATTGTGGCTAGGAGACCACCGACCGGATCAGACGAACCTGCTCATACTCAACCTACCAGAGTGCTGAAATGTTACCAATGTGGCCTAGCCAGCCATAGAGCAGCAGACTGTTTGGCCCCTGCTCCTGTACCACAAGTCGAAGTCTAATCCAGCTGTTAGAGGTTGGAAGAATCAAGAAAGACCTCTGGCCAGGGCTGGGTTCGCCAAAAACAGCTGGGAAAGGCCCCTCTGCGCAGATGGGAGCAACGGACCACCAGACCACCACCACGTCCCCAAGAACCAACCTGCGAAGACAACCCAATGGTGAGTGATCCCATCATACCTTTTACAGTCAAGGTCAAGTTAATGGTACCAAACATCGGGGAGGCTGGGGAGTTAGAAGCTGTCATTGATACTGGGTGTTCTAGATGTCTTATCGGACTTCCCATTGTTTAACAATTGAGCATAAAGACTAACCCACTAAAATGCCCAATCAGATTTGAGCAAGTGAATGGAACCTTAATTGGAGGGGCCCCAGCCACTCAGATGATTGAATTGATCAAGATGGAATTAGGGCCCCATCGTGAACTCATATGCTTCATAGTGGCCCCCAAGATGTCAAAATCAATCATACTGTGACTTGCTTGGCTAGACAAATGGACCCCGACGATCAAATGGGAGGATGGATTCAGAAAAATCCTCATTGGACTGGGCCCATTGCCCCCTCTTCCACCCACTACCAAGCTACCGGTCAGCTTGAACCCAGAACCTGAGCCAGCATCCGACCAATACAAAGACTTGGCTGAAGCATTCAGTGAAGAAGAGTGTAATGTCTTACCTCCCTATCGAGCCATTGATTGAGCCATAGAATTAGAGCCTGGGGCAAAATTACCAAAACCAAAGATGTATTCCATGACGCCTGCTGAAATGACTGAATTAAGGAAATACATCGACAGCAATTTGGAATGAGGTTTTATTGAGCCTGCCAAATTAAGACTAGCTGCCCCCGTGTTGTTCAAGGAGAAGAAAGATGGCGGGTTGAGATTGTGTGTTGACTTTAGAGGTGTGAACGCCATATGCGTCAAAAACATGTACCCTCTCCCCCTTATGAAGGACTTATTGAACCACCTGTCGAAGGGCAAGATATTCACCAAGCTAGATCTCAGGGAAGCTTACTACCAGGTCCACATCAAAGAGGGAGATGAGTGGAAAACTGCTTTAACTGCCCTCTGGGTAGCTTCTAATTCAAAGTTATACCTTTTGGACTTCAGGGGACTCCTGCAGTGTTTATGCAGCTCATCAATGAGGTGCTACACCTGCACCTTTACCGGGGTCCTCGTGTACCTGGGTGACATCCTTATCTTCAGCGAAACCATGGAAGAACATGTTCAATTGGTCCGACAAGTTCTAGAAAAACTTCTAGCTGCCAAATTATATGTGAAACTCTCAAAATGTGAATTCCACAAAGAGTCGTTGGACTACTTAGGCTATCAAATATCCAACCTGGGGATTGAAATGGACCCCGGAAAGGTGAAAGCGGTGCTGGACTGGCAACCCCCCAGAATCCAAACACAACTTCAAAGTTTCTTGGGGTTTGCCAACTTCTATAGACAATTCATTCCATCCTTTGCTGAAGTTGCCCTCCCGTTGACAGAGCTATTAAAAACAGGCCCGTCACCCACCAAACCAAAGCCAAGTCAACCCCTGGCTTGGACTATGGACTGTCAGAAAGCTTTCAAGGCCTTAAAACACCTCTTCGCAGCTGAGCCCATCCTCCAGCACCCAGACGCAACCAAGCCTTTTATTGTCCAAACAGATGCAATGATGTAGCGGTGGCAGTTGTTTTGCTGCAAAAGGACTCTCAAGGCCGACTGATGCCTTGCGTTTATGTGTCCAAAAAGCTGACAGACACAGAGCGAAGGTGGGCGGTCTGGGAGAAAGAAGCATTCGCCATACAATGGGCTTTGTTGACTTGGAGGCATTTTCTAGAGGGGCGCCAGAGGCCTTTGAGGTATGGACTGATCATAAGAACCTCAAGGCTCTAAAGACCCCTAGGAGATTATTGCCCAAACAAGTTCGCTGGGCCCAATATTTCAAGTTTAACATTAAATATATCCCCGAAGGGAAAAACGTACTGGTGGATGCTCTGTCCAGAAAACTTCAGTTTGACAGCCACCGAGAGGAAATAGTACAAGCCTTAATTTCAGAAGCTCAATCGGCAGGCCAAGTGACCACTCAAGCCCAAGCCAACCACAACCCCAAACTCCTGGAAGATAAGCTGACTACAGAATTGAAAATGGCCCTATTGACCGACTCTTGGTTCCTGGACCATCAAACCGAGTTGACAATGAATGATGGACTAGCTTGGAAAGGGACTAAGCTTTATGTACCCACAATCCTAAGACTACTGGTACTAAAGCGTAGCCACGATTCCCGGCTGTGAGGCCACTTTGGATTCCTAAAAACCCTACATTTACTGAGAAGACAGTTCTGGTGGCCAAAAATGAAACCTGATGTCGAGGACTATGTAAAAAGTTGCTCAGTTTGTGCTACAATGAAACACAGAACTGGAAACCCACTGGCCTCCTGCAACAAGTTGCTGAACCAACCCAACCTTGGGAAAAGATCACAATGGACTTTATTCTTGAATTACCTAAGAGTGAAGGGAATATGATAATTTGGACTATAATTGACTTATTCTCTAAACAGGCCCATTTTATAGCCTGCAAAGGACTTCCATCTGTGAAAAAACTTGCAAAGCTATTCATGAAACATATCTATAGACTACATGGAATACCTCATAGAATAATATCAGACAGAGGGGTACAATTTACCGCAAAATTTTGGAGGGAATTTCTGAAATCCATTGGTTCCTCTCAAGGTTATCCTCAGCTTTCCATCCTGCTTGTAATGGAGCAGCAGAGAGGGCTAATGCCATGATTGAACAATACATTAGATGCTATATAAATTATCAACAAGAAAATTGGGCTGAGTTATTACCTCTTGCAGAGGTTGCTTACAATAATGCAGTACATAGCAACATGGGATTAACTCCATTCCAAATCAACACTGGAATGGATTTTGTCCTGATGCCAGAGTTACCTAGACAACCTCCCTCATCCATGTCCCTAACAGAATTGATGAACTCATTAAAGAAAGGATGGGAAGATACAAAAAAAGCTTTGACCGAAGCTGCAAAAAGTTATAAAAAACAGGTGGATAAACATAGATCCCTTCAACCGCCTTTTAAAGTAGGGGACAAAGTATATTTGTCGACCAAGTATCTTAGGTTGAAACTGCCCAGTAAGAAGCTGGGTCCAAAATTCTTGGGTCCATTCCCAAATTCAAAGATAATCAATCCAGTCACTGTCCAATTAAGTCTTCCTTGAATATTGGGGAAAATTCATCCAGTATTCCATTGTAGTTTACTAAAACCAGCTACTACATCAATGATAAGACCACCGCCAATCGCTCCCCCTAAACCGTTAATGGTACGGGGGAAACACATTTGAAATTTAAAAAATTCTTGATTCTAGATTACACCATGGCTGATTGCAATATTTGATCTTATGGAAAGGATACCCTCTCTCAGATGCTAGTTGGGTAAAGACTTGGGATGATCAATTAGTTAACCAATTCCATGAGGATTTTCCCCATAAACTGAAGGATCCTCATGGGGGGGAGAGGGGGTTAAGGAAAATGTGTTAACCAAGTATCTGGTTTTTTTCCTTTCTTTTAGGAGGAGGAGTTTTCAAGGGGGGACACCGGTCAGCTTTAAAATTCAGCTGCCACCATTTTTTAAAGAGAGTTGGAGGAACTGAAATGTTCAAGGTTATTCTGTATGTCATATTAAGAAATTCCAGTGGCAGTTAATTGGTTCTTGTGATTTATGAAGTATAGAAGTGGGAGGAGAGAAAGGAGGAGAGAAGGTGGATTCTGTGTAACACGCGAAAATAATTTCACTTGGGAAATTGTCTTTGACATGCCAGATCTGTTTCTAAATAAATCAATTGGAGAGAAATGTCTCGGAGTGATTGATATCATGGATACTTACTGGATGCCTAACAACTGGATTATATTTACAATATATAACCAAATTATAACATGAAAATGATCATATGTAGTATATCAGGGGTGTCAAACTCACGTCATCATGGCAGAATCACATGACATATCGTGACTTTTTTCCCCTTTGCTAAAACACGCATGGGCATGGCCATCCTGCGGCCCACAAATTTGACAGCCCTGCAGTATATGGTCAAAAACGGTAAGATTGAAGCCACAATAGCACAATAAAAGTCCTGCTGGTTTTTTTTAATGCATTGTATATAAGATGGGCATATAAAAAACAGACAGAGTTTTAATTGCACTTTTATGGTTACCATTTTGACTTTTTTAACCATACCTCATGGTTACAACCTTAGACAAACCTCATTGAAAACAACTATATGCAGAGCTCTGAAAGGTTAAGAAGAAGTGCAGAAGGATGGCAACCTGGCAGCAAAGGAAAAACAAACACTTATGGGTCTTCTTCAACTGTAAATGTGTAGCAGCAAAACTACAAGGAGATACTTAGACTAAATATTTGAAAATCTAAGAATTCTATTGCACAGCAGAATCAACATTGTTGTTAAAACAACCAGGTACTTTGTCTGCATTTTTATTTTTTTTTAGGATCAAAAGGTGGCTTGTCTTAGAAATGATGAAAGCCTGTCATATTACAAGGTTAGTTAATTTGAAAATATTTTCTTGTGCTTTGTTTCCCAGGCTTAGCTTTGTAATACAAATCAGGTATTAAATAGAATTTAGAAGAATTTAAAATAATAGAATTATTTTGTTTTCTGGGAAATCAGACGCAAATCCCTCCAGGTGATTTTGTTCACGTCCAGGATCTCGGCTGATTCATTAACTAAATGGAAGCACAATTTTCTACAGAGGAGGCCTGAGGCAGTTGTGAACATTTTAGAAGCAACTGCAAAATTTCAGAGAGCTCAGAAGCGATCAAGAAGAGCAGGACATCACAGGAATGTATTTTTTTCTGACACAAGTAGCACATGAATAAATCAAAGGTGCACTGGGAATATAACGGGCTCAAAAGATGGAGGCAATTCAAGAACACAAGATGACCTAAAGGCCTCTGCACATTTTGCAAACAGCAAAATTGTGAGATCTTTGAATGTTCAGAAAGATTTGGGATAATCATGTTAGAGATGAGATTCAAGGATTAATACAGCTAAATAAAGCGCAATTCAACTTTCAGCAGCTGTTTGCTTCATGTAGTGTAGATAGTCTATGGAATATGACCATAAACTATTTGGAATTCAGTAATTATTTTAACAGAAAGGCATTTTTTTATATACTGAAGGAGCAATTCAGCAGAAGTGCAGAACTGATAGCAAATTTATTTGGCCATTTTCTGATATCTCTAAATGAGTTTTAACAGCAATTTTGGGGGATCTTATGTGGCAGCCTGGAAAATACTTGGAGGATAAATGGTACAGTTTTGTACCAAGTGCTATATTTTTGTACTAGGCCCAGAAAATTATTTTGGAAACCATACAGGAAATAAAGTCTGTTGCACAATATGAGAAGATATTTTGTAACTAAAAATAAATGTACACTTCCCAAAAATATTTTCAAACAAAAGTAACACTTTACATTGAAATCTACATTTACAAATTTTGTGCTGCAGTTCTTTTAAAAAAATATTTTTTAAAAAAACTGCTACATAAAAGCATACCCCAAAATGTTACACTGCAGACAGTAATGGTGAAAAATATATAGGATAGTCATTTGCAAAAGAATTAGAGCAATGTATATAAAAATAAATCTATTAATTATTTTTAACAATGTTTATTTAAGATAAGAGTACAAGTATTCCTGTATGCATTCATGGTTTCAAAATACAGGCTAGTGTATTTGTTTCTTTCTCAGTCTCACATTCTTCTTTGTTTCAAAAAAAGGAAACTCCAAGAAAATAGCACCACAAATACAATACCAATACAATAAAACATTCACAGTAAACCAAAACTTAAAGTTTATTAGTTAAATTTATGCATCTGCAATAATGTAGTAATAAAACCTGAAGCCTTCGTTAAAACTGGAACATTATCAACAACCATATATTATCATTATCAATCACTGAAGGCTCTCCAAAAAAGCTTCCTCTTAACTTGCTTCCATGTGAAGTTTCAGGGGGAAACTATTCCACAAGATGGCTGCCATAATGGAGAAACAATACTTGATGGTTTGAGGTTCTGGATCTCATGAAAGTGGGAAAAACAATTTTCTCATGATTCAGCAGTGGGATTCAGCCGGTTCCCACCACTTCGGGAGAAAGAGTGGGATGAACACTGTCTGAATGATGTTGGAGTAGGAGTGGATTTCCAGAAAAAAAAATTGCAGACTACAGGAACAAGGAGCACCACTCAGGTGATCCTGAGGACACAGATAAACCTCCAAGTGCTTTAACAACACTCTAAAAGGATGCAAATGACCAGCTGTCTGCAAGGAATAAAAATCCTTCTATTCCCCACTATCCTGTCAGGGCTGAAGAAGCTTCTGGATGAGAAGCGAAATGTCTTCAAAGAAAAACAAAAAGTCCAGTTGCCTCCAGAAAAAAAAAACACCTTTAGGATTCTTTCTATAGTAGTAGTAATTTACATATTATTTCCAAATATCCTTGAATTCTTCTAAGTTAAATAATATTGCTCCATTTCATTAATGGATTTCTTCTTTAATTGTACACTTTAGTTCTTTCTGGTTCTCTCCAGTCAACCTTCAAAGAACCGTCTTTTGTGGGTTGTTTTTTTTAGTCAACAACAGTTTCCCACAGGAGGACTTCTTACAGTTAGTTGCAAAATTCATATATATCTTTGTAAAATTTTAAACAACCCACAGGGAACATTCTTTCAAGTCCATCTGGCCCCTTAATTCATTTATATTTTTCCAAAATCAATATTCTAGTCATCCTTTTGCTGTTTATCTAAAAGTATATATTTTAAGTCCATAACCTCTAAATCCATAAACTCTTTTAAGTCCATAATATCACTAGCACTGATGATATTACCTAGTTGAAATAATGAAACATCTGCAAGAAAATAAGCAGGCTCAGAGAGCACCAAGGAACCCTCAAGTCCATAAACTTGCATGAAACTTCTTTCATCAAAGATGTAATGAAACTTGCCCTTCTGAAATTTCTTAGCACCCAAAAAGCCATTAACAAGCAATGTCTATGGTAATTAAAAGAGGAAATATGTGAACCGAATGCCAAACCATGACTTAGGTGAGATGACTCCCCTCCCTCAGCTCCTGAAGTCTAAAACCCAGCTGTCCTATAGTATCCTCACCTCTATTCAGAGCATTTATGGGTGATTCCTGCTCCAGAGAGGAATTCCAAGGAGATGATCTGTTCACCGACTCCTCTTTGCCACCGCAGCCATTAGCCCCATTCTCTGTGGAGCTACTTTCAAGTTCATTGTTGTTTCCTCAGAAATCCTACTATATATCCTATACTCTACTGTATAGTGCAATATTGATGCAATATCAGGGGTTTTCAGTTCAATGTATGGGGTGTGAAGGATGTGTATTTGTGTTTATTTTCGTGGTCATGGTGTGCACTGAGGATGGTATTTAGTTTCATTGTACAAGGTGCAGTGACAATAAAGTAAACTAAACTAAACTGTCCTTGCTCTTTTAATGAGGTTGGATGAATTCCTCTAGTTTCATTTGTCCTCCACAAAATATCATCTGTCAGTAGAAAACAGACGTCCTTAAAGTGTGGTGAAATGGATAGGTACATATAGGCAGATAAGGAATGGAAAACTATTAATTACATAGATTGAGGGGAGATACCATGTGGATCTTAAATATATTACTCTATCTTTTTTTTAAAACTCTTTTCAAAGTGTTTATTATATGCTGGTCTAGAGAAAGCTAAGGATGATAATGATGTATGTAAAATAAAATAGATGCCATTCTATTTCTGAACATGAGTCTAGAACTCTTCTGAAAAAAGTGGTGAAAAAAATAGGTAGCTCTTTAGTCACAGGTACAGAAGAAGGGCACGGGGTGAAAAGACTGAATGAACGAACTCCATGCTTGCCTAGTGCTCCAAGGGAGCAGCAGTATTAGCAATAAGTGTCATGGCCAGCAATAGACAGACATAGCCTGTGGAATAGAGGTTGCCCTTGCTTAATGACTATTCATTACCAACTATTCAAAGTTATGACAAACTCTCCAAAAGCTACTTATGATCCGGTTTCAGAGTTCCAAAAGGTGCACATCCTCCCACAGTCACAGGAGACCAAATTTTGGGTGCTTACAACTGGCTCACTTGTATGACCAGCTGCAGCAGTCCAAGGCAGAGGTGGTATTCAGCAGGTCCTGACCAGTTCTGGAAAACTAGTAGCAGAAATTTTGAGTAGTTTGGAGAACCGGCAAATGCCACCTCTGACTGGTCCCACCCACATCTGTTCTCTGCCTCCTGAGTCCCAGCTGATCGGCTGGGTCTTCTTTTGTTGCCCTGCACAGGAAAACAGAACTGGAAAGTAGGCTAGTGGGATGGGGAGGGAATGGGATTTTGCAGTAACCTTCCCCCAGAAATGGGGAGGGAATGGATCCTTCCCTTGGAGTGGAGTGGGAATGGAGATTTTGCAGTATCCTTCCCCTGTCACGCCCACCAAGCCATGCCACACCCATCAAGCCACGCACACAGAACTGGTAGTAAAAAAAATTGAATCCCACCACTGGTCCATAGTCACATGACTGATTTACAATATTTTTTTGCTACTTTCTAGTTTTTCAGCCAACTTCCAGAAAAAGGGACTGTAGTCTATAAGATTATATTGATTCACTTAATGATTGTGGCATTCAGTTAACAACCATAACAAAAAAAGTCAGGTCCAATCATGTGGAAGCCTCAACTTTTGACAGTCATGACTTACAACAGAAATTCCATTACAGTCATTAAATTGAGGTCTACCTATAGTCAAAATGGAACCACCTCTACCTTCTCCAAACAAAAGACAGTGACGCATGATCATGTAAAACCCCTTTCTTGGGAGAAGTGGCAAAAATATATAATGCATTTATTGAGAAAAGAACCAACAGACTGCTGGCAGCTGAACCCAGTTCTCTGTCCCAATTTAAAACCATACTATATGCAGCCCAGGACTAATGTTCCCTCGCAAGGACTAGCAGCTCTTTCAAAAGAGCACTCAACCCACATGTATAATGAATTTGTATAAGATTTGACAGGTGCTTTGGAAAACCTCAATCGGATGCTTTTGAGGAAGCTTCGTATTTGGTCTCAAAATGGCCATAAAGTCTGGCAACCAGAGGAGGGGGCATGTTTACAACTGAATTAAGTATCTTGGAGGAGTTGGACCAATCCCAACCCATGACTGTATATTCAATCCTATTTCCAAAGAAGTATGCTAAATTATATCCATGGCAAAAAAAAAAAAAAATGGTTTCCGAGGAAGATTTTAAAGCTGAATATCTAAAGATTACTTTAAGCTGCCTCGGCTCTGGCTTAGAATGAGACAAAGGCAATGTCATGAGGATATGGCATTATAAAAAGCTTACCAGGACAAATTCCCTACTGCAATTAGGGGCACATGAGGATGAGCCTTTGAGTAGTTACAAGCCAGCAGCGTAAATGAGTCATAATTTCTGCTTGATCCGTTTTTCAACAGATTGCATGTACAATTCGGGGCTCTGAAACCTGCTTGCCCTTGATAGGTTTCCAGAAGAAGAAGACAACAAAAGTGTCCTTTGGTTATGTTTTTGCTTTTCCCAACAAAAATGTGAACAGACCAAAACCTCGTTCAGACCATTACTAGTTAAAAGTAAGGCCAGCAAGAAAGAAGGATAATGGTTCCAAAACAATTCGATCTGAATATTAGATCCATTAGAGCCTTGTGTATATTCCTAAGGGAATATATTTGAAGTATGTAAATGATAACATCCAACACAGAAATCTTGCAAATTTCACATCCTGTGTTTCTATTATCATGCTAAGACAGTAGCTGGGTTGCATCAAAAATGGAAATAATAGCTTATAAAAGATAAGGAAAAAGAGTCTAGGCCAACATTTACTAATTGTGTCAACTGCCAGATGTATGGAACTCAGGCATATACATTCTAGTTAGAGAATTCTGGTCATATCTGGAAGTTGCCAACTTTGGAAAATGCTGGCCTACACTTTTCCTCTCTAGTCACTGTGTTGCCAAGCAAGATATGAGGGTGAAGCCCCTGACTATTTATTCTACTAACATTCTTATCATTCCTCCCAAACTGGCATTTAGGGCCGTGCTGCTTCATGTGAAAAAATAAATAAATTATAGGTGAGCACCATGTATGTAATTATTTTCCCATCTTATGATTGTCTCCTGCAAATCCCTCAAAACACTAGGAAGTATTAGGATTCATCCATATGTTCTATGCAGGGACAAAGGAAATGCTGCTATAGTCATTCTTTTGTTGATATTTCTTTGAAGACATACAGCTGTCAGCAAAAAAAGATGACCCTCGGATCCCTATTTCAGGTATTAGAATGTCTGAAATGTTTACTCCATCCTAAATTCTCCTCGAATATCTTCTGAGCCCCTGTCATTTCCTCAACATTGCAAGAGACACCTGGATCAACCAACTGCTTCTGTTAATTAATTTTATATTTAGTGCTCGGCTGTTGCCACCATTTGTTCTTTCTTTTATTTTCATAATATTTGTTTTCCCCCATCAACTAAAAACAATAACATTTTGAGATGCAGTGCCATAAACGAAGCTTCCAACATTGGTAGGGAGGGGGGAAAATGCCTATTTAGGAGCAGGGGGTGAAAGTAAGTCCCTGCCAAATCACATACAGAGACGAATCTAAATGAGTGAATTTAGGTAATTAACACACAGCCAAGCCAAAGAACAAGATCTGGAATAGCTGCCAAACACCAATTACCTGTGCAGCTTAAAAGCACAGGCAATAAGCATTTCCCCAAAGCCTTTTCATCACAGCCTTATCAATTTTTTATGTTCTGCTTTTCTTCTTCAGGCAAGAAGAGGATGATAAAAAGACAGATCAGAATAAACACGTTGATTTGATTTGGGCGGGGTGGAGGAACCTACTCCATGACAGGACAGCCCTTAGCTGACCTTGGCTCACCTAGGAAAGCAGATCAGATCTGCTCAGGGCTTGAAAGGATCACAGGAATTCCCAAGGCTACAGATATACTAGAAAGTTTTTTTAAAAAAAAACATCCCAGAAGATGACAGTGGCAAACAATTTCTTTCTTTGTCAAGAAAGTGGCGCTTTCCTTTCCAAGATAAAAGCCAAAGTTTAGGACAAAAGTCAAAATCAACTTGAAGGAACCTTTTGGCTACCTGATATGAGCAGCTAGTAATAATTATGTTCACACATCAAAACTTAAGAGGTTTAGAATACTGGGCCAGCCAATTGGATTTTGGCAACAAAAGTTCCCACCAATGTCCTTTCTCTCCGTCCCTGTAAAACTACAAGGGTATTAAATACAGTAACTAAATACAATAATTAAGTGAAAATTAGGTCTTTGGGGGTTTTCCCTTACTCTATCTAAGAGAAGAGATGTCCTTGGCATGTGTTGGCATTCATGGCTTCCACAATCTCTCATAGAGAACCTGCAAAGCACCTGCGGGCAAGTCAAGAAGTAATGAGTGGAAGATCGTTAAAGAGAGATCCAACTTAAAACTAAGAAAAAATTTCCTGACAGTGAGAACAATTAATCAGTGGAATGGCTTATCTCCAGAAGATGTGGGTACTCCATCACTGGAGGTTTTCAAGAAGAGACAGGATAGTCATTTGTCCAGAATGATGTCAGATCTCCTGCCATAGGCAGGGGGTTGGACTAGAAGATCTTCAAAGTCCTTTCCAACACCTATTATTTTGTTTTCAAATCTCCTTTGGAGACCACACCAGACCAACAAGTGTTTCTGGCTTTCCTAGTCATTATTTATTATGGAAATGTTTCCATGAATAAATGAACCTTAACCACATGCAGAGCACACTACCTGGTTCAACAGTGTTTGAAAGGGTGATGGGATATCATCTAGCGTCAAGCCAAAAATTGAGGCATTAGCAAGATTGAAGGCTTCCATCAAAATGAAGAAAACAGTGTCACTTTGGCAGAATACAAGCTCCATTGCTTTTCTCTGTGCGTATAATATAATGACACATCTAAAAAAGGGAATTTGTGTTGCAGTATATGGATATAACATGGGTACAAATTAGGAAGGATACTTTGATAAAGGACTTCCCAAAGCTATTTAGCTTATTTATCACACAATATTGTCAGGAAATCAAACAGAGAAGCAAAAATAATCAATTAATGGGTATTTGGTGGATACAGAAATGGGTAACTTGCTCCATGAAGTCTACATTTGCAGAAAAAAATGTCAGTTCAATTAAATGTTTCCTTGGTATGGCTCTTTAAAAAATATAGATATAAAAAAAAGAAACAATTTAGATATCTCTTTGGATACTTGCCAGAAAACATTGGAGAGCAATCAGCATAAAGTAGTTACACTCTATTCCAGAGGTGTCCAAACTTGGCTACTTTAAGACTTGTGGCCTTCAACTTTCAGAATTCCCCAGCCAGACATAGAAAATTGAAGTCCACAAACCATAAAGTTGCCAAGGTAGCATACTCCTGCTCTATTCATTAACTGGAGAACTAACCAATCGGGGAAGAAAGTTATAAAGTATACTTCTATGCACATTTGCTTTGGCATTAAAAAAAAAAAAAAAGACCCTCCTTGCAATTGTAGATCCTTGGGGCATGTTTCAAAGAAGTTTGAAAGGAGAAAAAAAATCAGTCAGAATTTTTTATTTCGCAACTTATTATGGTCTTAAAGTAATTTGAGCTTGTTACATGGTTGATGAAAATTGGTACCCATAATGCATCCATTTTAAAGAGTGACGTGTGAAAATGAAGCAAAGCTATGACACTAGTCATTTATTATCTTTATTATTTTTACAAATAACTCAAGCTGGTGAATATAGCCAACACAACTTTCTCTTCCTATTTTCCCCACAACAACAACCCTGTGAAATGGATTGGACTAAGATAAACTTAGTAAAAGTCACCCTGCTAGCTTTCATGGCTAAGGCAAGACTAGAACTCACCCAAGATCTCTGCCCAAAAATTTGGCAGAGAATTTGAAAAGTCCATTTGTGCACAGCTCCAGCACAGGAGCCCTGAACTGGCCTCACCTTGGGGCATTTTGGAATGGTTAAATGGCTGCTATATCCAAAGCTGCTTGGACCATTTCACCCAGATTGAAAGAAAAAAGCTACCAAGCATACAGTGTCTGAAATTTCCAACTCAAGCTGGCCCACTCTTGCTTGAAAGATATCAGTTTTGCAAGTACCGTTTCTTTCTTTTTATATATTACAGTACAAAGATTTCAGAGGCTTAGCCAATAAATCAACAGCTTGGCTACCCATATACAATACATCTGTAATGGGCCTTGGTTTTGCATGAATTTTAAGAATTTTTTTTTACCAGTGAACAAAAATAATGCAAGGGAAAATTGTAATACTGGTTATAGCTGCTGAAGCACTGAAATAACTAATTCCATTTTAATAAGGAAGGACAACTGCATAACAGAAAACAAATTAGAACTCTTCCACTGAAGAATGACTTGTATAAATTATTTTTATAGCAGTTTTATTTTCCCCTAATTATATTAATTCATTTGCTATTATTCACTGTAATAACACCAAGCACAAAGATTTCACTTACTATTAATGTGTCTCTGAGCTCTACTTTCCTGAGAGTCCCCCAGTAATTCAGATTAGTTAAATGTACCATTAAAATAAAAGTAAAAGCTGCCATTTTTCTAATGTAGGATGGATGGATGGATGGATGGATGGATGGAAGGAAGGAAGGAAGGAAGGAAGGAAGGAAGGAAGGAAGGAAGGAAGGAAGGAAGGAACGAAGGAAGGAAGGAAGGAAGGAAGGAAGGATAGCTCTATGCAGCTTCTTCTCACAATCAGTTGATGAAAATTATTTTTTCTAGAAAAATTATGTGGCAGGAACTACTTTCATTTTTATTGAAAAGGCGACATCAGACGGTAAGATGCTTAGATAGTGTCATCGGTACATTGAACATGAATTTGGATAAACTCCAGGAGACAGTGGAGTGCAGGGGACTTGGCATGCTATGGCCCATAGAGTTCCAAAGAGTTGGAAATGACTTAGTGACTGAACAGCAACAATAAAAAGTTTCATATTTCTGAAATCTGAAAGTACATCTGTCAACCTATCTTCATCTACCTTGAATTTTCATCCTGACACATCTGAGTTCAACCTCACCCTGATGAATGAGAATTGCTTGGTTGACACAAAGGTCATTAAGGTAACCTATATTTTGGTATGAATCAAAACTAGGATACTTTATGCATTTTTCTCCCCCTCTCTGAGATGAATCTCTTGGGGTGAATCTCTCCCTGGTTCATAGATAGCCTTCAGCAAGATGCTTCTTCCACCGTCACTCCACGGTTTGTTATCATGCCTTTTCTTGTTCTGCTACTGCCTGCAGTTTTCAGCAGACCATCTCAATTTGAAGTTAGTTGTCAGCTCATCATACCCTATTGCTTAAAAAGATATACTGGTATGTCTCAACAGAAAACAAGCTGAAGTTCACTAATGTGGTTCAGCAAAAGTATTTTATCAGTCAGGAATTGAATGCAGAACTATGAGGCATGACAATGAGAATGCATGAAGGTTAAGTAACAAGCACTCAGTGTGAGAAACAATTCTAATTAATGAGGAGAAATATGAATAGAATGTAATTGCAAATCATTTCTCAAGCAATGGATTTTTCTCCCCACCACCCCTCTTGCCTTCAGTATTGACAGTTGTTGCTTGCCTCGTTTGGATCTGGCAACTGCCACATAAATCTTAACAGATCTTGTTTTCAAAAATCCATACTACATTAGATGGCCTCAAGAAACACAGAAAAATGCAAACCCATAATGCCAATTAGCAGTCACCCAAATTTTTGATCTGGTAGTTTTATACGTAGAGGTGGTAGTGTTCTTGGGGGTTCTTTGAACTCAAGCAGTAAACAATATCCCAGTCAATAAACTATTAACTCAGGCAAGCAATCCAACAGTAAACAACAGCCTAATCAAGGAACCACCAAGAACACTCCCACAAGCATTGGCAGGGCAAGCTCTTTGTGTATGAACAGAGGACAACCCCACTCTCTTCTAGCACTGGTGATATTATATAAGACAGACAAGACAGACACAGACTTCAGAGGATAATTAGGACTGCAGAAAAAACAATTACTAACAACCTGCCTTCCACTAAGGACCTGTATACTGCACGAGTAAAAAAAAGAGGGCTGTGAAAATATTTACAGACCCCTCACATCCCAGACATAAACTGTTTCAACTCCTACCCTTACAACAACGCTATAGAGCGCTGCACACCAGAACAGCTAGACACAAGAACAGTTTTTTCCCAAACTTCAGCTTAACATTAGTGAGTACGATAAAAAAATGCAATGGTTCTGCAAACATACAAAAATTAATTATATTACCTGAATTGACCATTGTTAATATTCACTTCTACCAATGGAAGGAAATCAGAAAGAGTATGGAAAATACTTTCAATATATACTTCCATATGTGTGTGTGTGTTTATGTTTGTGTGTGTATACACACACATGCAGGTAATATCACAATATACATATAAAAGAGGGTCAATTTCAGTTGCAATGCTTGTTTTGTCATTCACCACCACTTGTCTTCCCCAACATACTCATGCTCAAAGCACCATTGTAAAAAATTCCAATAAGGAAAGGAAATAAAAAACAGCAAAAGCCAATGTGGTTACATCAGTGAAGAGCTGAAAATGAAGAGCTGAAAACCCATGGAAAGTTGAAATAAGAGTGGGTCATTGAGGAAGGGTCCAGGCATGTTTCACAGAATTGGAAAGAATGTGTTGAGGTTGGGATAGAAATTGAAAAGGTCAAAATTAAAGGGAGAGACAAGAATAAGCACTAATAGCTGTTCCATAAAGAAGGGGAAATATTAAGAGGTTATAAAGAAAAGGCAAACTTATTCATATCCGACTATGTCTTAGTCTTCTCTTAACTAGAATGTGTATTCTATACAAAGTTGTGAAAAATTAGGCAAAGAGGAAAGGCTGCAACTTGAGATTGATTAAAACATCGTCAGAAAGTATTTATTTACATTGGAGGAATTATTCTTTTTTTAGAGCCAGGATAGTAATAACTGTACTAGTTTTAGGATCTGCAGCTTAAGTAATTGCATGTTAGGATCCTAAAGGAAGCTATTGATGGTCTGGCCAAAATATATTATCTTTTAGACACGGTGACTTGCCAGATAATGGAAAAAGGTAAATGTTCCTATCTTCAAAAACCGTAAAATGTTAGGAGCCAGTAACTATAGCCAGAGATCTCCCATTAACACTTGTGGACAGGTCATAAAAATATCAGTCTGAAAGTACCATTAAAAACATCATGGCTACCAGAAATCTCTACAGATTAGACAAACTGGTGAATCATAGTTTTCTTGAAAATCATATTGAAAGATTACCTATAGATGATTCCATATCAAGCTAGTGAAAAATCAAGACTATCATAAGGCTCATCTTACATTCTTCAACATTTATATTAATGATTTGGATGAAAAAGTGGAGGCAATACTTGTGAGATTTGTAGATGGCGTAAGATGAAAATTTAGAAAAAGAATAGTTAGTCTGTGAGTCTTGACCCATGCATACCACAACTATCAACTATCCAGAGTGTCATTTGAATGAATGACATTTGAATTATGTCCAATCATGCTTGAAGATCCCAGGAAACTGGACAATGCTTTCACTTTGTACCAAAAGAGTTACATTTTTATACTCTTTGTTTTGGATATCATTTGCCCCCACCCCCGATCCTCCAAACACTAGCCTCCCTCATTTGTTCTTTTCTTTGCAAAGTACAAAAAGGTAAATATAAACTTACTTGACAGGTTCCTGAAGATACCAGTTGTATTTAAGATTCAGAAGAGCACCAGCAAAACAAAAAATTCGGGGAATCAGATCTGCAACATTGCCAGTAAAGAAAATTTATTGAAGAAAAAAAATCATTTTTCAAAAAATTATGGGCCTTTCTTTTACTACTGGGAATGCAAAGATTAAAGTGAAGTCTATATATCACAAATAGGAGGACCAAATGATTTAAAACATTTGCTATAATGACCTGCTATGGAGCAAAAAAAATCAATCTCCTTTAAAGCAAGAATCTGTTAAAACAAGCAAAGGCAAAGCTCAGAAAAGTTTTATTGGAGAGTGTTGGTCTACTCATTCTGTGTTTGCATTTTGATGCAAATAATAACTTAATAATAATGATGATTGTTATGTTATTTAAGTCCTTGCTGCAGAGACAGCAACTATAATCTTTGCAATAACAATACATTTAACTTATATACTACCCAAGTCTCAATGACTATGCTTTTTAATATTTTCTTTCTATACTGTCCCTCTTGAGGGAAATGGATATTTACAGACTGAGCAAACGGATAGTTTGATTGATAAATAAAAAATAAATAATCTCAGTGTCATAAACTTAGATGAAGAAACAATTTTAAGAAATTGGGAAAATACCCCCAAATTTAGAAAGAATTGTTATTGAACTGCTAATATTCATACACAGTAAAGCTTTCCTATGTTTAGGCTATTCATGATTGCACTCACATAATTAATTAATTCATCAATTAAGTTAATGAAACAATTATCTTCATATCAATCATAGTATGTCAGCTAGGTAACTGAACTATTTTTATGTTAATGTAAATTGGAATTCTTATTTCAAGAATAATGTCTGATGGTAAATAAGAAAACCTGCATGAGAATTTTTTACTATAGATAGTCTGCTCCCAAATGTATCCCTAGCACAATTCACACCAGAGGTGGATGTAAATGACACGGGGAAGCTGAGAACTGGGCAAAAAACAAGCCAGATTTCAAGCAGTGACACAATTCTTGCTGGGATGCCCGTCACATATCTGAAGACACCAGTTTATTTCCAGTGGAAAGAGGGAAAAGGGAGAGGGGATATTCCTTCATTGGCAAATAAGACCTAACTTTAAGAACTACTTTAGGGACCCAGAGGAGAAAAAAGCCATTTCAACATAATGTGACCTCTGGAAAACATTCCATTGGTTTATTATTCCTAAAAATATTTTTTTTAAATCACTGACTAGAAGAACCAAGTGGAGACTGTAGGAATGAGTAAACCACTCTGTATTATTTATCAGAAGGAAGCCTGTATCTAAACTTATGAAGAAGCAGTGGCGATCATTATATTGTTCTTGCAATAATATTGTAATGATGAGAAACCACAATATATCCAATATCCAATGGACTGCATCCAGGCTCCAAGTTATAATCTTGTAAATAGAAATTCCATTGAGTCGGATTACTGCTCATTTATCATTAACCCCAAATGTGCTCATGTTCCATGTTCAAAATGAATGTTTTACACGAGGCAAACATTACAAAGCTTCCTCATTACAATGGTTGAACTTTACCCACATAACCCAATGGCTGCCTTGCTTTAATTTCTTTGAGAAGGCTATGTCATCCTTGCCAGGATTTGTACAATAAATAGGTTGGAACGGAAAAGAAAGAGGGAGAGAATCAAACAGAAGGCATAAGATCATCTAATTTGGGTTGCAAAAAGCCCCAACATCAGAATAAAAATAAAAATCTGGAACATTCTAACTTTTTTTCTATCATCTAACAGTTACACTGGTTTGTAGTTCAGATAGGGAATGTCGAAAAAAATCCTTCCTTACCCTACAACCAAAAAGGAATCTTATGTTAGAAAAATGATAGAAATTTTCCAATCTCATATTCTCATCATGAAACAATGTGGAAGATTCTATAGCTCACACATCTAGTCTCCCTTTCATATATGGAACTTGGATCATTTGCTTAGAACCTAAGTTTCTTCAAAGTTCCTTCTACATCACAATTTGGGAAAGGCCTTTTTTAAATGACAAAGACCATTTACAGTTAGAATGGCAATCACATTTTTTGTGTACAAGACCAACCACACTTTAAATAGGCTATGTTCGTTTGTGTATGTATTTATGTATATATTTTTGTATGATCGGGAGAGACAGTGGATCTTAAAAGTTGTGACATACATAAATACTTACATTTTCTGGTTCAGATGCTGTGGATTCAAAAGGCTGTTACAAGCAGCAGAAACAGTGTGTACAAACAGGAAAACTTAATGGCACATAATTTCGGTGGTGATTGAAGCATCTGTTTTCTGGGAGATTGTTTCCCCCCTTCTAACTCACACTTTGTTAAGGAGGCTTTCCATGTGATGTTTACTAACATGAATAAGTAAGGTTCTCAACTTACTGAAGATTGTTTAATTGATTAAGCATCTGCCTTTTAACCAAGTAGTGAATTAAGTGAATTGAATGTGTTTTGCATATTACTCAAATCTCAACACTGCTTCTTTTTAAAAAATATTATGTATTTGTTTTTAATTTTATTTTGCATCAGTGTTCAATGTTCATATGGAGCAAGTGTTATCTATACACATGATCTTTTGTACTTTAGCTGAGCCATAGGAAAAATAGTAAGGAAGGATGTTTGGACCTTCGCACCCAAGGCTTAAAAATATAGAACTTAACAAATATTTTGTCATTCTTCAAATACCACGAGTGTTCCTGTAAGAGCAGTCTTGCACAAGGAGAAGATCTTAATGACTTTTTACTAAGCAATGAAACCAAAGCTGTAGATATAGAAATGAGTATCATGTATTGTAATAAGGAACATATAGTGGAAGAAAACAATAGTCACAGACACATATATTTTCAAACACAGCCAGCCAAACCAAACTAATACTTATTTCCAAATCGTAAATCACCGAATCGGTAGATACACCGGTCGGATCCCACCCCGCCCCAATAGCTGAACTTTATATGGGCTTGATCAGACTCACTTTAATTGATGAACTTACTGTTATTTACTATCAGTTTGAATGTGGTTGTTAATTCTGAGCACAGGCATAGCTCTGCTTATAAGAAGGTGTGAACACTTATGCAGTCACATTGTTGTAGAAAAGACAAGCTTTCTACCATGCTTTAAAGCAGAGGGGTCAATCTTGGCAACTTTAATTCCCCAGCCAGACATGCTTTAAAGAAAATCAAAAGATTGTTGGGGCCAATATGCTGATTCTGTAAACTGTTTAGAGAGTGGCATATAAGTCAAAGTAAAGTAAAGTGGCATATAAGTCAAAGTGCTATTGCTATTTCTATTTTATTAAAGTGTTCATCTTCCCTTTCTCCAGACACAGACCCATCAACACAAATTTCCGTTTCCCTTTCCCTTTTCTTGAATTGTAGCAAGAACCTATCAATGTTGCTTCTGCCTTTTCTCAATGGCTGCTTTTATAGAGGAGGTTTTATTAGCCCACCTGTTTTCTAACTTTTACTGACATGGAAAGGTGATAAGAGAGATCACATGGAACTTGTCACTGGAGCTCACTGATGCCTTTAGTTCCACTGCTACCTTTTTTTAAAAAAACAACAACAACAACTAATGCACAGCAATTATGATGCAAGTGTTTTTTATCAATCCAAAGGAGACAGGGTGAGGAGGAGAAAAAATAAAGCTTATTTTGCTGCCTTAATAATTAGTCCTGCAGGATTTCTCCCAACAGTGACTATTGGTAAGGGGAGCTCAAAATAAAATAATAAGGCACCAAACTTGTACTGTTCGCACAGAGTGTAGAACTCGCCTCCTGCTTGAAATTCAAATGAGTGCTGCCCTGACCTTTACTGTCACATTTTTTATTTCATAGACAGTTTACAAGTCCTCTCTACCATGCATGTCATGTTTTAGTTTAAACAGAAATACACTTGTAGGTGTTAGATACTAGTTAATTATTACACTGAACTCATTCTAATTAGCTTCCGTTGTTATATGCTGCCCTTTGGGACCTGCCCCTGTTGTCACTGAAAGTGTTTTGTAGCAAAATAATTGGTCTGAGATCTGTATTTCTCCCTTTTTCTCTTCCCACCTCACCCACTTTTTTCTTTCCTTCTTACATTATTGATTTTGCACGTGCTTGGTCTTCACAAACACAAGAACTCTTGCAGTGGCAGTCACCCACCCACCCCAGTCTAAAAAAGGGGGGAGGGGGAGCCTAGACGGCTGAAAAACAGCATGAGCTATGTACAATACATTCATTGTGAGGTGGGAAGAGATGGTTCCATCTTTTCATCTCACCAGGCTTGGGAAATTATATGATTTGATAAATGTGGAGATCAATGGGAGGAGATTCTCTTCTCCATCTTGGAATAGGAAGGCAATATCTCGGCTTGTCAGAGAAACTAAATTGAATTTATTTGTTCATTCATTCATTTATATCCCGCCTTTATTATTTTTTATATGTAAGTCTAGGTGGCAGACGCACCTAATAGTCCTTCATCCTATTTTCCCCACCACAACAAGCTTGTGAGGTAGGTTAGGCTCAGCAGAGAGCAACTGGCCCAAAATCACCCAGCCAGCTTCATTCCATTGTGATACCATTTCATTACTTTTGTAGGTAAACAGGAAAACATGACAACTCCTTCACTGAATTATTCTAACTTTAGAATATCACAGAACTTATCCCAACGCTAGAAAACAGCTCACAATCTTTTAGGAGACAAACTGTGTCAATCATGGTTATTTTAGCTTTTCCTTATGACAACTTTCTACTTCAAGAGGGAGAGGAAAGTACTTGATGCTAATTGTTAGGGAAAACTGAGGAAGCAGAAATAGCAGGAGTGCTGTGGGGGGGAGGGGGGAGAGTGTACAGTACTGGAGATCTTGAGTTAAGGGAACCTATATGTCAGGCTCCAAGAAAGATACTTTGTGAGTCTTCCAAGAAGATTTCTTTATTGTTCCTTACCTTTAGACTGAATCTTGCCAAACTAAAGCAAACTATTGGCCACACAAAGCATATACACTGGCATCTATTCGAGAGGCTGTCTTCACCTTCTTTCTCTCACACAAATTATCTGAACTGAGTTGTCTCTTGCTCCTCTAGAATTTACTCCCTCTCTCCAGGGAATCTGAGCTATATTCCATCACTCTGAGTGTAGTCAAAGACAAGCCTTGGACTTCAAAAGAGCAGATTTCAATAAAATAAGAGCAGTATTAGGAAACTTGAGAAGCTATTGGGAAATTAGCTCAAGGTGGGTGGGAGATATTTCAAAAGTGATATTAACAATAGCATCACAATTTCAGTGAAGAAAACAGTGTGAACCAAAAGAAGCCAATGTGGCCACACAAAAAACAGAACTGAAAATGAAATGAGGCTTATACAAGAAACAGAAAGAAGGCCAGGTCACAAAGAAAGATTACTGACCAGCCAGGTCACAAAGAAAGATTACTGACCAATAACTCCAAACCTTTAAAGTTAAATGTGAAAGTTCAGGTGAGTTAAGATTATCAAGAATAATAAAAAGGCATCTTTTCTTTATATATGTTCAAAATAAAAGAAGAAAACAACAGACTCTCCAACTGTTCAGTGAATAAATCAAAATACTAACAAGTAAGAAAGAAAAGTTTTCTAGATTGGATCAGACCAGGAACTTGTGAGGAATAGGATGAGGGAGCAGCAGTCAAGAGTGAAGCTTGAGATTAATGAGCAACATAGACAAAAAAATGACACTTTTCTTTGATTCTTTAGATGACTTTATCCTAATGCACTGGGCTAATAGCCCAGCTGAACTTTGGGAAATCCTGAATATCTGGTGAAGAGCATGATAATTGGAGAACAACAAATGTGGTCCTATCTTCCAAAAGAGGGAAAAGGAAAATGGAGCAAACTACAAACTAGTCAGTCTGACATCAATACTAAAGTACTAAATTAAATAATCTAAAATACAAAATTCTAGAGTGAACAGTACAGATCCATCAGCAAGCACCTTAAAAACAATATTGTAATTATCAAAAGTCCCCATGAATTTGAATGAAATAAAAGAAAAAATGCACCTAAAGTTTAGTATAATTGATTGACTTCAGTCCTCTTTATCTAATCAGTTGGACCCACGTGAAACTCTAATAATGTTCAATGATGAAGATACACAAACATTTAGAAAGTCTGAATTGGATAAATATGTACAATATTGTACATATAATTCCCATAGTTGTTAATCTAACAAATTCATCTGCCTAGATCCAGCCCAGCCAATCTAAAGAACATTGTGGCATCACAATAAGATTGTTCAGTGTAGTGGATCATTACATTTTAGCTGCCACATTCACAGATGATTTGACAGGATAATCATTCGGTTGAAATACATAAAATAGGAGAAGATTTTAAAAGTAAACATACCATTGAAACCAGATAATTTTCTTTTGGGCTTAATGGACATCTTATGGAGCATTGTTTTTATATATGATAATGGCAGCACAACTTTTATATGATCAGTGGTGGAAGGATTTGCAAATACCTACGATAGAATAATAAATGGTGAAGCTGATGGAGATGGCAGAATTGACAGCCTTGATGAAAGAAAAGACTGACAAATTTTGTTTCTACTTGGACACCACTTTTCAACTTTTTGCAAGAAACTAATTTGGGGATTTGATGATGGGGATTTGATGAGCCTGTGGAAATAATGTAGACCAGTGGTTGCCAACTGGTGGGCCGCGAGAAAATTTTGGTGGGCTGCAGAGAAATCTCACCCCCAGAGCACCCCCCAAAAGCAATTAATCCAGGCTGCAAAACACAAGGCTGTGCCACCCACATGGCCTGCAGAAACGCTCCCCTCCCACTCACTCCTTACTCGGCAAACTTGCCTGCTAAAATTGCTATTTTTCCTTTTTCCGACCATCATCTGTTCTGCTGTGCTGGGAGATTTACATTAGCTAGGAAGCAGAAAATGGTTGAATTTCTTGCTTTCTAGCTAGTCTTTAGATCTTCGGCTCTGCTTCCCTTAGGACTGAAGGTTTGCTTGCAAGCAAATTCAGTGCAGACTCACGGCAAGGAAATTTGAGAGACTGAGCTAGCCGATGGCAGATAGATAGATCTCTGAATGGATCTGTGAGCCACTCAATCTGCCTGCTTTGCCTGATTTTGGGTAAAAATTGCTTTTTTATAAAAAAAAATTCAATATTTACATACATGGTGTGTTGTGAGTTAATTTTGTGAGTTTGCTTGCTAGTAAATTTTATGAGTTTGCTTGCAAGCAAATTTTATGTGACAGACTGAGCTAGCCAATGGCAGATAGATAGATCTCTGAATGAATCTGTGATTCTGTGAGCAACTCAATCTGCCTGTCTGCTTTGCCTGATTTTGGGTAAAAGTTGCTCTTTTTTATAAAAAAAAAATCAATATTTATATAAATATTTATAATATTTACATACAAGCCATGCCCAGTCAGTCACATGACCACCAAGCCATACCCACAAATTAGGCCACGCCCACAGAACCGGTTAGTGGTCCCTGGGATCTAAAATTATGAGTTTGGTGGTCCCTGAGGTCCAAAAGATTGGCGACCCCTGAGGTAGACAAATGTTAATCTTAAAGTAAGAGTTTGATGCATCCTTTTTATCTGTATCTATCCCAAAGAAAGTCAGAAGTCATTCTTTTTCTACTTTTCTTACTTTTTTTTCTTTTCTCCACACTTGTATTCCTTATCTTTTCTGAGCTTTTTTTTTTTCAAAAACTTTTTGTGTTTGTTTTTTAACTTTGTATTTTTTTAAAAAAAAATTATACACACACATTAAAAAGTCCATAATATAGATGAAAAAAAAGATGACAGTTAGCCCTTCCCCAAGGGAGGGTAAAACCCTCACCTCAGGCAGTGAGCAGAATGGTGGTTCTACCACTTCTCATTCCACAGCCTGAAGGGCTGAGTGGATTCCATCACTATCTAAAATAAAGAAGCCCATCATTCTGAATTTTCAGAATTAGGCATTAGATGATTGCTTTGGAGAAAATTAGCCAGGAAGCCCAGTATCATTCTCTGAAAAATCTGTCCCCAGAATAAGGCATTGTGACTGCAATGGCCATAATATTACCTTATAACAACTCACCATAAAACCACATGAAATCCTCTCATTTTAAGGATGCAGCAAGTGATATCTCAAGGGATGATGTCAATACCATCATCAAAAAGAAGAAAAATTGGGAAGAAAACAAACACTAAACACACTGAATTCACTTAATCTGTTTTCACTCTCTGATTTCCTCCTTTTTGTGTAAATTGGAAGCAACATGTATCTTCAGGTACTTCAGATGCTATTTGATTTGCCAGCACAAAGTTTTCCCTTTTTCTCCTCCCTGGAAATATCATTAGTTGAACATAACACCCCATTGGATGTCACCTTGTCTAGATTAGAACCAAAAAGTACTGAATATATTGATATGTGTGTCTATTAGTGCCTAAAAATCATTACTTGAATGCTATCTTTACCTCAAGCAACTCTTTGTTGAAAACATCATAGCTCTGTTCGGCTAGCAGAAGCATCCTGGAAGAAAATCCACATGGCGGGAAATCCATCCTCTGTTCTCTGCTTGGAGGAAAATTGCTTCAGTTTGTCTCACAAATTAGAGGGTGGGTTCTGGGTGTCTGAGAACAGGTTGCGAAGAGCAAAGACCTTTCAACTCTTCAAATGCTGACTGCTCTTGAGATTTATATCCTTTCTTTAGAAGTTCATATAGTGGCCTTATGCGATCTACAAAATTAGGAATTAAAGTAGCAAAGCCCAGGAAACACTGTACATTCTTCACATTATGGAGTGCTCGACACAAAAGTACATTTGCAGCAGTGGTGGGATTCAAATATTTCTACTACTGGTTCTATGGGCATGGCTTGGTGGGTGTGGCTTGGCTTGGTGGGTGTGGCTTGGTGGGCATGGCAGAGGAAGAGTACTGAAAAAAACCCATTCCCTCCCCACTCCAGGGAGAAGATTACTGCAAAATCCCTTCTCCCCACCCCAGTAACCTGCTTTCCAGCTCCGTTCTCCTGTGCAGGGCAACAAAAGAAGACCCAGCTGATCAGCTGGGACTCGAGAGGCAAAAAATAGATAGGACCGGGGCCAGTCAGAGGTGGCATTTGCCGGTTCTCCAAACTACTCAAAATTTCCACTACTGGTTCTCCAGAACTGGTCAGAACCTGCTGAATACCACCTCTGATTTGCAGCATCCATGTCTATGCCTTCAGTAGAAATCCGGTGTGCCAGATACAATTAATCCTTGAGTTACAGTCCATCTGAAGCTATTATGGCACTGGAAAAGAGACTTATGACCTTTTTTCACATATATGTCCAAGGGTGGGATACTACTGGTTCAGCCAGGTTCTATGGAACTGGTAGCTCTGAAGAGCAGCTGACACCGAACCAGTTCTCTTTGAAGATCACCTTTTCTTCGGTTGGGCCCACCCGCGTGCCCGGGCTCTAGGCTGTCCTTTATTCTTACCTTAGTTGCTTTGCGCAACACAGCTGAGTGCCACGCATCAGCAGGAGATAGTGATTGCTTGTACGAGAAGTTGTTTTGCAAGTAGTGTGCATGCATGCGCAAAGTGCACACTCACCAAACTGGTTGTTATGCCGATAGGATCCCACTCCTGCACATGTCCATTGCAGCATCCCCAAGGTCAAATGATCAAAAATTGGATACTTGGCAACTGGCATGTATTTATGACAGTTGCCATGTCCTGAGATCATGCGATCACTTTTTGCAATCTTCTGACAAGCAAAGTTAATGGGGAAGCCAAAACCACTTATTGTGTTACTAACTTAAGAACTGCAATGATTCATTTAACTATGGCAAGAAAGATTATAAAATGGGGCAAAGCTTAACAACTTTCTTATTTAGTGCAGAAATTTTGGTCTCAATTGTGTTCATAAGTCAAGGACTACCTGTCATCCAATTAGGCTACTTCAGACAAGCATTTCTCCAATTTCTCCTAATGTGTTTTAATCAAATGCCTTTTATATTCATTAATGTACTTTTGTTTTTCTTCTATGGATTGCTTAAGTTTCATCTGTTGTGGAAAAGTGCAATATACATTTAATAAATGAAAGACATAGAGTATACAATTCATTTTAATAAGAATGGGGCAGAAGTAAATGCAGAGCTATGGGATTAATTATGGGATGGTGCCTTAAGGGGAATCTTATTTACTACGCCTCAGATATGAGTGTATATAATAGACTCTCAAATCAAATCAGATTCAGATGAACTGTTTCATCCAAAAGGAATCTTAATTTACACAAACTCTGTGTTTTATATTTCAGAGTTACATTTACTACAAACAATACAAAATGCCCTCAGGATATCCAAAACTGGGCTTTTCTTACCCAATTATTTCTCCTACAGCTTTTCCTGTTAGCACATGCTAAGGTCGCCTTCATCCAACTGCATGAGCAAGCTTTCCTCCACTTTTTAAATTGGCAAAAAGTATGCTGGCATAATGGGAGGGAGAAAGGTGGTTAAGAAGTATGGCAAATAAACAAATAAATTAAATAGTTGCCCTGACTACCAAACCCTGGTTTTATCTCAGGCAAATAAATGGCATGGTCACTGGTTTTATCTCAGGCAAATAAATGGCATGGTAAAAATGGTCAAGGAAGGCAATATCCAGAGACTCAAGGGAACATGCTCACAGCAGCCTAAACTGACCAGTGGAAGCTGGGCAAGACCCAGTTCCTGTAAGCATATGACATCATTAAGGAGGTCAAGATTGTGTTCACAACCAAAATTGTGTTGGGGGAAGAGGGAATTGTTCACCCAATAATGCATTAATTCATTAACAAGGCTGTTGCATGCTGTTGGCAGAGCAGGAACTAGCTTGAATATATTATTGGAAGCATATTCATGTATTCCAAAGGCTTGGCAAAAGCTAGATCTTTTCTTGCTTCAGCCAACACAATGACAATACCAGATGGTCATAATCAATCTGATTGATAATCTAGTCAGGTTTGGTCAATATCAGTGTGACAGAATGCTTCAGTTTAGCATCAGCAGCAATTCAGTCATGTGACCACTCAGACCAGCAATTTCTCAGATCTGGCACAGTGAGTTAGTTAATACTTAGAAGTCTGAGGAGAAAGTTTTGAAATGAGAGGGGATGGCTGATGAATCATGTTGGACTTGACAGATTTGGCATTACGAAAAGCATGTTAGATCCAGAGTTGACCAAAGGTCATGGAAGTGCTCTAGGGGAGTCTAGGAAAAGACTACTGAAGCATCCCACAATTACCCAAATACAAATTGGAGGTGAAATGCAGTGAGGCCTTCTTAAAGCAGCTGACCTGGGGGAGGCTGAGAAATTGAAGAAGATCAAGTGCTACAGCTCTGAGATATGGCCAGCCAAGTGTAATTAATGCACTTACTCAGGGGTGGGATTCAAATTTTTTAACAACCAGTTCTGTGGGCGTGGCTTAGTTGGTGGGCATGGCGTGGTGGTCATGTGACTGGCTGGGCATGGCCAACTCAACATCACTCACATTGAGGCACGTATCTCCTCGCCTGGCCTCTCATGACTGTGGGGATGCTGCAACAGTCATAAGTGTGAAAAATGGCCGTAAGTCACTTTTTTCAGTGCCATTGTAACTTTGAATGGTCACTCCACACAAGCAAAGTACCAGCAAAGGAGGGGGAAAAAAACTCCAGAGAAGTTCCCGAGATAGGAAGTCTAGTCCTTCCAAGAATGTAAGGGTTAATGGAGAGGCAGTTTCTGTAAGCAACACCAGAATGTTTCCTTCCTGCCTTCCTTACAGGATTAGGCCAGTAATTTCTTCTAACAACCGGTTCTCCAAACTGCTTAGAATGTTAACAATCGGTTCTAGCGAATAGGTGCGAACCTGTAGAATCCCACCCCTGCCCTTACTTAACTCTAAGGATGGGGGGGGGGTTCTAGAAATAATTACCCATAAAACAGGATAGGCTTTACCAGGAGCAGATGCTTTGTGTTGCCAGCAGAGGACTAATTAACTTCAAAGCAACTGAATAAGCTCACATAAATCATCCTTTCACTGCCTGTTTAACACAAAAAATACAGGAAGACGAAAATTATTGAAATGTCTTAATTGTTCCTTAACAAAAATTGATTGTTTGAAGAAAAACAGCTAATCTTGCATAGATACAAATAAAAAGGGGGGGATCACAGGAAGGTTTTATGTGCTCAGTTTCTGATCCCTTCCTAAGTCTCATGACAATCAATGATGGTGTATTTTCAATCGCAATAACATAAGCCCATATTTCAGCGCTTTAGCAAAATTTCACTATTTCTCCTATCCATGATTGGGTTTCAGTTTATAGTTCCCTATTCAAATACGCAGAAAGCAACAACTAAATCTAATTCCTCTTCAAAACACATTTTGGAGCAGTTCTGTTAAACAAATGGAATTTTTCAGATATATTGTCATCTAGAATTCTATAACCATGCTAATCACCTTTAATCTGTCTGCTATTCCAGAAAGACAATCATTTTGAGATCACAATCTCTTGTAAATATTTCATATTCATCCTTTCACTGGGGAAAAAAAATCAAGTTTTCCAATGTCGGATCCATAGCTGCTAATAGCAATAAGTTAGAAGTGACCTGAAAATAAATATTTCTGAGGCTCAAAGAACAGTGCTTCGACTTATCTGTTGTTCTCAGCTGATAACAATGTCAGAGAGGGCTGTTGTAAAACTTGGGAATGTCCCTTGATTAGAAAAAAAAAAAGATGCCCAATTAGGTTTAGAAAGAGTGACAAAAAATTGATGCCCAATTAGGTTTAGATAAAGCTCTTCTCTGTAAACCTCAATTACCTGTGATGCCTTATGACATTCAGCATTTACAAAGTCTAATTACACAATACTGTCTGACATTTAACGTCTATGGATAATTTCAAAGACTTCTACTTCAAAGGGGGCTGCTCATAAGCAACAGTAATCACTTCAATTAGCTTGGCACCATTACAATGTAACAAGACCATTTGACTGCCTATTAGAAGCAGCCAAGCTCTTCAAGTGTGTAAAATTAGCAGGCATCGCTAATTTCTGGGCAGCACTACATTTGCATGGGAAAACACAGTTCTTTAAGCCAAAAGGGGAGTTTCATTCTTGAAACAACTTCTGAGCTTTCATGACATGTGCACAATGTTGTTGCAGCAAGAAATATACTTCAAATAACACAATCTCGTAAACTAAACTATCTCACTCCATTCTAGCAGTTACTATTGCAGATCTCCAGTTCTGATTTAGGCCTTTAGCATGGCTAATGGTGCTCATATATCTGGAATTAGCATCCATGTAGCTTCACCTGCTTGAATATCTCTAAATTCAGGAAAAATCTCTGGGCTGCAAAACCAGTTTGCACTGAAATTAATGCAGGAGGGATCAGCAGATGAGTATTGGATCTGGGTAGGAAATGGAACTGAGAATTCAGTTTAACATGCTATTGAAATCTTTCTCACACATCTTGGTTTCTAGTACATAGTTACTTAAAGGCTCATTTTGCAAAAGGAGACTTTGCTTTTAATATAAATGTAATGCTTACAATTACAAATGATTTTGGTTAAAAATTTCCTTTAAATATAAATTTATTTAAAATATTTTCATCTATTTTTCTACTGAACAGCACTCAAAACAAATTGAAACAACAATGTCAACTTCCTGTACAACTACTTTGTACGGTAGCAGATGTCATCCTTTTTATGCTTTTTGTAAAGGGATTTGTGGACAATTTGCCCCCATTATTATCCCAATTTTTCCTCAAACTGTTCAATTTTAGTTTTGAATTCACAGTAAAATCTGACTTGCATTTTTTAAGATGTGGACTTGCAATAGTAGTCTAGTAGTTTAGAAGATATGTGTCAATAACTTACTAACCATAATAGTTTCTGTAAGCAACGTTGATTCTTCAATTCCATAATACCTCATTAATGTAATTAAGAATGATACAAATATTCTGTTCCATAAACAAATTCTGTGAGTTTCTTCTCAAGCTTCAGGAATTTGTTCCTTTTCTTTAAGATCCTATCTTAAGGGTCCTCTTAGTCTGAATAAAAAGCAGATTAGTCATGATTTGCATTAATTGCTGATATAGCACTTAGCAATAGTACTTAGACTTATATACTGCTTCACGGTACTTTACAGCTCTCTCTAAGCGGTTTACAGTCAGCATATTGCCTCCAACAATCTGGGTCATCATTTTACCCACCTCGGAAGGATGGAAACTATGTCAACCTTGAAATTGGTGAGATTCGAACTGCAGTACTGCATTCTAACCACTGGACCACAGTGGCTCTTTGTTGGCTGATATCCAACATGAATATTCTTTCTCCATATCAAAGCCATGAGAGAAATTTGATAGTTTGAGCTTTGAAATCACTGAAAGGTTTGCTTTCAGTTGCAAATTTTGATAAACTTTTGGATTATTTTTTTTAATGTGGCACAGCAGTACTTCCAGTTTCTCTAAAAGCTTGTCTCATATGTTTGTATACAATATCATGATATATCATTTCTTGCAAATCCTTAGTTCAATCAGGTGGTTTTCTGGTTTGCATGAAATTGGTAATGAAGCATTTTGTTTGACTGGCCAAGTCAATCATTTTCCCAAATAGCTGTATTCCACAAAACTGTGAGACTAGCCCCGACAATAAGGATCTTCTTGTTTATTCCCTTGATCCATTTCTATATTCTCTTTTTCTCAATAAATTCCTTTGTATGTCTAAAAATTTGTCTTTCGTTTAGGCAGGGGATTTCTCATTAAATAGTTTGCCAAGTCTCCATGAACCTGTAGCTACTCCAGTGCTTTCACAAAGTTCATACAGTTTTGTTTTATATTCATTAATGTACTTGGAAAGGAAAAAGTCCTTGTTAGAAGAGATAAGAGGTCCATAGCTGGAAAGAAACACCAAGAATAACTTTCCAACAAAATTTAAAGATCTATCCATCTTTTTATTCAGTTAGCATTCAGGATCAGTCCCAAATATAGATTTCATTCTCATCGCTCATGGGAAAGTGTTGCTTTCATTTTAATTATATGTAATTTTAAAAACCTTCATTTACAGGTTTCAGTGTTTACCAACCGAGAACTAATTTAATCAACCTTTTTCAATGTAATGCCATCCAAAACCATTGAAATTCAACACAATTCACCGACCTATTTAGAGGATGTCATAATGAGAATGCGACATTCTTTGAGAGCCAGTTTAGTGTGGTGATTAAGGTATCTGACTAAAAACCAGGCATTCTAGTCCCTCTTAGATACAAAAGGCATTCTAGTCCCTCTTAGATACAAAAGCCAGCTGGCTGCTCTTCTCAGCCCTTGGAAGGAGGAAATGGCAAACCACTTCTAAAAAAGTTTGCCAAGAAAACTGCATATTGCCAGGAGTCAAACTTCCTGGAAAGGACAAAAAAAAAAAAAACACTAAGAAAATTTGATCCTAGGTGACAGCTTCTGTTTTGACAATAACCCACAAAAACAGAAAATAATACTCAATAATTACTTATGCCTTATGGTCAATTATCAGTATACAATTATATTATGTATACTGAAATTAAGACATGTGCTTTGTTTTTCTTTAGCTTTTAATCTAGAAAAATTAGAATTTACCAATCAGGAAACAAAAACAGCATAGCAGTAGAGGATATATTAAGTTACCTTTGCTTTGTGCGTGTGTGTGTTTGTTTGTGGTGTGTGTATGTGTGTGTGTGTGTGTGAGTGAGAGAGAGAGAGAGAGAGAGAGAGAATATGAGTGGAAAACATCAACATAAAACTGATTCATCAGCAAATGCTTAATGGGAAAAGGTCAGCTGACATATTTGTTCAATATTGGAAATTTGCTAAAATTTACTCCCTGTGATCATCTTTCAAACGTGCATCTTTTATCAGAGATAAATCCCATTGATGGCAAATTGTTCCATCCTCTATTGCCCTTCTGGTTTCTGTCTCATCTTATTGCCTTAAAATAAACTGGCTTGTGATTGCTTTTTTTCAGCACAATTTTCACAGACTCATATTTTCATCTCGAGGTCATGCTTATTACATCGCCCTTGGTAATTTGTTTGGTGTGGAAAGTTTTTGGTTTTCTGTCCTTTTTAACCTCAAACATGAGGAAAATTCATGCAAAGGTTGGCCTGTGAAAATTCCCCAAAAGTTTAGCAGTCTTAGAAGAGAATTAGCAGGTTACTTTTATTCCCTAGCTACACAGGATAGGGATGGGTAAAGCTTTCCATGTTGGTGCCTCTTAATTCCTCACAATTTTTCTGGTTATATCTCAGTTTGATCCATTTCCATATTCTTTTAAAATGATGATGATAAGAGGATGGGATAAAATAACAGGCTTCAATTATGGAGCATTTTGCATGAATATGAAGATGAAGATTGTTGCTGAATGAGGGAAGTAAGAATAAAAGGAATATTTAGTGAATGGTCATGTTATCGAATGAGGGGTAAGACAATTGGATGTCATCTTGACATTTAATTTATCTACGGGTAGTCCTTGTCAAAGGACTGCAATTGGAACTGGGTTTCTGGTCATAAGTTGTTAAAGTCATAAGTTAAGGCACCCACATGACTGGACCCAATTTTATGACATTTTTTGCAGCTGTCTTAATGGAATACAATTGTCATAAGTGCAAAGCTATTTTTCTGAATGGACATTGGCAAAAAAAAAACCATAGCAAATCATAGTATGTGACTATGGGATGTTGGAACCAGTCGTAAAGGTGAGCCAATTGTCAAAAGCCTGAAATGTGATCGTGTCACCCTAGAGAGTTGTGACACAACATTTTACAGTGACTTGAAGTGCTTTACAGGCCATAAAGCACTCATTCTGAGCCCCTTGTAATTTGAAACCGTCATAAAGTGGACCAATCATAAGTCAAGAACTACTTGTATGGATAAATATATAAGAAATGCTGTAGCAACATTTGAGATGCATTTGTGGGGCAGATGATGTCATGCTGCTGACTGAGATGGAACTCCTAAGGATATGCAATAAAAGTTAGACTGTATAATGCAACATGATTTGAAAATCAATGTGTTAAAGATTATGGTAGTTTTGTTTGAGAGAGGAAATGATGACTGAAAAAAGCTTCCAACCAAAACATAAAAAGGCAATTTTAAGGTGCTAGGCAGATGAGAGGATGGTATGAGTCCTACCTAGAGGAACTTTACTGTAAAGAAATTCCAAGTGTTACAGAATCCTATAATTACTCAACTTACGAGCTGAAAATAAACATCAAAGGAAAATGATAAGATTTTAAAGCCACAGATAAAATAAAAGTTAATATTATCCAATCTATCCAACTAAACATTTGTATTTATCTTTTAAAGATGGACATTTTTATTGAAACAAACGTCCTTCTTCTCAATTTTTTTCTTGAGCTTTTCTAGAACTCCAATCTGTTAAATCTAAGGCTGTTGGAAAGAGCCCTGTTCTCTCAGCCCTGGGTATGACCTCCTGCCTTTGTCTCCAATGGACAAACAATTTTTCTCTCTAGCAGAAAGGGAGAAGGACACTTAGGAGAAGTGTCTAGGATAATTGAACACAACTGCCCTAACACATCCACTTCTTCTTGGGCTCTCCACCACTGCTGACCCAACAGGGGCATTCTTACTCAGCAGGACCAGATTTAAATTTCTCACTTCTTGGCCATGAGGTAAAATACTTGCTTTTGTTCTGACCAAGGCTTCTTGAGACAGTAACAATCACACGCTGGTCCCAAAAACCTTGTTTTTATTTCAGTGGCTGTGAATTATATGCATTCACAGCCCGTAATGAGTCCCAAACAGTTTATGAATAGTCCAACCAAAGTCTGCAACAGTCTTTCAGGATAAGACTGATAAGCACCCATCTTTATCTCCCTTGAAATGCTGCCAACGACTAAATTGCCAATTAGCTGTACAAGGCCAAACAGAGCACAAAGTCAACATGGAGCTTCAGATTTTAAATGACCAGAACGAATAAAGTTGCTTCCTGCAAATGTTCATGTCCCTTTGCTCCTCCTTTATGTCTTATGGGAGGGACCAATCATCTCAAAACCTTACTCCTGAGTTGCCCCTTTTGTCTTAACTGTTCTTGCCTTCTGGCAGCTCTGTGCAAGCGCGCACTGGGAACAGGCTCCTCCTGTTCCTCTGCCTCACTGATGTCAGATTCTGGAGGCCCCAGAATCAGCATATAACTCTCAAATGGCCCCGGCCCCATCTCTGTGTCGGACGCCGATCCCTTGTTTGAGCCCTCCCCAGACTCCAGGACTGGCCCATGTTCCTCCCCACTGTCCACCTCTGCTGCCAGCTCCGCAGGCCACCATTGGACCACAACAGCTTTTCCTCGGCTATCGTATCTCCCCCACTGCTGAAGGTTTTAGGGTTTTTAGAGGTTTTGCATATGTTTCTCTCTGTGTGTATGTAAATCACCTGTATGAAGCGGGGTTAGGGTCTAATGCTTCACTCAAAATTATCCAGACTTTTTCGCCCCCTCTCTTGTCATCCTGTGACTGCAAGATTCTCCCTTTAAAGCTCTGCCATGTTTCAGCATTGCTGTTTCTCATTAATATTTGGAGGTAAATATTGGCCTTGCAGTATTTTTCAGCCATGCATCAGAGACAGATCAGCTTGTTATTAACCATGTCATGATTGTCATTCAGCAACAGAGTGGTCAATGTCTGGAATACTCTACCTCACTCTGTGGTTTCTTCCCCAAACCCCAAAAACTTTAACCTTAGACTGTCTACTATTGACCTCACCCCTTTCCTAAGAGGTCTGTAGCGGGTGTGCATAAGCGCACCAATGTGCCTACCATCCCTGTCCTATTGTTTCTTTTTATTTTTCTTATATGTATCCATTTCATGTATCCATAACTATGTTTATACTTATACCCGTTATCTTATAATTGCTTGACAAAATAAAAATAAATAAATAAATAAATAAATAAATAAATAAATAAATAAATAAATAAATAAATAAATAAATTATACTGGGGGGTTTGGGGGGGGCAGCGTCCTGAAAGGCTGGGAAGGAAAGGCCCTTGCCTCTTACACATACACCCCACAGTCCTCTTTTTTTTCTCCTCTCCTTGTGTGCACATCAAAGCAACGTCCTCCCCCTTCTCTTGCCCAGGGCCACCCACCCCTCAGCATGTGGATTGGCTGCCCAGATTTGTGTTTAAATTTCCCAAACAGCTACTAAATGGCTGTGGGAAAGTATCCCTCTGTGAAATGCCCTGGATGAAGGGGTGGGGGAAGAGCACTAGCAGACCAATGGCCGGTGGAGGACAGCTGACTAAGAATGCCCATTTTGGGTCAAACAAATGGTTGTCCAATCTCTTCTGGAAAAAAGAACTTGTTTCACCTCACCTCATCTTTTGTTCACCCTTCACTGGAACTGTTACCACCATTCACCAAGAATATAGCATGCAATTTTCACCAACTGATGGATTTCTACTGGTGCAATAATAATTACCTAGATGGCACCAATTCATATTCCAGCATTCATGCAAGCCTTTCCTTTTATCATTAAACCTGCTTCACTTCACTGAATATATTTATTAACTCCACAGCACAAGATCAGTTTATTCATACTTAGTACATCCTTTCCCTTACTTTTCTTACTTTTAGGGATATGTAAGGCAGCTCATTTTTATTTCATTTATTTTTTTATTATTGGTTTTGCTTCAAAAATGCCAGTTGATCAGATGAGTCCACAGATACTGATCTGTCATGCCACTTGGGAATCACAAAGGTTAATGCAGTTGTGAGGCTGGCTAGCACCCTGAAGCCTTCCCCATTCCTTTTCATTAACTTTTAACCACAAATTTTAATTATCCTTTTTAATTAGAATTTTAAATTTTTATATTCTGATTTTATGTTTTTAACATTTATACACTATCGGAGTCCCTCTGGGAGAGAAATGGGCAATTTCTAAATGTGGTAAATAAATCTCCAGTGGCTGGCTTTGGTCAACTGACCAACTCTCATAATACTTTTTAGTAAAATAAATAAGATGTAATCAAGGTTAACAGTTTTCCCTCCTAACATTATTAGTCCTAAAACAGTGTTTGCATCAAATTCCAGTTTTAGGCTAAGTTTGGTCTCGCTATTCTGTATGCACTACAATCAGTAATCTAGAAGTGATCTTGAGCACCAACTAGCTGTTGCATATACTCTTAGGAGATACATCTAAAGATAAATGGGTTTCAATATCCATATGGATTCCAAAATATGGAAAAAAAAGTTAAATTTGCACTACAAATACAAAGCTGTTTCCCATCCCTACTACTCAAGGCTGTTCTTACTTGCTGCATCATAGTCACTTCCTTTCACTGTTGAACTAATGATTAATTCCCCATTTTATTTCCTGCCAGTGGAGATTTTGTCTAGAGCCATAAAGACAAACTAAAGAAAGGCTCCTGAAATAGCTCAGCATCAGTCTACTTGAAAATGTTCCCTTATACTTTTTTTAAAAAATGTAACCCTATTTCTTAAAAGCTGCTCCTACAGTCACACATAGAACCATTCATCCATTTATCAAAGTCACTAATAATAACTTTAAAAACAAATGTAAAATGGGGATCCATCTGGCATTTCTTGAAAATGAATCTTCCAACAGTTTCATCAATCCTGTCAGCAAAGAAGGGTATGTGTGAGAGTGAAATGGAATTAGGCGTTAATTGTTATGTGTTGATTCACAATTCTTCAGAAGCCTTTTGCCAGCTTTGATTCTGGGATGTGTATCATGTTTTTTGGTAAAATATCAATAATGCAATTAGAACCCTTATGAGAGGAATCACACTGATGTAAAGTTGTGTGTATTGGTTCTGTACAAGGAGCCGATGAAGTCCAGGCCTAGAGACCAGGTTAGATGTTAAGAAGGGAATAGCAGTCCATGCACATCAATCAAGACCCAGTTAGATAAAATCATAACTGTTTTCCAAATGGTGTCAGTCACACACACACACACACACACGCACGCACACACAAAAACCAGCTTAGGATTCCAAGACAGGACCAGCTGGTGCTCAGTCTGAATTGTGGCCACTTGATTGGCCATTCCCTTGTTTCTTGCCCTTCCTATCTTGACCACACTCACTCTCTGGCTTCTGTGAAAACCAGTCTACCATGTCTGCTTTTGCCTTCTAAGGATTGTTCCTCCTGTCAGGGAATTGCACAGCAGGTGTCCAAATGAAGTCAGACACACTGACATGAACTTGTAGTTTTATATAAATAAATATATTTTACATCTATACTTACAACAGAAAGATAATCGGGAACACAGGGACATCATGAGAAGCATACAAAGAGGATAAAAAGGTGGGGGAGGGAACTCCTCCTTTACACATCTATGGAGATTCTCAGTCATCCAGGTCATGCTTGTTCCAAAGGTGCTTTTTTCAAGAGGCAACTGGACTTTCTGGTTTTTCTTTGAAGAAGTTTCGCTTCTCATCCAAGAAGCTTCTTCAGCACTGACTGGATGGTGGGAAATGAAAGTATTTATACTCCTTGCAGACAGCTGGACATTTGCATTCTTTTAGCAGGTTGTTAAGGTCACCTGGACGTTTATCTCTGTCATCAGGGGTCACCTAAGTGGTGCAAATTGTGTGGAGCCTTCTTGGAACTGTTGAAAGGACTGTGTTGTAAATTGGAGATAGATGATGCCCTATCCCTCCCCCTCTGTTGAGACGGCTGTTCAATTTTGACATAGATGGCATCTTTAACCCCTCTTTCAAACCAGATATCGTCTCTGTCCATATTTTATACCCATAGCAACCAATCCCAGTGTAGATTGCCTCACACAGGAGCCAGCACTCTCCAACCATCAACTACAACTGTGTATTCTGGCCCTTTACTATTCATACAACTAAATTTAATATCCTAACACTTGCTCACTAATCCCCACCCCCTTCTCTGCTTTCCCAACTGTTTGCACACATGGAGGCCTTCATATCATGTTATCTTCTTTGATACTAAATCCAGCCCTTTATTTTCCTTTGTTTCCCTTATTATAACCTCGTGTTCTGAAACTTTAGGAATCAAAGCAACAGGCAAAGAGGTTGTGGGGCTGGGTTGGGTTGGGTTTGCTATGCTTTGCTTTGCTTTGCTGTTATTGTTATTGTTGTTCCTCTGTAGGTGAACAGAAACCTTTTAACCAGGAAGAACTGATAGTTCCACTTCACAGAACCAAGCTGCTCCCATACTGCACCTTAGAAATATTTGGGAGGGGGGAAATAAAAAAGAAAGGAAAGAAAGTTAATGGGAAACACAAAAGGAGCATGCTTCACCCAGCCAGGCAGAAACTGAACTGATGCCACTGCAAGATGTAAAGTTGAATGCAGCATGAGCTCCTAAGAGTGAAGAAAAACGTATGAACTTAACGCCCCACTGTTGGATCAACTGCAAGATAACAAAATATGTGGTGAACCTAGCAGCCCAGCATGAAATGACTGCCCAGGGCAGCCATAAGAAGGGAACTGGCATTGCAGTCAGTCATGCTACTAGAACAGTCCAAATTAAGTGGATCGTCTCCAAAGCACTGGAGACGATCCACTTAAAATGAATCAACTCAGAAAACAGATGGTTTATATCAAAGCTGGGAAATCCAGGCACAAGACACATTTGCAACGGGAATAGATCCATGATGCTGTCATCTGTCCTGCACTCAGGAAGTAGAGAGTGGCCCATTGTGGCAAAAAGTATGGATCCTGAATAAGTTTAATCAGTGAGAAGAACAAAGTGTTGCTATACAAACAAAATACTGTAAATACATGTTTGAGGCTTTAACTGCACAAGCCTTCTTTCCTTGGAAGGAAAGGAAAATTGGGTGGCTCCTTCATCTTCTATTTCTTCTACCTGGGTAACTGATAAAAATAGCTATATCTTCATTCAGAATCGTACAGACGAAGGGAATAACTGTGAACTGAATCAAAATGGATGTCTCGGGATGCAAAAGCCACACTTTATCCCTAAAAGAATTAGCAATTGTTTGTTCTACTCTGATTGTACATCTGTTCAACAGCTGGCAAATTGCATGGCTATGCTGAGTCAGGCATCAGCAAAAGACATCCTTCACTTCAAGCTTGCTGCTATCTTCTCCTAAAGTGGGAGTTGTAATGATGAAAGATCAGGTGTTACATGTATGAAAATAAAGTTAATTGATTTGCAAATCTTCAGCGGTCTTGTTTCAGGCTGAAGAAAACTCTCTGATTCCGCTCAAGTATTGGAACAGCAGGCAAAAGAAGAGAGCCCTCCACTTGCTCCTGCCCCAAAGGGGCCGTTTGATCAGCTGGAACATGATCTGCATTGACACAGCAGTGGTGCATAAGTGTCAGACCTTTTTTTAATCAGAATTTCCTTACACCTTGTGAGTGCTTTCAAGCTGCCGGCTAAGTTCCAGGAGAGGAATGACAAAGAGGACTGGAGAGAACCACCATGTTACAATTTATATTCACCTTTCCTCAACATGATGCCCCCCAGATGTAATGGGGCTACAAATTCCAGTCCCCCCCCAATCATCTGGAAAATGTGAAGTAAGGAGACATTGATCTACATTTTTGTAAACTGCTTGCTAGATTGGGAAGTGTGTGTGTGTGTGTGTGCCCACACACACACACACACACACACATACATACATAAATACATACATATACATACATATACATATATAAAAAGTGACTTCCCAATCTAGCACTATATATATATACTGTTCCTCCACAGCATGCATGCTTATTATACAGACCTTACCTACTGATGAGAGAGAGAGAATGAGTTGATAGAAAGATAGAGACATGGATAGATTAAGAAAGAGATAGATGAGAGATGTGTGAGAGAGAGGGGAGGAGGGAGGGAAAGAGAGAGGGAGGGAAAGACAGACAGGGAGAGCGAGGGAGAAGGAGAGGGAGGGAGAGAGAATATGAATGCTAGGCTTCTGTATGAGAGGAGGACCCAGTCAAGAGTACTAAAGGCATTAAAAAGGAAGAAAAGGATAACCCATCTAAGTGGAATAATCCTGTTGAAAAATATCTCCATCATTTCATGTCAGATAAAATATTTAGTGGCTTTGCCTCCTATTTTCCTATTTCACTCATGGAGACACTGAGGATCTTTGTCAGCTGAAGCAGCTGCTTGAGGGGCTGCAGATCTGCACAGATCTGATCAACTTTGCTCCAAATCAGGTGAAAATTGTCTAAGGGAGCAAAACACCAGAAGCAGAGCTGGGTGACTTGGACTTCAGCTCTAATATTAGGCCCCAAATTATCCATGCTGTAAGCTTTTCAAAAATGGACCTACAGTACACCCTCTTCTGCCTGAGTCCCACTGATATGCAAGGCTGATCCAACACATTTTGCCTTCTCAGTGGAAACATACAATAGCTCCTTCCCATCTCCATTCCCATATGGAAGACTCACCTAGAGGGGCAGCTGTACCTTACTTTACCACTAACAAGGGAGTTGCCTCTTTAGCTAATAGCAAATTAGTATAGAAGTGACAGAGCAAGTGGTGTGGTACACCACCCTCTACTTTAGAAGATAATTGCCTGGAAACTATCGTTCCTATCTCATCCAAGATTTTCTTTTTCAGGTTACTGCTTCAACCTTGCTGATGGTAGACTGAGACCTGCTGAAAAGAAACAACCCATTGGTCACCTAAAAGTATGTCTCATGTTTGCACTAAACTCAAAGGGGAGCAATAGTTATCCATGTCTGTAGCCGTATGTTTCCTGGAAGGTACATAAATGGGTGATAATGTCCATGACAAACAGAAGTGCCTCAAATGAACTAGTCGCAATCATTCATTCACACACATGGGAGGAGTTACTGCTGAAAGCATATCCAAAGACAACTCCAGAAATGAAAGAAGTAAAATAACAATTTTGAACTTGTGGTGATAATGATATCCATATCAATTGAACAATGATGATGATGATATCCACATCAATTTATGGAAAAATAGACAAAAGGATTTTTAGTGTTTCTACTAAAGCATTTTAGGACTGGACTTGTGATGACCTGGGGCGTGGCACAAAAGCAAGAAAGTCACAAAAACAGGTAAAGTCCTTTTAATACCTCCAACTTGGCCCCCAGTGTCCAGTTATTATTGGCTGGAGATCAAACTCTTCCAAAAACAGTCTACAAAGAAAAGAAATGCAGTCCGAACCCAAAGTACAGATAAAGTAGAAATAAAAAAAACCAACACAAACCACACTGAAGTAATTAACATGACAGGCCAGGATAATAAATTGCAGACTTCCAAAAAATAACAAAGTACACACAGTTGGGAGGATGCCAAAACTCAGATAAGCCTCGACAAAGGTAATGCACGCTTTGCTTCCAGCAAGGTGCTATGTGGCAAACGCCCTTCTTATATCCTGTTCTCCCAGCTGCAACTAATGAAAGGAATTAGGCCTTTTTCTCTCTCATAAGCCACGTTGCTCCCTTCTCCATTCCTCCCTGCATGCCCTAGGACGAAGAGGGGGTGGCCCTGGGTCTTCCTCTGAACTATGCCCTTCCCCCATTTCTTCCACAGCCACCGGAGCCACATTCGCACTCCCTTATCAGCTGCTCAATCTCCCCCTCAAAATCAGATTCCAACAAGGACTGAATAAATACATAATCACATAATCACATAACCACTTCACAATGCTGTTACAAGAGAGTATGAAAACTCTTCTCCTTAACAATATAGCTCTCAATATGCATAGAAAACTTGAGGCTTTTATTAAGTGAGAGAGCATCCAAACTTCCAATTATTACATACAATCAGTCCATTACTATGGTCTACTCCCCTCTTGCCAAATTATAATTAGAACCCAAGAACTGTTTTTTTCAACCAAGATAGTAAAGGTTTGGCATTCTTTTGACCATCTGTCAATGGTTTTGCAACATGAATTCGCTGCCTTTCAAAAGGGCAAAGTAAAAATCTACCTCTCAGACTCAATTTTAGGTTGAATCAAATAACAATAGAAACATTCTTCATTTTAAAAAGCAAGAGCATTGTAAACTGAGCTTTACCAAGGGTCAACATGACATTGGAACCAACCTATTCATACACAAGGCTTAAATGCTCCAAAACACCTCCTCTGACAAAGGGAGTCACTATAAATAAGCCAATAAATCTGCATCTGGCATGTGTTTTTCTATTAAAAAGCCAGAATCTTATCCAAGTTCGTTTTTGATTCATTAATTTGGCTTAGTCATTCCTGATAAGTCAGAATCCAAACTGAACCAAGTTGACCAAAAAATGATCACAAGAGCTACCCAGAAAACTGAACTCGTGGTCACCTCCTAATTTGGGGGTGTTTGCCTGTTGCTGCAGTGACTGCCTTTTTTCTTGCAGAAGTAGCAATACCACTTAACTCAGATGAAAGCTTGCAGTCATTCTCAGCTTATTCTTTAGAGAGCAGGGGAGAAACTGTTACCATTTCCTATGTCCTTTGCACACATCTATCATTATCTGGCTCTCTGAGAGCTAGATTCATACACTGGGAAACTTTGGGAAGGCTGACCTGAAGTCTGAAGGAGAATTAGCCTCCAAATTACTAGACACTTGGAGCTATGCACTTTCATTTCCTTTGAGAATTATAGCCACTTTATGAAGGCTGCCTGCCTATTCCTTTGGCATAACATCTATAATAGCTCATCTTCTGTTATTTCTTCTCCGCGCTGTTTCAGGGAATGCTATTCAATGCGCTGAATGGTTTTTCACTTTTAATTTTCAGTAGCAATTTTTTTTCTAGTTTTGACTTCTCTTAACACCAGGCAGCCCCATATCTTTTAAATGCAAAAAGGATACATTACCTTACCCTTCCCGCAAACAATGCAAAAGCGTCATTTTGTTATGATCAGAGTAGCATTCTCATTTATAATCCAGGATATCATTTTCAAAAAATAAAAGAGGAAAACAACTCTGAAACAAATAAAAGAATAGAACTAAGAGCATATTCCATGGTGTCTTCTTGTGACTTTGTTACCAAATAGTCTTACGACATCTTTAAAATACAAGTTGCAATTGAAAAAATATCTAGATTTGCTCATAAAATTGTATCAGACTATTGCATCAGGAGCACATATTTATACAATCCCGAATGATATTCGATCAATTCTAATGTATGCCTAGCATAAATCAGCTGTGAAATCTAGGTTTTTTTTCCCTAAACACATTGGCCCTTCAGACTCAGTGGTCTAAAACACTTCCTTCCTAGGAGCATTCTTCCCTTTAAATAGAAAAGGTGGGTTCATTTCTATTTGGAAACAATGGTGAAAACATAAATTAAAGATCCTCCCCACATGTATAGTTCAGTCCTGTAAAATCACCCTGTTCATCATCAGTGGCATTTCATTTCATTCCCACCCACATATTGTGCTGAGAAAAAACAAACATGCCTTATTAAGGTTGAACTTGACTACAGTAGAATGCCAAACTTGAAAACTGAGGGAGAGAGAGAAAGTTCACAACTGCAAATATAAATATAATAAACATTGCTTATTATAAGCAACACTAATAAGCATTGATACATTGCTTATTAATGGAAAATGCTACATGGGGAATCAGTAAGGCAGCACTGTTCCTAAGGCTTATTATCCAATAAATGGCCATTTTTTAATAAAGTATTATGGTGGAATGAAAGAAGATGGGAGAAAGTAGATATTGCTATCTTTATTGTCCTTATCTCCTTCATTCCTCCTTGGGAAGATCATGATGGAAAGGAACCAGTCCTATCCCCTTACAAGAGCTGAAGCAGCTTTGTCCAACCTGGTAACACTTTTTAGATGTGTTGGACTGCAACTTCCATCATCCCCAGGCATGCCAACAACCTATTACCCTGGCTGGGCTGAAATAAATTGTAATCAAAGAAGTCAAAATGGTACTAGCTTGCTAAGGACGGGCTAGAACCAAACTGAGAATACAGGTACATAATTCTAGCATCTCTTTTCCAGGTATTTCATGTGTGAAAAATAGAAGAAAAAGAAATTGGCAGCACACAAATATCAGTACAGGATGTGAGGAAAAGGTATCCAAGTTTCTTAATAGAATCCCAAAATTAAATCTGCCATTATAGGTATAGTTCATGGCCCTATAGACACAAACATCCTCTTAAATTACTATGTCAAGTTTTTAATAACTGTCCTCATAAAATTTTCTGAATAATTGTTATTTACAATAAATAGTATCATCTGTTGGCACACTCGACTTTTTTCATCACCTAACTTGATATTAATATTGATAACCTCAATTAAAAGAAAACCTCTAAAAGGATAAAGGAAAAAACCTACAACGTTACTCCATTGTGTACTTCTGTGTTGTGTGACTATTTCACTACCTTTAAACTTGAGAGGTTCTTGGCCCTGCATGTGCCCTTGCTCCTTTTCATCCCTTTGGAAAAAAACCTCTTTTATTTAGACTTAAATAGAATTCATCTCCCTAAAATGGATGACTAGCTTTCACTTTTTTGTGAGAAATGATTCATGTACCAAGAAGTTGCCCCTCCTCACCTCTTATCAAGAGCTGAAAATTCTTCATCTCATAGAAATTGCTTTCCTGGCATCAAAGATGCTGGATTTGCTAAGGTCAATACACTTAAATGTTCTTTAATAGCACCTGGAGCTCAGATTCAATTGCTTCCTGAAAAAAAATACATAAGAAAGCATAGACAATATATTCGTTTCTTTCACTATGAGTGATGCTGCCGGACAAACTAACACAAGACAGAACCCACTGATAAAAGGTGGCACAGCCCTCAGTGACCAAATGTCAGGCTGGGTTCAAGTGTCAAGGTTTTGGGCGGCTTTAAAAAGATATATTCAAAGAAACCTTTCATTATATTCTGAGTGCAAAACCTGAAGGAAGAAAATCAAGATTGCACCTATTGTCCAATGTGCTGACATCCATATGTACAAATGAAAATGAGAATAGATTTTGCAGAAAAAAATTTACACAGAGAAACTTGCTTGATACAGTTGATTCTTTTACAAAATATATAGTGGAATGGCAGCATTAAGCTGTGTGCAAACACTTAGAGCAATCAAGGATCTAAATCACATTATCCTGGACATATGCAGTTATGCTGTCTAAGAAATACTGAAATATTTTAAATTATGAAATTATACATTAAAATTATTTGGGTACCAAAACTAAATTTATAGACTTATTAAGAGCAATTGTTTGTTTGATGTAATTATATGGCCCCCATCTTGCAATCAAGTGACTCTGGGGCCAGTATAACTATGTGCTACAGTAACCATGAAGTCCTGTTACATTGACAATTAATTACTTCTGAAGGTAAGATACGAAGAGATCAGTACCTTATTACAGGTAGTTCTCAACTGAGGATCACAATTGACCCCAAAATTTCTGTTGCTAAGTGAGATAGTTATTAAGTGAGTTTTGCCCCCTTTTGTGACCTTTCTTGCCACAGCTGTTAAGTGAATCACTGCAGTTGTTAAGTTAGTAACTGGGTTGTTAAAATGAATCTGGCTTCCACATTGACTTTGCTTGTCAGAAGATTACAAAAGAGATCACATGACCCAGGGACACAAATATGAGTCAGTTGCCAAATATCTGAATTTTGATTACATGACCATGAAAATGCTGTGAAAAACTGTCATGAGTCACTTTTTCCACGGCCATTGTAACTTTGAATGGTCACTAAATGAGCTGTTGTATGTTGAGGTCTACCTGTATTAGTCCATTCAATGGCTAACTATTTGCTGTAGCTAAGGTCAGATCTTCTTCCACTAATAATTTATAGCACCTTCTAGCATTACTCGGCTATTGGGGAGGGGGTATTAAAAGTGTGCTTTTTATCGCTACATCAGTACAAAAATGATTGGATGATTCCTGAAGAAGCTCTGCATCACTGCTGGGAATCCTGCCTAAGGATTCCTGTTCTATCAATAGGACCATCATCCATGAGTTTATCTTTAACCTTAGACTGTCTATTATTGACCTCACCCCTTTCCAGTTTATACTTATACCTGTTATCTAATACTTGCTTGACAAATAAATAAATAAATAAATAAATAAATCTGAAAATTCAACTAAAGAGTAGCTTCATCTCTTTGGGAGGCCCCATATAAATAGGAATCTCTTTGAATTCACCATACAAAATAATACTGTCTTTGAATATATATACACCTGCCTCTACTTGTCTTGAATCTGCTGGCAATCAATTTCAGTAGGCAAATTTAATTACATTTTTTTCTTCATGCTATAAAACTTCATACTTCTGGAAAAATGTGCTATAGAATTTTACTCTATCCAACTATCCTTACTGACAAAGAAGTAGGCAGAGAAAATGGATGCCAGGTTGGCCTTGATATCATTTTTGGAGGAACATTCATATTTAAGCCATAAATAAATACAGTGAATCATAAATAAATACACTAAAGCCACATATGGCAGAAAATGATAACAACTCTTATGAAAGTCATACACTCAGCTTTAGTGGACATTCAAGAGCAACAGGCCTTGATTGTCTAGTAAATCAAGATCTTATTGCAATTGGATAATTCTTGAACATATGGGGAATGTAGACTCAAACTTCATAGACAGAAGATCTCAACGTCATCATCCAATATCTCAAAGCCATACTAAGAAAAATTCCAAGCTGAAATCTCTGAGCTAGATGTACTATTAATCCTACTGGTATAAAGCATTTTCTTATACTCTAATGTCCTCACCAGGGACAAAAAGTACATTTTCTTCACCTTACTGATAAGTAACCTCAGAGGTTGTCCATACATATTGGAAGAGTTTTTTCTAAACCCTGGGAATGGTGTTCAAACCTAGACCTAATATACAGTCTCTTGTATAGAAATTAGGCACCAGAAAACATGTAAAGCAATGAGATAATCCCAATATGTTTGTCCATAGTAGACATAAATGGCTTTTTTATATGCTGTATATAACTGAATAGAAAATGGCCTCCAAAGCAGAAGAGAAAAGATACTTTTTAATATGTATGAAACTGTCATACCTACTTAATAACTGTACCTTGGCACACAATTTAGAGATGATGATCCACAATTGGATAATGTCTTTATTAGAAGCAAGTACAATAGCAGAAAAGAGTGAATAAGCTCTCAAGTTCCGTCATTGAACAGGGAATTATAAATAGCAGAGAAGAAGGAGTACAAATTAGGACAGCTGTTTCAGAACTACAACTCAAACTTAGTATGAAGGTAGAGATTGTAGACTGAATACTGAAGCTATGAGTAAAAGTTGGTTTGTACTCGGCATTCAGGGACTAAAATAAAGTCATTTCCCCTAGCTTTGAAACATAAATATAATTAGTTTCCAGTGTGGACCATGGGCAAAACTTACAAGCTCCTGGCCAGAGCAAAAAAAATTTTTTTTGTAATCTTTATATTTGCAAAGCCAGCCAGTAATTTTGGGTGGTGTACTATAGGTATAGATGAATTGCCTATCAGGTAGTTGAAATAGATTGAACTCTTAAAATACAAAATCCCTCTTTGGGTATAGAAAATACTCTTCCTCTGAAGGTAGACACCACCCTTGGCAGTGAAATGCTGTTTTCTGCAAAGCAAAATGCCATTTGAGTCCATTAAATTCTATAATTGGCTCCCACCTTTATTAAGACCAATCCCCAGACTACTTTTCCTCATACAGGTGGTCCTAAAACCAGTCACTTAGTAATCATTAGAGATTAGAACTGACCTTCCTGAGGGTTCTTGCTTCCAGCCTGAATTCAAAGTTCCAACAGCCATTGCCCCCATGATCACATGATCACATTTCAGGTGCTAGGCAACCCACCCACATTCACACCTGTTACATGATCACAATATCGCATCCTGCCTTTTTTTAACACTCCTTTGGAAGCCAGACACAATTCTGAGGCACACCGAGTATTAAGGGGGACACTGGTTTGTGTAAATCCCAATAGCAAAGTGGGAGGAAACAACTAACTGTAGATAAGACTTAGCTGATCAGGACAGGTTTCCAGGTCAAGCAATCCAAAGTCAAGGTGAAAAAACTTACAATGTCAGATCAAGGGAGACAAGGTTGTGGTTAATCAACAAGCCTGGGTCATAAATAACTAGATTTCAAGTATCACGATAGATAAGCCAGATGCTGGAAAGTTGTTTCTAGCAAGAGGCCAATAGTTCCTCTGGAGACTTAATACACCCTCTGCTGAGTATGTATAGCTGTGGTCAAACCTTGTTGGTGAGTTTGGGGGGGAGCACCTGGAGCACCCTATACTGGAATGGAATCAGACCCTGAGGGCATGTCATGTATTTTTTTAAAAACCATTCTTTTTCTGGAAGCCGGCATTTTACTTTTGGATTCTGGCAAAAAATTACCATTGAGGACAATTGATTTGCTTAATACCAGCTGCATTCACTTAATACCCACAATGAATCATTTCAATCAGGAGCTCTAGTGGCACAGTGGTTAAAATGCAGTATTGCAGGCTTAGTCTGCCCACTGCCAGCAGTTCGATCCCAACAGGGCTCAAGGTTGACTCAGCCTTTCATCCTTCCAAGGTCAGTAAAATGAGGAGCCAGACTGGTGGGGGCAATATGTTGACTTTGTAAACTACTTAAAGAAGACTGTAAAGCACTGTGAAGCAGTATATAAGTCTAAGTGCTATTACTGCTGCAAAAATGGTTGTACAATTGGGTATGGTCAAATGCGATTTGCTTAATGGTGGCACAATTTATGACTGTAATTCCAAATCCTAAATGAAGGACTACCTGTAATGGAAATACAAAATATCTCATAATTGTGATTGCAACTGTGATCAGATGTCTTGTGTGCCCGCAAACTGTTCAAATCCTCACTGGTAACAGGCAACTTCAGAATCTCCACTCTGCCATCTCTACAATGCAAGCCAGCCTGGATAGCTCTTCAAAAAGTTGTGGCTTCTCTCCTGAAAATTCAGCTACATATTTATCCAGATAAATAATACTAGCAATACAGGCTATAGTCAAGAAAAGATTTCCACTCACAGATTCATGCATGAGATATATTTGCTAACTGTACTTTGGATGCCAATAAATACACTCATTCAAGAGATGTTAAAGACTTACACACAATTGAAACGAAAGACTTCTCTTTTTGGATTATTGGATAGACAGCTAGAGAAAAAAGCCATGAAACTTTGTTTTTATTCATGCAGCAAGATTTCTACGTGCTCAAAAATGGAAAAGTTCACCAGTGCCCGCAATCGGGGAATGGTTGGAAAAATGATGGAAATTGCAAAGTTGGCTAATTTGAATTCCTTGATTAGAGAAAAGACATGTAGACATAATATCTACATTTATAGCTGACTGGAAACCCCTTCTAGACTATTTATAATATAAATATGAAACAGAAAAAATGCACTTAATGGCTTGTGGTGCTGATGAATAGAAAATAATTATATAATAGAAAAAAGCAAGCTTTTTCTTGTAGCCATAGAGTAAGAGACCACTTGGGTAATCATGCTTAATATTTGTTGCAAAGGAAGTCAAAAGCTGCTTCTTTCCATTTCATTCCATCTTTTCTTTTTGCAGTTTGTCTTTTTTTTTTTTAGTCTACAATACTTTGTTTTCTTTTACTTTGTATTAGTTTGTGGTTATTTTTATGTTCTTTTTAGAACTTTTAAGAAAAAAGTCACCTTGGGGAGGGGAATCCCTAATCTTTCATGGAATCTCATAAGATGAAAATCGCCTTTTCCAAACTGCACTAACTCCAGCCATCTGACCCACCACGTGGAAAGACAATTAACCTGCATACTTGCCAAGTTACTGTGAAGAAATCATCTGTCTATATGGCCTTCTGTTTTAAATGTAGGGTTGTGGTGGGAAGCAGCAAATGAGATTGTTCCTTTCATGCTGCTGTATGACAGCATCCTCTCCAGAGGCCCATTATTATTATAATTCACACTACTTCTCATGTTAAATTAACTTGTTCTGACTTTAGGACAGTTCTGACGACTATACAATCTGATGCAAGGAGCTTAGATCACATGCTGCTGCATGCATGGGCTGTCACCAACTCTGTTACTAAAACTGGACAAAACCTTGTCAAGAGAAATAACTTCTCTGGAGATAGAGATAAGTGACTCAATTAATCACACAGCTTGCAAGGTTTTGAATAGTTCAAGGACAGAATTCCCAGTTAAAAGAACTGGAGGTAATAAAAATACACACACACACACACGCACGCACACGCACACACGCATGGATGCATGCTTATATTTATATTTATATAAATATAAGAGAGAGGGGGGAGGGAGGGGGAGGGAGGGAGGAAATATATTTAAAAAGAGACACATAACATAACTGCTATCTGGCAGAAATTTGCTGTCAATCCACCCAGGGGTGGGATTCAAATTTCTTAACAACTGGTTCTGTGGGTATAACCTAATTTGTGGGTGTAGCTTGGTGGTCATGTGACTGGGTGGGCATGGCTTGCTGACTGGGCATGGCTTGGTGGGCATGTGACTGGGTGGCTTGTATGTAAATATTATAAATATTTATGTAAATATTGATTTTTTTATAAAAAAGAGCAACTTTTACCCAAAAGCAGGCAAAGCAGGCAGGCAGATTGAGTTGCTCACAGAATCACAGATTAATTTAGAGATCTATCTATCTGCAATCTGCTACCTGAGTCTGTCACATAAAATTTGTTTGCAAGCAAACTCACAAAATTAACTCACAACACACCATGTATGTAAATATTGATTTTTTTATTTAAAAACGAGCTACTTTTACCCAAAAGCAGGCAAAGCAGGCAGGCAGATTGAGTTGCTGACAGAATTACATATTCACTTAGAGATCTATCCATCTGAAATCTGCTACTTGAGTCTGTCACATAAAATTCGGTTGCAAGCAAACTCATAAAATTTGCTAGCAAGCAAACTCACAACATTAACTCACAACACACCATGTATGTAAATATTGATTTTTTTATTAAAAAAGAGCTACTTTTACCAAAAAGAAGGCAAAGGAGGAGGAAAATTTTTTTTTTAATTTTTATTTTTTTTTTTTTTTTTTTTTTTTTTTTTTTTTTGTTTTTTTTTTTATGATTAGGAAAGTTTGGGTTTGTTTTTTTTTTTTTTTTAATTTGCAACCAAAAATTAAGTTTTTTTTTTTTTTTTTTTATTTTTTTTTCAGAGCAGAAAAGCCGGTGGTTGGGGGGGGGGGGGGGGGAAAATAGCAACTTACCAAGCCAGGCAAGTTGGATGGCTCGCATGACATGTAAGGAGTGAGTGAGCAGGGAAGGGTGGGCCCAGCCAGTGGAGCGATTTGCCAGTTCTCTGAACTGCGGACAATCATAACACGCATGTGTACTGCATGTGCAAGAAATCCTGTTTCCTGCTTTTTCAACCTCAGCTGTGCCGTGCAAAGCAACTGAGGAGGGAAAAGCAGGGAGCAAAGGACAGCCTAGAGCCCAGGCAGGCGGATGGGCCAAACACCAAATTGGTTCAGTGTCAGCTGCTCTTCGCAGCTATCAGTTCTATAGAACTGGACTGAGCAGGTAGTATCCCACCCCTGCATCCACCCCTTCAGCAAAACCCTGAAAAGGTATATCTTATCCAAAGAGCAAGAAGACCTTCAATGTTGGATTAGACCCAAAAATTAATAAAGTAGCTTATCTAACCTCGCATCTTTCAGATGTGTTAGCGACTAGGACTCTCAGAATTCCTACCTACCATGGCTAAAACAGCAAAATGGTAACCAGGTAATAAACAAGAAGTATGAACTGTTAAATTGGATTAGTTTTCTCCAACCATGTAGAAGGGCTAATTCTGGCTGCATGAGACCAAGCCTTAAGAACAAATTATCAGAATTAAGAAATTTTACATAGATGTACGGAATATGTTACAACATAAGCTTTCTTGCAGAAATATATCTGATATAATTAATATAATCTGAGTTCTAAGCACAGTAGTCGCATTACTGAAATCAATGGAATCTAATTTAGTTATGTTTAATTTAAGTTCAGTTTCATTTCAAACTATGTGTGATTAACTGCATTTAATCCTAATTTGGTGATGTCTATTCTTTTTCATGAAATATGTATTATGGCATGCCAGCACCCAAGACAGAATGCTGTACTATTTTTTTAAATACATCCAAGGAGGTTATTACACCACAATTCCCTGTCTGTAAAAATATGAATATTAATATTGTTTACTTCTTCAGGATTCTATGAAGATAAAATAAAATACTGGGGGGCAAAGCATTTTCCATGTTAAAATGCATAAAAAATTTATATAGTCCAAAAATAATAATTTTCTTTTACTATTTCTCCTGAGATGTTTTTTTACTAATCTGTAAAAAAGGATAACACCGCTAAAAAGGAAAAACTGATTTACAGGCAGTGCAGCAAATGCAGTACAGCAATGCCAACACAACAGCACAAACATACAACATCATATAAATGCTACTATTATATACTTGCATTCTGGCATTCTGACATATGTACCTACGCAACATTATTGATATGAATATATTCATATTCTGAATTTCATGTATTTACCTGCCAGAGTACTCTATATGCCAATTTGTTAATCAAAATATTTCAATATTCATTCCTAGGACTGCACAGACCTTTGGATTTCAGCAGGCAGGAGCACTTTGTAATCTGCAGGAGCACACAGCATTTGTCAGCAGCTCCTTAAAGCAACTGCCTTTCCTTTTGGGATTAAACACTGGATTCCCTCTGTAGTGGAACATACAGTAACTGTGAGAGGGATTTTGGAGTCTTAGTGGACAACCAGCTAAATATGAGCCAGCAGTGTGCAGCACCAGCCCAAAAACCTAATGCAATTCTAAGTTGCATTAACAGAGGGATACAATCAAGATCAAGTGAGATACTAATACCACTCTATAAAGCCTTAGTAAGATCACACCTAGAGTACTGCATCCAGTTTTGGTCACCATATTATAAAAAATATGTAGAGACTCTAGAAAAGGTACAAAGAGCAACCAGGATGATTAGGGGACTGGAGACTAAAACATATGAAGAATGTTTACAGGAACTGGGCTTAGCTAGTCTAGTGAAGAGAAGGACCAGGGGAGACATGATAGCAGTCTTCCAATATTTGAGGGGCTGCCACAGACAGGAAGGGGTCAAGTTATTTTCCAAGGCACCTGAAGGCCAGATAAGGAATAATGGATGGAAACTGATCAAGGAGAAATTCAAATGTACAAAGATGCAAAAAAACCCAAGATTTTATCATTTAGATTTTAAGAAAAATAGTTGATAAATATCAATGATTTTTGCAGGCTAATTGGGTCAGACATTATTCTTTTGGGAATAAAATCCTTTCCCACTTTATCTGGGAAATGAAATGAGTCCTTGTATCAGTATAGTATAGATTATGTCTTCATCACATCCCTGGCTCCTTAAATATTAACCAGCCAATAGTAGGCATGATCTGGACAGCAAATAGCATCATTAAATCTTTTCTGTGCTTCCAAATCTGTGAAACAAATTATATAATGGAGATACTTACCATTTAGCCACTCTTAGAATATGCAAGGTATGCAACCCCAGTAAATAGATTTAAGTCTAGGTGGATATTTAAAACTATGCATTATTACATCTGATCTGAAGTAATGAAGTGAGCTGACATAGATCAATTGAGTTGACCATCTTTTAATATAGTCAGTATATTAACCTTCTTATTAATCTAGTTATGCTTATTGTGGGAAGTTGCCTTACATGGAAATTTAGATCAAACAATACACGGGGAATTGAAAATTATGACTATATCGACAGCAGAAAGTTGGAGGTTTCTTTGTCTTTTGTCTGTCTGTGTGTTCTCTATCTAGTGTCAGAATTACTGTAGCCCAGTTAATCTAATTTGAACCAAGATGAAAATTATGCAGGAGATCTTTCTCTATTGTTTTCATATCCTGGATTGAGAACAAGATGTTTAAAGGCTGGAAATTCAAACTCAAGGTAACTCCATAGCACTTTGTGTTCTACTGCCCACGAGGGAAGTAGTAAAATATATATAAAGATTTACCCTTTTTTGTCTCTCAAAAAGACATCTGTTTTTTGTCTGAGACTCCTAATCTGAAGTCACATCCTTCCCATACACAATTTCACAGAATACATGATCTTTCAACTCTCCTACTGGTAGAACACAGTAAAGTAAGTGCTAGGCTTTGTTTATCCTGGAAATATATTTCTTGTAAATAAATCTCCTTTCTGTTATAGTTATAAAACCTGCTTTATTAATCAATCTTCAGATGAGGTCTCTCCTCTCAGGAATGCTCATACATATATAGAGAATACTTCAACCACCAACATAAAGGTTTCTTAATGCATATTTTTAGCTACTTAGTTAATGTTAATTAACATTATATTATTAATGTTTCACTACCTAAAACTGAATCTGAGTGATAATCCAACCTTGATTATTTAATAGGCTTCACTAAATTAGACAACAAAGAACCATGACATTTTTAAAAGGCTTTTTAAAATTCCTAATTGTAAGGCTATTACCTGGAAAAGAATTATACACTCTTGACGAAAAATTGCTAAACAGGCAAATTTCAAATATAAGCTAAATTCTGTAGATTCTTAGAGCTAGTTCTTGTGGAACATGAGGGGCATTTCAATGAAGTAGAATAATTTCATGAATCTGCTTATTTTGTCATATATATTTTTGCTTTGCTTTTAAAAATCAGATCATTTATGTTGTACAATTTCCTACAAAAGCAAAACAAATAGATTTTTAAAAAAAACAACTCACAACCCACTCTATTTATCACAATCTCTCTAAAATGTTCACGTAATAACTGGGAGTAGATATATATATTTCCCCCCCCCCTTGAAACCATGAATAGTGAGGGGAAAAACCTTCCCCTTATGTAAAAGTTTGTCTAGCATCACGCATGCTGCTCCTTCTCTCTTTTTTCACAATAATGGATCACATATATTTAGAATGTTACATTGCCTGTGTGGTTTAGGAGCAATATATCACTGAAGGAACTAGATAAAGCAGACATCCTCCTGGATTTCACCCACACACATAAAATATTGCATAAAGTAGACACATTTGCCTCCAGCCATTTGTTTACTTCAGAGCAGAAAACAAACTGGAAAGTTAATGCACACAGAATGCCATTTAAGCCATACCTCACCCAAGCAAAAAAAAGTGAAGAAAATTCCAAAATATTTTTCCCCTGGTGGCACATTATAGAAAAACCAGTCAATAATATGTCAGAAAACAGGGAGGAGGGGGAGAGAAAGAGTGAGGCTTACCAAGTCATTTGTTTTACATTTTATGGCTTGTGTCATTCTCTAGTCTCTGGTTCAAACTAGCTGTAAGTATCTCCTAGTTGCGTTATGTAAATATCTGGCATTTTAAAAAGTGTAAAGAGCTTAGGAAGAACAGGAACAGGCAGACCCTGATGCTAGCAAAATCATAATTTACACTTCAAGGAAAGCCTTCACTGGTGGCTACTATTTGTTTAACAAAGTTTGTGTATTTGAATCTCCCATAATTGGTCCCATAATCTCCCATAATTGGTCCCAATTATTATCTCAATTAATTTAGCACCTCCAAACCTAAAACTTATTTTCCTCTTTTTGCAGGATTTAAAAATAATAGCAGGCAAGCAACTAGCCTCCAGAAGTCTTAGATTCATTCCATTTCTGGCTTTTAGTAGAACATCAAAAAAAGCATTGTGAGCCTAAGAAATGTAAATTTGGCAGACTTTATTTGGTTCATCAATAAAAGAACTTTAATTGAAGAAATAGAAAATCAGTTTTTCAAAGGGTCCTCAGCAGGGCAGAAAAGAATAGGGCTGATGCAAAACAAAATGCAACATATTATCTAAGAAGTTCAAAGCAAACTCTTCTACTTTCCTAGTTGCTAGGCAAAATCGATTATAGTGATTCTAATTAGGCCCACTTCCTGAATGAGCTCAGTATATGGAAAAATAGGCCTACTTGTGATCCCCTGGCACAATGCCTTGGTCCAGAGTTATCCCTGTCATCTCCAATAATTAACTAAGACATAGCAGTGAGATAGCAGTGAAGGGAAAGAGCTTGGCTGAGAACCTGGCCATCTCTTTGATAGATCTATCAGAGCTGGACTGAAAGAAATCAAGATAACTGCAAAATGGTAGGCAAGAAATACAGAAATTTCTTACTCTTTGTAGCCTTCTTGTGATTAAATATTTGAAACTCAAATCTATTAATGTTTCTTCAGAGCAAACACCACGGAGAGAGATGGACCACTACTTTGGTTTGATAGAAACTTTCTGTGTCTGTACACTACATAACTTGAAATTATATGGTAACCGAGTCTTTTAGGTTTCAGACTACACAGTTATTCCTTACTCAAAATCCTTACTCAAAATCTACATCCTAAATATTTAGGATATTTACCATGTGATAAGCTGGAGGGCTAATAAATTTAATAAATAAAATAATGCATGTATGAATTATTGTTGAGGGAATTTGCCTTCATCTGCAATTAACTGGGGATGCTAGAGTTTTCAAGTTTGTCAAGAATACAGTAATGTTTAAACCAATTTATAAAGTATAATTGCTTTGTTTTGTCTTACTTACATTTTCATCAGATTCTGTTCTAGGAAAAAGTGTCATATGACTAAACCATAACAGGTACATGGGACAGGTTCCCTGTGAAGTTCAAGGAAATGCAAATGAGAACAAAAATTACCTATATTTAGCTTTTAGTGGTTAGTCAAAATAGGCTTACATCAGCACGCAGCCAATTCTCTTTAGCAGTTTCTTTCTTTTTGTCTTTCCATCCCTCACTGTCTGATAATGTAACCATATCCTGCTGTAAATAGGCTGAAAAAGCTTTCTGCAACCCTCCAAGCGCAAATCAATACAGGTTATTATGATTCATAAAAGTGTCATCATTATTGTTCAATTGTAGCTCTATTAGAAGAAAGTATCTTTGGCACTGAAGCTTTCACTGCTAATATTTATAATCTGCATTGAATGATGCTAATGAATGAATAAGCATACATTAGACCAAATGCAATGTTGTTTGATTTATATGACCCCAGCTCTGATTGCCAATGTTAAATCCATTAATGTATCTCTTAGATCTGCATTAATGTATTCGCTTCCATACAACAGGGTTTAAACAAATGCACTTACTTAGCTTCCAATTATTTGGATAGTACTCATTATTACATCATTCTGGCACCTATATTGCAGAACAGCTCTTTCCAAAGCTCTACAAATTAAAATCTACACTTTGCCCGGGTGGAAATTTCAAAATCCTTTACATTATTTCCAGACACAAACAGAAAACTTTTTAAATGATACTGCATCGATTTTAATTCTAAAAAGAAAAGCAAAAAAATGAGAATTTACCAGCCAAGACTACAGAAAACACCATCTATTGCAAATACATAAAAGGATCCCACACATGAGGTCTGAGTTGGGGGAATATTTAGTTCATCACCATGCCATTAGGTACAAGAGAAACCAGCTATCAAGCAACTGCAAGAATCACTGTGGTCTCTTAGTTGAGCAGTTACCACTTGGAGATACACTGATAGTGTTGTTATGTTCTGTTTCAGTTCTAGCTTTTGCCATACCTCATAGTTTGCATAGTTTGCACTCTCCCACATGGGTATTAGCTCTTTTCTTTAAATCTTTCTCGTTGATATTGAAACGAGGGAAATAATTATGAATGTCACCATGAAATTCTTCTCTTCCTATGTTAGATGTTCTCCCAGATTTGGCTTATGGTCATTCAGATATTCGCAACCTGCTGAGGCATTCAGATCTCATAAGCTCCCACCCCCACCCCTTGCTTTCTAGCTGGGTTTTCCAGATGGGTGCATAAAGAGCAGACACACACAGAGCTCTGGCCAACAACCAGGAAATAGCAATTAGATTTGTATACCGCTTCACAGTGCTTTACAGCCCTCTCTAAGCAGTTTACAGAGTCAGCATATTGCCCCCAACAATCTGGGTCCTCATTTTACTGACCTTGGAAGGATGAAAGTCCACCTTCAACCAGTAAGGATCAAACTGCTGAACTGCTGACAGCCGGTGGTCAGCAGAAGTAGCCTGCAGTATTGTATTCTAACCACTGGCACCACTACCGCTCATTAAATGAAATGAAAGATTAGGAACATGCACAAATCACTTTAATCAAACACTGAAATGTAATAGATTCATTGTCAATACACCCATAAATTTACTCAGTGAACCTAAGTAACACCCACACTTATTGGACATACATGTGCATTCACACATACTCATGGTCTTCTCAGTTGGGCTGTTGGACACTAGCAAGAAGAAGACAACCCTCCAAAGATGACCACAACTTCCTCCTGTCTCCCAAAGTCATTCCCATATACCATCATAGGATCCCGCTAGTTACATTCTTCCATTAGGAGTAATGTCCATTTAGTCCAACACATTGTTTTCTATTCTTTAGCCTGTTCCTTATCTACAAGAGGATCTATCCTTTTATTCTGTGGTTCAGCTTATTGAGAACTCTTTGATGAGGGACTTCATTAAGGCTTTTCAAAAAAGTGAATACATGATGCTTCCTGGCTCCTCAAATTTATTAACAGCCTCAAACAAATATAGTAAATTTGTTAGGGAGGCCTCACATTTAGTAAAGCCTTGTTTGACCAAGGCCTGAGTCTCCAAATGTTTGGTAGTTTTATCTTTATAGCAGTTTCTACTGTCTTCCCCGAACTGGGGCTTAGGCTGACAAACTTATAATGTCCTATGAGCCATTTTTAAAAATCGGAATTACATTGTCTATCCTCCAATCCAGGTCAAATATAGAGAAAAGTTGCACAATGTAGTTAGGAGTTTCACAATCTTCACTTTAAGCTCCTTAATAACCCTTGGGTAGATGCCTGGTGATTTGTTATGTTCAATTTGTCAATAAAATCTAGCACTTCTTTTATCAACACTGTATGGATCAGTTTACCTGATTCCCTTCCTGATAACAGGAATTCACATTTAGGTGTCTGCCCCAATTTTTCTCCTGTAAAGATAGAAGAAAAAAAAAAAATTGTTCACCTTCTCTCTAATTTCTTTTTCCCCACCTGTGTTTCTTTCTTTATCCAAAGGATCAACAGAGTCATTGGCTATCTTTTCTGCTTCTTATGTATTTGAAGGATAATGTATTACCGTTCTTCACAGTTTTGTCAATTTGCTTCTCAATTATTATTATTATTTTTTGCCTCTCTCTTTTCTTTGCATTTCTTTTGCCAGCATGTATGCTCTGTTTGTTTGTTTGTTTTATTAGGTAGGATAAGACATGAAAATTAGGACAGTTCTTCCATTTTCTAAAGAACAGTTTCCTGGCACTAAAAGCTTCCTTTATAATGCTAGCCAATCATATAAGCTTATTCTTGGACTTATGAGCCATTTTCCTAATTTCAATAATGAAATATACAACCAGGAGTTACCCTTCTGATCTTCTCTTTGAGTCTCCTTTTCATTGGGAAGTTTGTTTGTTTGTTTTTGAAGTCAAGTATGACTACGTAGGATTTGCTACATAGGCGATTGCTTTTTTTAAATGTTGAATTTGGCAGTAGGAACTGTTGAATAGGGAGCAGTTCTGGGTTCTCTATGGTTCACCCATGTTTCATTGTTGTTAAAAGAGCTTCATTGGCTTCCACTTAGTTTCTGGGTACAATTCAAGGAGCTTTAGAGCCTTACATGACACACAGAACTAGATTATTTGTAGGATCACTTCTTCCTGAGAGTATCTGTCTGACCAACTAGGTTAGATAGGTTTGTTATTTAGTAAGACTTTGGAGACATGCCTTCTCCATGGCCACCCTGGCCCTTTAGAATAGCTGTAGGGAAGAGGTCATTTTTAGTCTTCCAAAAGGCTATGAAGACCTGTATCTTCCCCTAACCATTGGATAGGATGAATTACAGGGACAACAGTGGAGGTGATTCTGATGTCTTGAAGGGAAAGGTACAATGTATTTTCATGTTGTTATTTTATGGTTCATGTTGGTTGCTGTGAGCCACTTAGGATTATAGTGTGAGATACTCAGCCATATAATTTTTTTTAATTTATATACTGGTGAAGGAAGAGATATTTCTATGTGAAAAGAAATATGTTCAACTCCATGGAAGCATAGTTATCATGGTTGCCTCTCATTAGCAGATGTATTATGTTTACATGATTTATAAACATGTATCAATGATTGCTGATCTATGGTACCCCTTCTATGTAATTACACTTTTACAAGTAAATTAACATGTCAGCTAAATGTGCCTTAAGAAAAATATGGAAAGTTGCACTCTAGATCAAGTTCTACAAATCTGATTTTATTTTACAGCAAAGGTTAAAATAAAGTGCTTTTTTAAAATAAAAAAAAACATTATCAAGAGTTCTGGAGATGGAAAGACTGAATCTGAGATGTTCAAATATAAAAGATGTGAATAATCTATTGGTGTCTCCTTTCATCCATTCAGCACTATGATGGCGAGCAGATTTATTAAACCTGACGTTCATTATCGGTTTTGAAATTAAAGTTGTCCTAGAATTAGGATAAATATAAGAATCCTATGCAAAAATGTTTGTTGTGAATGAATAAAATTACTAAGCCTACATGCAAAGCAGGTTTTGGAAGCCTGCACATTTGATTGGTCCTTAAACAATGAACAAGGATTGGTTCATAACAAGGCCCTGTTTGGCCAAGCTTAGGACACTTCTTATTGGTTATTAGTTTAAACTTGATGCACTTAGTATTGGTTAATAGGGTAGCAGCCAACCCTATAAAAGGGGTTACTGCTACCCATAGCTTGCTCTGTTCTGTTCTATTTACTGTTAATAAAGAGTTGAAGTCACTGGTCAGATGTCTGGTCTCCATTACTCTCCAAACTTAACACTGGCGACGAGGATGGGATACGGAGACCGGAGAGCTGACTGATCTACAGAGCAACACACAGAGTACGTGGTCGAACACGCACCATCAACGGCAACATGGCCAGCGGTGCCGTACCACCCGCTCCATTCGACCCAGAAACCGAAGACTGGGAGTCGTACATGGATAGGTTCCAGATGTTTCTGGAGACCAACAATTTGAAAGACGCTACAACCAGCAAAAAAGAGCCATATTTCTAACCCATTGCGGGCCTACCGTGTTTAAAATGGCAAAATCACTTGCCAAGCCAGCCAAGTAAAAGCGATGGACTGGGACGTCCTCGAGCCTTTGCTACAGGCTCACTATGCGCCCACCGTGCCAACCTTAGTCAGAAGACACGAATATTACCAGAGGGAAAGGGGAAAGCCTTGCCAACTACATCGCAGACCTCCGCAACCTTGGAGGCCTCTGCAGATTCTCTGATTTAGAAGAAGCCCTCCAAGACCGCCTGGTTCTGGGCCTAGAAGACGGCACGATCCAGAGCAAAATTATGGCTAAGGGGGACATCAGCCTCACCGATGCCCTCAAAGAAGCCACTGCAGCGGAGGCGACCAAAAAGTCGGCAGCCCGAATGCGCCGCACCAACGCACCGCTACGTCAACTCGCCAAAGATACCTCGCCTCGCGCAGAGAGACACCCGGTATCGACTCACCACGAAGACCTAGAATCCCCATCAGAAAGCGATGAGGAAGAGGTCAACCTGCTCCGAACGGAACGAGACCAGTTCACACAACCCTCATCTCGACCTTGTGCAGGATGTGGGGCGAATCACCCCGATCCAGCTGCCAATTCCTCAATGCACTCTGCGCGTGTACGCGGAAAAGAGGTCACATCGCAAAGGTTTGCAGAAGCAAACAAAACTCCAAACCCGACAGGCGAATACCAGTCTTCAGGATTCTTGGCACACCCCGAGACAAACTGAATCACCAATGGGAAGCCACTCCTACAGAAACAAACCATCCACCACTTCCACCAGGCGTGAAGAAACCAGGCGGGAAGAGACCCACCAAACAATTACCATAGGCCACGCCACATCCCTTGATGCCGGGAAAATCCGAGTAGAGGTCGCTATCGAAAACAAACCTTGTGTAATGGAAGTAGACTCGGGATCATCCCTCTCGATGGTGTCCTGGAAGATGCTTCAACAGCTTATTCCGACGATTCCGCCAAGACCTAAACCCTCAAAGGGTTATCCTCAAAGATTACCAGGGTAACAATTCCCATTGTCGGGTCCCGCCGATTCCAGGTCTCTTTCAAGGACCGCACCGTCCACTGCCATTGACTGTCGTGGACCGTGACCGGCCTAGTCTTTTAGGCCTTCAATGGTTCAGACCGCTTGGAATCACTGTAGCCGGAGTCCACCGTGCCTAGAGCAACGATTGGGAGGAAGCCCTCGTGCAATAATTCCAAGATGTTTTCGCGAACGGACTAGGCAAGTACAAGGGGACCCCGATCTCATTTAACTTGAACCCCGAGGTAGCACCCATCCGCCTTAAGCCGCGTCGGGTGCCGTTCGCCCTGAAACCGAAAATCGATGAACAACTCAATAAGCTAATAGAACAGGGCGTGCTGGAACCCACTGACCACGCCCGATGGGAAACCCCAATAGTGACGCCTATCAAGCCTGATGGGTCACTGAGAATTTGCGGAGACTATCGGGCCACCTAAACCACGCACTTCAGCAAAGTGCGTATCCAGTGCCGGTAGTGCAACACCTGCTCCATTCCCTGGGTGGCGGGAAAGTTTTTGCTAAACTAGACCTAGCACAGGCATATCAACAATTGCCTGTAGATCCGGCCACCGCGGAGGCGCAAACTATCGTCATGCATAGGGGCGCATTTAAATGCAACCGGCTCCAGTTTGGGGTGAGCGTCGCTCCAGGAATCTTTCAGAGCTTAATGGAAAGGCTGTTACAAGGAATAAGAGGGGTCGTACCATATTTCGACGATGTACTCATCGCTGCCCCTAACAGAGACATTCTAGAAAAACGACTCCGAATGGTCTTACAAAGGTTCCAAGACGCCGGCCTCAAAGTCAAAAAAAAAAATGCCAGTTATGTACCGAAGGGTGGAGTTTTTGGGATACCTCCTGGACAGTCAAGGAATCCATCCCACTGAGGACAAATTAAGGGCAATTAAGAAGGCCCCACTCCAAGGAACAAGGCAGATCTACAGGCGTTCCTTGGACTTATCAATTTTTATAACGTCTTTTTACCCAATAAAGCAACCGTAGCTGAACCCTTACATAGACTCTTAGACAAAAAAGCAACATGGGTTTGGGGACAACGTGAACAAAACGCTTTCCAACAAGTAAAGAAATTGCTAACTTCTGATTCTGTACTTATGCAGTACAATGAGACTCTGCCATTAACTATCACTTGTGACGCCTCACCTTTTGGGGTTGGAGCAATCCTGGCCCACGTATTACCGAACGGAGCAGAAGCTCCCGTGCATTTTTTCACGAACTTTAGCTAAAGCTGAAAGAAATTATAGTCAGATGGATAAAGAAGCTTTAGCTGTTGTGGCGGCAGTTAAAAGGTTTCATGAATATGTGTATGGGCGTGCGTTTACAATAATTACTGATCATAAACCACTACTGGGGATTATTGCGGGTAATAAACCAACCCCGTATATATTGTCCCCCAGAATGACCCTTCTTCTTCTTCTTTTTCTTCAGCGTTTGTCTCGCGCTCTGGCGAGGTCCGCTAATGTCCTTGAGTATTGCTTCCACGCCTCTCTGTCTGCCACGTATGTCGGGTCTGCCTTCGCGATCTCTAGATCGGCCTTGATCGTGTCCATCCAGCGTTGCTTAGGTCTACCACGCGGTCTCGCTCCTCCGACAGTCACCTTCATTGCAGATTTGATGATGGATTCTTCCTTAGCGCGACTCACATGGCCGAACCATCGTAGCCGGACTGCCTCATGACCGTGGGGATGGGCACGACGTTGAACCGTCGACGCACTTCTTCGTTCCTGAAACGATCGAGTAGGGTGAGGCCTACCGACCATCGGAGCATTCGCATCTCCATTGTCTGGAGTCTGCTTTCGGCTTCTTTGGTCGTCGGCCAGCACTCTGCGCCGTATATGGCCACGGGCGCACCACAGAGTTATAGATTTTCGCCTTCAGACGCATCGGCATCTTCTTGTCACAGAGGACGCCCGTGACGGACTTCCATTTGCCCCACGCTGCGTTGATCCTGGCTGCCACCTCAGTTTGTAGTAGGCCTTCTTCCCCAAGAGTAGTTCCCAGGTACTTGAAGGTGGAGGCGCACGGTAGCTCCTGCCCGTTCACGTGGATGGAGCCTGTCGTTTCGTTGTCAGTGGTCAGGTATTCGGACTTCTTTAGGTTCAGCCGGAGCCCGAACTGCTCGAGGCGGTCGTGCCACTGTTGGACTACGTGCTCGAGTTCAGCCTTGCGCAGGTTGGCCAGGAACACATCATCGGCGTGAGCAGCATCCATGGGGCGGGCGTGTACAGGTCGTGTGTAATTGTATCCATCACCAGAATGAACAGCAGTGGTGAGAGAGCAGAGCCCTGGTGTACACCGACGGTGATATTGAACTCCTCTGATATCCCAGCTGCCGCTTTACACGGCTTTTGTGACATCTGTATAGGAGTTGGACCCATTGTCACGAGCAGCTCGGGCACGCCATGATCTTGCAGTGCGTACCAGATGAGATCGTGCGGGACTCGGTCGAAGGCCTTTTCCAAGTCCAAGAAGGCGGTGTGGAGCGGGATTTTCTTCTCTCTGTGAGCCTCCATCAGCATCCGCACACGAAGATGGCGTCGGTGGTGCCGCAGTTCTTGATGAATCCGGCCTGGTTGGCGCTGATGTCGACGATGTCCCGAATGCGCTTATCGAGGACACGTTCGAAGATCTTCATAGTGTGTGACAGTAACCTGACCGGTCTATAGTTGGAGCAGTCCGCTGGGCTGCCCTTTCCCTTCCAGATCGGAATAGTGGTGCTGCGGTACCAGTCGTGTGGCACTTTTCCCGTGGAGACGATGTTGTTGAACAGCTTGCACAGCCACAATGCCGAGCCCAGTTGTGCCTTTTTCCAGAAGTCGGCAGGGATGTTGTCTGGTCCTGTTGCCTTACCGTCAAGGATGACCCGCTGGTCTGAATTCTTGGCGGCGTATAACTATACCTTGCAACACCGCCCGGGAAATCAATTCTCCACGCTGATGCATTGAGCAGAACACCGCTTCCAGAATCGGTTGAAGATCCAGCCCCAACCATCACAACGCTGCAAATTGAGACTCTACACGCGCCGCCATTGACGGCGAGAGACATTGCCCTCGAGACAAAACGAGATCCGGTCCTGCAACACCTCCTACGCTGGGTTGAGCGTGGTTGGCTAAAAGAACAGCTATCCCCGGAATGGGCGCCGTTTAAAGCACGCCAAACCGAACTGTTTTCTCAAAAGGGTTGCATCTTGTGGGGCGATAGAGTCGTAACCCCGAGCAAACTGCAAAGAACTGTTTTAGCGGTATTGCACGATGGACATCCGGCATCGTGCGGATGAAAGCACTCGCACGGAGCTATGCCTGGTGGCCAGGAATCGACAAAAGAATCGAGGCCTGGGTCGCTACTTGTCAACGCTGCCAAGACGTCAGCAACGCCCCACCTAAAGCAAGCCCAACCGAATGGGAAACTCCGAGAGGACCATGGTCCCGTATCCATATTGACTTTGCGGGCCTACAAAAGGGCACACTTTCCTTATTACAGTCGATGCCTATTCCAATTGGCTCGAGATCCATCGAATGAGCACAACTTCAACGGACTCAGTTATCAACAAATTAAACAGGTTATTTGCCACACATGGTTTTCCGGACGTCCTCGTCTCGGATAACGACCCACAGTTCACAGCATTACCATTTGAACAATATCTTGCTGACCAGTGCATCCGCCATGCGCTGACCTCGCCCGCGCACCCTGCGGCGAACGGGCGTGCAGAGCGCATGGTACAGTTTGTAAAAAGACCTCCACAAAATGGAATTGGAAACATCGATGAGAAAATCAATCGGATTTTATTGTTGCAGCACATCACGCCCCACAGCTGTCACCAACAAAACGCCCGCCAAACTTCTTATGGGCGGAAACTACGATCGCACCTCGACCGCTCCATCCCGCATATGCACCCGAAAAGCCTTCGGCTCCAGCAGCAAATGCCGGGAATTTAAGGTAGGCGATTTAATCTTTGCCAAAAACTTCTCCGGCGACCCTTTATGGATACCCGCAACCGTTACCCACCTTACTGGGCCTAAATCTTACCGCCTGCTAACAGACGATGGGAGGGTGTGGAAACGCCACATAGACCAACTCCGTTCGAGATTACTACCCAGCGCCCATGGCTCCCTGGGTTCACCAACTGAGGGGGAGGCAATATCGAGGAAATTGACTATGATATGACAGATAGCAGGCCAACGGAAAACCTACGGCCCAGCGAAGTACCAGGGATTGAAGCGGGAGGGAGTTGACTTTTCCATGGGACTTGAACATGGGGAAACTGAACTGCGAAACCCGAAGAAACACTGCTTGGCGGAGACAACAACAACGGAAGCAGCACGGAATCACCGTGCAGCGAAACGGAACTTAATAAAGATCATCCAAACGCTCCACCGAACCGGACTTGAGAACAAACCCGGTGGAGCCACGGAAATCATCCAGACAGACCAAACGGCCTGTCTACCTTGAAGATTTTGTTACAGCTCCCCTCAAACGGAACCCAAGGGGAGGGGTGTTGTGAATGAATAAAATTACTAAGCCTACATGCAAAGCAGGTTTTGGAAGCCTGCACATTTGATTGGTCCTTAAACAATGAACAAGGATTGGTTCATAACAAGGCCCTGATTGGCCAAGCTTAGGACACTTCTTATTGGTTATTAGTTTAAACTTGATGCACTTAGTATTGGTTAATAGGGTAGCAGCCAACCCTATAAAAGGGGTTACTGCTACCCATAGCTTGCTCTGTTCTGTTCTATTTACTGTTAATAAAGAGTTGAAGTCACTGGTCAGATATCTGGTCTCCATTACTCTCCAAACTTAACAATGTTGAATTGTTTTCCCGTAAATCTCTCCTAAAAAATAAAGATAATGAGAACGACAACAAAATATTACCAGGATACAAGGTCGAGACCATACCTTTTTGCAACATATTTGGCTCTTTCCCAACAGAAAGAGCAACATTCCCTAGGCAAAAGTATGCTTAATCTTACACCTTTGTTTTGTTTTTCAAGTATTCTTATTTTTCATATCTTTGGCCTTACCAAGGAAGGGACAGTTTCCCTTTTGTTTTTCAAGGACCTGGTTTTCATTCCAGTCAAGTATGCGCCATCCACCCATGTTCATGATTAAATGTAATATCTACCTTCATTTACTTCCCACAATCACACTTCTATTTTACTATGTGGCTAGTCATTAAAAATAGCACATATACATTCACACCTACAGCCAATTCTAATAATTTCTCCAGTGTGCTAACAGCTGTACAAGTAGATACCTAACTTTGTAGTAGTAACATGTGAAAAAGTTGTATGATACCCATAACACTTTTAAAGAAGTCTGGGGGTGGGGGGGAGCACTGTCATTTAGCACTCTGCTAAGCAATGGTAAGGGTGTGTGTGTCATAAACTCAAGATAGCACTTATGATCATATGACCAAAGTCTGATTCATTTGCCCATGTGCAGAATATTGCTGCACATACAAAAAGGGGGGAGAGGTGATCACACAGTAAAAATTCTCCTCTTGATGCTATCCCCTCTGATTCTCTTTTTAGTTATCAAATGGCACCCACCAAATTATGCAGATTTTTGCACATGATACGAAGTACCAAAAAACCCCCACAAAATTGGTAAAAAGTAGGTTTCAAACCAATGCAAGCTATAGATAAGATGTCCGAAGTGTTGCAGCCACCACTTCTTAAAGTCTTTCCTCACTGCTAAGATGAAGTTATGTTCGCCTATCGCTGAACTGGTAGAAAGCTTTCTGAAAATTTGTAGTCCTCGTTACCAATCTATCTTCTGCCTCTTGTTTCTGTCCCAAGTCTCTGCCACCTGACTTCCCACTAAATCCATGATTTGACTTCTGCATCACTGCGTGTCAGTGGACTTATATGTCCAAAGATAGTTGCATAGCAGTTGCATTGGTACTTTTGAAAATGACTTTTTTAAAATAGTTTTTATTTATATATATTTTTTAAAAAAATGTTAACATTCTGGCGAATGGGTGCCCAAATAACAAAGCCTCCCAGCAAGAAGTTAGAATTAGAATTAGAATTAGAATTCTTTATTGGCCAAGTGTGATTGGACACACAAGGAATTTGTCTTGGTGCAAATGCTCTCAGTGTACATAAAAAAAAGATACATTTGTCAAGAGTCAAGAATCATCAGGTACAATACTTAATGATAGTCATAGGGTACAACGACGCAGAGAAAAAGTTTTCCTGCTGACAAGAAACAACTTACACCACAGCTGATTTGCCTCAGCTGTGGATGAAGCCATATGAGACCCACTTGCCATTTCCGAAACGCTGTCTGCCTAAAGTGCCAGAGGAAAGGCCACATAGCTAGAATCTGCCAGGCACCTAAAACCACAATCCTGCCATCTCAACATCTCAAACAACCTAGAAATCTCAAATCCAAAGAGGAATGCTATGCCATCAACAAAGCATTCCCAAGAGCTGAGTCACTAACTTATTCTTTTAATGTTAATAAAATTAATGTTGATCTTCTCTTAGAAGGCGACCCCTGTCAGATGGAGGTAGACACTGGATCATCTCTATCCCTCATCTCATGGAAGATGCTACAGAACCTGCTACCAGACTTCCACAAGGATCAGCTGAGCCCCTGCAATCTGACACTGAAAGACTACCAAGGACAATCCATTCCTGTCCTCGGAACAGGCAAGTTCCATATTCAATACAACAATTTTCAGGGTCACCTTCCACTAGTTATCATAACTGGGGACTTACCTAGCTTACTGGGATTGGACTGGTTCCATTCCCTGGGCCTCCAAGTAACTGGAGTACATGCTGTTACCCACCCCACAACGTGCAGCAACTTCTTGCTGACTATTCAGAAGTTTTCAATGACAAACTGGGCTGCTACAATGGCACTCCTATTTCCCTTAACTTGGATCCTAATGTTGCGCCTATATGCCTCAAACCTCGCAGAGTGCCATTGGCATTACGTGCTGAGGTGGATGCCCAACTTGACAAATTGATTTCGCAAGGGGTTTTGGAACCAATTGACTTTTCTAAATGGGAAACTCCCATTGCAATACCTTTAAAAAAAGATGGCTCCATAAGAATTTGTTCGGACTACAAGTCCACGATAAACAAGGATCTCCAACCAAATGCTTATCCTGTCCCTATCATTCAGCACCTGCTCCATTCCCTGGGGAAAAGGTCCATTTTTACCAAGCTGGATATGACTCAAGCATACCAGCAATTCCCAGTGGACAATGAGACTGCTGAGGCCCAAACAATCATTACGCATAGGGGCGCTTTCAAATGTAAGCATTTACAATTCAGTGTCAGCGTTGCCCCTGGCATATTCCAATCCATTATGGAACATTTGTTATACAATATCCAGGGTGTCATTCCATATTTCGATGACATCCTCATTGCTGCTGACAACCCACAGGACCATTTGCACAGATTACAAAAAGTTCTCCAGTGTTTTAAACAGGCTGGGCTAAAATTGAACAGGAAAAAATGCATCTTCGCTGTTTCACAGATGGATTTCCTTGGACATCATATTGACCACAAGGGAATTTACCCTATAGAATCCAAAGTACGGGCCATCCAGGAGGCCCCAGTTCCTCAGAACAAGACTGAGTTGCAAGCCTTCTAAATTTCTACAGCTCCTTCCTGCCCCACAAGGCCACTTTAGCAGAACCATTGCACAGGCTATTAGACTCTAAGACGCAGTGGCATTGGGGATCCAAGGAACAGGCATCTTTCTCTGCAGTGAAATCCCTCCTCACCTCAACCAAGGTCCTCATTCAGTTTAGCAATGCTCTTCCCCTTATCCTAGTTTGCGATGCTTCCCCTTATGGAATTAGTGCAGTCCTAGGTCATAAGTTACCTAATGGCCAGGAAGCCCCCATAGCTTATTTTTCTAGGACTCTCTCAAAGGCTGAGCGCAACTACAGCCAAATAGATAAAGAGGCATTGGCTGCTGTGGCCTCAGTCAAAAGGTTCCATGAATACCTCTATGGACACTAATTTGAGCTCATCGCGGACCACCAGCCTTTGTTAGGCATCCTGGCAGGGTACAAGCCCAGCCCACAAATCCTCTCCCCTAGAATGACCCGATGGACAATCTTTCTAGCCGCTTACAGCTATAAGTTGTCTTACAGGCCTGGCAAGGATGTAGCTCATGCTGATGCCCTTAGTAGGTGCCCTTTGCCCCTTCTGGCCGCTGATCCTGCCCCTTCAGCCTCTGTGTTCCTGCTGGAAGATCTGCATTTGCCTCTGACAGCTGATGACATTGCCCATGCCACCAGCAGAGATGTACAACTGCCTAAAGTCATGGACTGGGTGTGAAGAGGGTGGCCCAGGGAAATCACTACAGTAGAATTCCGCCCTTTCAAAACACGCCAAACCCCACTGAGCGTGCTAAAAGAGTGTTTATTGTGGGGTCCCCAAGTAATTATTCCCAAACTACTAAGACCGTGTATTATTGAAGCTCTGCATGAGGGTCACCCAGGGAACAACTGGATGAAGGCTCTAGCCAGGAGCTATGTGTGGTGGCTGGGTCTGGATGAGTCAGTCACCAATAAAGTTCAGAATTGCTCCATCTGCCAGATGTCCAGGCCTGTCCCACCAGCTGCCTCTTCTGGGGAGTGGGAAGATACCAAAATACCATGGTCTAGAGTACACATGGACCTGGCAGGTCCCAAGCAAGGGAAAAACTTCGTAATTGTGGTAGATGCGTTTTTGAAATGGGCTGGTTCTCCTCCAATCAACCACTTCAGATGCTGTAATCAAAGCTTTAGACAAGATTTTCACTTTCCATGGGTACCCTGACACCCTGGTCTCTGATAACGGGTCCCAATTCACCTCATCCCCTTTTGAATTGTTCCTGGCCCAAAGAGGAATCAGACATGCCCTAGTTTCCCTGTTTCATCCAGCCTCCAATGGCCTTGCAGAACGAGCTGTAAGATCTGCAAAAGACTCCCTGGGAAGGATGACAGAACGGGACTGGTCTACCAGAGTAGCCCGATACCTACTTACCCAACACACCACCCCAAGCACAGCCACCAACCTCTCCCCTGCCAAACTATTAATGGGAAGGAGACTCCAGACAACCCTAGACAGGCTGCACCCTAATTATGTCCCCAGGGCGCCCCTCAACTTGTCTAGCAAGACAAGGGAATTTAGGCCTGGAGACCTGGTCTACTCCCGAAATTATGCCCAGGTGGGTTGAGCAGAAAACAGGCCCCAAATCCTACAGAGTGAGATTGTCAGATGGACGGTTATGGCGCCGACATGTGGACCAACTAAGAAGCCATTGGAGTGCCCCAACAGGTCCAGCCCAGAGGGAAACTGAGGCCACGGACTACGAATGGGGCAAAACCGAGGCCCATAGCCGACCGACTCCCGACCAGCGATCTCTTGCGGAAGATGTACCTGGGGAAGCCGCGACACCAACCAGAGACCGCTCGCCGGTGTTCGGAGAGGTTCCAGCAACACCAGAAGACCTTCCACGGCCAGCCGAGAATGCCCAGAGAAGAGAGCCGACACCACCCCGAGGGGAGAACGCCAGCCTGGCAGCAGGTCCTTCCACATCGCAGCCTCTGGCAGAACTAAGGCACTCAGAGTGAGTGAGGCGTCGCCCCATCCATCTGAGCAATTACGCTTGCGCAGAGCCAGTGGGAAGGAGTGTTATGGCCCGCAAGTCTTCACTCCGGTCTGCTGTTTAAGCGGGAGCCGGGAAAGTCCCTGAATGGCTGGACCGTTTGACAGCTCCGGTATAAAAGGAGCTATCAAACGGAATCAGCTGTCTCTCTCTCTCTCTCAGCTGCTACCGCAGCTGAGTTACAAGTTAACAATAAAGCCTGTTAGAGCTTTATACTGCCTCCGCCTCTTCTTCTAAGCGCGCCAAATATAAAACAAACCTAGAGTTGTTTATTTCAAAATGCGTCTCTTCTTTGATGAACTTTATCGTGCAATTCAAATGACTGTCACATTATCAAAGCCGAAGCCATACTAACCCTTTGTTCAGTGCCAGACCATAATCAGAAAAAACAGAAAGGAAAATTCAAAAGATCTCTTTCAGAATACTGAGGTTACTGTGGCTGCCACCTCCTGCCATCTGTGGTTTGCTAACCAGGTATTCTGGCTTGTTTCCCTCAGAGTAAGCCAGAGTCAGAAACCAGCTAATTCATAGGCATGTCATAATTCTGAAGTGTTCCCATTTCCCACTCATATAAAACAAACTTCTACCTCCTTCTGAAGTCCCAGCTTACTGTACCTTATATTCTAGGCCTAGATCATTTTCAACTTTTAAAGCCCCTAGCCATAATAAAAATAAAACATGACCAAACAGAGAAAGAAACTGAAGAAGAGTGAAATATAATTTGAATATGAGTAAGTAAAAGAAGTGCCTAAATCTATGACCCACTTCGAGCCTCTGCCTCTCTTGTATGACTTATTTTAAGAATATATCACTTCATTAAGCTTCCTCGAGAATTCCTTGGGATAATAAGCTACAGACAAGTCTCCATGTTCTGAAAAGAATAAAAAAAATAAACAGGACCATTGCTGGCCAGTGTCACTTCAGTAAGCAGGGGAAGAGTCGGTATATTTGAATTCTTCCCTATTGTAGACATTCTTCCAACTAAGCCTGACAGGAAAATGGCTTCAGGCTGACCTGCTCCCCAATGAACCAGGGATATTTTTATGTTCGGAGAAAAGAGATGGAGTGGCAGTTTTAAAGCATGCCATCTTGCTACCTGCAGCCTGAAAGACTTTATTATCTCTCCATAGTGATAATAAGAGTCAGCCTGACTCTTGATTCGGAGAGGCAACCTGTAGCTTGAAAGGTTGAATACATGTAATGTTGCCACCAGCATTGATATTCCACTGAAAGAAGAAAGAAGACACAGTGAAGGGGACTTTCTCTTATCGAGAATTTACACAGATGCAGGAACTCTCCCAGGCAGCTTTAGCTATTGAAATCATTTCCTATATTACAATTATGGCTTTGTTTATTTTTAAGGGAATGTGGTAATTAAATCTCCATCTACCTGCCTTTTGGGGCCATCCAAGAAAGTCCAGATGACATCCGTAGCGTGCACACAGCACATAAAAAGGAGTAAGGCTTCAATTCTCCTGTTGTAGCAGCCATCTTGATCATTTTTTAACACAAGCACACACTCAGAATACTCTTGGTGCCTATGTTGGTAAAAAAAACAAAAAACAAAGAAAGACTAGAAAGTGTAAGTTCTTATTGTTTTTTTCCAATTAATGAGGTCATTCGTTTTAAATTGCTACAAAATCATTCAGGCCTTCAAAGTACACTTATTGCTCTCTGGACTAGAGTAGGAGAGAAAGGGTAAGGGAGTCATTTCACCCTACGACTGCCCCACAGAGCAATAATGTGTAAAATGAAGCTGTTCCCACTATAACCGTAAAATGATCTGTCTCACCTTCTTCAGAATGGGACAATTTGCCACGGCCAACTCATAATGGGACAACTCGCCGTGGAACAATTCAACAAATAGAAAAATTAAATTAATTCAACTGAAACCATGGCCAATAATAATAAAATAAATAAAGTCAATCCAGAAATTCAAGAATTACAACAATTTCAATGAAAATGTGGTTATCAATAATAAAAGTAACTGAATGAAATGATTAATGCGGCATTGAATTGTCCTGCAACACGTTGTTTTATTTTTATTTATTTATTTATTTATTTGATTTGCCAATTGTTTACAAGATAATAAGTATAAGTGTATACATAGTTGTGAATACATGAAATGGGTACATATAAGAAAAATAAAAGAATAAGAGAAACAATAGGACAGGGACGGTAGGCACGTTGGTGCGCTTATGCACGCCCCAAGTTAGCCATGGTGAGTTGTCCTGGATCCCATCTTCTTTCCCTCCCTCCCTCCCTCCCTCCCTCTCTCACACACACATACACACACATTTCTGTTTATCTGTTTTTTTCTCTCTCTTTCATGTTCTCTCTTTTTTCTCTTTTTCTTTTTCTATCATTTTCTCTCCCTCGCCTTGCTCTCTCTCTCTCTCTCATTTTTTCCTCTCTCATTTTTCTCTCCATCTTTCTCTCTCTCTCTCTCATTTTCTTTCTCTCTCTCTTTCTCTCTGACACACACACACACACAGAGAGAGAGAGAGAGAGAGAGAGAGCACCCTCCAATTCCCAAATGAAAGTAATCATGGATTTACATCCCTCCATGTTACCTAAAGAGCTGTTTATTTAGAAACCTTCATGATTAGGTCGCCACCAGCGTATCACATTATGAATTCCCTTTTCATTTTTGTCCCTTTTTTCTTTTTCTTTGTTTTTTTTTCTTTGAGCTTTTTTTTTTCCTTTTGGCCAGAGAGGAAGGGAGAAGGGAGAATTATGTATATTTTATGATAACCCAAAATGACTTATACATAAAAAATACCGGCTTTACAGATAAAAAGGATTAGTGGCAGGTAATGCATTTTCCATGAATGGCTATAGGGCTCTCTGTTCTAGGACATACAGGCTGCATACCAATGAACTGATAAAAGTCAGGAGCTGGGATGGGGAAGGAAGGCTCATGCTTTGCTGGAGATGATTCTTAAAGTTACAATAAATCAGACAGACAGTGTCAGCCTTTGAGGATAAACCTGTGATGACTTGTTGTGCCTCTCTGAATCGCCTCAGAGGCCCAGAGACTAAAAAGTGCCTGGATGTCACATTAAATCTACCGGGAGGATGGAGCACTTCAAAGAAGAACGCAATCAGATCTGATGGAAAATACATTTTTTTGAAAGCTACTGACAAAAAAGTAATCTTTTGATGTGGATGTTGAATAACAATTGATATTGTCTTTCCTGACATTTTTCATTATTGTGGTCTTATATGGCCTACTTCATGTATTAGAGCAATATTAACTGTTTGACAGGGACAAATCCTCCAACGATCACATAAGCAATTGTTTCTGAATTGTCTTAGTCCACTGCCTTTAAAGTCTGTCCCAATAACTGCTTTTAAATATGATGGTGGGGTGTGTTTTTTTCCTTTGACAGCTTCTGAGCCTCGGCATAATATCACAGAGTTCAAAAAATATTAGAAATTGTGAACTGGATATGAGATGCCATTTGATTATAACCAGGGAGTCGAGATGGTTGTTTTTAAAGTGTGACATTTAATGGGAGAGTTGTATAAGAAATTTAGGTCTTCTTATTGTGCTATACACCTTTAATCAAGTATATATACTCAGCAGTCTCAAATCTGCTACAGTTCTCAGAGCTTAAAGGTAGAAATTGAAAATGTACAAAAGATCTGTGTTATTTATGCAACGAAATAAAGTAATCTCCAGTGCTATGAAATTCTATGAAATATGCTATAGTTAAATCCCAAGTTGTTATTAGAAAGATATTCAAGCAAATCTTTGAGCCACATGTCATTTTCAAAGAACAGAATCCCTCCTGGGGTTTGATGTCTTAACCTTCTATTGTAAAGATATGCAGCTCCATCAGAGATATTTATAAATCCAAAATCTCCAATTTTCAGATGACCTTGAGCTACTGAGTGAGGCTGCAGATGGAAAGACAGCTTTCTTATCAGTTTTCATATAAAGGGGTTAACTGCATCAGCGTAAGAATCACATGTTCACTAAATCCTGAAAGAAAATGAGAGGACAATGCAGAACTGACATAATAAACTACTTCCAAACATTCTGAAGTTATTTTCATTTTCTACTTTGCTATTTAATAAAATATATATGTGTGTCCTTCTAAGCTTTCAGTTCCACCAAGAGTGATTTTCAGATTTTGATTCTTTGTTTCATTCTTTAAATAAATAATGAGTAGTTAGGTGATGTGCATGCATTTTGTTCACATATAGTTTTACTATTATGTTTCTAAGAGTACAAATATTCTATAAGCCAGGTTTGCAAAGATTAACATACTAAAACTATAACAATATGTTCATTCCGTGGCTAAAGGGAAAGAAAAAAAGAGAAAAAACTTGTCTGGTTTTGCTAAAGAAACACCCGATGGCAGGAATCTGTTTAGTAAAGTCAACACAGTTCATCTCTCAAGAGAAGAAATCCTTCCATGCTTATTGAGTCCATAAGATCCATTTCTGAATCTACCTGAAGGCCAGTTCACAGAGTTAGAAAAATCTATATTGTAAAGCTTATTTGAACTGCAGAGTTTCTGTAAAGCTTCTGGAGATGTGGAGATTTCCATGAAGATGTCAAGAATTCAATGTGCATTTATTTAATATAAAATGTGTACTCTGACATTGAACTCTGTTAATATCATCTCAATATAACTATACATTTCTATATATGGTCTCTTTTATTAACTTTCTATAACAGAGTTAATATAAAGAACTTTCAAACAACTGAGTCCCAATTCCTGCTTGAATTTGTTCAAAAAAGCCCTCTTCAATAGATTTTATAAATTTTTATTCCCCATTTTATCTGCTATTTCCTGGCTGTAGTTAGTCTCCTCCTCCTCCTTCTCCAAGAGAAAATGACGTGAGATTTAAAATTATTAACCTCAATCTTACGGAGTGTCAAACTAATTGCTGTATAACTTGTGGAGCTCCACATGTTGATTTTGTCTTTCTTGGGATAAAAAAAGAAGAAAAAATATCACTTTCAAAAATCAGTTGCATTCTTATCAAAATCTGTTGCCATGATTTGGAGTTGCTCTGTAAGTTGTATTTTCTTTCAGATCATCAACTGCCTACCTCTGTCTTCTAAGGTGATTTTGGAATGGGATAATGCACTGTAACCTCCAAATTGCTTATTCCTTGGCTCTAATTCAGCATAATTATCATCATTAAGCTATACATCAACAACCTAGTAATGACTGATTTTTGTGCCATCAAGTCATTTTTGACTCCTAGCAACCACATAGACTGATTTTCTCCAAGACTATCTCTCCCCAGTCTGCGTTTTCAAGACTTCCAATGATGTACCCATTACCAGTATAACTTGAGTCAGAGGTGGTATTCAGCAGGTTCTGACCAGTTCTGGAGAACCGATAGCGGACATTTTGAGTAGTTCGGAGAACAGGCAAATACCACCTCTGACTGGAGATTTTACAGTATCCTTCCCCTGCCATGCCCACCAAGCCATGCCCACAGAACCAGTAGTAAAAAAAAATTGAATTCCAACGCTGAACTGAATCCATCTAATTTGCTTTTCTCTTTCCTTCAGTCTGTTTCAACTTTACAGATATCACCAGAGAGTTAAATTTTTACAAAATATGTCCAAATATGATTAATTGAGCCACATCATTGGTACTGTAAATGCATTGTTCTCTGAGCCATATCTTTATAATTGTCATATTCCTGTCTGTGAAAGTAATGCCAACTTGTTTGTTTTTGTCTTGTTTGTGTCTTTATGTGTAAAGAGTATGATCTTCTGATTGCTTATGTCCAATTTCAATCCATTTCAATTCACTGATGCTTCAGATGTCAATGTGTTATCAAATTCAATTTACTTTTCATTATGTTGTACTTTCCTATATTTATGCTTCTTACTTTCCATGCTCCCACCATAATTCTGTCTTTTCTTACATGGCAACATCAGGAACTAGACCTCCCAAAGGCTTTAGCCTAACCACATCATACCCATACTCTGAAAGATATTCAGCTCTTCCTTGGTGGCATGTTGAATGTCATCCAATCTAAGGAGCCCATTACTTCAATTACTTTATATTATCTATCTATTGATAAAAATAAAACATTGTCTTCTCCTGCACAGTATGAAATCATATTTTTCCAATGCCACTAAAGAGATCATTTGCCTACAGCATCTTCCTATGTTACTGCCGCCTGCCTGCTTTAGCTAAACAGCTGGAATTACCATCAACCTTCAGTGACCCTGCCTATCCTTGCTTCAGGGGGCAAGCTATCTCAGAGAAGACGAGCTGCTAGAATGAATAGGCTCTTTCCTGCCATACCTCTTAACAGGCAGGGACTCTTATTAGGTGCTCTCTACTTGTTCAAATAGGACAGGTAGAAACAGTAGGGGAGCAGCCATCTTCAGACCGTATAGAGTTTGATACATGGTAATCAGCAACTTGAATTGCATTCAGAGTAATCATTCCAGTATGATAGTTTTGTGGTAATCTGGAGTGGTAGTTCATCTTTCCAGTAATCATTGCAGGTCCCACAGCAGAGATGGAACATGGTAATATCATAGCTGATCCGTGTACACCAGATTCCATTAATCTAATTGTCAGATGATACAGGAAGGAGCTTTCAAGTGAATTCAGTTCCAGGTAACCCACAATTGGCCCAAAGCCCTTCCACTTACTATTTGAGACGATCCATGACTTCAGAAAGATTTCTAATCTCAACACAATCAAGAGCAAAATATAATCTTGTTGTGGAAGCAGTTGCCCTCTAAATCAACAGCTACTCTCCTGGTTTGGGTTGAATCTGAACCTATTTCTCCCCATCCAGACCTAAACAGCCTCCAGATATTTTTTTCATGATTTTCCCAATAACTTATAGTAGACATATATAACAAGGTATTATCTGCATATTGTCAATACTTTGTCCTGAATAGACAAACTTCCAGTTGCTTCACATAGATATTAAACAGGATAAGAAAGAGAATTGAATCCTGATGTACAAATCTCTTCTCAAACTAGGTTCTGACTCAGAGTGAAGGTGACCAGTTTTATCCCCAAGAGACAATCTCAACTTAAACACAAACTTGAATTCACAACCATGCCTGCAATGTCATCAAGGAGTTTGGTATTGATGCAGTTTAGAAGACAGCATCTCTAGCTTGTGCCTTTGGCCCCATATTACAATCAAGGTATCACATCTGGCCATCCCACTTCCTCTTTCCTGGGGTTGCATACAACTGATGTAAACAATAAAACCCAACTATTTATTTATTTATTTATTTATTTATTTTTATTTTTATTTATTTGATTTGCCAATTGTTTACAAGATAATAAGTATAAGTGTATACATAGTTGTGAATACATGAAATGGGTACATATAAGAAAAATAAAAGAAGAATAAGAGAAACAAAACTAGACAAGTGTCTGTGTTGAGAATACTCTCTTTATTCAGCAAGGTCTCACTAATACAGCTAAATCTATTCCTATGCTCTAGTCCACAAGCTACAATTTTTGGCTTTATTATAAGCAGAGCAGGCATTCAGTAACTTCAACCTGAGTCTGGAGCACCAGTCAATCCAATTGTCTGGCTCCTGAATCAAGCCTGGAGATAGACACACACACACACACACATATACACACACACACACACACTATGCAATGTGAAGTCCACATATGCTAGTGCTGCATTCCTTTGGCAATTTCAACCCCAGATTATTGATGGGCATTTTATTGCATTTGTGCAGTTTGATTTTATCTCTGAAGAAAGTTATTCACTCCCTAGGTTTTTTAAAATATTCCTTATGTTGCTTATTGAAATGATGCCATCTGAGCAGCTGAAATCTGTTTCAAGTCTGGAAATATTTCCAGTGTCTGTTTACAAGACTTTTCCTCTTTATTTTACACTGCTATTGGGACAGTAGAAATTGATGAACTACCACTCCAGATTACCACAAAATTATAATATTATCTCCTTTGTGTGGGGGGGTGGGGGGTGTCAAGATTTGCAGCTGGGGTGAGAAGGAAATTAAAGTCAATTAGTTAATAAAATATATGTGACAAGCTTTACAGTAGATTCTGTTTGTTTGTTCTTTCTCATTCACCATTGGTATAAAATCAATAACTATTCCAACCACTCACATACGACCATCCTAGGCCAAGGGTGGCATATTATGGCCCTTTTATGACTTGTGGACTTCAACTGGTTCAGGAATTGAGGGAGCTGAAGTCCACAAGTCATAAATGGGCCATAGTTCCCCACTTCTGCCTAGGCAATTCACATGCTTAGTAGTGAGTGACTAAGTGAAAAACAAAACTCATCAGTGGGGTTGAATGTACAGAGGAAACCAAATGCGCATTAACAAGGACTGATTGATTGATTAATTTATTTTAACATAGCGAGAGAAGGATCACAAAAGGAGCTTCATTAGCATGATAAAAGCCTGCTTATATCAGCAAGACCCTTAGATGCCTTGGTTGGTGGACCTCATCCTTGCACTCTTAAAAGCTGGAGAATAAGGGAAAGTTGGCTTAAGTAAGTCCTGTGAATATTTTGCGTTGGTTGTTTGGCCATTTGGTTCTTGGTTCAAATAATGATTATTTTATATTCCGATTTGTAGAAATGAAAATGCAAAGGAGGTAGCAAAATTCACCAACATAATTTAAAATGATTACAAATATATTGCCAATAATTCCCCAAAGGTAAAATTACACTATGTTCCTCTGAGTAAACAAGGAAAAGCCCATTCTTCCCTGAGCATGCTCCCTAACCCTCAACGTTTCCAAATGCATGGAAAAAGGAGAGAGCATCATTTAAAATAAATGTTTGGTAATATTCTTCTAGGAGCATTGAATAAGCACACCAACTAATTTCACCCTCCAAGTTAGACTTAACTGTGGTTTGTTGAGTAAGCTATAATGAGCTGAGATTAAGTATATCATTAAGGCATCAATAGTGGCTTTCCAAATATCAGTAACTGGGTTCACACAACTAGCCAACCCATGTATGGTAAATCACATTAAGGTAATATGTTTGTGATCTGAGTTACATAATTGAGAATCCATACTGCATATTCTGGGTTTTCCCCAACATTGAAAAGAACAGCATAGTGGAGAATTTTTTGCAGACAGTCTACAGATGTCTGCATACAAAAAAAAAGTTTTAAAAGGAAATTGTTTAAAAGCAAAATGCAATTTATACGTTAAACTATACCTAGTCTAGATAGAATGACAGATTACCTATGGCTAAATGGCTAAATAATAGTATGAGTAGTAGGAATTAGACTTAATTATTATTTTTAATGCTACTTGGTTTTGGGTTTCGTTTGCTTAATTTTTGCTGATATGCATACACTAAAGATATGTAAAACAATGCAGCACAATTTATTTTTTCCCCAAAGGGCTAAAGAAGTAGAAAAGGGTTTAGTACTTGCTTTTTCTTCTCCGGTGTCTGCCTGAAAAAAAAATATGGGAAAACCTGAGTTTTCTTCAGAAGTTAAATTATTGTTTCCATATACAAATTATTAAATTATTATTTCCTTACGTACAGTGGAAAGAAAAAACAGTATAATGGTATGAATGAAATCTGGGTGGGGACATTGAAGGATTTCTTCCCTTCTCTAATCCAAAAAAGGTATAAATAAAATCATGTACAGCATTTCCCATTTTGGAGTACGCCTGACCGACTACTTACAAGAGTACATGTTTAGTTGTAGTTTGGGATTGACTAGTTGTGAACACAATAAGTCAGCAGATGCCCTTTTGGGAAGGGTCATAATCTCTGAAGGACAGCTTGCCTTAATTTTAGTGTATTCAATTAGGAGTGAAAACGTTATTCTCCTGACACCAGTAGGAGATATTACCAGAGGTTACTAGGTGGGTGGCTTTCTCACAGAAATGTCTTGTCCTTTGAAAATTCATCCTGAAACCTGATGTAACTCTGATGGCACTTTTGTTTTATTCCTTATTGTACTTTAATAAAATTGTAAGTCTACAGTTTTACTTTGTTCTTTGCCTTTAAATTCAGACTGTATTGGCCTGTGCTTGATAGCCTGAGAACATGCTTTGAGATAGCAACATACCCTTCAAAATTGCTAAAAACTCTTTTGAAGTCAATCACACCTACCTCTTTAGGCCCTCAGAATTAAATATATCATGAATGTTTAACTGTAACTCTGAAGTCTTCTTTTTACTGCCAAAATTCTGGCTTGCCACCTATCCTACCTTCTATTACAGAGGTCCCCAAACGTGGCAACTTTAAGACTTGTGGACAACTCTGGCAGTTGAAGTCCACTGGTAGCTGGCTGGAGAATTCTGGGAGTCCACAATTCTTAAAGTTGCCACATTTGTTCTATTACATACTTCAAATCTTCCTGAAATCTTTGCATTTTTTCCCCTTATGCCATCATCTTGATCTCCTTGGCTTTTTCGCCCTCTATTCATTTCTTGCCCGTTTTTAAAGAAAGGCAAAGCTTGATCCTTTGAAACCAATGGAGTCTTGCAATAACATAGTGCTCTTTCAATAACAGGTTGGTTCAGTGGTGTGTATAACTTTCTCAAATCAACTCTGAATGCCAAATATAATTTATTAACTTGTTAAATCATCCTTTGCATTCTTCTATAATTTATTACATTTCACTAGCAGCTGCTATGTCTTTTTTCTAAGCTGTTATACAAGAACTAATATGCAAATCAGTTACTGTACTATGACAATTAATAGCTAAGAAAGCCACACTAGTTGTCAGCTGCAATAACTTGGACAAATGAGAATAAATTTCAGAAAGTAGCTTTTTCCACAATCATACAAGAACCGAAATAATCCTGACTCATTTTCTACTTGTGCAAATTTGTCGACACATTATGATGGATGGTAATAGGTAAACAATCAGCTGAATGCAACTGTTAGTATTTCCAAAGATATTTATTATTATTCATACACACAAAGAGTATTTGTTTAACCCAACAAGTTCCTGGTAGCCACAATAACCACAGGTCGGTTCCTTGTATTCCTTGTCTAATTCTGGATGCTCTATCTTGCAAGTCCCTTGCCACTCCTCTGACTACGCCTGATTTATTCATGTAAAAGGAACAATCTTCTCCTAAGAATAGATACATACCTCCTTTCTCGGCTGTCAAGAGGTCTAGAGCATGCCGGTTTTGTAAGACTACTGCTGTCAAAGAGCCTATTTGATCTTGGACTTCTACCAAGGTCCCAGCAATCTGGTTTAGGCTTTGTTGAAATTCTTCAGACAGTTGCTTAAACTGTATTACAGAATGGGTTAAGCCACCTACACCTGTACCGACTGCAGTACCTATCCCTAGGATGGCTGATAATGGTATTACTATGGGAACTCTTTTCTTTTCTTTTTTTTAATAAAGTTTTATTTGGGTTTTCACACACAAAATACAAGTAAAACATCTTTTTTGAAAATAGCATGGTCCCAGGTTGAATTTCTTTATACAGACACAAAACTCAATTTCATGGTCCTTTTTGTATTCTATTCCATATCTTATACTATTTTACATTTTCTATATACCGGTAGTTTTTCCCCTCTTTTAATTTTCTCAATTTTATTTTGATTATCTCATCTCAATTCAAATCATTATATTTATACTTTTGTCTGTTCTGTTTCAATTTCATATTATCTTTTCTCATTAAACAAATTTTCTCCTGTAGTTACTAATTGGAGTATGACACCTTTATATCTTTTAATTACATCCATTCAACTCTTATTTAAACTTCAATATATATCTTAAGTTTATGACCTTCAATATAATACATAATACATAACTTCCAATCGAATTCTGCTTGGTACATTCTTATAATACACACTATATTCTTTAAAAAGAAAGAAAGAAAGATTGTAAATATATGTAATTATAAACCATCATTCCATTCCAGTTCAGTTCTATCATTAATAATCATTAAAATCTTAACATCTTTAACACTTCTTTTTAATTAAATATCATACTTCCTTAAAAACACATATAATCTCCATAATTAATTTTCCCTTATTTCTCTTCACATATGTTTTATAAATCATTAAATATACCTTTTGTTATATTTATTTATTAACAAGCATTCCACTGAATTACGATAGCTATTTTATCAGACATTTTAATCATACATTGTTTCATATTTTCTAAAATTATTTCTGTTTCTAATATAACCATACTATCTTATGTACCTTTGCAGAATCCCTTTTTCCATTAAGTTTTCACCCATTATCTCTAAATAGGCCCTGTTTCTCTATATTTTGCTTCTGTCCTTTATAACTTCTTTTCCTTTCTTTCTTCCCTCTCATCTTCTCCCTCCCCTTTTTACCCCCTTGTCTCTCTAGTTCTAATTCTCTCTTCTGCATTTCCCTCTTCTGTTGCTTTCTGATTTTATACTTATTTTTCACTTTTTTTTTTTTTTGGAGTTGTTTTTCCCAATCTTAAACTTTCCATTCTCTTTCCCCCTTTCCTTTTTTCCCCCATCTAAGATTACTTGTTCATTAAAGATGGCTTCTTCTTTGTCCCAATCTTCTTGTTCTGCAGGCATTTCTTGTTGTTTCTCATAATTCCAAATCTCCACTTCTAAAAACTGAAATACAAAGCCAAAAGAACCTCTCCTTCTTGTGCATCTTCTTTGTACTTTTTAAGTTCCATTTTCAGTTCTTCTAAAAGTGGAGCCATTTTAAACAGTTTTAAACAACCACCCGATTGATTTTAGTCATTCAAAACAATAACCAAGAATCCAGAAATCATCAAGTAATCCAGATAGTCCCGAGTTATATCTTCTTATTTCTTTTTTGACTTTCTCTTCCTGGGGTTTTTGTTGCGATATTTCAGTTAGAATGTATCTTTTGGAAGTCTTGTTGAGATTTTGCTGTACGTTCTTTTTTAATACCAGGCAGTGTCCTCCCTTCCAGATCCTACCCTTTTATTCTTTTTCTCTCCTTTCCTGTTTTCAAAAGCTTTTAATTATCCAGAAATCTTTATTATCCCTTTGACTTTTTATTTTCAGCATTAAATGCCTATTGATGTCAAAGTGGATTTTTTTCCAATTTCTTGCTTAAGTCTCTTAGCTGTCAGTATAGGAAAAGGAGAAAACCAAATCTTTTCCCTTTTCTCTCTCCTTCGCAGCTTAAAAATCTTCTTAGGGAACAATGTTATTGTTTTTTAACAGTTTCAGTTCCAGGGTACCTTATTTGTTGCTTTTGCTGTTTGACCCGGTCAACCAAAACTTTCTCTTCTTATCTTCCTCCTGCACATTCTTTTCCGGTCGAGTTCTTCTTTGTGGTGGCCATTTCTGACCACTGCTACAACCGCCTTCGGGAAAGGGAGTAATGGCCAGCTGGGGAGGAGAGATGCGGCTCCTCAACCCTGCTGGCAGTCTCCCCGCTCTTCACCACCTCTACGGGGTGGCTTAGCCCCGAAACCAGCCAGCTCAGGGTGCTCCAGTGGCGCGCACGGATCGAAGCCTCGCAGAGACAAGGTTTCAGTCTGTCGCTGAAGAAGCTCAAACCGGAAGTCTGATCAGAACTCTTTTCTGTATATGTCCTACTAGAGGAACAGGGAGGGCTTGTTCCCCATCAACAACACCCATCTTTGGGATGAGGTGTACCAGAGTACAAGTTCCAGTCCAGTTGGTTGGTAAACATATATATGCCTTTTCCCCACACAAGAAAAAGACCCCATTCTCTTCTAAACATACTGCCATGTTCAAGGAGAAAGCATGAAATCGATGGCCATTCTCATTACTCCAACCCCCTAAGATTCCTGCCATAAACATACCAGTTAACAGGTGTAGTGGAGTTTTTTGACAAGGGTTTCTTTGTTCATCCCTGATATAGGAAGCTTCAAGAATGTAACAGGAGCTTTCATTTCCAAGGGGAAATGGAATACAGAATCCCTGTATGGACTTACTATAGAGCCAAAGTGGGAATCGGGGTAGTTCAAATTTACTTGGGCACCTTATCATGGTAATATTTCTTTCCCGTTTTGTAAACCTCAGTTATGGCGGAGTCGAGAAGGTGACCTTCTTTTGGAAGAGGCAGTGTGTAGAAGGAGAAATGCTGGGAGTTAATTTTACATCCATAAGTCTACTTCGAAGGCTTATGACTAATTCTAATTGACATTTTTGCCAGTACTTTTCTGTCTCTGATCCCACCAGAGTGCCCTCCCAAGGTTTCTGACTCCTTTTAACACATAAAGAGGGCAGCCCTAGTAGGCCCACACCAACAGCCACTGGGCCAACGATGGGAAGATGGCTAACTCCCAACTCTTCTAATGTACTATAGAGATCATCATGTAATTTTGCTTCTGCTGTGATAATTCCCCACCTGCCACATCTGTCAACAGCTAGGGAGGCATTAGTCTTTGCCCAAAGGTCTGGTGAAACTGGGACTGCATGATAGGCCATTGGGGATGCAGACAAACACAGCCAGCATCTTTGGCCTAAAGTAGGGTCATTTAGGTTAACCAAAGCCTGACCTAGCTCCAGCATTCTCAGTAGATAGCTTCCTTCTCTCAATTGTTGCAGAGGCCCTCTGTTGGTCTTAATGATGTTCTGTCTTTGACCCAACCCATGTTTTAACTTAATGGTAGCATGCTCAGGCTCAGGCCCTAAGGTTGGCTCAGGGTGGCGTCCCCACCAGGAAATGAGACGGCGATGGCAGGCAGGGACTTGCTCCAGTCCTTCTTCATCTAGTGTCTCCAAGGACCCCAAACCCTGGGTCCTGTTCCTGCCTCACTCTTTAAGATCCTCAATGTCCCCAGAGCCTCCTCCCAGTGTGAGAGAAGTTAACTGGCCATTCTCACAACATTCGGGGCTGCCGTTCAGGGTCTTATCATTCAACAGAACATTTGCAATTAGTAACCAAAGCCATAGAAGACTCATATTTGACAATTTAAATGAGTCAATGTCAACTTCCTGTCCTTCTCTCTTATAATTTCAATGTCTCACTCAGCTTCACACTCGCAGTCACAACAAGAGGAATAATTGCAATTATGAAATTACCACATCAGGAAGATGGATGGGATTAAGTGTGATTTGGGAAGGTGTCAATCTGGGGTGAGCCACAAAGTCAAGCTTTATTTGCTAGATATAATGCCCACACTCCCAAGCCTCCTAGTATACTACAGAGGACCCACTCCCAGGGTTCTTCAAACATAAGTGTCCCCAGGAGATGCACACTGTCTTTGGTCACACTCAGTGCTTTCAGATGCAACACCTGTCTCCTTGGGGTTGGGGTGCTTCCAAAAGAACAGGTGTCCAATACAGCAGGTCACAACTAGGGTGATCAGAATCACTAAGGCCAGACCCACTATACTTATGGCTATGATTTGTCGGACTACCATTCCTTGAAACAGGTCCAACCTCCACCACATACTCTATCCCTAACATATTAATATCTGTTTGTTGTTCTTATTTTCAGCCATACGTAGAGGGTCAGCTTCCGGAGTGACACCAGTAAGGCCTCTTCTGCCCCATATGTTGCCTGCCCGTTGCTGGTAGGGCAGCTATAGGGAGTGTTTCTTCAAGCGTACCACTAAAGGACCGGCCTTGTCCTGCTCTGCCTCTCAATATTCATCAGCTGTGGGCTTAACTCAAGTCCAGTGAATTCAAGACTTGGATTCCAACTCCTTTATTGCAAGTGGAGAACACATGACCACAGTATATGGGCCATTCCATCTAGGCTTCAAGTTTTCCCCTTTCCAGTGTTTTACCAATACTTTGTCTCCCACTTGAATATTATGACTGGGGGTACTCAAAAATGGTGAGCTGAGGGGCACACAATATTGTTGGATTTCTTATATTTGCTTATTTAACTCTCCCACCATTAGACTCACCCATGAATTCCCTAATTGACTTAATTGATTTTTCAAACTAGTACTTATGACAGGGGGTCTTCCAAACATCATTTCAAAAGGAGATAACCAAATTCCCTTTCGGGGGGTACACCATACAGACCAGAGTGCTAGTGGCAATGCATCCACCCACTTAAGGTGAGTTTCAAGGCACACCTTTGTCACCTTTTCCTTTATAGTACTCCATCAAGTTGTTTTGACAAATAAGCTATGGGTTGTTGCCAACTTCCCTTTCCTTGAGTCAGGACTCCAAGAGCCATATTATTCTTTGAGTCCACATACAAATTGAAAGGTTTTTCAAGGTTGGGAAGTCCCATAACAGGAGTTCGAGATAATGCCAATTTTAAAGTCTCAAAAGCCTGTTTTTGTTCACACGTCCAAACATTCACACTTCCAAATATTTACACGTCCAAACATTCATATGTCCAAACAAAGGGTTCCCTTTCTCCCCCCTTTGTGGACTCATAGAGTGGTTTGGCTAGCAGGGCAAAATTTCTATAATATCCTGCTGCTCCTAAAAAAAAACCGTAACTCTCTCCTGTCAGTTGGTTCTGCAATTCGGCACACAGCTTCCTTTCTCTCGTGTTCTATAGCTCTCTGGCCCTGACTTATAGTATAACCTAAGTATTTAACTTGGGGTTTCACTAATTGGGCTTTCTTCCTTGAGTTACGGTATCCTTTGTCCATCAACAGATAAAGTAGTTGGTTGGTGTTGTCCCAACAAGTTTCCTTTGTCTGTCCAGTTATTAACATATCATCAACATATTGGAGTGAATAGTTGTTAAAATGCCTGCCTTTAAGAATTTGGTAATTTGATCTTGAATTGCTTGTGCAATGGGGCAAGGATAACTTCTCTGCCGGAGACAGACAGGCACTGCCAGAGGCTTCACTTGAATGACTAGTGGTGCATGGTGAACTGCATATCCTGGTGGATTATCTTCTGCCCATAATCGGTGCACATCAAACTCCTGCCAAGTATCGAGGACTTAAACCTCTTGGGCCACCATTACTTGCCACATCTCATCCAGAGAGTGCCTCATGACTAGTGCCATATTGTCTTACTCAAATGACAAATCTGCCCCCCATTTTATCGATGACTCGAACCTCTTGGGTCACCATTTTCACAGAATTTTTTCATCATCTGGATTGGCCTTGGGGTCTCCATAATCTCCACTAAAGCCCTTCTTAAAATTCCTCAGCATACACTGAAGAGGTGTCTGGGGGACACTTCCTCCACCACCCATTTCTAAGACACTGCCACTGACCTGCGATGCCAGACATTCCAACGGTCACCAACAGGAACTGCAATGGCTTAACCATCCACACAACTTTTGGGCCTCATTAGGATTCACCAATTCCGGACCCAGGGGGGTGATCGGGCCCCCTCTTCCACTCTCAAAACGAGTGGATCTACAATTCCCCAATACTTGCCTGCAGGCGTCTTCTTCCCAGCCGGCATTATTTCGTGACTTATTTTTGATTCCATTCAGGTTCTTGGATCAGTTGGTTGTCCACCTTACAGTGCAGTCCACCTCCTTCTGGAGAAATAATCCATGCCAGCTGAAGGTTCAGTGAGACGGCCCTGGCTGGGCACTGGTTGGTCCATGCCAGCCTCAGCGAAATATCGCTCCAAGTCCTGCCGCGGTCGCCATAAATGTTGCAGGAAATGACAAGACTCAGACCTTGGAATCAAAAAATAAGTTGCTTTTGTTTGCTCAAAAGTTCAGAGCAATATAGCCAAAGCAACATCTGAACCACTTCCTATAGATCAACATTCACATATATACATTTCAGAAGCAGTAAACCACAGAAATATAACTTGTCAATCATTCATTGGTTACTTTGAATTCCAGCCCCCCTGTTGCTAGGCTAAAGTAATGAAATACCTTCCCCTCTCACTTAATCTATGTCAAAGGTGTCTTGCCACGGCATCTAGTTTCCATCAGTACATTCGTGGTTTTGTTGCAAGCAAAATATGTGGTTTTCTGTAACAAAGCTTCCTGCTTCACAAATATGAGTGACCAACAGATGAACCTGTGATCTGACATTTTCCATTTTCTTAATACATACATTTCACTATCTAGAAGAATCATGTTAATATCTCTCTAAAAGTAATACATTTCTTCTTTATGTCCTGCCTCAATCCCATATCTAGATAGTCAAACACTAACCATAGTTATGGGCAATGGGTCAGGCTTAACTACTAAAATAATACTAAGATCACTTAGGACAAATCATCGCATATTATAAACATCATAAGGACTCAGGCTTGTGAAACAAATTAAATAAAATTCCTTCTTCCCCAATGTGGCCAACACAGAACCCAGATTTATTCTGCTTATCCAGGACTTATCTTCACTGCTAGGTTGTGCTGTTGTCAGTATAGGTGTGCAACCATTTTTCGAGGACAGGAACAGATGACGTTGCCATGCATTCATTCTTGCGATCTCTGGACATCTTTTTCTGCTCCAGTTTCCTACCACTGCTTTCTTGCTTCTGTCAGCTCAGCCCTTGCTATACCAGTTGCCTGTTGTGTTTTACTTTTCTCCAGGTCTGCTCCACATTTAATTGGTGTGCCTTCACAGAGGCAGAAACACCCCTTTGCTGCATTTTCCCTGTTTTTCTTGAATAACTTATTGTAAGCTGCCCAGAGTCACTTCGGTGAGATCAGCAGTATAGAAACATGATGAATAAATAAACAATTGCTGAAAAGTCTGCGATAACAAGTCTTCTTTGCTAGCATAATGGTTATAATACTTCCCTTACATGAGGAATGTCCTTAGTTCAAAACCCAACAGGATATTTTTCCTCTGAATTACCTACTTTTCTGCTGGTTTGCTTTTTTTTTTTAATAAGTTCACCAGTGCATTGTTTCATCATTTTTCCAGTCCCTCGGGCTCAGTGGGGCTTTAAAAAAAAAATCTGAAAAGGAAAGTAACTGAATTGGGAACTCACACAAACCTGTGAAGATATAGGTATATAGATTAGATGTAGCTGTAGATGTAGATGTAAATATAGATATATGTCAGATTCCTGTCATAGAAAGAAATGTGATTAGCAATCAGCCTTCCAGAACAGAATCCTGGGAGAGAACATTAGTGAAAGAATTGTGCAAGGGGAGGACACGGCAACCTGCAGTCTAGACCTGGCAAGCTGATGCCAAAGCATCTCAACCTAAGCCGGATTTCCATAATCCAATTTAGAGTCAAACCAACCCAAGCAAGGGATAGGAGCAGTTAAAGGTGTATGGCAGATACGTCCTCAGTCACATAATGGGCCTTTGAGGGAGGAGGGACAGTTAATTAGTGGAATGAGCTTTTATATCAGGCTGTTCTAGAAGACCATGCAGAAACACAATCCAATCTAAAATGCACTCCGGATGAGAGTGAATTTTTGGGAACGTATCACTTCTTCTTTTCTATTGCTTCTGGCTGTTTGGGGGCACCATTTAAACTTCACGTAGTCCTCAGCTTACGATCACCATTGAGCCTGAAATTTCTGTTGCTAAGCAAGACAGCTGTTAAGTGAATTTTGCTCCATTTTACAACAGATCCTGCAGTTAAATGGCTTCCCCATTGACTTAGCTTGTGAGAAAGGGACAAAAAAATGATCACAATCACCCCGAGACACTACAACTGCCATAAATACATGCCAGTTGCCAAGCATCTGAATTTTGCTCACATGACTGTGGGGACGCTGCAATGGGTCATATGTGTGAAAAATGATCATATGTCACTTTTTTCAGTGGTGTTGTAACTTTGAACTATCACTAAATGAGTAGTTGTCAATTGAGAACTATCTTTTACTAGTTAAAGCCATAAATAGTTCAGATAATGGTACTAAAAGTACCAGCTTCTCCCATGTCATTCTATTTCATCTAGAACAAATAAACATTGAGTGTCCAACCTTGTTTGGATCTTGACTGTGTCTTCTAAAATACAATTAAAGGACTAATAAAAAGAGGTTTGGGGTTTTTGTTATTTTGTTTACACACTCCATTTCTCAGACTTCTGCACAGAGAATTCATTTAACTTTCTCATTATTGGTTTCCAAATCCTTTGAATGTTTTTTTTGCTTCAGTAGATTGCTAATCTGGCCTTTGTTTTATTTTGTTCATCACTGTGATTATCATCAACCTTATTTGGCAATAGCACTTAGACATATACTACTTTATAGTGTTTTTATGGCCCTTTCCACATGGTTTACAGAGTTAACAAATTGCCCCCAGCAATCAAGGTCCTCATTTTATTGACCTCAGAAGGAATGAAGGCTGAGTCAACCTTGAGTAGGGCAGGATCACACTCCTGACAGTGGCAGACAGAGTTAGCCTGCAATGCTGCATTCTAACCACTACAGCTATTTAAAGATATTTCAGTATCTTTGCTTTATCATTGAACATTTCCCTTGAAACAAATGAGATGGGATTTTTTTAAAGCAAATAATTAAATATAAACTACTATTAATTTCTCCTGGGTCTCATTAAAGTATAGAGTGTTTTTTACCAAGCCTTTCATCCAGGCAGAAAAAATCTTGTTGCAGAGCCTGGTGTAACAGATGCTGGAAGGTTAGCATTATGAGAGGGTTAGTCTTAGGACAGGGAGACGTGCTATTTGCAGCATGTATCAAATGTATATTGAGAGAGCTCTCTCCCATTAGAACTGAGATCATATTGTGGCTCATCAACCTGACAAAATGAAAATATTTGTAAAGAACTTACTGTAAACGTTCACATAATGACTTCTAGAAGGGATGTTGTCATTCGTAAGATGGCTTCGTGGGAGCCAGAGTTAATCACTAAGTACCAGAAGGCAAATTACTGAGAATACTTTCCTTCAACCCTCCTAGACTTTGATATTCCATGCCATTTTCTGCTTATTTCTTTTTATGGGAAGGTAGACGTTCAAAGGTGGCATGATGGCTCAGCAGTTAAAGACACTGGAAAGCTGATAGCCCAGGTTTAAGACCCAAGAGTCGCGTGACAGAGTGAGCTCCCATTACTTACCCAAGCTCCTGCCCACTTAGCAGCTTGAAAGCATACAAATGTGAGTAGATAAATAGGTACCACTTTGATGGGAAGGTAACAGCATTCCATGCACTGTGGCAAATAAAGATGTGCTGGCCACTTGACCACAGAAATATCTTTGGACAATGTTGGCTCCCTTGGCTAAAAAATGGAGATCAGCACTGCCACCTAGATTTAGATTTGTCTGGACAGGGGAAACCTTTACCTTTTATCAAGAGTTTATCAGAACTTTTTATATTTGACCATAGGCCATAGTAATCATAATAGTTTAGAAGCATGTTTTTAAGAAGAATCCCATTCTGCTTATTTGTAGTGTAGAAATAAAGTTCAATTTAAAGGCATCAAAGGAAATGCAGATCAGGGTACCAAATCTTCCCGTTTGGTGGTGGTACTGTTGCAGTCTGAATCTCCAGAAGTGAGAGATCAACCTGCTTCTCCACTGAGGGAACTTAAGAAGCCTTTAAAAACATTGGTATTCTCTCACCTGCAATACAGGCATCAAGCAAAGTGCTGGATATTTTGCACTGAGCTGTTTTTCCTCCTCTTGGATCCTGGCTTTTGCCTCCATGCCTGCTAGCAGAAGGTACATTAACAACCCTATTCTAATTTCCCATTGCACTGTTATGCAAATGGCTATGTTATCCTGCAATGAATCTGTTGCTAATTATACAATTACTCTCTATTTAGCAAGCCAATTTTAACAAATGAGTTGACGTTGGCCCAGCCTAATTTGCAGAATAAATCAAGCATGATTCTTATTTGATGTTTAAATCAAGCAAGTTGTCTGGGCGGTTCATTTTCTATGGCTTTCTCCTGTCATAGATTATGATGTTTCCAAGTGTGCTGCATACGTCTCTGCGGTTGATGTAGCTGTGCGCTCCAGCCTTTTAATGAAACAAGGTAGGAAGGATGTGGTTCAGAGTGTCAACAATGCCCATGTAGAATCCTAGGCTTCCCAAACTCCTGTTTAAGCTGCTGATCTTGGCCTGCTCATTATGAAGATTTATACCATCATCTAGTGGAACTCCTGTAAAACTACAGCCCATTAATCCTCTCATCTGGAAGGTGCTTTTTATCACAGCCAGAGACCTGAAAGAACAGCTGATGAGGTTCTTTGCACAGAGATTATGAAAGGAAAGGTGGGGAGGGTTGCCACATTTGGGGAAATATTTCTACAGACAGGGGAATGAAAAAGCATACAATATATTAGCCTAAGACAGATAATTTCTAGCGCTTGATCTGAATGCCACCTCTCCAACCTCACTCCATATTCTAATGTTGTTTTCCGAGCAGTGGAAAGCCTCTTGCAGAAAACAAGTTTGCAGCCTATGCTGGAAGAATTCTTGGCAGGCAAAGCAGAAGGTCAAAGGAGAAAATATGCAATCAGTGCCTTTTATACTGCACAATAAGCACTTTTTCAATGGAAGAGATAACTTTCGATATTTTTCATCTCTGTCTCTCTCTCTCTCTCTCTCTCTCTCTCACACACACACACACACACACACACACACACACAGAGCATCCCCGGCTTTATTTTTTTTTATTTTTTTGTGGCTTTCTGAATAGCGCAAGTTTGGTAATGCCATTGTTTAGCTGCAGTTTAGACATCTCAGTCTTAGGCAGTTATACTCATTCTTCGGTTGATTTATTTTGCTGCCAAGCCACATTATTCCAACCCCCCTAGCCACAACTTTCTTACCAAGAATTTATTCTCCTTTATGCAAATAAGATCAGGGCACTGGAACCAGCTTCTCTGCTAGCCATCTAGGAAATCCAAAAGGTAAAATGCCCCTCAATTTCAAGTTGAACAAATCACAAGTATAAAAGTCACTCCAGGCCTTCCTGTAAAAAATAGCCTTAAGAAAAGCCATTTGCAGCTGATTGGCTACTTTCTTTTTAGCCTGGGAAAGTTCGTGCTGATGCACATATCCTTTTGCACATTGATTGACTTCTGCTCAATTTACATCATGCTTGCAGTTGGTGCATCACATTGCAATTTCGCATTATCATTTACTGCTAACTTTGAGTGACTTATTTATTGTCTCACCTTTATTAATTTTTACAAATAACTCAAAATGGCAATCCTATCCAACACACCTTCCTCCTCCTATTTTCCCCACAACAACCTTGTGAGGAGGGCTGGGTTGGCACAAAATCATCCAGCTGGCTTCCATGACTAAGGCGGTACTTGAACTCACAGTCTGCTGTTTTCTAACCTGGAGCAGTGAATTAGGGCATCATTCTAATTTTGCCTAAATCCAGAAGCTAAGCAGGGTAAAGCTTGAGTAATATTTGGATGGAAAACTATAACCTCAACCTTTTGGGCACCAGGGACCAGCTCCGTGGACAAAGGTTACTCTGCAGACCAGGGGGGGGGGGGGCGTGGTTTTACAGAAGTGGCCCAGTTTCTGGCATGCCGTGGACCAGTGCCGGTTGATGCACCAGGGATTGGGGACCCCTCATATAAGGTATTCCAAACTGTAAGCTAGGTTGGGAGAGAAAGAAAGCAATGTAGTTGTCCCAAAGACTGAAAGGACTTTTCATGAAGTAAACAGGAAACAAGCTCAAATCAGGTGTGTGGGTGTGTGTGTGTGTGTGTGTGTGTGTGTGTGTGTGTATCTGTGACTAGAATTGTATATGGGCTAGAGTTCATGCAGTACTGTAATTTCTAAGCCCAAACATGTCATATTTTGCAAAACGCCTCCTGCACGTAGCAGTGAAATGATTTTTATTGAGTCTATAATTTTTAGTCATGCAATTATCATATGACTATGATAAAATTAAGGTAAACAATCCTGCTAAGTCAGTAATCAAATTATATAGGGAAATAGGATGAAAGAAATCCATAGCAGAGATGCAGCATGACACTTGACAGATTTAGACTATTTGCCTACAAACCCAATTAACATAGTGCTCTTAATGTATTACTTTCTAGCTGTCTTGCATTAGAGTGCTGTAGACTAGTCTAAGAAATGATAGGCAGAAATAGAAACAATTTGCCTGTGTCAAGTACAGACAGGAACAAGGAAAAGAAATATTTTTTTAAAAAAAGAAAAATGTTATGGCTGTTCCACACACTCATGGTGACTGCCGGCAGCTTACAGAAGTGAAACCCTCAATACAAACCTGAAATAAAACCTCATCACCACCTCTACCACCCATTGCGACAACAATCCAACAAACCACTTGATGGGCTCCACGTCACCCTGGGGCCTCCAGGCCAGCAGTGGGATCTTACCTGTTCCACTACTGTTTCAGTGATCACGCACCCACACCTAACAGCTTTCACACACCACCTGAAGCCTGCAGCACCAATCAGCAGAGTGGATAAAGAAAAGGACAGGGGTAGATGCCAATCCATGCTTTTCTGTTTATCCTCTCAAGTTTTTCCTTCTCTCCGCTGATCATCGGAGGCATTTTTTTACTACCGGTTTAGTCAAACTGGGCCGAACCAGTAGCATACCACCACTGCCCTAGGCCTGCTGGCAAGATTATGCCTTCAGGGCCCTTTGGAGGAGTTATCAAGGCAGGGGCCAATCTTATCGCCAATCAAATCTAAATATACAAATACAGGTAGTCCTCGGCTTATGACTACAATTGAACCCAGAATTTCTGTTGCTAAGTGAGACAGCGAGTTAAGTGACTTTTGCCCCATTTTACAACTTTTTCTGGCCGCTGTTGTTAAGTCAATCTCTGCAGCTGTTATGTTGGTAACTCAGTGGTTGAATGAATGTGGCTTCCCTGTTGATTTTGCTCGTCAGGAGATCACAAAAGGTGTTCACAGGACCCCGGGACCCTGCAACCGTTATAGAGTCAGTTGCCAAGTGTCTGAATTTTGATCACATGACCATGGGGATTGCAGCAATGGTCATAAGCGTGAAAAACGGCCATGTCACTTTTTTTTCAGTACCATTGTAGCTTCAAACGGTCATTAAAAAAACCGTTGTAAGTTGAGGACTACCCATAAAAGATTTTCTATACCCCTAAAACTAACAAAGACAGTGACACATTTGTCCTTCAGAATAAGAGAAAAGATGCTGACTGAAAATACCAGACACACATTGCTAACGTTTCACAGCCTAAATGTCATGGCTGGATTAACAATACCTGACATTTTATTTTTCTAAAGTTGCCTGTTTAGAAGTAGCATTGGAGATGAAGGGTAGGTCTTTTAACATTGATTGATGCCACCGAGACTTCTGTTATGAATTCTCAGAATAAAACATAGGCTGGGTTTTCTTTTTCCTTGCCGAAGAAATGACTACTTTGCAAATCTGGTGGTAACTGAAAATCAGATTCAGAGATGTTGGAGGTACCTTTTACCTCACATTTGGAGATCCCATTTCACCGCCTTTCTTCTCTTTAGGATTACGAATCAAGGAGGTTTCCTCTCCTCATCCCAAAATCTGCAGCCCGCTCTCCAAAGTGAAGACATTTCCAGAAGGCAATGTTAAAGGGGGGGAAGAGCCATTAAATCTCATCTATTAGCAATTAACCAAGCAAAGCTACAGCTTGACTATGTCATCTAATCATAAGCATGTCTGCAGTCCCTATTAATAGTTAATTTAGCTTGCTTTTAAATCATAAAAAAAAACCTTAACAGTAATGAAAAGGCATGACCTGTCACTCCTCAGGAGGCCTAGTCACATTCCTGCCTCAAGTTTTCCATGTGACACAGCCATGCCGCAATTAAAGCACAATAATTTGCTTGTTATTCCAGGCAGGCCCTTGCCTTAGTAATGGGCTGCTTGGTGGAGAGATGGATTTCCTTGTTAGGAGCTAAGCACAGGATTAGCTGAATTCTCCATGGAGAAATCTTGATTTGTTCAAGGTCTTTCATGTTTTCTTCAGAGAAAGGATTATGTCTACTTAAAGAGTGGGCTTGTGTAAAAAGCTACAACGTATAAGAAAAGGATTTAGGGCAGTCAGGCTTGCGGTTAAGTAGCTGACGGGGTAGAGGGTGTTTTACAGCAAAGGATTATTTAAATCCATAACTTTAAAAAAATGGTTCAGCAGCACAAGGTCAAAACAGAGTAACGTGCTGGAAAGGCAGTTAAGCATAAGTTAATATTCATTTTACTTTGTCTAATTATTGCAAGGATTCAGAGTTAATAAGTAGAAAAAGAAAGAGTCCAGCTGTCTCTTGATCTGAAGTGCTATAGGAAGGGAAAATGAGACAGAATTCAGTCCCATTTTCCTTCTACGTTGCTTTTAGAGTGCAGGCTTATTGTGACATTTCTCCCCGCAGTCGCAAACATTAGAAAGGATCACTTCATTATTTGTGAAATGAGGCTACAACAAAATAGACAGATAAAAACTTCTATTGCAAAACTTAGGAAAAACTATGCCAAGCTGACCTCTTCTACTCTTTACTTACTAGTATGTTGGTGTGTATGTGTGAGAGAGGGACTAAGACGCACCAACATTTGTTCTAAAATTGGAATTCAGAATTGAAAAGCTGAATGTTACACAAACAATGTTGGTCAAGTTGTCAATATGTGGATTGTCTGCTAATTAATTTACCACAGCTACCCTACAAGCAGATTTATGATATATTCAGAATTGCAAACAGCAAGGTCCTTCATTTTTACACTGATCTTCCCGTATTTCCAATTACACCCTATTTTAAAGTTCCCTGTCTTCTAAACTTCATTTTAAAATAAAATTCTATGAGAAAAATAATGAATAGAATTCCTACAATGAAGAGACAATTATTTATAAAGGTATAGAACATATCATTAAGAACAAATGAAGTGTTCTGAAAATGAATGTTGTGAATTATTTTGTCAAGGTAGGTAAATCCAAAGGAAGAAAAATATGTTTTAGCTTTATTTGCTAAAAGTTTATTTTCTTTCATGTCCTGCTCACTCAAACTATATTTTTCATGCGTTGGAACAGCCCAGATCATCCTTGTTTTCCACTCAAGTGGTATTAATTTTCTAGCAGTTTACATACACCAATATGAAATATACCTGATTCTTATTGGAAAAGGATCTTAATTTTTGTACCATTAAAAAGGTCAGCATCACATCCATTTCAATGAGAAAATGGATTGCTTTCTGTTTGTTACTTCTGTGTCTTTGTGTGAATGGCAAGTATTTCTAATGCATTCTGGGGCTTATTACCCATCTCATATAGACTACTCCTGCCGGTTATTGCACCCTCCAGGGTGTTAAGCACCAATTTTACCCCATCAGCCTCATATACCAATCACCCCTCCAGTCCTTCTCTTCTCCCTCTCCATGTAACTGTTGCCAGAAGTGTCTTCATTTTGACAGATTTACCTGAAAGTGGATATGAAGACAGCTTCCAAATGCCAGCCTTTCAATTCCGAGCAATTTATCCAGAAATAGCAGTGCCACCGCTGATAATGGAAATGGTGCTAGGAATGTTGGAAAAGAATTGTTTAGACCAGTTTTTAAAAGGAAGTGACCTAATTCACACTTCACAGTCTATGAGTCTTTTACTGAGAAGAGCCAGTAAAAGTCCTATTTTCCTTCGCTTACTGTCCTAAACATACTTCCATGTTCTTGCTCATATACAATTTATCCTATGGTAATTCTGCCTTAAGAAAAATTTCTTCAGTTTGGGGTGTTCAGTCTGGACTTCCGAATGCTGTGGACTCCAATTCCCCTGGTGCTCTGCCCTCCAATCTTTTTGAGCAAGGAAAGCATTTGTCTATCATTTCCCTCTGAGTGGTTTTGCTGGGTATACATATTCTTTGCAAAAACTTTAGTTGGCAAATTAGAGCATTAAAATACATATTCTCATGTACATAATTGCTTTTCCTTTCTTGCATTTCTACAGGTTTGGCTCCATATACTCTGCTGCAGATACTGTTATGTTAGTGTTTCTATAATATAGTGATTATAACCTATACCCAAAATGCAGAGGATCACCTCTGTTTAAAAACTCCAAGAAATCCTTCTTTTAATTGCTATTCTTCTTGAGTACTTAAAGTGCTAGGCACTTCACTGTTTTTAACCAATTCACCATTTACTGTTTCATTTCATTTATTGAAACTTGAAATAGAAGGGCTCTCAAATATTCCAATAACTAAGTCCTGCAAAGGAATTATCATTGTATTTTCCTGAGCTGGAGGTAACGTGATGATGCAGAGGTTTAATGGTGCTGGAACTGCTGGCCAGAAATGGTTTGTACTCTGGCAGTTCAAGCCCAGTTCTGTGAGATGGAGTGAGCTCCCATCACTTGATCCCTAGCTCCTACTCACCCAGCAGTTCAAAAGCATGCAATATTGGATAAAGATTGAAAACTTATGTATGGATGAAATGATATTGATATTAAATCAATTATTTGAAATATGAAATGCAAATTTATTTAAAGATGAGTGAAATACATAATGATATGAGTTGATATTATATAAGATTAATGGAAATGAAAGTATGACTATGTTCAAGTGTTATAACCTGGAAACATGTTGCTCACATGAAAAGATGCATAAAATTTAAAAAATAAAAAACTTTTGGAGAAAAAAAGCATGCAATATTGTGAATAGAAAAATGGGTACCACTTCAGTGGAGAAAACCTAGCTGCGTTTGTGTGAGTGGAGACCGGAAGCCAGCATTAGACCTTGGCTGGACATGAGGCATCACAATACAAGCAAGGTGAAACTGGGGTGGGGGAGAGAGCCTGGAAGAGCCAGCAACCCAAGTGCCACTAATTAATTGGTGTAAAGCTAATTTTCCCCCTGTGGTGCACCAAAGATAAGCATCAAACAGAATGAACTAGCATTCTAGACAGTCAGGACTACATTGTGCATATATGTGTAGATTTCTCCAACATTGTAGCCAGGGGTGGGATTCTACCAGTTCGCACCTATTCGCTAGAACCAGTTGTTAACATTCTAAGCAGTTCGGAGAACCAGTTGTTAGAAGAAATTACTGGCCTAATCCTGTAAGGAAGTCAGGAAGGAAACATTCTAGTGCTGCTTACAGAAACTGCCTCTCCATTAACCCTTATTACATTCTTGGCAGGACTAGACTTTCTATCTCAGGAACTTCTCTGGAGTTTTTTTCCCCTCCTTTGCTGGTACTTTGCTTGTGTGGAGTGACCATTCAAAGTTGCAATGGCATTGAAAAAAGTGACTTATGACCATTTTTCACACTTACAACTGTTGCAGCATCCCCACAGTCTTGAGAGGCCAGGCAAGGAGATGCGTGCCTTGATGTGAGTGATATTGAGTTGACCACATCCAGCCAATAACATGACCACCAAGCCATGACCACCACCTACAGCCACGCCCACAGAACCGGTTGTTAAAAAATTTGAATCCCACCCCTGATTGTAGCAATGTGCTAGATAGATGATAGATAGATAGATAGATAGATAGATAGATAGATAGATAGATAGATAGATAGATAGATAGATAGATAGATAGATAGATAGATCTGGGGCTATAGATAGATAGATAGATAGATAGATCTGGGTTAAACATAAAGTAAAAAACTACTGGTTAAAAGAAAAGAACTAGAATGCATACATTCTAACGACATAGTGGGTTTTGTTCCATACAGCAAGGTCAAACCATTTCAGCAGGTGCTGAATATGTGTGGTCAAAACATTTAAGTTTTAAAGCAAGGCACATTTGAAACCTCATTGTGTCGTGTAAATTGAGAATACTTCTGTTTGTGTTTAGTATGAAAAATTGGCAGCAAGCAACTCAGGAAGATCAGAGTTTTCCAAATATAATTTAAAACACGTTTTTGGGAGTTCTCCTAATAGTCACTTAAAATCTCCAAAAGTAAATATGGAGAGTGTGAAATAGGTGTTCGTAGATGTAGGATTTGTGGCTTAATTTTTATTTTGTGATCTGAACTGGGATTTTCTAGATGTCAAATGTGTTTTTATTTTTAACAAATCAAAGCGTTTTTCAGTATCCTAAAATTGTCTTTCTGAAACTGGCACCTTCTTGATGTGCTAAGACTACAAATTTCAGCATTCTCTGCCAACATAGTCAGGAGTTTTGGAGTTTGAATATAACGATCCAGTGGGTGCTAGGAAGTTGTTATAAATAGTTGTGACATGAAAAGACACTTCATGAGCCAGTAAGTGTTTCAATGTAATGTGTCAAAGTCCTTGAAGTCATTATATCCTGAATCATGGAAAGATGGAATATGTTTTTCTCTATCTAATAGAAGATAACTATCTCATTGCCTTTCTGGGAGTGATGGAAATGGACACAAATATTTCTTTCTGTGCTGATCTGAGCCATCAACAAAAGCATTTATAATTACTAACAAGGTATCATTTACAGAACTATTATCATTACTTATTTGATCAATTTGCAAGTTCATTTCTATTACACTTCCCAATTCAGAAGTCAACTGTGCAAGGTGGTTAAGGGGAAGACAAAAATGCAATCATAAATTGCAACAAATAGAAACAATTTTTTAAAAAGCCACAGCAGAGGTTCAAAATGCTAACATTTAAGCTCAGCGACCCAGTCAGAAAAAGACAAATACTGGAGGATGTAAAAGGACAATAAAACACAAGTGCTTTCAAAAGATGACAGAATGCCAGGAGGGAGACAATTCAATAAAATCTGAAGGAGACCCTCTCCTGTCTTCCCATCAAATTTAAGGTGGATGGCTTTGGAACATGGAAAATTTATCTCCAGCTCACCTCATTTCACCACCTTTCTCACCTGGAGCTGGCTCATTTCTTAGAAAGCAATACGTGAATTCAGAGGTGGACAACCATTAGCCTTAGGCAATGTGTGGCTCTGAGCCAAAAAGTATGTGTCCCTTATCCTAATTTCAAATCTGGTTCCCTTCTTGGCAACCTGCAGGGAACAAGGAAGACCAAAAAGAAAAAAAGGAATGTTGGGGAATAAGAGGATATCTCACCCATCTTTGAACATGTCTTATTTGTGAAGGGATAGGGTTGCCAATTCTTTTACAAAAATGTCCATCCCACTGTATTTCTGTCTTAAATTATCAATGATGATCAAAATAATTGTCAGCACTTGAGATGATCACTGGAAATAAACTAACAGGTGATCCCAAAGTGTCTCATTGTATTGTGTATCATATACTTTCATTGATAATGCATGATGTGCATGATTTACAGATCCCTCACATCCTGGACATAAACTGTTTCAACTCCTTCCCTCAAAACGATGCTATAGAGCACTGCACACCAGAACAACTAGACACAAGAACAGGTTTTTTCCTGAAAGCCATCACTCTGCTAAACAAATAATTCCCTCAACACTGTTCAACTATTTACAAAGTGTGCACTACTATTACTGTTAATCTTCTCATCACTCCTTATCACCCATCCCCTCCCATTTGTGACTGTTTGACTGTAACTTTGTTGCTTGTATGCTTATGATTTATATTGACTGTTTCCTAGTATGATTTGATTGCTTATGGTACCCTATGACTATCATTAAGTGTTGTACCTTATAATTCTTGCCAAATGTATCTTTTCTTTTATGTATACTGAGAGCATTTGCACCAAGACAAATTCCTTGTGTGTCCAATCACAATTGGCCAATAAAGAATTCTAATTCTAATGTAACATAAAGATCATGAAATTAGTAGTTTCTATTGAATTAGTAGTCCCTTTGCTTAGTCACCTACTTACTGTATACATTTGCCATTTTCTATTGAGCTTTAGAAGTAACTAACATAAAGTTGGACCAATATTAGAGGTATATGTGTTATATGCATTCTCAGAACCAAGCTGTAGAAACCACATCAGCCAAGCTTCCTATGAAAATCACAGTGACTGGGTCACTTCTGGTGTAGGAAAAGTTAAGGAGTGGGACAGATCTAAATATTTAAATTGCCTTCTGTCAGCTTGAGTCCCTTGTGCTAAATATCAATGATGAAGAACAGAGGAAATAGACCTAGAGTTGACATTGGCATAGCAAGCCATCATCAATAGATTAACTCTAAAGCAATCGTTCATATAGTTTGAGTTTTGGAGAGTGACAAGAGTAAGAGCTACCTTGTTTTAATTTGCATCTGATAGATGGAGAACTCCTGAACCATCTCAAGGTAAAAACATGGATAAGTGGTAGAGTACATTGATCATCCATCGACTGAGAGTTGGTAGATTAGGAAAATAGCTCAGATGAATCTGTGGATACCATATGTCCCTGAATATGTATGAGCGATGAGTATATCATGTATTTCAGACTTCTTTCTCCAATGGCATCAAGAAGTATAGGGTAGATGGAAATATGGGGAAGAAAAGACAGATCTGTTTGATCATAGTTTCCTACTTTTACTTCTTCTACCTGCTTAGATAGTTTGGCAAATCAAGTAAAGACATCCCAGATGTTACTCCTGTTGAACACAAGACAGTCTCAAATAATGCATATGTAATATTGAAATAGATCAAAGGTCCAATGTTATATCTATTCTGGCAACCTGGCAAGATGTGGCTTATATAAAATAATCAGGAGTCACATACAGGAATGATGGAGACTGAAGTGTTATGATAGTCTATACGAAAAAAAATATATCTTTTTGGGGGCCCCGTATCATGGATTTTGCTATTTCAAGGCTCATACCTAGGTGGTTGTATAAGGAATTAAGGAGATGATATTCCTGTCTAGGGCCAATGATGGGACCATCTCAGAACCAGAATATTTCTGACCCTGGGACACATTGTCATCCAGATTCTCACAATCTTAGACACCAACTTCCACTGCATCTCTAGGGTAGTGTTATAAAGCTAAATATCATCATCTTATACATGATCCCAAACCAACAACTGAGCTAAGCTTCACCAGCAGCTTCATATAGATGTTAAACATTAGTGGGAGAAAGTCAGATCATGCCACACCTCAAGTTACAGCAATTGCTCCTCTACCATTGTTGATTGGAACCATTCCTTAAAGTAGGAATGAAACTACTGTAGAATGGCACCTGAAACTCTCAACCATCACAAGGTACTCAGTAGGACATCATGCTTAATGTTATTGAAAACCATGGAGATATCTAAAAGGATGAGGAGTGTCAACATCCCACCCTCAAAGTCTCAATGGGCATCACCAGAGCAACCAATGCTATTTCCACCCCCAAGCCTGGTTCTGAATCCAGAATGAAAATGATCCAAATATTCTGCTTTATCTAGGCTGAGCTCAGAGAGAATATCCTCAATTTTTGTCAACTATACAAAACATTATGTGATGTAGTGGTTTCATAGGAAGAACTTTATGTGGGTTAAAACTGAACTACTATATTCTATCTGTATCTCAGCCCAAATCTTCAGAAATATTATATTAAAACTATTCATCACTTTATATTTTGGAGGAGGAGAGGGAACAGAAATCACACTTGCTTCTCCAGGATTTGTAGTACTGACCTCGGATATATCTGAATCATCCAACAAATAGATCATTTGTGTTGACTGGATTTGAGAATGCTGTAGTCCTTGACTTACAACCACAATTGAGCTCAAAATTTCTATTGCTAAGCAAGACAGCTGTAAAGTGAATTTTGACCCATTTTACACCTTTTCTTGCCATAGTTGTTAAGTGAATCATAGCAATTGTTAAGTTAGTAGCATGGCTGTTATGTGAATCTGGCTTCCCTATTGACTTTGCTTGTCAGAAGGTCACAAAAAGTGATCACATGACCCCGGGACACAGTATCCGTCATCAATATGAACCAATTGCCAAGCATGTGAATTTTTATTATGTGATGCTGCAGCAATTGTAAGTGCAAAAGTGGTCATAAGTCTCTTTTTTCAGTTCTGTTGTAACTTTCAACAATCACTAAATGAATGGTTGTAACTGAGGACTATCTTTATAAGCTATATTTCAAGTATCAGTAACACTGCAAATAAAAAATACATGTAAGGACACTTAGAAAGAAGCAGGTGGCAGTACAATAAGAAAAGCCGAATTAAAATGGACACTATATCTATAACATGATATACAAATCTGCTACCTATTCTATCTTTCAAGCAACTTTTCCTTGTTTAGAATTAAAATGCACTGCATGTTTTCAAGTTAATAAGAACACATAATTTCTTTTTTGGCCTTGAAATAAAAGATCATCAGTGCACAAAGCAACCTAGATTGAATCTGCCAAGTTGCTTTATTTTATTTTATTTTTTTGTTTGCTAGCCTGCTTTCTTTTGATACTGCATTTAGAAATTATCATTCTAATAGGGGAATATTCAGCTAAAATTCTCATAAAAACACCAGAGAAATTAATGAGACAATCAGATATGACTAACAGTCTTAAATCAGAAAGCTAACACATGAATCTTAAAATCAAATTCCTTTTAAAAATAATCAATATCCTAATTAATTAAATCTAACACATGGCACTATATTCAAATAAAATGGTGCTCATTTTCTAACATGTCTAATATGTTGGGTTTTTTTTTTTTAAGTTTTGCAATCTGTCCTTATTTGGAGTTCTTAAATAAAAGCCTCTGTCTAAATTTATCTTTTGTTACATAAAATTGTCATAAATTTCCATTATTTTAGTCAAAAGGAAGACAGTGGTTAGGACATTAGTCTGACTATCAGCAGCCGTGTGTTCCAGTCCCAGTTGCTGACATGTGGCAGGGTGAGCTCCTGTTACCGACTCTAGCTTCTGTCAACCCAGCAGTTTGAAAGAGGGCGACTAGAAGTAGATAAATAGGTACCACTTCAGTGGGCAACCTAATAGGGATATGAGAGGAGCCCCCAACTGGGTGTCCCTCAGACAACTTTGGTGTCACTGGTTGATAGGTTCACCACAGAAGCACTTCAGTGCTTCTGATATGGAAAAAAAAAAGCTATCTGAGCCACTTAGTGTACCCTCTGGTAGATAGTGGTCATCCATAGATAGGGAACTTTATGGCAAGAGAGGTCCAAAAGTCAAGATGGCAGTTGTGAACCTACAATTGAAATCCAGTCCCTTTTTTTTACATGTAATCCTCATTTACTGACTGCAATAGAGACCGACAATCTGTGGCTATTGCAGCCCAGTTGTGAAGGATGATGTCATATCACTGAGTTGATTTAGGATGGCAGTTCTGGTGGCAGTTGTTACAAGTGGTATCATGTGACCATGACTTGACTTGCAACTTCGTGCCAGCTTCCCCATTGACTTTGCTTGTCAGAAGCTGGCTTTGAAGGTTACAAATGGTGCTCACAAGCCTGCAGGATGGTACAACTGATCTAAATGCTTCCTGGTTACCAAGTGCCTGAATTGCAAACACATGGCTATGGAGATGTTGTAACAGCTGCAACTTCAAGGACAAGTCACAAGTCTCTGTTTTCAGCCCCATTGTAAGTTCAAACAGTTGCTGAATCAGTGGTTGGTAAGTGAGGCCTGCCTCTTTATCAAAGAGGCTTCCATGATGAAGCCAAGACTGCTATTTTATTCCACTTCCATCCCAAGCAGAGCAAAAAGTTCTGCAAAATTCGAGCCAGATGTTGTCCCAGTCAGATATATATTGTGATAATTTTTCATTCCTTAAGGACTAGACAACTAGACCAGCCCTGTAAATTCCTTTTCTGAAACTTCCAGAAACATTTTGACCGCTCACTGGAAAATTTAGTAGGTGGTCTTGTTACCATTGATGATAGCGAGAAAATTCATAAAAACTCTATCCCTAGTAGTGAAAACCAAAAGATGAAGAGTCTCCCCTCCTCCTCAATCGCCTCCCCAAATTTCTCTCCCAAACTGAAAGAAAATAAATAAATAAATCTTGGGCCTTGTACAAACACTGCCTAAAGCTCTGACCGCTTTGCTTCACTTAGCTCTCCCAGCTCTGAGCTCATCTAAAAAAATTATATGTAGCTAGCAACCCACCAAGATTATGCCCAACCTTGACCTCTACAATTAGAAAAACAAAACAAAACTCAGCACTACCCACAAAGGTATGTATAACTCTAAGGTAGATATCCTATGGTTTACAGAAAGAGTTTTGCAGCCCAATTTTGCAAATCAGGTAAGCAAACGGATATTTGGCTTTTATGAACGAGGACAGTGTGGCCTTCAGTAACACTTTTCCCCCATATTTTCAGAGCCAGTTCTAAGCTTGAATTCAAACAGATGACAGAGTGTTCAGTTTCCAAATGTGACAGATGACAGTTCCATTCTGTGCCAAACTTTGTCTCCAGAATTCAGAGAAGAGCAAATGCTAAGCAAAAAACAAAAAAAAAAACCTGGCTTTTTAAAAAGGTTCACCAAGTATATAGAATACTTAATATGTAAGGTTATTTTTTTCTCATAAAGAAGCAATTATGTTTATTTTCATTTGAGCCCCACAAAATTACAAAGTTCAGTTCTAGGATCATGAACCTTAATCACCAAGTCTGTTAAGGATATGGACGGTAAGTCTGGTTTAGGAAATGATGTAAATGAAAAGCCTTATAGACCAAAGGGATAATCTCTTGCAAGTATAGTCTGTCTTCTTCCTATACGCAGACACAGGATTGCCAGCATGTTTCAAGAACACACCCAACTTAAATGAAAGTCTTCCTTGAAGTCTACCTTTGTTAGGTTTACTATGTGAATATAAATATAATAAATATAGCGCTTCAGTGAAGTCTTGATCAGCTTTATCGCCATAACCATTTCTCAATACAAGGGGATTTTTTTGATTTTCAAATCTTGTGGCTTTTCCACATGCCCATCGTGAACATCTGACAAACCTTCATAGCCACATGTTCAGAAGGTCTTAAAAGGTGCTTACTTGACCCCAGAACACAGCATATATCCTAAATATGAACCTTCCTGAATTTTGACCACGTAACCATGGGAATGCTGCAAAGATTGTAACTATGAAAAATGGTCATAAGTCACTTTTTTCAGTGCCGTTGTAACTTTGAATGGTCACTAAATAAACTGTTGTAAGTCAAGAACTACCTGTAGCTTTGTCCAGCTTATAGGGATGATAGGAGGGATGGGATGGGATGGAATGGGATGGAATGGGAATGGGAATAGGAATAGGAATAGGAATAGAATAACAGAGTTGAAAGGGACTTTGGAGGTCTTCTAGTCCAACCCCCTACTTAGACAGGAAACCCTACACCACTTCAGACAAATGGTTATCCAATCTCTTCTTTAAAAATTCTAGTGTTGGAGCATTCACAACCTCTGGAGGCAAGTTATTCCACTGATTAATTGTTCTGACTGTCAGGAAATTTCTCCTTAGTTCTAGGTTGTGTCAACTCAGAAAACATTTTGTATACACGTTTTATAGTTGACAATAGAAAGAAGAGGGGGGGAGTTTCAAAGAGCAGGCAGCAGTGTGGAAACGAAAGTACATTCCATTCATATTTTCTTCAAAAACTGATTAGATGACTGAAGCTTCTGCCAGCGCAAAAATCTAATTGGAGAGCATGATTGATGACTCTTGGCTATGGACGTTTTTCATTTGATGATACACCCAGAGGGGTGTGGGGGAAAGCAGGATCAAGGGTGACAGTGAATTATATATCTCAGAGTTGGCTATGCCCGGGTTAATGCCGGATGTAGAATGTTAACTTCAAATAAATCCTTTTTAGTTTTGGGAGTGTGGCTCAAGTCTCATGATTTAATTGGAGTAACTGCTGGAATCCTGACAGGTTGCTTCTCTCCTTGATTAGTTTCCATCCATTGCTTCTTGTTGTACCCTCAGGTGCTTTGGAGAATAGCTTGACTCTCTCTTCTTTGTGGCTGAGATGTTATATGGTGCCAAGAAAAAAACTACAGGTAGTCCTCAATGTGCAACCACAACTGAGACCAAATTTTCCATTGCTAAGCGAGGCAGTTGTTAAATGAGTTGCACCTTGTATTACAAGCTTTTTAGCCACCGTTGTTAAGTGAATCATGCTGTTGTTAAGCAAATCTGGCTTTCCCCATTGAGTTTGTTTGTCGAAAGCCATGGGAAAGTTATACACGGTGATCACATGACCATGGGACAGTATAACTGTCACAAATACATGCAAGTTATCCAGTGCCTGAATTTTGATCACATGACCATGGAGATACTACAACGGTCATTATTGTGAAAACCAGACATAAGTTACTTTATTCAATGCCGTTGTAAGTTCAAACAGTCACTAAACGAATGGTTTAAGTCAAGGACTTCCTGTATTTGAATTCTTGAATGCTGATCAATTCATTTTTGAATTATTCCTTCATCAGGGGAAACCTAGCTTCAGAGAGATAAAGCTATCTTTGATGAAGAAATAATCCTGAAACACATGGAGCAAAAAAGTTCTAGAACCTTTTCCTGGCACAGCATAAGAATCTCTTCATTTTGAGTGCTTGTTTAGCTAGTACCACAACTTTTTCTTCTGTTTTGGGCTTTGGATAAACTCTAAGCCCCATAGGAACATCCCACAACATCTCTGGTCTTATCCAGCAACAAAATCCTTATGTTTTCAGATACTATGCTTGTAAGCTGAAATGATTAAGATATATTAAGAACAATAAATAACAGCTGTGCAAAGAGATAATGTTGTTCCAGGAAGATACCCAAACTCCAATACAAGCAAGGAGAGCTTTGATCCAAAGATACTGACGAACATTAAATTGCAGCCCATTCAGTTCTGATATTACAACAGCACATATGGTTTTTCTTTAGTGGACCTCTAAGCTGTGAGCCCTGTGACTGAAGCATATGTGTTGATATCAACCACTAAGCTGATTTATGCTAATTTATATGGGGGCAGAGGTACAGTATGTCTCCATTTTGCTGCACTTTTGCATTTTTTGTACTCCACTAAAATATTGAGGAGATCTCTCCAATTTATATTAAATTCTGTTTTACCTCTAGTTTTAATATTGATTACAAGAAAAATCACACAATCTCCCCCTGTGTTTATACCGTAATAGGTGCTCCAGGCAGCTTTTTCGGGAAAAATAGTTTACAGGGTTAAGAATTGAGAGTACTCATTGGGGTTTGCATGAATAGCAATAGCACTTAGACTTATATACCGCTTCAAAGTGCTTTACAGCCCTCTCTAAGCAGCAAGAAAGGAAGAAAAGGAGGAGGGAGAAAGAAAGAAAGAAAGAAAGAAAGAAAGAAAGAAAGAAAGAAAGAAAGAAAGAAAGAAAGAAAGAAAGAAGAAGAAGAGAGAGAAGAGAGAGGAAGGAAGGAAGGAAGGAAGGAAGGAAGGAAGGAAGGAAGGAAGGAAGGAAGGAAGGAAGGAAGGAAGGAAGGAAGAAAAGAAGAAATATGTCAAGCATTGAACCAGAATCCTTCCCTTACAATGCAACCATTATGCTATAATAGCAGTCATCATCCAATTAAGCCAAAATGGCATTAGAAAGAGACAGAATAATAAGAAAGAGGGTTTTGTTTAAAAAATAGAGTTTATTCTGTATGCATACATGTATGTTTTAATGCTTTTACTTTATATATTTTTACTTTATATTATACTTCAATTTTGTGTGTGGGTGTGTTTATTTCTCTATATGTGGGTGGGTGGGTGCACATTTGCATTAATCCCTACACATCAAAGGAGGTATGTTCAGAAGAAAAAAAAAACTATTGATCATTGCTCTCCAGGAACATAAAGTGACAGGGAAAATGCCCAGTGGAATGCATGATAACCTGCAATCCAGACTGAACGCCTCACAAACTGTTATCAACGATTCTGACATTCTTAAGACAAGATTTTCTTAAATCAGCATAGGGGTCAAGCTGACACAAGCACAATACAGGAGCAGCTTAAACAGCCAGGGCACTGATAGATGGCCACTGTAAGATTACCACTGAGGGAATCTGTCCATCCCCTGATCTATTTCAGAGTTGCCTGCAGTGACTGATAGTGTTCTCAAGGCCTGAAACATGACATATCAGCAATAACTGGAGGTATCCGAGAATGATAGAGGTATTTTCTGAATGCAAGGTGTTTTATGTACTCCTGAGCTACGGTCTTTTTTCTGACTATCATTAGTCATTTCTGACTAATTTACTTTTCAACTTTACCTTCCCTATAAATTGAGACACACAGGTAGTCCTCGGCCTATGACTACAATAGAGCTCAAAATCTATGTTGCTAAGTGAGACATTTGTTAAGTGAATTTTGCTCCATTTTACGACTTTTCTTGCCACATTTGTTAAGTGAATCACTACAATTGTCCTGCATTTCCAGGAGAAGTCTGGGTTGATTCATGCTTCTTTGCAGCTTTTCAGTTATTTTTTCTTTGTACGGGTTTCAGAGAATTTGGGAATAGGAGTCATTCCCAAAATATTCATCTTGACTTAGTTCTTTTTATGTAAGTTGCAGTTTTCATATTTATTGTTCTTGATCTAAGCTCAGGATGGCCTGAGGACTATCAAGTAACCGAGAACTTTTCTCTGACATATCTGTGCAATGACACATATGAAAACAAATATTATCAGGGTTTTACTATCAAGCCCTATGGAACTCAGTTCAAATGGTGGTAGCCACCAAATATTTCTAAGACAGAAGTTGACTTGATCTTCCAAATAGCTTTGCACCCTGAGAATTTTTGATCTATGACTGTTATAAGGAATTGTTATTTTCAAGATAATTCCCTTGTTCTTCTAAAGTTTTGCATTTTATTGTTTTCCACATTATCATCACTGTGAGGCTAGATCAACATTTAATTTTCAACCTATAAGCTAAAGAAAGTTACTCCCTTAAATCAGGGGTGCCAAACTCAAGTCATCATGACAGCATTGCGTGATGTATCGGAACTTTTTTCCCCTTTGCTAAACCAGGTGTGAGCGTGGCCAATCTGTGACACATCCGGCCCACGGGCCGGGACTTTGACAGCCCTGCTTTAAATGGAACAGATGTAGTTCCTATAAAAGAAAACAATCTTTTCTGTGCATTTACCTGCTTTCTCTTCCAACATTTACTTTCTGACAAGGGCTTAAGAAGTTATTTAGAAAGGCAACTAGACCAAGATAAAGTCTGCCCTAAAAAAGGCAGAATATATATCTTGGACACTTCTTGTGCTTGTATTAATCTCTCTGTCAAAGCCATCTTATTTTTCTAACACAGAATGCTGATGTTTTACAGATGTGTTGGATTATAACTCCTACTAACTCTAGTAATCACACTGGCTGCAGTTAGTGAGAGCTGTAGTCCAGCACATCTGGAGGTATCCAGTTGGAGAAAGCCATCGAATGTAATTACTTCCTCCTCCTTTCTTATTCTTACCATTTCCCTGGAGTGTTTCCTTGGAGAAAACCTTAATATCCTTGTGCCAGCTGTTGTTCCAATCTGTTGGTTTGGAACACGCAGAAACAACATCATCAATGTCAGCCTGAGAAATAATTAGGCTAGCATGTGAATTGACAATCTTATTTGTGTGCAAGCCCCAGCCCTGTTCAAATTCAGTGAAATGGTCACTGGTTATTATCAAAACCCAGTCAGTGACAAACCTCATGTTCCATTACAGTGAAGAACCGTTGAAAAATGGTTTCTTTTTCAAAAGCTATTGAAAACTCTGGCAAAATAGCAGGTTCACAAGCCAGGAACCTGAATGATTCATTTTGCAATCTAAACTTAAAGAGAAGATAATTGTAAAACAACATAATTACAAAGATTGCTACTCAAACTACTATAATTCCACAAGATCCCTAGAGCATAACACACACACACACACACCCAAATAAAACCAATCTATTAATATAATAGCAACAATTACTTGTCAATAAACCAATTGATCAACATTCTAGAACGTAACTGGTTGAAATATATGCCCCACAACTGTTCCCTAAAAATGGGACTGTCCTCACTTTTCCCCAACAACAGAAACTTTTAACCTATGACCTTGTGTTGCCAGGTGGACAAATCCAATGGTTTGCATCAGGGTGGCTGGGGAATTCTGGGATTTGAAGTCCACAAGTCTTAAAGTTGCCAAGTTTGGAGACCCCTGATTTACATGATCCAGGATCCTGCTGTCCAAAGTGAATAACCCAAATGGAGGATTTCAAGAGCACTAACTGTTTCCTAGAATTTCTACTGAGTGATAGCCTATCCCTGACTCTGGAGGATGCACTGTCAGTATAATTATACTTCATGAAAAACGAATCACTTAATTTCTCCATCGCTTTACCCAAATCTACAAGCAACAGTGCTCAGGCAGTCCACAATCAATTAATTTTTTTAAAAATCAAATATAAAAATGACAATCTATTGAATAATTAAGCAATAAAAGGCAAAGAAGAAGTGAAGACACAAAGCAAGGAAGAGTGAAGGTGGATTTTCAAAGTGTTACTAATATAGCACAACTTCAATCTCAGCTAGAAGAAAGGTAGGCTGGCTTTGCTGAGAGAAAAGGAAGGAAGGAAGGAAGGAAGGAAGGAAGGAAGGAAGGAAGGAAGGAAGGAAGGAATAGAGTTAACAGGTCATAAATAAAGAAAATATTCTGGCAGGGGAATTCTGGGAGTTGAAGTCCATGCAACTTGAAGCTGCCAAGATAAAAGCTAACACAATCTAATAGAAAGTTAAAAAAGAAATCAGAGAAAAAGCAAAAGTTTCAAGAAAAGGATAAACGTTGAGATAAAATAGAGAAAAAAGGTTTAAAGGAGTGCCCTCCGATACTCTTCACAGCAGTTATCAGTACCAATATATTTTAACTTCTCTCTCTAAAATATCATACCATTTTTCTTTTTATAATCTCTCCTGTCAAAAAAAATACCTAGCCAGACCCTTGATATTGAGATTTTATTCCTTAAAAAAAGGATATATATCAGAATAAAATGATTAATATACTAACAATAAAAAGGTTATAAATCATTGAATTTGTAAGATAGATAGATAGATAGATAGATAGATAGATAGATAGATAGATAGATAGATAGATAGATAGATGGATGGATGGATGGAAGATAGATAGATAGACAGACAGACAGACAGACAGACAGACAGATAGATAGATAGATAGATAGCACCGCTAATACAATTCCCGAAGGCTTCCTGGAAGAGCTATGTTTCCACTGCTTCAAGAAGTCCATAGAGGTGGGAGCCAGTCACATTTCGGGGGGATGAGCCATTTTCAGAAGAGGGGAACTGCTATAGAGAACTTCTGCCATTGCCCCACACTTCATTGTACTTCCTGGTAGATAAGAACCCTTAGCAAGTGCTCCCTAGTTATTTTATACAGAAAAGGCAGAAACTGTTAAGGAAAGATACCAGGTTTATAGGTAGCAGCCACCACCTTGAACTGCATTCAGAAACTTATAGAAATTAGTGCAGCGCACATAGCAGAGATGTGAAAATGCCGAAAGTGAGCAGAGACCTCATGTGTCCCTTGTAGGAGATGACCAGACTGAGCCTGAGAGTGAGGTCAAACATATCATCAGTTTAGAATCACTACACCCTGGCAAGAGACCTAAGTCGATCCTTCCTTTGACTCTTATCTGGCACCAATTTGCCTTGACTGTAAGTAGATCTGATTCTTGATTGATAGATGCAGTAGTGAGATTCAAAAAAAATTACTACTGGTTCTGTAGGTGTGGCTTGATGGGCATGCCAGGGGAAGGATACTGTAAAATCTCTATTCCCTCCCCACTCCTGGGGGAAGGTTACTGCAAAATCCCCATTCCCTTCCCACCCCACTAACCTGCTTTCCAGCTCTGTTCTCCTGTGCAGGGCAACATAAGAAGACCCAGATGGGACTCAGGAGGCAGAGAATAGATGGGGGCAGGGCCAGTCAGAGGTGGCATTTGCAGGTTCTACGAATTACTCAAAATTTCCACTACTGGTTCTCCAGAACTGGTCAGAACCTGCTGAATACCACCTCTGGATAGATGGGCTCCTGAACCCTATCATTGCTCCTGATTTCCTGCACCTGACACCTCTATATTCTAGACTATTCATGTTTCAAATAATCTCCAAGGGTACGTAGAACAATCACTCTACAGTAATCATGCTACATTCCAGTAAGGCTGCAATTGATGCATCAGCCAAAGCTATGCAAAGCCTTCACACTCTACTGGCTCTTCAAGAAGGGGCTGTGAGTCCAGGAGGATGCCCACAAAGTGACCCTGCTCTTTCTGGCACAGCACAACCCCTTCACCAAAGATGGTACTGTCTTAAAAGCAGTCATCCTCTGAATCAACATTCACTCAATCTTGTTTGGCTTGAGTGATGAGTCTGGATTTTTTTTCCCCTCATACAGACCTAGATAACCTCCAGATACTGGGTCATGATTTCCACCACATTCTCTCAATGGTTTCAGAGCAGTGGTGGGATTCAAATTGTTTTACTACCAGTTTTGTGGGTGTGGCTTGGTGGGCGTGGCAGGGGAAGGATACTGTAAAATCTCCAGTCAGAGGTGGTATTTGCTGGTTCTCTGAACTACTCAAAATTTTTGCTACCGGTTCTCCAGAACTGGTCAGAACCTGCCTAATACCACCTCTGGTTCAGAGTAAACATCTATAGCTGAATATTATCAACAGCCCAAACTGGCAGATGACCTCTCCCTGTGGTTTCATGAGATAAAAAGTAAACTCTAAAATACTGCATAATGAAGTACTTCAGTGTCCAACATCTCGCTCCCATTCCCAACAACCATTCACTTTGGACCTACTTGCTGAAGGAGGAGTGGAACTAGCCAAACCCTGTGCCCCTAACTCCCAAACCTCTGTAGCCCTCTGCAAGTAAAGCCTGATTATCTTCTCAATAAACTTCCCCAAAAAGAAATTAAAGAGATGTTGCATAAAGCATGCATGTGGCAGGACAATTATCAGAGTTTTCCAAATACATGTTTCTTTACATGTAACATGCAAGAGTTAGCATTGGCCTCATCTCTTTTTGTATATATACACAAAAGATGGAGATCTTTGGAGAGAAATCCATGTAATTCATCAGAAAACTCACCCAAGATCACCTGTTTTCATTAGCTGTATCTATTCCTATTTCACAGGCGCATTAGCTGAAGCGGACAAATGAAACAGCCTGATGAGACCAGGGTACCACTTAACTGATTTGAAAGGAGACTCTTAGAGAGCGTTTCCCCCCCTTATCCTTTTTCAAGTCATCCTAATCATTTCCTGCTCGATTCAGTCAGGAAATGCAGTGCAAGAATAAAAATAAATGTATTCTGGCAGCTGCCTCAGCTGCCACCGTGGTGCCTTGTGATGCATAATTAGAAAACAAATGGCAGATTAGCTTAATAATATTCATTAGTATCTAATGAAACTGAGAGCGTTTCCTGTTCAAAGCATGTTGAGCTGTTAGTTGAATTTGAGTAAATTCTGTATTCCTCCCCTTCAGCAAATTGGTGATAGGGAAGGGGGGGGGGAGGAGATAGTTGCAAGCTATTAACCCTTTCCCCAAAGGCTGTTTTCATGCATAAGCTTATAGTATATGCTTGTCTAACTGCTACATCGGGAGAGTTTATGTATCAGAAAAATAATACTTCCTTTCAGGCATCGTTGTTCTTTTGTGTACACATGCATACTCTCTCCCTCACACACACACACACACAGACACCCCTTCATCATTATCTCCCACTTCTCTTCTCCTAAGACAGAGAATAATATTATGCAGAAATTATACCTGTCTTGCTGTATTGCTGTAGGACTGACCTCCCTTGACAGTTCTTAAATTATTCAGCTATCAAGGGCCTGCTAAACATTAAATTAAGCATCCTTTCTCCCCTGTCCTAAACCATTAAGTTATGCAAATGCACAGATAATGGGGCATATGACAGCTGGAGGCATTAATCAAGCAGCTCTGTCTCGGGGCTGTTGTTATGTAGAAACTGCATCTGCCAACAGACAGTACAGAGACAATTAGATCTTACTCAAGGGGATGAAAAGGAGCTACCTGGCACTCTACATTCATGTTAGGTTGTCGACCTGGGATTGAATAAGACACTTGGGAAATCTCTCTCTCTCTTTCTCTCATTGTGGCTAGTTTTTATTCTCCCTGCCCATCATTGTTTTTCTTTCCTTTATCTCTCTCTGCCTTAATACCTGCTTTCTCCATCAAAATGAAAAATTACCTATAATTGTTAGCATTTGCAGACAAAAGCTAGCCATAAGTTCCACCTGCTGTTTACAACACAGGGCTGGGGAAGGGTTAGGCCTGACTTGTGGTTTATTGGGCTTCCTTAGGGGATTTTGTTTACTTGCTTTTGTATTTAACAGAGTCCCAGGGCCAAGGAGGGGAGGAAAAAGGTAAATAAAATCCTGTCCCCTGTTGGTTCTCTCAACACAGAAATTATTGCCTTTAAAATAACAACAACATACACATCTTTCCTGCTCTTTCATAGTACTGAGCCTCTGGTTGGCTCTTGTTTTAAGGTTTCTTCATATATACATTCCCTAGAATAAAAGCTAATTATAAAACATACACATATTACTGTATATACCCATCATACTATTCACTTTGAGATACGCACTTTATGGCAACTGTAAGAAAGGAGTAAGGGGGGGGGGGGACAAAGAATGAAAAGAGACAAAAACTCAGCCAATGTAACCCATTACTTCCTCCTTTCTGTATTGGTTTTCTGACTTGATCCTTATTTATTGTCTTTATATGACCAAATCTCTTCAACTTTCCAATGTAGATGAGCTTCTGGGTTAATAGGGCATGATCTAATTATCTGGTAGCCTGTTTAAAAATAAAGGCATATATACATCTAAGGTTAAGACCATTCTCAGTAGGAAAGGTGTTTCTGCCTTATATTGGGAAAGTTACAGTCCAAATTGGAAAATTACTGGAGAAACACCATTTTAAAGCTATCTACAAACCAATGGGGAAAAATGAAAATTATTCAATCACCTAAGCATGGTAGAAATCCACTCTCACCATGAAGGGTTTACTGCATGTCTTGCAGCTACAGATAGATATACATTGGAACTACAAAACATAGAATTAACACTTGAGTAAAATAACAAAAAGTTGTTGTTGGCTAAGATAACTTGGAAAATCAGTGACAGCTGAACATGCACTGCTACATAATAGCAGAGGATTCAATTTAAAACAATGCAAGTACTAGCAATCATGCAAATCATCATGTACAATTGCATAGAGAAGGTATTGAGATCCATTAACATCCCAACAACTTTAAGAATAAGGAAGAGAGTCTGAAATTTAACAAAGCCTGATTTTACATCATACCAAAACAAAAGAGCTCTTAATTAACCAACATCCGTAAAATCTACAAGTCTTACCTAAATCAGCTGTGTGTTTCAAAGACAGACCAGTCAAAAATCAGCTCTTTTGGAACCTCTACAAATCAAACCAGTTACACAATCACCTGGATGAAGAATCAATCAGAAATTGGCTTTTCTGAATTCCGATGACATGGCCCTATTACAAATTAGTTCGGATGTTTTTACTGAGTTTTGAACAAAAAATGTTCCACACATAATCAGTTGTTACATCCATCTCTGCCTCTGAGAAAAACATGTGTGTGAATGGAAAGCAATTATGGAATATTTTGGCTGGAGGCAACCAATGCATACAAAGCTTTGTCCCAAGCATTCTATGTAATGTAGGGTTTCAAATTCAAATATTATTTTGCAAGTCAATGTGCTAGAAGCCTAATCCCAACAACCAGGAAGTACATAGCATGTACTGACATACATTTTTTTTCTGCAAATAAAGGAATATGAAATATGGTGACAAAATAAAACCACCTTTTACACAAAGTGTGAGAATCAACGTATGACCCACAAATAATAATAGTCCTTTGTCAGAATTTAAAGGATACAGGTGGTGAGAAGCATTCCTCTCACTTTATGAGAGAAGGTAGACATAATGCTGAAAAGATTTCAATATCTCCCAAGATCAATTCTAGGATATCATAGAGCAGAAGCAATTTCATAGTACATTGAGTCAGAAGAATGCTTATGCTTAAGGTATAGTCCCTGTAACAGTGATCATTAATTATTATTATTATACACAAAAAACAACAGTGTAACAGCAAACGAGATAACTATGCTGGGTTTCGTATCACAAATCACTAGTCGAACACTTCCCTGGACTGTATGATGTATCGGCGGATTATGCGACCAGATCCCAGTAAGGTGGCCTTCTGCAGCTGCCCAATGGTGATTTCGTTGGCACTAATTGTTTTCAAGTGCTTGCCTAGGTCTTTAGGCACAGCTCCCAGTGTGCTGAGTACCACTGGAACTACCTGCACTGGTTTATGCCAGAGTCTCTGCAGTTCGATTCTCAAGTCCTCATATCTGGTTTTTTTTTTCCAAGTTGTTTCTCATCGATTCTGCTGTCACCAGGTATGGCAATGTCAACTTTGTTCCTCTCCACAATCGTCATATCTGATGTATTGTGTTCCAAAACTTTATCAGTCTGTATTTGGAAGTCCCACAGTAGTTTTGCATGCTCATTTTCAACCACTTTTTCAGGCTTATAATACCACCAGTTCTTTGCTACAGGCAGATGGTAGTTGTGACACAAATTCCAGTGGACCATCTGAGCGACTGTGTTGTGACGTTGTTTGTAGTCAGTCTGAGCGATTGCCTTACAACAGCTCAGTATGTGATCAATGGTTTCATCCGCTTTTTTACAGAGTCAGCATTTGGGGTGATCAGCAGATTTTTTTATTCTTTGATTGCATTTGTTCTGATAGCTTGTTCTTGGGCTGCAGGAATCAGGCCTTCTGTCTCTTTCTTCAGTGTTCCGTTGGTCAGCCATAACCAGGTCTTTTCCTTATCTACTTTTCCTTGGATCTTTTCAAGGAACTGTCCATGCAATGCTTTGTTACACCAGCTGACATTATTATTATTATTATTATTATTATTATTATTATTATTATTATTATTATTATTATTATTATTATTATTACAAGAGTGATGAGTTTCTTTCAGCTTTAGTTACACTTTCAGTTAAGACCTAAAAGAAACTATTGATAAATAGCTCATTTCAGTGATTTCTATGTAGAAGAACATCTTCTACGTTTATTCTTAATTATAAATATCTCCAAATTTATGATCCTCTGATACTTCAACTATTTCTTTTTATGAATTTTAGAAACACACACATTGGTACACAGACATTCAGCACAACATTCAGTGCATAATTTGTTAACTGTTTAATTTGGTTTATGGGATTTGCAAAAGTAAAATGGCGTTGGCTTATCCATTAGCATCACTGTTTGGCAACAGTGAGATCTTGAAATCATAAATTATGATAGCATTGAAGAAACATATACAGTAAGAGATCATGATTGTGATGTTGGAGTCCCCAAGCTTGAGTGTTCTATGCAAGGTTATATAAATATATTATAATAGGTAAGTGATATAAAAAATTTTTGGAGAAGTAAAATAAAATATTATTCCAATTCAACAAACACCTGGCATTATTGCCCATTTTAAAGCATGTATTATAAAACTTCGGCTTTGTTCATATACTATGTGCTACTCAGCAAAAATATCTTTAAAAAATTTGTCAGCATCTCTATATTTTCTGGTAAAGATAACAATAACATACTCCTTTTTTAAATGCCAGAAGAGACCTGTGGATACACATCATTCTATTTCCTCTTGGGAACAATATTTGATTCATTTACTTCTGTAGGAAAAGTTGCATTACTTTTTTTCTGGAAAACCCCACCAATAGGAAGTTATATCATGCATGCAAGCAACTATAAGTAAAACCTGCTTGCCGAATCAATAGCCTGGACAGGCACTGTGCTCAGTTCATTGAAAAAGTGATGCTTCAAATCCTAGCAATCTGTTGATATCTTCCATCTGATTTCCTTGTGCACAGAAGTGGACCAGGGGGAATGAGAACATGGAAAAATATTTTAGTTGCATTACATCAATGAGACTAAGCCTACAATTGTACAATAAAAAAATGAGTTTTGGAAAAATAACATTCTGACACAAGTACCCCATTAAAAGGCTGGGTTCTCTAGAGATATCAAAAAAAAAAAAAACCTTTTTACCACAGTGATAAAAGTACATTTTGATCTGAAAATAGAAGAAGGTTGTTTTTTTTTTTTTTTGAATAGCTAATTCTTTTCCAGTATTTAACTATAAGTGGAAGCTATGTAACCTAACTTAGCTTCAAACCATTCTGTTCTTTTAAAAAGCTTGTTGTTGTAGAGCGGCGAAATAACTGAGGTGATCACGGAGTGAACTTCAGCTTTTACTTTATTGTAACAAAAAAAGGGTTGCCGCGGCTGCCGCGCTAACAAGGCAGCCAGCTGGAGGACAACAGCTGATGCCATTTGACAGCTCCCTTTTATAGCCAGCTGTCAAATGGCATTAGCCAATAGGAACGGTTCATGTTCCCACTGGAAACATGGACCGGAGTGAAGACTTCAGCTCAGTCTTTTCCGAACGCCACACTCCTTTCCCCCAGAACGGAGCATGCGTTCAGATAACTTCAGATAACTCGGGCGCTTGCGCAGGCGGCCAGATCTTCTAGGCTCTGATGGAGCTGCTGCTGGAAGGAACTTCTCTGCTTGTCGAGCATCTTCTGATGCCGACGAAACTGGCGTCTTGGCTTCAGCCGGCTCTGGGCAAGGGGCCGATGGCTGCTCAGGTAGGCTTACGTCACTGTCAGGTTCGTGGGAAGTTTCTTCGGGTGCTGGTGGTTTCTCTGTCACAGGAACGTCCTGAGAGCCATCTGCAGATGAACCCCAACGCCTTCTAAGTTGATCGATATGGCAGCGCCAAATGCGCCCATCTTGCAGTTGGACCCTGTAAGATTTAGGACTAGTTACCACCACAATCTGCCCAGGTATCCACAAAGGGTGTCCTGCATATTTCCTGGCATAGACCTGGTCATTCTCAGCAAACTCCCTTGTCTGGCTATTTGATCCTAGAGACGTGACTGGGGCGTGATATGGATGGAGTCTGTCTAAAGTAGTCCTCAGACGTCTACCCATGAGAAGTTCAGCCAGAGACCTATTTGTGGTGGCACAGGGGGTCATGTGCTGGGTTAGAAGATACTTAGCGACCTAGAGTGCCAAGCCTTTCCAGGACCTCCTTAGCAGATCTGACTGCCCTTTCAGCCAGGCCATTACTGGCAGGATGGAAAGGAGCTGTAAGTGTGTGCCTGATTCCCAGGTTAGCTAGGAAGACCTCAAACTCACAGGAAGTAAACTGGGGGCCGTTATCAGACACAATGGTGTCAGGGAGGCCATGGGTAGCGAATATCCTTGATAGAGCCTTAGTGATGGCTTCTGAAGTTGTGGTGGTCATCAAGGTCAGCTCTACCCATTTAGAAAAAGAATCAACCATCACCAGGAATGTACGCCCATGAAAAGGGCCAGCCAGATCAATATGCGCCCGGGACCAAGGGGTCCCAGAATCTTCCCACCTGCCTGGAGTGGATGGTGGTGGAGCAGGTCTGGTAACTTGGCATGGCTGACAAGCATTCACCCAACTTGTAATCTGAGCATCCATGCCCAGCCACCAGACATAACTGCAAGCTAGGGCCTTCATCCTGACAATGCCGGGATGCCCTTCATGCAGGACCTTTAAAACTGAGGCTTGCAACTTGGAAGGGATAACTACCCTAGTTCTCCAAAGTAAACAGCCTTGCAAAGAAGACAGTTCTTGCTGGTGAGTTTTGAAAGGCACGAATTCTGGGGCATAAGGAATTGCAGGCCACCCCCTTTCCACCCAGTCAAGGACTTGGGTGATTACCTTGTCCCTGGCAGAGTGGGCAGCGATATCAAGGGCGGTGATGGGAAGTTTGAGATCATTGATCAGGAACACAGCATTAGTTGGTGCAGGATCCTCCACAGGAACAGGCAGGGGGCAGCGGCTAAGAGCATCAGCATGGCAGAGACTCTTGCCAGCTTGATGAACCAGTGTATAGGTATAGGCAGCCAGAAATAAAGTCCACCTGGTCATTCTTGGAGACAAAATCTGAGGAGTTTGTCTATCGCCTGACAGAAGGCCTAACAGAGGCTTATGATCTGTAACCAACTCGAAATAGTGTCCATATAGAAACTCATGGAATTTTTTGACAGAAGCAACTGCAGCCAAAGCCTCCTTGTCAATTTGGCTGTAGTTGCACTCAGCTGGGGAAAAAGTTCTGGAGAAAAAGGCAATGGGTGCCTCAGAACCATTAGGCAGTCTGTGACTTAAAACGGCACCTATGCCAAAAGGAGAAGCATCTGCTACTAAAACTAAAGGTAAATGCTCATTAAATTGGATCAGAACCGCATCGGATGTAAGCAATGATTTGACTGCACGGAAAGCATGGACTTCCTTAGGTCCCCAGTGCAAGGAGGATTGCTTATCCAAGAGTCTGTGCAGAGGCTCTGCAATGGAAGCTTTATGTGGCAAAAATGAAGCATAGAAGCTAAGAAGTCCTAAAAAAGCCTGGAGCTCAGTTTTGTTAGCTGGTGTGGGTGCCTCGTGAATAGCCCTTACTTTGGATTTGATTGGGTGAATACCAGAGGCGTCAATTCTGTATCCCAAAAATTCTACCTGTGGGGTGGCAATAGTGCACTTCTCTTTCTTTAACTTAAGACCATTCTTCCTGAAATGATCGAGTACTCCTTTGACTCTTTGCAGTAACTGAGACTTGTCAGGGGCAGATATTAAAATGTCATCAAAATACGGAATTACGCCAGGTAATCCTTGAAGTAGTCTTTCCATTAAAGATTGGAAAATTCCTGGGGCCACACTTACACCAAATTGGAGATGCCTACATTTAAAAGCACCCCTGTGTGTTACAATAGTTTGTAGTTCAGTGGCTGTGTCATCAACAGGGAACTGTTGATAGGCCTGTGACATGTCTAATTTCGCAAAAATGGCTCCTGGCTCCAAAGAATGTAGCAGGTGCTGGATAACTGGGACTGGATAAGCGCTGATTTGTAAATATTTATTCAATGAGCTCTTGTAATCTGCACAGATTCTTAAGCTACCATCTTTCTTCAGGGGTGTCACTATTGGGGTTTCCCATTTTGCGAAGTCCACAGGCTCTAATATACCCTGTTTAATTAATTTGTCAAGCTCCATGTCTAATTTGGAGCAGATTGCAAAAGGTACCCTTCGAGGCTTTAAACGGATTGGTACTGCCAGAGGGTCCAAGTTGAAAGATATTGGGGTTCCTGAGTAACAGCCCAGCCCTCGCTGAACACATCAGCATAGTCATTAAACAAGGTGTCCACTTCAGCATTTGCAATAGAGTGGATTCCGCTTATATGGAGGTCAAGGGCAGGGAACCAGTCTAACCCCAACAGGCTTGGGAGGGCACCATCCACTACCACTAAAGGCAAGTGACCTTTAAAATTTTGAAATTGAATAAAAAACTTGCCTTTTCCGATGACTGGAATGGTTCTGCCTTGGTAGTCACATAGGGTTAATTGGCAGCCGTGAAGTCTCTTCTTAACCATTCTGGAAAACAGTTGTTTCAAGGTGCTCCATGAGATGATGGACAGTGCTGAGCCTGTGTCAACCTCCATCCTGCAAGATTTCCCTTCTATAGAAACAAAAACACTGATTTTGTTAGAGCCTTTGTTAGTCAGCTTGGCTTGATAGCAGGTGAAACAGTCTTCAATTTGTTTTTGGAAATGCTGAGTTGTCTGAGACTTTTGGGCAAAAATCTTTCCTGCTTGACAGATCCTGGCTAAATGACCCTTTCTCTGGCATTTTAGACAAATGGCATTCCTGAACTTGCAGGATGCCCTGAGGTGGTTTCCCCCACAGCTTAGACAAATGGGCTGAGACTGTGGAGGTTGATTGGGGGTTAGCCTGTTTTCCCTTTGACTGATTTTTTGCTGCCTGAGGAGATTTACATCACTAGCCTCTTCATAGCCTTCTTCTGTGGAGGCTTCATCGTAATGGATGGTTGAGCTGCTCTGGCTAATTGGATTTCCCTGAATTTCTGCTGCTGAAAGTGCTGATAGTTCAGCAGCTTGAGACTCTTCAATTGCTAATTTAAGGGTTAAATCCCCTTTAGCCAATAGATGCCTTTGTAGCCTTAAATCCCTGACTCCACAAACTAGTTGGTCTAATAACATGTCCTCCAGGTAGTCTCTAAACCTACAGTGCAAGGCAGCTGTTCATAGGGCAGCCATGTACCCACTAATAGTCTCTCCCTCAACCTGAATCCGTCTTCTAAAAGCATGATGCCTGGCAATTCGGGATGGCTTAGGCGAATAGTGGTTAGAAAGAATTTCCTGCAATTCTTCCCATTGAACAGTCTTAATTGAACGTGAGCCAATAACGCCGTAGCAGTGTCAAACACTGTGGCTCCGCAAAAACTTAAAAAGTAGGGCTTTTTCCTATGGTTGGAAATGTCAGCGAGGTCTATGGCATCTAGGAAACAGTCAAATCGGTTTCTGTAGGATTCCCATGTTTCTGCTGTTGGTCTGAAAGACGGGAATGCAGGGTTCGAAGTCATCTCGACTCAGCGGTGCCAGATCTTCCGAGGAAAGTTTAAATTTGCGCTCATGAATAGTGACAGTAAGCTCTTAAAGTGACATACAGCTCAGTAGTGACTTTGGCTCTTTTTGTAGTGACTTCGCTCAGCGATTCTTTGCCCAGTTGCCTCCTATATGTATCCCACCCTCGTCACCAGTGTTGTAGAGCAGCGGAATAACTGAGGCGAACACGGAGTGAACTTCAGCTTTTACTTTATTGTAACAATAAAGGATTGCCGCGGCTGCCACGCTAACAAGGCAGCCAGCTGGCGGACAATAGCTGATGCCATTTGACAGTTCCCTTTTATAGCCAGCTGTCAAGTGGCATCAGCCAATAGGAACAGTCCGTGTTCCCACTGGAAATACAGACCGGAGTGAAGACTTCAGCTCAGTCTTTTCCAAACGCCACACTTGTGGTGTGGTGCACTTATGTCTTAACACTCCTTTAAATCAATCAATTCAATCTGGGCACCAGTCACACAAGTTTATGAAGTTTGGCCTGAGATAGTTTGCAACCTGAGACGAAATCCAAAATGGTTTCCCTCTCGTGACATTTACAGAAGTCTACTGGACTGACAATTGAGTCTTAAAATTCTGGGAATTATACAATATGCTCACTGCATCCAGAAATAAGTTTAATCATAGAAGAAAGTAGGAAACAGTCCTTTGGGAGCTGCCAGTTCTATGCTGCTGCATTTTTGCTATTATCTTCCTCCCCTGTAGCATCTGTTGCCAGAAATGTCTGATTTATTTTGCCTAAAAGTAGGGCCAGCCCTACATTCATCTCCTCAAAAATGGGACTGTCTCTCCACAAAGGCTTTGTTTTCGTAAAGTCAATCAGAGCCAATGTGATGTGTGGCTGAGTCATTTCAGATGACAATCCCCATACCATTGCTCCAGCCCAAGTAGTCTTGAGCAAAGCTGATCATGATGCAAATCTATTTAACCAGTGGTTGCCAACTGGTGGGCCACAAGAAAATTTTGGTGGTCCGCAGATAAATGTCACCCCCAGTGCACCCCCCAAAGCAATTAATCCAGGCTGTGCAGGAACACAAGGCTGCACCACCCACATGGCCCACGGGAACCCTCCACCCCCACATTCACTCCTTACCTGGCAAACTTGCCTGCTAAGTTGCTATTTTTCCTTTTTCTTTCCCGACCATCAGCTGTTCTGCTGTGCCAGGAGATTTAGATTACCTAGAAAGCAGGAAACCATTGGATTTCTTGCTTTCTAGCTAATCTTTAGATCTTTAGAACCTTCCTTAGGACTGAAGCTTCTATTATTCAGTGCAGACTCAGGTAGCCAATGGCAGAAAGATAGATCTCTGAGTGAATCTGTGATTCTGTGAGCAACTCAATCTGCCTGCCTGCTTTGCCTGATTTTGGGTAAAAGTTGCTTTTTTTGTTAAAAAAAAAAAAATCAATATATACATAAATATTTATAATATTTACATACAAGCCATACCCAACCAGTCACATGACCACCAAACCACACCCACAAAATAGGCCACACCCACAGAACCGGTTGAAATTTGAATCTCACCCCTGCCTCTGTGTGTTTCTGTGTGTGTGAGAGAGGGGGGGGTCTGGAGAGGAAGAGAAAGGGATTAGATCAGATCTCTCTCTCTCTGTCCCACCAACATCAGCAAGCCACCATCACTCAAAATTCATATTAGTAGTCCCTGGGATTTAAAATTATGAGTTTGGTGGTCCCTGAGGTCCAAAAAGTTGGCAACCCTTGTATTTAACTATACTACCACATTCTGTCAAAAGTAATTAAAACTTGGATCCTTTGGAAGTTTTAAAGTACCTCCCAGGCAAAATAACTTTTGCAAGAGGAAGCAAATTATATCTCAGGATATAATTTGGGAATACTTTATTGCTTGGAAAAGCTAGCTAGGTCTTTTGGTCTTTTCAGTTCCATGACTGCACTTTCAAAGATATTTCTGTGTCTGCTGGATATAACATTTCCCAGTCATTACATATTCAGTACAAGCATACATACACAGGTACATAAGCCATGATGGCACAGTGGTTAGAATGCAGTATTGCAGGCTAACTCTGCTCACATTGTCAGGAGTTTGATTCCTCAATCCTGACCGGCTCAAGGTTGACTCAGCCTTGCATTCTTCCGAGGCTGGTAAAATGAGGACCCAGATTGTTTGGGGCAATATGCTGACTCTGTAAACTGCTCAGAGAGGGCTGGGAAGTGGTATATAAGTGCAATTGTTAGTGCTATTGCTACATGAAGAGTTAATTGTAGACACAGAGACAAGTTGCAACCAGATGAAGACTTCTAATTAATGTCTCCTAGCTCTTCACACAAATGGATCATTCTCGTCCTAATATAAACATAGCAGGCAACTATGAATTCAAACATTGAATTGACCTAAAATAGCACAAAATGTTCTAAAATTCATTAACAAGCCTCAGATCAGAATTCTGGCTTATTCAAGCCAAATGATTCTAATAAGTGTCATGTGTCACTAAGCAGCTCCTTCACTCCTATTTCATTCCTTCTTTTTCACAGGATAAATCAGGTGACTTTGCAACTTTGAAAGCTGTATTGGCTGGCAGTCAGATTTTGAGTGCAATTCAAGGTGCTGTTGTCCTCATTAAGATCCTATATGGTTCTGGAACAGGTTATCTGCAAAGCTGCCTTGTTGTCCCATATTCATCTGCTCATCTGATCAGATCAAATAGGATCAACTCTCTCTGGGTCCCATCTATCCAGGAATGGCATCTGATGAGACTTCAGTAATAAACATTTTTTGATTATCCCTCTGCTACTCTAGAATTTCCTCCCCACAATAATCTGCTCTACTTCTTCCTTCCTGGGGTCCAACAGAAACCAGTTAAGATCAAGCATAGGAAGAGGCATGTTGCAACTGAATAGTTTAATGTGGCAGATGCATTTGGGGTATATCATATATTATCACCTTTCTACATAATTTTGATATTGCATTTAGTCTATGTCACAGGTGTCAAACTTGCCACATCGTGTTGATGTCATGTGATGTTTCATGTTGTTTTTGACACCCCTGGTCTATGTCATTAGTGAACTTCATTATTTTCAAGAAGGTTCTTTTTATGATTTATTTATTTTTTTACTGTCAGCTGCCTGGAGCTTCTGGAAATCGGCAGCATACAAAGAAAATAAATAAATAGAGAAATGTGGCCCATTATCCCAACAAACCAGGACTATAAACTAACTTTAAGTCTACTTTTACAATGCCATCCGTCCTGCCATTCTGTCACTGAATTCTCCAACTCTTTCTTTAAATGAAGTGGCAATTTCAGAAAATTATTGTATTATGAACTCTAGCATGGAAAACATTACTTTTGCAGTGTGAGATGATAAATATCTCTAAAGTTTCCCAATTCTATCAGTAATTACCGTTCTCTTATTGGTCTTGAAGGAAAACATATGTTTTTGCCAGTTGTCTTTCTCATTGTCAGTTTACAGTTGCCGTAATTCTTGGAAATATATTATGCAGTTGCTTGTTATGTTTTATGACTTCCTTAATTTATTCATCCCACAGCATTACAAATCTCTGTCTGTTTAATATCTTTCTTATGAATATATTGGTTCTGTCCATCTGCTGTTCTTCTTGTTTTTGTAGATGTGCTAGACTGCTTTGCTTAAGCACAAACCTAAATGAAGACAATCATTTTGAAGCCAATAAAACCAATGGGAATTAGAAATTGTTCCCAAATATAGTTAATATTGGGATACCTTTCCATAGTGTAAGTGATCAAGAATAAGATCAAATTGCTTTTCTTAAATGTCTTATTTAAGCATGGTAGGATCATTATAAATGTATGCTTACAATATTATGTTTAAGCTGTTAATTATTCAAATCTCCTGAAGGCATAAAACATTAGGCTTTGGGGCTGTTGATATGAATTGTAACCTTTTTAACTGCTGCAGGCTCATATCAGATTCCACAGCTTTTAGAACTGCAAAGTGGGGAAAGAAAATATCCATACCTCTTTTACTTTCAGATTTCATTTGGAATTAATAAACAAAATATTTTTTAATGCAAGGTAATTTTGGAAAACACCAAGAAGACGCTTATTGATGCAAAACTGTTTTCATTTTTGAATAGATTATTCCAGAATTGGTAGAATTAGAAACTGGAAATTTTAGAATACAAATCAAGTCCCTGAACATACAGGCTTTTACACATATATCAAAGCATCAAAACCCTATTTATTTATACAAGCATAAAACTGTACTCTACAGGCCACCTTTTAACATAAGCTTCAGTGGAACTCAAACAATTACATCCTTCCTTCCTTTCTCCTCTCCTTTACTTTTTACTATTTTTTTCATCTTTTTTTCTATTTGTTTGTTTATTATTACGAACCAGTTTTTGTGAAACAACCCTTTTAAAATGTTCTAGCTTTTGTTTTCTAGAAAATGAATAATGGTACACTCCCATCCACTTTCAACTTTGAAGTGGACTCTCTGGTTAGCCTTAATAAATATGCCAAGGGACAAACCATTGCCAGTAGCAAGATATTCAGTCCTGTCTGTGTAATATTCTCAAGGACCAATTTCTATGGGATTTTACAGTCCTGCTAATCTTAAAGCCTATTTTCACCCCTCATTTTTAAACCAGCCCTTTCAAGTCATGCAAGAGACCCACGATAATTGATAATTATCAATCCCAGCCCTTTTGTATGGTCAGAAGTTGTACTTTTAAGCCTGCCAGCCTCACTGAGCCTCCAAGGCATGTTGAAATTCATAATGACCCGGGTTGCTTTCACCATATTACTTAATTAATCCAGCTGCTCCAGACTTGCATTAGTGGATATTAAAACAACTTGTCAATCTGTAATTGCAGATCTCCTTCCTCCCTTTTTATCTAATTCAGCTCTGTTATATTAAGTCAATCTCTTCCCTGCACTCAATCTCTTTGTTTCATTAACTTCAGATGGGGATCCTTTGATAAAATGACTGAGTGCAGTGCAGGGAAGAGATGAAAGTGAAAATCCAATCTGGCCAGTATGGACAGGAAGACCTGTATTTATGAAATCTTACATATATTTAGGGCTACCCTAAAGCATTGTATAAAAAATATACAAGAGTACAGTATATGAAAAGAATAGCCTGTATATAGTCTGCTGAAGAGTAGAAAGATGTTACACTCCTCACATTGTTTATAAAATAATCTTTTCTATTAATCGAATATACAAAGCAAATTTGAAGCTTATTGAAATATTTATTATGATCATCCAAGCATCTTTTCCAGTAATTTATTGAGATTCTTTCACTAGTAGTTGGTATCCCTGAAAGATATCTAAGTGACAATGAACAAGATAAAGGAGAATAACATGAAATCAAATCTAGACAAGATAGAGTTGCTATGGATAAACTTGGAAGTGGATTCAGGAACTGAGATTCAACTTAAACTGACATTTGCTTTCCTTCTGAAAGAACAAGTTCAAGAGCACTTCAGTGGATTCCCATAACAAAGAGAGCCAAGGAGCAATTATGCCTAGTGTACCAGCTGCAGATTACCTGCAAACCTTCAGGTTCTCATACTGTGTGGGTAACCATTGACTACTTTAAACCCTACAACATGTTTTACCTGAAGCTATCCTTGAGAAGTATCCAGCTATTGCAATGGTGCAAAGGCATGTGATGACCAAGCTATCCTTGAGAAGTGTCCAGGTGTTTGCATGGTGCAAAAGCATATGATGGCTATACTGAAAAAAATTACATTGATTGCCAAGTGCTAGTCAGGCACGGTTTAAGTTCTTGGTCTTTAATGTATTGAATTTATATCTCACCTTTTCTCCAGTTCAGTTCTCCACCTTCCAATATTTCTACTCAATGGCCTTGTGAGATGAGCTAGGCTGAAAGATAATATGGGCTAAACTCATTCAGGGAGCTAAACTCATTCAGGACTGAAGGTGAATTTGAACTTCCTGGTCCAAGCCTCATTCCTTAGCTACATAGCACCCTGGTTGTATATTTCTAGTGTATTAATCTTTAAATGCCTAAAAAGCTGGACCAAAAAGTATTTCTTCCCCCTGTTACTTTCTGCATGGATAAGAGAAGCCTTCTTATGGGCTGCTTCCAGGCATACATGCACCACTTCATAATAACATCTGCACACACACCACAAACCCAATTATCTGGGCATTTAGAGAATCTCTAAACAGACAGTAAGCTAATTGAGAATTGATTTTAGACTTGGTCTTAGTGTTAAGTTTTTAGCTTTTGAGACTTTGCTATTTGTTCTTATTTGGTCAGCTTTTTTCAATACTCATTAGAAGAGAAGAGTAAATCGTAAATTAAATGAATAAACAAATCTGAATAAGAGATCTGGGGTTTTTTGGTATTCATTTGTACATATTCAGTGTGCAATTAATACTATGCATCTAGAAAAAATGAATGTCATAAAATCACATTCATTAAAAGGCAAAGAAAGAGTATATCATTAGCTTGTAGCCATGATCATACTTTCCAAGCTGACTTATACATACATCTATGCATGTATATCTAGTAAGGAAGATGCTTATAAAAACCATAGCTAAAGTAATATGAATGTATCCTATCCATTCCAAAAATCTTATATCTGTCTTGCAGATATCATAGTTCCTAAGCAGCCATATAGAAAATATCCTAAGGGAATAGCATGCCTAGGGAAGCATGAGTAATAAATAAAATTATCCCAAGGAGCCTTGAACTTCCAAGAAGTATTAAAGTTAATAATGCAACACATTTGCAGGGCCCAGATAGGGGTAGACATCAGTGGTGAGATTAAAAAAAAAATATTACCGGTTCTGTGGGCATGGCTTAGTGGGCATGGCTTGGTAGGCATGGCAGGGGAAGGGTACTGTAAAATCTCCATTCCCAACCCACTCCAGGGGAAGGAAACTGTAAAATCTCCATTTCCTCCCAACTCCTGGGGGAAGGTTACTGCAAAATCCCATTCCCTCCCTATCCTACTAACCTGCTTTCCAGCTCCGTTCTCCTGTGCAGGGCAACAAAAGAAGACCCAGCCGATCAGCTGGGGCTTGGGAGGCAGCAAATAGATGGGGTCGGGGCCAATACCATCTCTGCTTGAAGTAATTTCAGATCAAATTGTATTATTTAAAACATGTCAAGTATCTTTTTAATTACTGTTTATGGAGCAGAAGAATGCCACCAACAAGTATAGAGGTGGAGTATGTGGAGTAATAAATAATCTTATTAATACAATTGCCATTACCTAAAGTGAGGTAAAATTTGCTTTGTGATTAATTTTTACCAAATCTGGAACAAAGGCTGTACTTTGAATTGAATGAGTGTATCAAATAATTGATGTTTCCTTACATTTCAGATTCCTGGAAAAACATCAGCTTACATATTCTCCCTCAAACATACAATCTTCTTGCTTAGTGTATTATTTAGGGGTATTATTATTTAGGGGTATTATTATTTAGGGGTATTATGGGGATCAATCTGGAGCTTTGTTATCTGCTACAGTGGCCTTCAGGAAAGCCTTGATTAAGTCTTGAGATAGCATCTCTCCGGGGTCTGGAGGTGTATGGGTACAATTACTACTATGCCCACAGCTGCCCTCCCAGCTAGGCCAGAGGGACATCTGAATAAAAAAAAACTGAACAACTCGAAAAGAAAAAGAAAAACAGCTGGAACATTTCCGATTCCTCCCATCCTTGACCAGCACGCCAGAAAAGAGCTCATTCCTTGGAAAGCGCTAAATTCAAAAGTGCTCTATTCAAAAGCACTCAACGATCTGCGATTCGACCCATCCTTACTAGAAGGTAAGGCAGTGGGGCTCACCAGTACTGGGGGCTCTACGGTCATCCTTGCAGGGCGGTGAGACGGTGAGATTCATCCCATCCAACTGCTAATCCGGACTCCCTCTTTAAAAGGACAGTAACCCAATAAGTAGGGAAGTATTGTTGTAACTGAACTCCTGTGAAGTGTGGAAGCAATTTTATTTCCTGTGATAGAAGCAGAAGTATATTGAAGCCAGTAGCCAATGCTCAATACAAATCTGAGTCTACATAGTAAAAATATAAACTGTTAGAATTGCCAGTGCAAGACTATCTACGTGCCTCTTTCTCTGAAAAGCAACAAACTTTGAAAGTGTATTTAAATTGACTAGGAGGTGGCCAGAAATCCCATTCATCAAGGGAAAACAAAAACAAAAAGTTTTCTGTTGCCTGCCTGTGAATTTCTCCGTTTGTCTCTGCTGAATAGGGAGAGAAGAATAGTTGGTTTCCTCTGTTCTTCCACAGAAAGTAACCAATAAAAGAATCTCTTGCATTCCTTCGCCTCCATTGAAACAATCTGCCCGCCAGCTCCAAAGTCATTAGTCTTTTCTTTGAGAGGAAGAAACGGGCTGCGATTCACCCCTTTTTGATGACAAAATGCAAATCCAGCAAACACTTTAAATCAGCTATCTCCATAGACGCAGGCTGTGTTTTCCCCCCCTAAAGAGAGAACTTCAACATTCAACCAGCGATTTTAAAAAAGCATTTTCTAATTCTACCTCAATACCTATATCAATGATTAGATAATCAATTTCTAAAAAATAATTATTTTATCAATTGTTTAATTGATTTATCATTTTAATTGATCAGTGTGATTAGAGTGTTTAATGCGAATAGTGTGATTACTGATTAATGTTAAAAAATCAGGCTTAATGTAATTTAATTGATTAGTAGAATTAGCGATTCAGTGAATTTAATTGAACAGTGTATTAACAATTAGTGTAATTAATTAATTAGGCTAATTGTTGCTTAGCATAGTTACTTGACTAGAGAGATTATTGTAATTGATTAATTGGTGTGATATTGGCTATATTGATTACCCAAAATTGTTTTATTAAGCAATTTAATCAACGTACTATCTCAACAAACCCACCATGCCAGTAAAAAAATCCAATACCAATACTTTCTGAAACCATTATCTGTGAACTGACCTTAAATATCACATTTCAGTTCTTACTATGTTACAGAGCCCCTGATTATGACATCAAACATGTAAACAAGCTAAATACACTACTAACGTGGGCAGCATCCTGCCCACACGCTTTTATCTTTCTTGGTGACTTCAATCTACCTCATATTAACTGGACCCTAAACGAATGTACAACTGAACCCATACATGCAACTTTCTACAATTCTGTAACAAATCTGGGACTGGAACAACTAGTAACCAACAATACTAGACTTAACAACTGCCTTGATCTCATCTTCTGCAATAGTTTGAATTCAATTTACGGAATACAAATTAAAGAACCCTTTTCCAACAGTGACCACAACATGATTGACTTTTGTCTCAACATACGTCCACACAAAAATCATCACAACAACAAAATCCCCAATTATAACTTCAAAAAAGGCAATTATGATCTTATAATCAATGATCTCTCTTACCTTGGTTGGCAATTTCTATTCACTGGATGCAATAATTGTTGAAGACCATTACAACATATTCTTACTAGAAATCAAAAGAGCCATCAAATTATATGTACCAATAACAACTCCCCAAACCAGGAAAAACAGATTACCCATAACAATAAGGAAGCTTCAATCCAAAAAGAGATCACTTTGGCAAAAAAACAAATCTGGTCACGTTGCCAACTTCAAAACCCGATACAAAAATCTATGCCACCAGATAAAAACTGAATGCACTAATTATTACATTAAACAAGAGGAAAACCTTCTATGTACAAATTCCACCCGTGCTTTCTACAATTTTGTTAACAACAAATTAAAAGAGTCAAGGTCAACCCCACCCCTGAAAGGATCTAATGGCAAAGACTGCAATGACGACACCATCAAAGCAAACCTCTTTAACACATTCTTTGGCTCAGTATTTGTAAACAGCAATGGATCAAGCCCAGTACTTCCTAGTCGAACCACAGACAACTACAATGATCAAATACATATCGATTTTACAGAAGACATTGTTGAAAAAGCACTGCGTAATCTAAAACCATCCCTATCTATTGGACCGGACAGAATATGTGCCTACTTCTTAAAAAAGCTATCCACTGCCATAGCCAAACCTCTAAGCATAATCTTTGAAAAATCTTTCAGGACCAGTTCCTTGCCAAAACTATGGTCACAAGCCACGGTCATCCCCATCTTCAAAAAGGGAGAGCCCAGCCTAGTTGAAAATTACAGACCAATCTCCTTATGTTGCGTCACCTGTAAAGTCATGGAATCAATTATTAACCAATCCATCATCCTCCACTTAGAAGCAAACAACCTACTCTCCAATAAACAATTTGGTTTCAGGAAAAAACTATCCTGTAATCTGCAAGTCTTACACTGCAAAAACATATGGACTACACAACTTGATCAGGGCAAAGCAATAGATGCAATCTACATAGACTTCTGTAAAGCCTTTGATTCAGTGGTACACAACAAACTACTACTAAAACTAAAATCTTATGGTATCTCTGGTCACCTTCATAACTGGATAGAAGATTCCTGTCAAACAGACAACAAATAGTCAAAATTGGGAGCGTCCTATCAAATTCTGTACCTGTCAACAGTGGTGTCCCCCAAGGCAGTGTTTTAGGACCAACTCTCTTCATACTCTACATAAATGACCTCTGTGATCATATTAAGAGCAACTGCGTTCTCTTCACTGATGGTGTAAAGCTATTCAACACCACAGACAATACTACTACCCTCCAAAAAGACCTTGACTATGTATCAGAATGGTCAAAAAAATGGCAACTTCAAATCTCAACAAATAAATGCTCTGTCTTATATATTGGCAAAAAAAATCAGAAAATAAAATACAAGCTAAATAGTCAAGACCTTGTTGAGGATCCAAATTCTGTCAAGGACCTTGGAGTACTCATCTCTAATGATCTAAGTGCTACAGCCCACTGTAACTACATCGCCAAAAAGGCATTAAGAGTTGTTAATCTAATCGTACGTAGCTTCTTCTCTGGAAATATCACACTACTAACTACAGCATACAAAACATTTGCTAGATCTATACTTGAATACAGCTCATCAGTCTGGAACCCATATCATGTATCTGATATAAACACAATTGAAAAAGTCCAGAAATATTTCACAAGAAGAGTTCTCCGTTCCTCTACTCATTGCAGAATACCTTATGCCACCAGACTTGAAATTCTAGACCTAGAAAACCTAGACCTATGCTGCCTTCGGTCCGATCTAAATATAGTATATAAAATCATACATTGCAATGTCCTACCTGCAAATGAATACTTCAGCTTCAATCATAACAATACAAGAGCACACAATAGATACAAACTCAAGGTTAACTGCACCAAATTTGACTGCAGAAAATACAACTTCAGCAACAGAGTGGTCAATGTTTGGAATACTCTACCTGACTCTGTAGTTTCTTCCCCAAACCCCAAAAACATTAACCTTAGACTGTCTACTATTGACCTCACCCCTTCCTAAGAGACCTGTAGGGGGCATGCATAAGCGCACCAATTGTGCCTACCGCCCCTGTCCTATTGTTTCTTTTTATTTTTTCTATCTCATGTATTCAAAACTATGTTTATTCTTATACCTGTATCTTGTAAGCGATTGACAAATGAAATAAATAAATAAATAAATAAAAATCAGTAGGGACAGGCTTGTAAAGTTCAATATGGCAGCCATGATCCTATGATCAAAGCCCTGCTTCTTTTGTACATTTATGGATGCTGTGTTGACTTTGTGGAGCCCCCTATGGTCCAATTGGTGTAATTCTGGCATGGTTTTACTATATGTAACATCCAAAGCATTGTTTTCCAGCTAGTACTTATTTCCAAGTAATGATTATAGGATCCTCCAGAGTTAAATATCTTTAAGTGCTTGTGCTTTCAACAGAAATCAATGAGACATAAAACTGCTTTTCTTTTGCTGGATTATAGTTCAAGGGGGTAAATTAAGACATGCCATGAGAGATACATAAACAGTCTTGCAAGGTTTTTGTCACTGAAATGCAGCCTTGGAATGCTATACAATTGTTAGCTACAGTACGGAGAGAAATCATGAGCTGTTGCTCAGATCAAGACTTTTCCCAAATCAGAATATATATTTTTTTTCTCACTATCATTCTAGAGCAGGGGTGTCAAACTTGATTTCATTGAGGGCCACATCAGGGTTGTGTTTGACCTTGCGGGAGGCTGGGGTGTGTGGCCAGGGTGGGCATGGTCAGCTCGATGTCATTCATGTCGGAGGCACCTGTGCTGGCCAAGTGCGAATGCAGGACTTCCCTCAGACCTTCCCTCCCTCTCATTATAATCTCCTTCCTTCCTTTCTCCTCCCTCCCTCCCTCCCTCCCTTCCTTCCTTTTCTTTTTCTTTCCTCTTCATTCTCCTTTCTTATTCCTTCCCCTCTTTCCTTATTTTTTCCTTCCTTGTGCACTTCCCATCTTTTCTTCTTTTCTTTTTCTTTTTGTCTTTCCTCTTTCCCTTTCTCCTTTCCTGTTCCTTCTTTGATGCTCAAATGCAAAAGGGGAAACATTTCTCCTTTTGTTTTGTTTTTAGTTTGTTTTGCTAGCCTTCTGCCAGTGAAAACAGAGCTTGGGCCATGTTTTCAGGCACGATAGCTGTTTCCAGGGTGGCCTGGACCCTGGGGGCGACAACCGGCCCGCGGGCCTTGAGTTTGACACCTCTGTTCTAGAGTGATATTTATTTCAAATAAATATAGAGCTGTTTTTCGTTTTGTTTAGTGACCATTCGCAGTTAAGGCTGTGATCAAAAAGTACCTTTATGACCAATCCTCACATTTACAACACTTTGCAGATCTGTGAAGCAAAGTTGAGGTAAGATCTTAAGCTCAGTGTTGGTTTCACTTAACAACCAAGTTGATGGTCCCAATTGTGGTTGATATGTGTTGTGTTTGTGTGTTTTTGTGTTGTGTGGGTATGTGTGCGTGCGTGCGTGTGCGCACGTACACACAAGTTGCTATGTGAGCTTGTATATGATTGAAAGCTGTGTTTTCTTCACGATACATATGTACTGATGAGAAGGTCTCATAATTTCCTAGCTAAAATTTAAGTAACTAAGTGGTCAAGCTTCAGAGAACAGCAGTTATTTACTTCCATTATTAACATGTCTTTGTCTCCCTCATGTGTTCATACTTTGAAGAACAGATGATAAAAACCAACATGTGAAAAAGGAATTTAAGCTTTGTTATCAATTACAATGTTTGAAACAAATTATGCAGAAAGTATTAAGAAATCATATTTAAGTTAAATCTGATGACATCAAAGTAATATTGAACGTATTCTAGGGAAAGTAATTGTGACAGCTCTGTATTTCCTGGAAACTATGAGTGATTTTTAAAAAAATCCTCAGAAAATAAGCATAAGTATTTCTGGCTTACCTCAAAATAATAGCTTTTGCTCCTTTTTAGATAGCTGACTTATATGCATTCATGACGTAAAGTATCAAATTACTTGATTCACAACAGTTCATTTAGTGACTGTTTAAAGGTACAATGGCACTGAAAAATGACTCATGACCATTTTTCACACTTATGACTGTTGCAGCATCCCCATGGTCATGTGAATAAAATTCAGATGCTTAGCAATTGACTCATATTTCGAATAGAATAGAATAGAATAGAATAGAATAGAATAGAATAGAATAGAATAGAATAGAATAGAATAGAATAGAATAGAATAGAATAGAATACCTTTATTGTCATTGCATTCTACAAATAAAGTGAAATTTGAAAGCTACTCTAGCACAGTGCCCCAAGCACCACATCACAATCACACTAGAGTATTTAAAATTAAAATAATTAAAATAATAATTAAAAACCTAGTCTAAAACCTATCTAAAACATATAGTAAGTTAGATAGTTTAAAAATGTCACTATATACATAGGGCTAAATCACATCTGCATTTTTTGATTCAAGACAATTATTGCCTTGGAAAAGAAACTGTTTCTCAGTCTATTAGTCCTCATTTTAAGACATCTATAACGTCTCCCTGATGGTAACAGTTTGAAATATGAATGTCCAGGATGAGAATGGTCTATGGAGATTTTTAGTACTCTAGAGAGGAATCTGGTCTTCACAATCTCTTCCAAAGAAGAAAGAGAGCAACCAATGATTTTTTATGCTGTGTTTATAACTCTCTGGAGCATCTTCTTATCCATTGATACATAGTGGGGGAGGCTCTGCTTTGCATCTTCTGAAGTCTATAATCAATTCTTTGGTCTTTTTGATGTTCAGGGTGAGGTTATGACTCTTGCACCACAAGACCAGTCTGAGAACCTCTGACCTATAGGCCGTTTCATCTTCTGATATGAGTCCCACCAATGTGGTGTTGTCTGCAAATTTTATTATAGTGGGACAAGAGGGAGTGCAGTCGTAGGTATAGAGTGAATACAAAAGGGAGCTCAGCACACAACCCTGTGGAGAGCCAGTGCTGAGAGCAAGAGTGGAGGAAAAATAGCTGCCAATCCTAACAGTTTGGGGTCTGTTAGTAAGAAAGTCCTTTATCCAACAGCAGATGTGAGAGGAGAGGCGCATTTCTGGCAACTTCTTAATCAGTATATCCGGAATGATGGTATTAAAAGCCAAGCTGTAATCAACAAAAAGCATCCTTACATAGCTCCCTCTATGCTCCAGATGGTTTAGTGCAATGTGGAGAGCCACAGCAATAGCATCCTCTGTGGATCTGTTATTCCGATAGGCAAACTGGTATGGGTCAAGGTTTAATGGGAGGCAATCCTGTATATATTTTAAGACCAGTCTTTCAAAACACTTCATAATTATGGGTGTGAGAGCTACTGGTCTATAGTCATTTAAAATATCAGGAGAGGGATTTTGGGGAACTGGAGTAATAATGGAAGTTTTGAGACAAGATAGAGCAATGGCTTGTGTAAGAGAAAGGTTAAAAATATTTGTAAACACACCTACGAGCTGGTCAGCACATGCTTTGAGTACCTTTCCCAGGTATCCATCAGTGCCAGCAGCCTTTTTCACATTCACTGCTCTAAACACCTGCTTCACATCATACTCTTGTACTGTGAACAGTTGAGTACCAGTGGTTTGTAGAGGCAGTGTGTTCAAAGACCTATTCAGTTCGAATTGGGCAAAGAAGCAGTTCAATTCTTCTGCCAGTGATGCATCCTTATTGATCGATATGGGGTTGCTGCCCCTGTAATTAGTGATGTGTTTAATTCCCTGCCAAGCCCGTTGTGGATCATTATTTGTGAAGTAGTCCTCAATCTTCCTTTTATAGTCCTTTTTTGCCTCCTGGATGCCCCGCCTCAGTTCCGCTCTTGCCTTGTTATACCAAACCCTGTCCTCAAACTTGAATGCCATATCACATGTCTTGAGAAGTAATTGCACGTCCTTGTTCATCCAGGGCTTCTGGTTTGGAAAAATCCAGACGAGCTTATTCACAGTAACCGTATCCACACAGGTCAAGATGTAAAACAGTACAGTTTTTGTATATTCCTCCAAATCCTCTTGTTCAAATAAATTCCAATTAGTATTTGAGAAACAATCCTGCAGCTGATCAAGTGCTCCCTCCGGCCAGATCTTGATGAGTTTGATTTCAGGCTTAGTTTTCCTTCTGATGGGGTGTATGCTGGTATAAGGAACAGTGATAAATGATCCGAAAGTCCCAGATGTGGAAGGGACACTGCTTTATATGCACGCTTTACATTAGAATACACATGATCAAGTGTGATGTTTCCCCTGGTGGCACATGTCACATACTGAGTAAATTCGGGAAATACAATGTTTAAGCATGCCTTATTAAATCACCAGCTATTATATGATATTTATGATGGTTGCCATGTCCCAGAGTCATGTGATCACCTTTTACTACCTTCTGACAAGCAAATTCAATGGGGAAACGAGGTTCACTTAAAAACCATGTTAACTAATTTAACAACTGCAGTGACTCACTTAACAAATGTGTTAAGAAAAATTACAAAATAGAATGTGTTTCAATAGATCATATACCCTTTTTAAATTAGTAAGCGTTCTTTCTGTGAAAATAATGTAATTTATCTTTCCTGGGCAGATTCTTTCTTTCTTCTCAAAGACAAACATACATTTTTCCTCTGGTCCATATAACTACTGTATGTCCTGAGAGAAAGAGAGAAATCATTTGAAAAGTATTTACTCTTTTACAAATTATGATTCCATCAGTAACTAGCCTTCCCCCTGCAGTTTTATTTAATTTGGGGCAGAAGAGGTCATCCCAACCTAATTATCTTAGCACCATTATTGTTTGCTTATTTTACTTGGTTAGTTATTAAGAATACATTGCCATGTAGAATCCATTGCCATGAAGAGCAGCAATGGTTAAAAAGTTGCATTAAATTATTTAATGGATCATTTCAATACTCTTAAATCCCGTGAAACTCTGAAGAACTTTGGTATATCTTTTATCTGCTGAAGTGGGTAGAACAATTTGTCCCAACCTCAGGAACTTTAAGATGGGAATTGAAGTCCACACATCTTAAACGGTTCAGAGACACTGGTATAGAGCTTGGAAATTGCATGCTATCTTCCAGAATAGAGTCCATTTAGAGTGAATTATCTCACATGCTTGCTCAGCTCATATGTAGGGATACCCCATGCCAGTATTATACAAAACTGATACAATACAATTAATATTTCAGTTCTTTGAGACTGCTGGTAGACAAAACCATTAATCAAGCATTCTTGATGCAAAGTTGACTGAAGTACTAAAATAAAGTAATGTATGGGACTAAAAAAAGACTTAAAACTTATTTAAAAATATGAATAATTCTGATGAGTTCACATTAACTTCTCTTTATCCTCAGGAACAGGGGTATCAAACTGGCAGCCCATGGGCCAGATGCGTCATGTGCAGGCCACGCCCACCCTGGCTCCACAAAGGCAAAATATGTCACATGACGCAATCAAGATAGATCACAATATGTCACATGACGCGATCAAGTTTGACACTTGTACTCTGGAAGTTCAGTTCTATGAATCTATAGGCACAATTTCAGCATCCCTTGAATATTGCAGAAAAGCCAATGAGTTAAGCCCGGCAAACTTCATTACAGATAGTCCTCATCTTACAACTACAATTGAGTCCAAAATTTCCATTGCTAAGCAAGTTAAGTGAATTATGACCCTTTTTTGGCAAAGTTTAAATGAATCACTTCAGTTGTTAAGTGAATCATGCAGTTGCTAACCAAGCCTGCCTTCCCCCATTGACTTTGCTTGTCAAAAGCCAGCTGGGAAGACTACAAATAATCATCACATGATCCCAGGCCTCCCCAACTGGCATAAATTCATGCCAGGTGCCAAGCGTCCAAGTTCTGATCATGTAACCATGGCAATGCTGCAATGGTCATATCTGTGAAAAACAATAATCAGTCACTTGTTTTTACTGCTGTTCGAACGGTCACTAAATGAATGATTGTAAGTCGAGGACTATCCTTATTACAGGCATGGAAATCTCAGTTGCCCATGCTATTAATACTCTGCAAGGAGAGTCATAATGCTGGGAAAGATCTGGTGAGGCCTGATGTTTGTTTGTTTGCTAGCCTTCCCATCAGTGGTGGGATTCAATTTTTTTTTACTACCGGTTCTGTGGGCATGGCTTGGTGGGTGTGGCATGGGAAGGATAGTGTAGTTCTCCAATCAGAGGTGGTAATTGCCAGTTCTCCGAACTACTCAAAATTTCCGCTACTGGTTCTCCAGAACTGGTTAGAACCTGCTGAATACCACCTCTGCTTCCCATCCCCTTAATATTTCCTCAGAAAGAAAGAAATACACTAGGACCGAAGTTACCCTACTTTTTGTCTTTTTACCACAATCTATTTAGCCTAATCAACCACAGTCCCAACCCAGTCTTTTTCTTCTTGTTTTTTCCAGAAGCACAAATTAATTAGATCAAATGTTGTCATCCCTGAATCCCCACTCACTTTTTTCAAAAACTGCCTACTTCATGATCTTTTGCACTTAGAGAGCACCAACAAGGTTTCATGACATCCTTAAGTGGAGCTTGGCCACTGAAATTTGTTTACTTGGAAGGCCAGGTAAGCAAGCCAGACAAACTAGCCCTGAAAATAGTCTGGGTCTTCAAGTTTTCTTAAAGCAGTTGATTAGGTAGGGTAGTTTAATTTTTTCAGGGCTAGTCTGTTTACAAATCAACTGGTCTTATTCTAATGCTATCTCCTACTGACCAAACTAAGTGTTTTGGGGGATCAGACCATTTAATATATATATTTTTCCTACTCCCAAAGTCAATTGGGAGAGGAAACCTGGAATAAACTTCTGTAAAATCCACAGCCATTCCCCAATAGCACCTGGCAGCAAATCTTTGAATTTAATAGTTTCTCCCTCTTAGATTTGCTTCTCTCCTTTTCATAGGATTTTTTTCCCCTCTCTGTTTAAGAAGACGGATCAGTGCAAATTATTGCTTCATGTACAAAATGAAGGCTCTGGTGTGAAAACGCATCATTCCTAAAATGAATGAAACTAAGTCAGCTTGGGTCAATGGTTATGATAGGAAGCTACATTTGGAACCATTATCGATGCTCTTGGGAAATTGCCTAATGGAAGGAAGTGAGATATAAATACAATAAATAAAAGAATGCTTCTATTCCTTATCTTACCTCATTGTTGCTCCAGTCTGTTTTTTTTCTTTGTCCTGTCCAGATAATTTCAGCAGTAAATCAGTTGTCGCTTCTGTTTCGCTTCTGAATTTTGCAGTGCTTTTAATACACACACATATACAAACCAACACGCATTCCAACAATGCTTATATTTTCTACATACCAGTTTATAACAGCTTTCTTCTTCTCAGCTCCTACAAAATTAAAGCTTCTATCATCTTCTAGGCACATGGCTGTGCTGGCTATCAAACCTCTCCCCGGACAAGTTAAACTGAAAACAAAAAGAATCCAGCAATTTCTACAAAGGAATTTCACTGTGGAAAAACTACTGAAGCGATTACGAGAGAATTCCAGTTGTGTGTGTGTGTGTGTGTGTGTGTGTGTGTGTGTGTGAGAGAGAGAGAGAGAGAGAGAGAGAGATCTATAGTTCATGAAATCAGTGTTCAGCAAAAGAATCCAGCAATTTCTGCAAAGGAATTTCACTGTGGAAAAACTACTGAAGCGATTACGAGAGAATTCCAGGTGTGTGTGTGTGTGTGTGAACAAATAAGATCTATAGTTCATGAAATCAGTGTTCAGTTGTGCTTTCTTCTACTGCCTGCTCTGCATTTAGTCTGTCTTTTAGGTAGCCAATCTGTTTCTCCATTTCTACCTCTCTTGTTTTGCAAAGAGCCACATGATGTCCTATCACATAGTGTTTCTCTGACTGTACAAGAGATAGGTCTCACAATAGCTGAGATGAAGGCAGCTATAATCTGGCACAGAAGGAGACCAGGTTGGAAAAGAGTGAAGTAAACTGATATGTAGAAAGCAGGCCTGTCAGTTTCAAAAATCTGGGGCTCAAAATCAGTTCTACTTTCAATTTTAGAATCAGAAGATAGAATATGCCACAGAAAGACTCTTCTAGGACACTCGTCTCTCTCTTTTGTCTGCTGACCCTACAACTTTATCACTTTGTTATAACTGCTCTTGTCAGAGGGAAAGACCAGGGGTGTCCATCCCATCAAATTGATTACTTTAGAGCAACCCATGCACCTTGCTGAATGTCAATTCCTAGCAAACTCATCCAGAATTGACTGACTTGTGCTTCAGTAATATTTGAAGGGCTGCAAATTGCCAAGCTGTGACTTAGCCCAAAAGTTATACCGTACTCATTCAGAGATAAAATATTGCAAAGCAGAAGCAAATAGAAGAAACCCATCTGTGTAAATCTAACAGAAATTGCTTTATTATCCGGTTATAAATGTTGAATGGCAGCAGTTTCCCTAGCCTATCTAGGAACCTGTTTACCTTTTGACAGCATGTTAAGTGTTCAATTTTAAGTGCTATTATTTTGCTTATGTCTTAGCAATTTCCTTGAAACGTATGGCATTGTAGGCTTCGAAGCTGTGCCGTACACTAGGTGGAAGACATAGAGTAGGAGGGTGCAACTTCCTTTAGCCTGACATTTATATATTACCGCAATGTCTGTCTGCTATTTTGGCAGTGACTCCAAGTACAGAATCTCAGAATGGACTTTGAAGAGATTGCAGTTTTAGGAGCTCTTCAGTATTCGCTCCGTCATCTTGGATAACTATAGTTGCATCAGGTCTTGTGTGAGAGCATGAAGTATATTAAAAAGACTGAACATTTTAAAGCAGGGGGATCCGACCTTGGGAACTTTAAAAGTTATGAACTTCAACTGTGATTGTGGTGCTGATATACAAACTATTAAATATATTGTGCAAGTTTGCACGCCACGTGTGTTCTCTGGTTCCCTAGAACAGTGATCCCCAACCTTTTTATGCCGCGCCCGGTACCGGCATCAGCTGGGAGCCGCGGCCCGGTACCGGCATCAGCTGGGCGCCGCCATCTTTTGATGAAAAGTGCTTCCAGTGAGCTTTCTACCCGGAAAAGCTCACCGGAAGCACTTTTTCATCAAGAAAAGATGGTAGCGCCCAGCAACCAGCGGCCCGGTAGGACTTGTTCCACGGACCGGTACCGGTCCGTGGACCGGTGGTTGGGGACCCCTGCCCTAGAAGACCTGACATTGCATGAAGCAATGTCAGAGGTGATCACCTGCACATTCAGTTATGAGGCCACTGCCATAGCCCCATAGAAGTTTTCCTTATAATTACATGGACTATGTATATTATGTTTGCTTCTCTTCCCTCATCTTCCATCATACCCTAAATAATAACTGCAACTGTCATAAATATGAGTCAGTTGCCAAGTGTCTGAATTTTGATGTGCTGAATTTTGATCATGTGACCATGGGGATGCTGCAATGCACGTAAGTGTGAAAAATGGTCACAAACAGAGGTAGTATTCAGCAGGTTCTGACCAGTTCTGGAGGACCAGTAGTGAAAATTTTGAGTAGTTCGGAGAACCGGCAAATACTACCTCTGACTAGTCCCGCTCCCATCTATTCTCTGCCTCCTGAATCTCAGCTGATCATCTGGATCTTCTTTTGTTGTCCTGCAAAGGAGAATGGAGATGGAAAGCAAGTTAGTGGGGTAGGAAGGGAATGGGATTTTACAGTATCCTTCCCCCAGGAGTAGGGAGGGAATGAGGATTTTACAGTATCCTTCCCCTGGAGTGGAGTGGGAATGGAGATTTTACAGTATCCTTCCCCTGCCACGCCCATCAAGCCACACCACGCCCACCAAGCCATGCCCACAGAACCAGTAGTAAAAAAAATTGAATCCCACCACTGGCCACAAGTCACATTATTCAGTGACATTGTAACTTTAAGCACTCACTAGAGCTGTTGTAAGTCTAGGACTACCTATTGTATATTACATACAGGAAACATCACAAAACTTATGAACTGGGTGTATAGTTATTGCTACACATGTGGTAGATGAAGACAATAGATGGAAGCTTTCCACTCTTTTCCTTGGAAGTAGCAAAGTAATTATAACAGCAGGGATGTGTTGTTGTTTTTCTAAGCTAATAGATTAAATGCAGATTTATGTAAGTACTTTTATCTTGGGGTCTATAATGGGTAGAGAGTAAAAATTGCCATCAAAGCCACCTTCCCCTACTAAAAAAAATGGAGGGTTAATCAGTATAAATACTTCATACCATTATGAAGTATCCCACTGAGTTCTCCGCTGAAGATGGTGATTGCATTAAAGTTCTCCAGATAGTTATATAGGCTTTCAGCCTGAATGCCCCACTTCAGTTTGATTTCTGATTAATATCTAATTAATTAATATCTAATAAGCATAAAACAAAATAAATGGACGTTCAAAATAAGCTATTTTAAAGGCAGCAGCAGATAACAACCCACTTTTAAACCTTTTTAGAAATTAAGGGAACTAAAATGAATACTCAATCTTGAAAAGCCACCTGCTTTTAGAACACAACTTTCTATACTGGGGAAAGACCGTCTGCATAAGAAACATTTGGGAGCTGGAAATTCTGCACCTTTGACCAGCTATAGAGAAATCTTCCTTTATGTCCAATACCATTATCCAATACCATTTTTCAAAATGAAAAACTAGAATCACAGTGTGATGACCCAGGGTGGGATATAAAAACAACACAGGCACAAAAATAGGTGAAGTCCCTTTAATTCCTTCAGCTTGGCTTCAAAGCTCCAAATATCCTTGACTGGAGACAAAAAACTCCCCCACAAACAGTTGCAAAAAGGAGGAAATGCCGTTTAAACTAAAAATGCCTATAAATTATAAATAGAAAAAACAACACAAACCACACTGAAGCAATTAAGGGAACCAGGCAAGATAAGGGTTGAAGACGTCCACAGATATGGAATATTCACTGGGAAGGATGCCAAACTCAGGTAAGAACGGACAAACTAGAAATATTTTCACGCTTTGTTTCCAGCACTGGCTCATGCACCGTCCTTTTAACCAATTCTCACAGCTGCAGCCTATGAAGAGGATCAAGGCCCTTTCCTCCCCCGTAGACCACGCCATTCATGTTTCTCCCTTATCCTCTCCTCCTTGCATGCCCAAGGATGGAGAGGGGATGGACCTGGGTCCTCCTCTGACTGCCCAGCTGGCTTGTGCCCTTCCCCAGCTTCCTCTACAACCTCTGGAGCCATACTTCCACTCCCTGTAGCTTTCCTCCTCTGCCTCAGAGTCAGTCTCCAGTCTCCAGTCTCCATGACACACAGGAACATCTTTATATCAATACCAAAAGAACCACTAAGAGAATAAAAGTGAACATTGTAGTAATATCAAAATATATTGCTGGCTGACAGTTTCCTTTGTTGGGGTTAGGGACAATACTTTGGATAATACTTTAGATTGTTCAGAAACTGAAGGTTTTTCTCATTTCCCCTTCCCAGTATTCATTATTATTATATTTGTTCATTTATTTATTATTGTTTATTTTAAAAACGAAAACCAAGCAAATGAAAAATAATTGATGTAATGAAATATCAGTGAAATGACAAGGAAGTTACTGAAGTTGTACAGTTAGTGTTCAGAACATCATTGATGGAAAATTAATCATTAAAAAACAGAATACAGTAGGCTATTTTAACAATAAAAAGATGTTTTTGAATCTCTGAGCTAAGTGCCAAGTCTTCATATATTTTTTAAAGGGTGGGGGGGACTATTTCTGCATGTAGAATGAGATCAGGGCCAAATTACTGATGAATGTGAAAGCACAAGGGCTGTAACCTTAAAAAAAAAAAATTGAACTATTTCTTGTAGAAGTAGTCCCAACTGTCAGCAACCAAGCTGCTACCTTTGCTCTGCTGCCATTTAAACTTAGAAATATTTAATTTTTAATTACAGCTTTGCCTTTGTTTCGCTGTAACCCTTTTACAGTCAATATTCTTTATATTACTTTTTTTTACAATCTTATTCTTTAACTGTTATTTCATTGTATTTTATGACACACTACGTATCTGTAGTTACAACAATAAACTTACTGACTGACTGACAATATTATAGGTAAATAGTTTCTAACTTCCCTTCCAACTGATTTTGCCCCGTGTCACTTAGATGACGTAATGACATCACTAAACATATCCCTTTGCTTCTAGGAGGCTTCAACAATCAAAGAGCTATCCCCGGCTACAAGAGAACTTTACTGTTAAGTAAAGTAATTGTAAATGAATGCTCCCTTCAAAGACTATCATGTATAAAGGAAACTAAATTTAATTGGCCCAAAGATTTTTCACCAATCTGAAGAAGAGGTCCAATAGATACCATGAGTGAACCAAAGGATTGTGTGTTTCAAGATAGGCCGACTGACTCAGAGAACATATCAGTTGCTTCACATACTTTTTCCAAGACTGTATCACCTTCCGAAAGCTCAGCAAAATTTAAATTTTTTTCCCCTTCTTTATTTTCAGAAAATGTTCCAACGTTATTAGACACAGTCTGCAAGCAAGCAGATTGCTTTACAGATTTTCCGGCTTAATTTACTGTAACTTTTCACCTTGCTGATGACATTACAAAGGCTTTCTGTTTGCATGTCACCTTCAACTCTGGAAGAATTCTGATAACAGCAGAATTCTGATAATAAAGCTGATACAAGGTGATACATGTTGACATATTACTTACTGCACTCGCTTGAAAGGAAGGTAATCTTGAATATAACATGATGCTTGTCTCCTGAAAAAGGGGGAACTGAAAAAAATCATAAATTCAGTCCAAATCCTTTTCAGTGTCTACCTTCCCCACCTTGTCAACATCAGAATGTCATATCTTGGAGATATTTGTCTGGCTACTACATATGTGTGTGTCTGTGTCTGTGTCTGTCTGTCTATCTATCTATCTATCTATCTATCTATCTGCAAGTATACCAACAAATAATACAAGATCAAAACAATACACACACACACTTTAGTTGAATTAACTAATTAAAAGAAATTGTGTACTGTTTCCCTTCCCAATATAAATTTATCATCATCTGCATATATCAACCATTTTCTCTTAGAATCTACTGCCATACTGCCACATAAGAGACACAAACTTGCACATGGATGACTTTTATCTCTCCTTTTCTTTCTGGACCTTCTAGTAAGAAATGAAAGAGAAGAAAAACAACCATTTGGATTTACACCATGTGGAAATAACTACTATGAATAGCAAAACAGGAACGAAACCTGAACAGACACATAGTATTCATGTAACACCATAATGATGTTGCATTGTAGGTAGGTAGGTAGGTAGGTAGGTAGGTAGGTAGGAAGGAAGGAAGGAAGGAAGGAAGGAAGGAAGGAAGGAAGGAAGGAAGGAAGGAAGGAAGGAAGGAAAGATCCAGTGGGGAATAGGTTGTTTGGTGTGTTTTTTAAAGTCCTGGTTTTGGAGGAGAGAGAGGGATAGAAGGAAAGAGACAGACAGACAGACAGACAGACAGACAGAAAGAATGAATTTGAGATCAGATTGAGCTAATTATATTTGTTCAACTTATGGTTTCTAATAATTTTAGTAACAATTCCTGCTACAATAGTTCTGCACATTTAAATCCCCAACACATAAATTCTTCAGCTCAAATGTTGCGCAAAGACTAAAATACTCATTTCCTTTCATGCTCTTTGAGGTTTTTTTTTTCTTTTGGAATTGTGGAGCTTTTGTTTTTGCTACTAACACACGTATGTTCTTGAGCTGCTTTAAAACCTAATAAATCTTCATGTATTAAACAGCTTTTCTTCCTATCTCCTTCAATCTCTTTGATCTAGTCATCCAGGAATAATCCAGGGCTAATTATAATTTCTGAGCTTCTTTTAGCCTAAAAGGAGCCAATTTATCACAAACTGTTATGAATCTCCATTTAAAATTATCGAGAGTCCAATTACCAACAGAAATAAGGATATTTCTTTCCAATTAAAATGATTGATTTCACTTAAAAACAAAGTAACATTTCAGTTTTTAATTATGCACACCCTTATCAAATATGAAGAGATTTTTTTCCACACATTTTATTTAACATTCGAAGAGTGTAATATAACAAACATTAATCATATGCTGATATATTACCAACCCTAATAATGTTTTCACCTTAATTTGACAGAAACTAATCCATCAAAATATCCTACCATCTTTGTTACTTCTAACATTTAATAATTTGGAGGCCCAAAATAAGAAATCTGTTTTCTTTGCCATGTTCAGCCACCTTAAGGTGATATTAAATTCACCTCTCAAATTTAATTTAATGTCAATGCATCTTGGGCTGGCAGACAAGATTAAAGATCTATGCTGTCATGTCTGTTAAAAAATAAAGCTATCTCTAGGAAGACAGCTTAATATCAAACATGTTCATGCTCAGGAATGAGATTACGCATTTCAGATAAATGGATATAACCTTTTAAAATAATGCAAAATAAGGTTCACATAGGAACTTATGTTTCAAAGAAATGAAACTTCAGACCTTCAGTCTCCTCGGAACAGAGAACTGCCACCCATATCATGAGGCACAAAATCAGTGCCTTTGACTCTAATGGAACCATTTTCCTTTGATTTGATAGACAAGACTTGCTTTTGATCATTTCCTAGTCCACTAATCAATATCATTGGCCAAGATGACAGCACCAATCATATCTTCAGTTGGCACAGAAAAGGGAACTCTTGCTTGCAAAACCTCAAATACACAAGTTTGTTATGTTCAACAATCTCCAAACAGGGACCAGTGTTTTATATCTAATGCTAATGATCCTACAAGTCTCACAGAATTTACATTTACCATGTTTTATATTAAAAGAAAATCAAATCACAAAAAGCTATTTTAAGTTTTTTTATTATTATTTTTTCAATTAATGGTGGAATACAAAAAATAAACATTGCTATTTTAAAATCAGCACACACACCTTTAAATGGGTACATGGACATCTATTTCAGACCTTATGCCAAGAAATAAACAAGGAATATTATTAAGTATAGTAAAGATGTTTAAATAATGTTAATACTGTACAGAATGGTGTGCAATGCAGCTTCTGAAGGAATCCTAAGCAATTTTAGTATTAAGCTAAAGTAGCCAATTCTTATTTAAAACGTATTTATCCTATTTGCAATGTTGACTGATCTCATAGTGACTCTGAGCAACATACAATATTAAAAGCAAATTAACAACACTAAGAAAATAAAATTGCATGTATCTGGAAAGAGTAAAAACAACAGCTCATCAAAAGAGCCTGCTACCCAACTTAATTCAAAGCTGGGTGAAATGCCACATTTGAAGAACCAGGTTTGAACAAGACAAATACAAATCCCAAGGAGGGGGATGTTGTTCCAGATGTCAAGCATCATGATATCAGATGACACTTTGTAATAGAAAGACCCAAAGTACATCAACTATCATAACAGGACATGCAGATACTGAGGAAGACAGATCTCTCAAAATGTAATGCTTTTAAATCTAGATGTGATTGGACAGTGAATAACATCTGATTAAAAATGGTTGGAATTAAGAACAATATAGCTTACTCTGCAGATGGACACTTTCCCCACCTTCATATAATTCTCAATGCTTCTCCCAGGACACAACATATGGCCAAATATAATTCTGAACCCATATCAAATGCAATAAAATTCTGCATTAATTATGAGATTCTAATTGTTTTCCTTTTTTTTTTAAAGAGAAACATTATTGGACAGGTGAGATAATTGGATTGAGGGTGTAAATATGGAGAATGTATGAAGATCACAATATATGAAGATGACATTCAAAAATAAAGAATATGAGTTGTTTCAAAGGAACCAATTCTCCTAGATGGAGACATGCAGGGCTGAGGACAGGAACTCTGGAGTGGGAAGGGAGTTGGACTCCTTCCAATTTTTTAAATTTAATTTTATGAATTGAGTGTGTAGAATATATACTTAATCCCAGTTTACTGAAGCTGCCTTTTCTGAAAAAGCCAAATTATACATCTGATCCAAAAAAAGTTATACATCTGACTGCAATAAGAGATCAATTCGGTTTTATAAAAACATTAAAGTAATGTTGACTTCAAAAGGGAAAAGGGTAGGAAAAGAAATGTTACTTTTGTGTTGAGAACATAAGATTGCTAAAATGATTTAAATGTACTATTTTAAAAGTTAAAAAAAATCCTCCACCTTGGTATAGTTAACTATATGCTAACAGTTAGAAAATAACAATTGAGCCAGGCCTTCAGCTCATTAGCATATTGTTTCAAAATATTTGCCAGATTGAGGCCTGTGTTCTGCATAATTGGCAGCAATGTCTTTAGGCACTTTTAGTCATATGGACTTGGAATGATCAGACATTGAAAAAGTGGACAGTTCAAGCTTATGGCAGTCTTTCTGAAGATTTAGACTTCAAATTAAATAAACCAAGATAGAAACAAATGTCGGGAAAATGTAACAAAGTATACTTAAATATATTCTGTACAAGATTGGATTGTGTGTGACACGAAGACTGTATGTTTCAGATAATTCTTGGTATCTTATAATCGATATGATCTGTTTAAAAATTAAAATCTTAGCAATCCTTTTATGGATCACTATACAGTCACATTAACAAGCACTGGTTTTAGGGTGAAATCTGCAAGTCAGCCAAAACTGCTATGCAAATTTGACTGGCCAGAAAAAAATATCAATATCTTTGTTTCAAAAATATAATGCCATGGAATATTTTGTATTAACTTTTTTCTAGTTACTAATTCTTTGCTGGTTTGTTTCAAAGGCGGTTCACCACAACATCATCTACTTTAGTTTGTTATGAATGCAGCTTCATGAAGCTATTCATCAATGTTGCCAGCTTCTCCACATCTTCGATCGTCACCGCATTATACAAAGATGCCCGAATTCCTCCCACAGATCTGAAATATGAAGGAAAATGGGGAGGGGAGGGGAGAGGATGCATGGTGGTTTCACAAAGACATTTATTTCTTTGCAAATGCCAAAATAATTTATTTATACTGAAAACATGCTTATTCAACCACAATGACTTTTTACTATTCTGCAAGAATATAAGCATAAAAGGAAGACCCAAGTCAAACCTTTCAGCAATATGAAACTGGGAAGAAAAACCACATGCAAGAATGTCCCGAAGGTGCTTTTCCAAAAGGCAATTTTAGTATTGCCTTTTGGACTTTCTTGGGTTTTTCCCTTGAAAGCAGAAGCTTCTTGGATAAGAAGCAAAACGTTTTCAAGGAAAAAACTGAGAAAGTTCCTTTTTGGAAAAGCATCTTTGGACAATCATGACCTGGATGATTGAGAATCTCCATAGATACAACACAATATAAATCTTTGTGATTTATATTGTTTTATTCAGTTTCCTAGTATGATTTGATTGCTTATTTAGTATCCTATGACTATCACTAAGTGTTGTATCTCATTCTTCTTGATGAATGTATTCTTATGTACACTGAGAACTTATGCACCGAAGACAAATTCCTTGTGTGTTCAATCACACAAGGAATTTGTCTTCAGCCAATAAAACAATTCTTTGGCCAAAAAAAGAATTCTGTTCTACAAGAATAAAAGAATGGAGAATGTAGCAATAGCAATAGCACTTACAATTTATATACCACTTCACAGTGCTTTTACAGCTCTCTCTAAGCGGTTTAGTCAGCGTATTGCCTCCAACGATCTGGGTCCTCATTTTACCCGACCTCAGAAGGATGGAAGGCTGAGTCAACCTTGAGCCTGGTGAGACCCGAACTGCCAAACTGCTGTTAGCCAGTGATCAGCAGAAGTAGCCTGCAGTACTGCATTCTAGCTACTGTGCCACAGTGGCTCTATTACATGTACATGTAAGGGATATGTCTATAGATAATTATATATTTTCAACAAGGATCAGTTGAGCACCAGTTGAGTACTGGAAAAACTTGGGCTCTATTACCCTAAAACCTAAAGTAATTGTGAAAAATCTCCAGTTGTCGACATTATGCAATCATGAGGTCAGAAACAGAAGAGCCTCATTTTCCATGAGGCTTATTTACCTCAGAACCAAATGATTTTTCCTTTCAGACTATTATCAATAAAAGGGACTAAATTCTGCTTTTCCCCTTCTGAATATGTTTCACTGTCCTTAAGCAAAGGATCCTGAATCATCCAGTATGTACAGTATGTCTTCAGTATATGTATTTCATCTTGAAATTATCACATTCATATGATCCAGGACTGTCAAAGCTGCTCTGGGAACCAGAAATTATTGCTTGAGTGAAAAGTTTATATTTTTGAAAGATACATGAGCAAATATTCACTATAGCCCTTATTTATATACAACTAAAACTCTTGTGCCTGTTCATCTGTTTGTAACTTTCAACTGGACGAAACAGTGCATCATAGGTCAACTGTTTTTAATCGATGTAACTCAAATGGGCTAACTTACAGAATGCGTCCTAAATCCAGGACCATTATTTCTCTGGGATTGAAATTTGGCGAAGTTGCGACTGTTTCAGCACTACCACACTACTATGGTCAGCTGCAGTCATGTGACTGTCACTTCCAACACTCTAACAGCTTCCCATAAGTCAATGGGGAAGGTAGCAGGAAGTTTAAACACGGTTATGATTTTCAAGGTCCATGCCTGCTTCTCACTAGCAAATTCATCGGAGAAGCCAGCAGGAAATTACAAATCCAAGGCCAGCAGCAGGAAAACTGGATGGGGAGGGAGCAAGGGGATGTGCAAGAGGTGGGGCAAAGGTTATGGAGGGTGTGAGGGGTGCCCAAGTGATGTGGTGAAGTCGGAGACAGTGTACAAGGGTGTTGCATGAAGAGAGAGTGTGTGTGGATGTGTGAATGGCTGGCATGAGGTACTAAGGGAAAGTGAGTGGCTGGGAGGAGACTTATCCAAGCAACTTGCAACCTTCCCTGCTGGTTTCTCCACTAACTTTCTCCCTGCAAGCTTATCACAAGCAAATTCAGTGGGGAAGCCAGCAGGAATTCAGAAATCCCTCCTGTTCCCATTAGTCCCCCCCCCCCCGCACACACACCTGTGGTCATTCTGTTGATCTGAACAATGACACAACTGAAACAATCACCCATTAGATTTCAGGTTGTCTACTTTGCATTATATTTTTGTCTATTAATTCTGAAAACAGAAGGTATTTGTCATTCTTGAATTAGTAAGTGGTTGTATCCATATATGTATAAACCACAAGCTCAAGACTCATTTTATCCAGACATATCTTAGAAAGAACTGAGACAAAGATTTTTTTATTTTTGTTTAACAAATCTCTTGTCTTACCTGTGACCTTTCAGGGATATCATGTTGTTTTCTACAGCTTTTTCAAGGAATTCTTTTTCTAGAGCTTCATCACCCTTAATGCTGCCAATCCGGAAGGGAACATTCATTCTGCTTCTGCTCTTTTTTTCCACAGGGCATCTGTAAATGTCACAGACATAGAAGCTATTACCGCTTCACTTTTTATTGATTTGTTATAATATATATTAGTTGATGTATTGAATTATTAGTGAGCTAGTTGTGTTTCTAAATAGCATGGTATTTGATCAGTCACAGAAGCTGCTTTTCTCTGCAAAACACTTATTCGAGAGATAATGACATGGCATTTGAAAACTCTGTTCAACAAAAGGACTTTTTCCAGCAGTTTTCTCCAATTTGGTGTCCACTTGATATGCTGGAGGTCAACTTTCATTATTCTTAGCCAGCCTGATCAGATTAGTACTTCTCATGCAGAGGACATATATGATCATTATGCACACCAGCTTGCATTGCATTGAACACTTAACATGTTGCGAATCAGAGTCAAAGGCTAATTAATGTGAACAGTCCTTAATTTTTCTTTTAAAAAATCATTAAGCCTTTGAAGCTTTTCTTGAACTAAAGCATAATTCTCATTAGTTAATGTAAGAGCCCTGAGAGACCAGAAGAGAGAGACTAGGCTGAGTCCTACTGATTTCCCCCAGTGTCTAATTTGAAGAAGCGTATCACCTCTGGCTCCAAGAGTAGTGTATATAAAAGTCATGGCAATTGCCATAAATTATTGGATTCACGCATGCTCTTAAAGAGATAATTGTTTTATAAGCACCAACAGTAATTAGTAACTAAATTAGAGGAGTAACATTTTAAAAAGCGGCAACAATTATTCAAAAAACTGTCATCTATCTTGTCCTTCCAAACGTAAGCTTCAAGTAGGGGAAAGGACAAGGCCGAATGGCTTAAGCCAGAATACTTTCTTGAAACATGATTATGCTTTGTCTTCAGCTCAATGTGCTCAATTTAGAAGGAATTTTTAAAATATTTGTACCTAAAGTAACCAACAAACCAAGCATCGAACTGCTAACTGTAAGCCACGCTATGGTAAGATGGGCAAGCCAATTCATTATTATATAAATAAATATAAAGAAGTAAAATATCTCTACAGTTAGTGTGATGTGTTAAGCCCAAGACCCTGAAGTTTATCCCTAGACTATCCATATGAAACTGTTGTTAAAACTGTTCGTTTAACCACATTTCAGAATAAAGATGCTAAAAAAATGAGATAGGAAGCAGGCTTGAGACTAAACTAACTCCAAGATGGAGAGCAGCAAACAAATTTCACTTAAACATGGCCAATTTTGAAATGTGTTTGAATATTGCTATTCAGTATTAATACACTTGAACATGGGCGGTTTTCTTTAGTGAAAATTTAGTCTTTAATTTTACCTCTTGATCGGAAACTTGGGGAAATAATATTTTACCTGCCAGATACCATAGCGTGAAAAAATGAGGGGGGACCCACTGGACCATGACACTGGGGTGAAAGCTGAAGTTCCCTAGAGCAGGGGTCTCCAACCTTGCCAACTTGAAGCCTGGTGGACTTCAACTCCCAGAATTCCAGCTTTGCCAAGGTTGGAGACCCCTGCCCTAGAAAGATAATGAGACAGTGGGTTTCTTCCTCTTCAGAGATCCAACTGATAATAAGTAGAACCGGAAGTGGAAGCCGCCACTTACTGCTCCTGCTATTCCTCTAAATTGGCAGAGTAGGTCCTCTCTGACCTTTTGCCTGTACTTGAACACACTGCCTGGGTTCATACCATCATAAATTTTAACATGTTGTTTGCGAACCACTTCAAGAAATGTTTCAGGACGGTTTGTTAAAAGTTCAAGAAAGTTTATTAGGGTTGAGAAGAGATCCAGATTTGAAGGGGAAAGGTGATTCAAGGTACATACATCACACCTGTCAGCCTCTCCTTAAATAATAGTTTCCTGGGTTCTACAAGCTTTATGGAATAAACACCTCATTTACTCCAATCATTACTTTCCTTTTAAAATCTGGATTTCTGCATAAATGTTGTATTAGCATGTTCTAGGCATCCAGCCAACTGTGATTCTTCAATCATAGTTAAGTGCAACATGTTAACCCACCTCTACATTATAGCTATTCTACACTTGCACATTACTTGGAGAAAACAGGCAACTGGATGTTGAAGCAAGTTGTTAATCTGCAAGAAAGCTTGTTATTTTACTCTTGAACTTCTTTTGCCAAACAGTAGGTCAAACTATAAAAGTGACCAATCTTGCTATTAGGACTCATTTATTTACTTTAAAGGTTATCTTTTTCTGCCCCTTCCTACATCAGACAAAAGTTTTAAATATCTTTCCAAAATATTTCTGCTTTGCACAGTAATGTTTCATGTGACATTTTCTTCTGTTTGCTATAGATTCATGGTCTTTCTTTTGTGTTTATCGAAAAGGACGCACAAGGCCTCTGATGTGATCATTGACTTCTTTGCTTGCCTCTAACATATGGAAAAGTTTCAGTGGCAATTTTAAGAAAGTTAATTCCCTCTTTCTTGACATGAACAGATATATTCAGGCATCAAGCCATGCCTTACTATAAGCCCCTTTCTTTGCAGTAATCATACTTACACATAGAATCCATTAGATTTGTCGATAATATCATAAATCATTTGTGATTTAATTTGGCTGAGTTTATCCATAGCCATAACACCACCATTGTTTTTTATCCACTCCAAGACCAAGCCCATGATGTAGATACTGGAATCAAGAAGAGAGGCACACCAATTACTCATTCAATTACTCTGCGTCTCTAATATAAAATATTAGGCCTTCGGAAATCTAGCATAGAATTGACTCAAAACCATGGAGATCCAAAAAAAGAAATCTCTAACTGTATATCAAAGCCAACCCAGTTCCCACCACATTTGTCTAGATCAGCAAGTGCTTCAGCAGAGCCAGCAGGCTCAAACAACTTAAGCAAGCAAGACAAATGATAAGTCTCTAAAGTTTCTCACACTATAAAGACAGTGTTTCCCAGCCTTAACAACTTTAAGATGGGTGGACTTCATTTTCCAGAATTCCATGGCTGGCTGTGTAGCACTATCCCCACCTATCCATTGAACTAACTATCCATCCCTTTCTTTCATGCATATACAGTAACATGTTTTTGCAAAGCTACTTGCCAACAACAATTACTAGAACTCAGTAGCTTTCATGCATTTTTATCAGCTGCCATTTTCAAAGAAAGTTATTGCATGGAAATGAAAGCATAAAATGCCAGCAATTTGCTTAGCGCGATTTTAGCTACAAAATTGCTGAAGCAGGGACCTTTCTTGTGGACTCTGTTTTGCAAAATAATAAATTGTGTGCATGTTTGCAATACTTCCAAAAGGTTTTCTTTTGCTATAGTGTTTAATGAATACGTCAAAAGCTATTAGACTAGCATTCTCCAATCTTGGGCCCTTCAGAGGTTGGGATTGCCTTCCATTATTAGCACAGTCTCAGAATTTTCACACAATGTGACCTTTAAATTTGTCTTTAAAAAGCACAAGAAGCCTCCATCCTAAACGCTTTTAATTGATTTGGAGGTAAACATTTGTACATTTCTGAACAATGCAAGAAGCTGAAACCGAATAATATCTACCACAATCACTAGTATGACTACTGTACACTAGAATTTCAAACAATTTCAAGTACCTTTACTCACAAAATCTCCCAACAATCCTTTCAACCTACTCTGAAAGGTATTTATTATCCTCTTGCCAAGGTTAATGGTATTCAAAGCCTCTGAATACATTCAGGGCCACGGAAGGCTTTCAACCAAAATATTCCAGCTTCCTAGCTACTATGAGAAGTACTCTGTTCACTGAATTTGAGGACTATCGTATTATTATAAATCAACATTCTTGGGACCAAACTATTGTCCAGCATTTAACGGTATTAAAACCAACAGTGTCTTCAGTCTTTCAGTGGCCAGTATAGTCTTATAACTGCCCCAGTCTTTAGAAGCTCTATGCTCAAAAGTTAAAATTCTTCACAGAGCTGGTGCACACTTAGTCCCTGTAAAACTGGTCTCAGATAATGTGGCTTTTTCAAGTGAATGCTCCAAAGAAGCATTGTTTGTGAAACAATGTTTAAACTAACCATTTTTTTTCTTTAAAAACATTACAACAAGAAGAACAACTGTGACAAAAGAAAGCAAAGATAGTACCGACAGTAATAGGTGCCTTGGGTGCAATTCCAAAACATCTGGAGCACCACTTGAACGCCAACTGCATTGACAAAATCACCATCAGTCAATTACAAAAGGCAGCTTTATTTGGAGCAGCTTACACCCTGCAAGGATACCTTTTATACTATCAAACAACATCTGCCTATCCCAGGTCCTTGGGAAAGGCTTGATAGGTAGATAAAAATGCCAAATACAGTCTAAACATCTGGCTTATTATGTGATCAGCAATAACAGTTTATTATTGTTCATTAAACTTGCATGCTGCCCCAACTCTCAACAACTCTGAGTGGCTGAAACCATGTAAAACCTTACAAGAGAAATATTGCCATCCCCTAAGATTTTGCTGGCCTTTTGGCTTTTTATTGGCAGAATATAATCTACAAACATTGATGACAGCATTCAGTTCATGAGCTTTTTTTTTCCTGCCTCCCTGTGCACTCTTGCTAAGTCAGATTTGCTTCTCCCTGTTGGCCAATGCAGAATCCTTTCTCCACATTGAGCTGAATTTCAACTAAGCTTCCCTATTCCCTAAACAGATGGGAGGGGGAGCAGAGAAGTATAACTGAATGACCCACTTTAAAGCCACACTGCCAGTTTCAGTGCTGTCCCTAAAGCAGGTTTACTCATAGATTTAAATATCAGGCAAATCCTTGTAGCTAGGAAATGAGATTTCTTCTGGGGTAAAAAGGTTATTAATATCTACCCAGAAGATTAATGTCAGGAAGGCAAGTCCACTATTGACAGGAAGTTAAAATGATCCACACTGCAGGAATTTAATTCAACGCATCAGACTGCCAACTCTTGAACATTTAATTCAGGATCTTGGCAACCGACACTGTCACTAAAAAGGAAGAAAAGTAGTAGGCAGAACTGGAAAATTAGCCAATCTCTAGCCACATACACGGCACGGTGAGTTTGATTTTAAAAATAAATTTGGAATGCACATAGCCAGCCAATTTACTGGTTAATAATGATCATACTAGAACATGGTATGTTCTGCAAATATGCTAGTACAATTATACATTTATGTATCATGTGACCAAAATCTTTACCAAACATGTTGAACTTAGAAATTTGCAGTTGATCAGCCCCAGAAGAAAGAGAGGGCTGCCCTGTCCTACTGTATTATGTAGTACAAAGAACTGACTGTTCTAGAGTTAACATTTCTTGTAGCACTCAATTTTTCTGAAATGTTTTTCAAAGGGTTTAAGAGTTTCCCTCAAAAGTAAGCTTAGCACAATAGGTTTTGTGTGCTGGTACTAAATGGACTAGATAGGACAATACATCCAACATTCACCAAAAGGCGAAAAGGGAAACACTAAGCCAGGGTTTGCTTGCCATTTGGGGCCACAAGGAAAAATTATTTCCCTTCCCTCCATTTCTTGATAAATCTAGATGAGGAGTAGCCATCTGGCACCATAAAGTCTAAAGCTATAGTATATGTAGACTCAGAAAGAGTGTGGTCCAATTCTTTTGAGGGTACCAAATTACTTGATTCAGTTAAAGCGAATCTCTACTTAAATGCCATTGGATCCAGAGCTAATGGAATGGCAGCCACTATCATATTAGTTTGCTTGGTTGATTCATATCTCAACATTTCATTCTGGAGCTCAAGTTGGGATATATAGTACTACCTCCTGCTTTATGTCACCACAGCCAATCCTGTGAGGTAGAAAGTGACTGTCTCAAAGTTCACTCAATGAGCATTTATTTCAACCGAGTGTTTGCAGGTGACATATAGAAGAGTATAGTGTGGAAGGAAACACCCAGTCAAAGAGATGCCTGGGTTTGTTCTGAATACATCTTGGTCTCTTTCAATGTATTGTTGGGCAATAGTCAAAAGGGAACAACCATAAATAAACTTCATTTAGGATTCTGTTTGCAATCATTGAATTCCTATTCAGATATTAATTGTCCTCATATAATCACAACAACATGAGAAAGAGGAGACTTAACTAGTTCAAGATTGTCTTGGGACCTCTGAACGTTGAAGAACCTGCTCTATTTGTGAAGCCCTCCCAGCTTAGAACTTGACCTCACGTATGTTCTCCAACTTCTCTTGACCCTCCTTTCCCCTAATTATCAAAAAGTAAGTCAATTGTAAGAAACTTCTAAGTAATTAGAAGAACGAAATTAATATTAACTTTAGTAGAATTACCTGTAGCATGGAGGTGTGTTGTATAACGAAGAGTTTTCTACTTGCACTTTGTATTCCAACACAATGGGGCACTCTTTCAGAGCATAGCCAAGTAAATCCTCACGCACTATTACCACTGTGACTCCGGCACAACCAATATTTTTTTGGGCACCAGCAAAAATGACACCAAACTTATCATTGGGGGAAAAAAATAAAAAGAAAGATCCATTACATTTATGAGTGCATTTGCAAAACATTTATACAGTTCTAACTGCTTCATTAATGCATTGAACATATCCAAACTTGTAAATTGAACATGATCAGCCCTCAGTAAGAGGAGCAGAGGCCCTGGCCTTGGTGACCTTAAATTTGAGATCATTACATATTGCAAAATGCCTTTTGGAAAGTTACCTTTGAAACATCCACTGGTTTGGAGAGGAAGTTTGATGACATATCACAAACTATAACTGCTTTACCAACATCAGGTACAAAGTCAAACTCCACACCATGAACAGTCTCGTTAGCACAATAATAGATATAAGAGGAATCGGGATTAAGGTTCCAAGTGCTTGGGTCAGGGATTTCTGAAAAAAAATAAGATGATGGAAAACAATGGGTTGTGCTTTTTTTTAAATTTCAGCCTGTTGGTTGCATTGATACGCCAGGAATGACTGCCAAAGGTCAAATGCACTGCCAGCAAAGTTAATCTCCTACTTCAGCAAAGAACGTGTTTAAAAAAAAATACATAAGCCTCCACAACCTTGTGCAACTGCTTGGAGAAAGCAGAATCCGATAAACTGGGAGAGGAAAATCCACTTGATATGGAAAGAAAGTAACTTGACTAGCAATCAAAATAACTTTCAGTTTCAAAGTATTTGGGCATTTAAAGGAACATACTTTTTTTTAACTACAAAAGCTCCATGTGTGCAATTTATCTGATATTTCACTGTAGTTTTGAATGTTAATTCTTATTTTGAAAATCATTCAGAAGATATTTCAAACCTTACATGGTAGAGAATCTCTGCTACTCATTAAAGTAGCCAATTTTTTTAAGCCTCTGCATGATCCTGAAAAAGGATTGCAGGTACTGCAAGAGTTGCTGTAACTTGAATAAGTCAACTTTTTAAAGCAGTCACACTTTTTAAAGCTCAGTAGCCTTTAAAAAAAAAGGTGGGCTACTTTAATGAACAATAGGGAACTGCTCTGCTGAAAATTATTCTAAATTATTTTTGAAGCAAGTAAATTAATCCTTAATTACTTAGATTATTAATGCCCCTGGATATCAGCAGAATCTTTATAAATAATCATAAAATATGAGAATTACAATGCTATACTTTCTTTCTCACACACACATACCAAAATTGTTCATCTATTTACTTTGAAATCCATGAATTCCTCATGATTAGGAACCTGACATCTTAGTCAGGCAATGAGCAAAGGTTGCTGGTTTGCAACAGAAGCAAGAGACAAAAGCAAACATTCAATACCCAATATCTGCAGTACCTAGAGAAACCAACTTTGAAACACTGCAACGAATCCAGAGTGACGCAATCCATCTTTTAGAACAGGAATATGATGGTATGTGCCCATTAGCTCAGTGATAGGAAACTAAAGACCTTCCAGATATTTTAATTTCCTATCAGCCACAGTCAATACAGTTACAAGATAAAAGAACTGTAGCCCAAATTAGTTGACAGACACTAAATTGCCTACCCTTGTACTTATCAGTCTTTATATAACAGTGACGTTTATTTTGAAGATAATTTTGTACACAAGATTATTACATTGGTCATATTTCAGAATTTCAAAGACTCTTTTAAAGAAATGTATAAGTGTGAAGTCCATATTAATTATGGCTAAAGTGTATTCAAGTTAAAGAAATTTGCAGCATCCATATCCGATCCTCTAATGTTTAGGAAGGAGGATCTTGAGTCTCTGGCAGGAAAATTCCAATAACTATGTAAAGCCAAGAGGATTCAGAAAAGAAGCCAAGAATATCTGGATTCTTAATATGTTTCTTTTGTACTCGCCTGCATAATTATTCCCCTCCTCTTGCACATTAGTTTTTGGATTTTAACCAGTTACCATGCTTGCCTGACAGATCCTTATTTTCCAAAAGCAGATCTAATTTTATTACCAAGTAACCAACAGTCAAAAACAAGCAAAGCAGAGGCTCTTCAAACAATGAATGCAGAAACTGCTATTGTCTCTTCAAAGAGATCCAGGGTACCTTCCTTTGATATCTGAGAACACTGCAAAAGAAGATACTGAAAGCCACTTAATGGACAGGAGGTTTGAGTCATAACAAGGAGGCCAGGGGGAGAAATCAGTGCTCTTGGCATTTAAAGGAGCCAGCAAAGCAGTCCCCCCCTTCCATCTACAATGGAATAGTATCTGCAGGGAGATCTTTCTTTTCTGTTTTTCCAACCATTCATCTAGCTCTCCAAACAACTAGTCAAGGTTGCTTGAGCCACAGAGATCTCCACTGCATACATTGCCTGCTATTATAAAATGGAGAGATCTTAATCTTCTTTTGTAAGAAGATTAAAGACCCACACACATGGATACTATCGCTCCCACTATCCTTTCCCTACAGAAAGGTAGGGCCTATTAGGTCAGTCCACCCAAGACTGATGATACAGAATTGTTTCAAGAGACATGGGTTGGGGAGGGGTCCCCAAGGATCTGGTGGGATTATATGTTTGAGCCCTTACTTTCTGTCTGGAAATAGGAAGGTGACAAGACACATTGACTGGATTGCTCCTGTGTAGCCTCTTGATGCACAGTATTTCAAAGTGAGGGAATGTCCATTGGTTTTCTTAGGAACTCTGCAAAATGAAATATCAAGAAATACTAACAGGACCCAAGAACACCACTGGAGAAAACTAAAAAGTGAACCTAACCAACCCTATGTAAGAGCCCATATCAGACATTATATAACAACAGAACACAGTTATTTCTCCATTCTTATTATGTCTACTGCCTTTTATGGAGTGACACGATCATTTGGGGAGAGGAACAGACCACAGAACTATGTACTGGGCTGCTGTGAAGAATATGCTAGGCATTTAATAGTTTTACAAAGTTGGGCTCCAAATGAGCTGATCTAGATGTGATGGAGGCAACATCACACTTGGTTAGTGGAAGTAGCCTGATCCTGTAACTTCTGATGGAGTTGACAGCATCTTTGAGACTGTTAACCTGGCCACTTGTTGTTTTTTATTCCTGTTTTCCCTGAGTGCTGATGTCCTCCCAGGAGATTGCATGTGGTTAGTTCCATGCAGTGTTATCAACCTCTCTGAATATGTGTGTACGTTCACTAGTGTGCCACCTACTTAAGATGCCATTGCTAAACTCAATTGCCCCAGACAATGTTTTTTTTGTCCAGCCTCCTCTTTCTGTGGAAATTTATTTAAAAGGTTGCAGTTGCAAAGGACCCTGGAAGAAACTGATTATCTGGACCCTTTGTAAATGGCTTTTATGCCTAGGCACAATACTTCACCAACATTGATGGCATTTCTCAGGAATATGCAGCAGTGCTAGAAAAGACTTCCTTGAGCTCTCAGTGACTTTTAATGCCATCAATCATAGCGTCCTTTTGGACCAGCTAAAGGAAACTGTAGTAGGGAGGAATACGTGCAGAGAGAGACAGATACAGAAAAGTTGCATATGTATACGGTTCTATACTGTGAAGTCTTATTAAACAATAGAAAGAAAATAACCTAATATACTTTTTCCTGCAAGTAAGTTAACTTACTTGTGTAACTTGAAAGCTTGGGATGCACAAGGTTCACCTTTGCATATTTCTCTGCCTCTTTTGCTGCCTTGGCTGACCAAGCTCCTGTAACCACGTAATCAGCACATCTGGCTTCTTTAAGCCCAATGAGATTAAGTGGAATGCCACTGAATTGGCCAGATCCACCACCTTGGAGAAATATCACTTTGTAATTTTCTGGTATATTGCTGTGCAAAACAAAAGAAAGGGAGGAGTGATAATTCATTCATTATGCCTGGTAAAAACTGAAGACGGCATTCAAGTAGAGAAAACTTTTACAATACATTACATTACATGAATAATACATTATATTACATTACATTACAATACATTAATGTTTATTTAAAAAGTAATCACCCCAAATGTTGGCTCAATGCATAATCTTCTTCTACCAGAGTGATAAATATTATTTGTAAAATACAATGCATATATTTGCTTGTATTTTAACACTTGAAGTATCTTGATAATCTATTAGTTTTATACTGTTTTATTTTTTGTTGGCAGAATGCATAGCTATTCTGCTTCTCAAAATGCCAGATTGAATTTTAAAAATGGCTCAATATTGGATTAATAAGAATTAATTAGCTCTCTAAAAGAGATCTCCCAGAAATCAGAACTAATTTTATCAATCACTCCACTCTAGATACATCACATGCCATCCAGTTTGGAATGTGCACAGTGACAGTGTTGAAATCATGCCAGCCTCCAAGTCGATGCCACATGCAGATAAGTTTGGTAGAATCTGGTCTCCACAAAAGACAACAACTAGCAAAAGCAGCACTTGTTGGACTGAAAGAATGTAGAGGGATGCTCCTAAAACTTCAAGGCAATTTTCCAAGCTCTGTTGAAATTAAAGTATCAGCATTCCATCTCTGGAATAGATTCTGAGTGGCATGTTCAACTATTGGCAGCAATTGTGTTGAGAGTGAATCAAAATCCAGTACAGTATATGCCACAGATTGAAGCCCTATTAAAAATGTATATATTCTGCCATCATTAGCACCCAGGATGCCCTTATTAGCACCCATATGGCAAAAGAAGACATAATAGAAAGTGAAGATACTCCCAATCAGGTTATAAAGCAGTCAAAAAAAACCAGCATGAAACTCTTGATTTTTCCCCCAATAAATTTGCCTATGCATACTATAAACTTTATCAAATAGCTGTATCAACTTTTGCAGAGCAATGTTGTGCTTCAGCCCTTCATCAGTATTTAATAATACTCTTCAATGAAAAGAGTCAAGTCATACTGAATGGCAGAAGAATATCACATAGCAAAGAGGATCTGCCTTTCTATGAAAGTACCCATTACAACAATTCTCAGGACAATTGGCAGGTACATCCTCTACATAACCCTAGCAGAAAAAGGATTTTAAAATCCATTCACCGATACTCTACTTTAAATTATCCTCTTCCCAATAGTCAATATAGTGGTTTAAAAGATTGCATTGGATCTAATTTAGTTAAATTTAAATCCTGTTTAGATCAGTGTAAAAAAATGTCGACCCAAATTTAACAATGGCTAAATACAAAGAATTTAGTTGAGATCCAACCATTAATGTTAAGTACTATTATAGACATTAGATGTAACACATCAGTGTCAGTATTCTACCAGTTCAGCCCAGTTGTGGCGTACCGGTAGTGCCAAAGATCAGCTGGCAGAGAACTGGTTCACTCCAAGTCTCTCTGAGGCTTTACAGTTGGGCCGCCTGCCTGCCCCTGCTCTTAGGTCCTTTTTAACCTCTCAGCTGTTTGGCACGGCAGAGCGGATTGCTGTGCTAAACAGCTGAGAAGTGCAGCAGCTTAGTTTTTACTGTTTTAACGCGTGCACAAAGTGTGTGTTTAACGAACACACACGCGATCGCACAAGTCGCACGATCCCACCCCTGCAGCCAGGCCCACCAAGCTACGCCCACAGAACCAGTGGTTGGAACTTTTGAATCCCACCACTGTAATACATGGCTGTTACAAGCTATCATAAAACAAAAATGATAAAAGAACCTGCCTGAAAAAAAAAATGTATAACAATCCATGCCAAAAACAAATTTACAAAGTGTCCCATTTTATTTCTGTAGCAATAAGCCATACACATATAATGTTTCATTGAAACATCGTAAATATATTATACATCCAAAGGGAAAACATATATTGCAGCTACAGTATTTTCAGAAGTCAGGCTTTTAATGGCGTGAATAAACAGGATAACTCACAGGAGTTCACGTAAGCAGTTTTCAGCGGCTTTGATGATTTTTGAAAAATCAGATGTTCTGTGACTCATTTCTACAGAAAGGAAATCAAAGATATCATGTTATAAAAACACACATACCATAGCTTTTCAAATGATTGCATTTTAACTTGGCTTTCTTCAGTCAGCTTAAAAGCACCTAAGAAACTGTAAACAGAGCAGACAAATTAATTTGCTAAACTCCACAAGGATGTCATGGATAAATGGAGCTCGGGCCCAAATGAGGAATTATCTATCACATGCACCAGTGAGCACATTCTACTTACGTATCATGTTTCATATGCTCAATAGAAGCAAAAGAACTAAGGCTGCAAAAATGGGGCGCATAGATCAGCTCCCATCACGGAAAGGACTTTCAGACACAAGAATGCACAAACATTCCCATGCCCATCGAAGTGATAAAGAATAAGAATAATAAAGTGAAATAGAATAAATTTTCTATTCAGAAGAAAGAGCTGAAGCAGTTGAAACCTCAGTTCATTTCATTAGTGAACTTAAATGGGGAACAGTAACAAGGGTTGGCATTACAAGGGTTGGCAGTGCAGGAAAGCTGCAACAGGATCAAAACAACTTAAATACTGCTCGGCCTCTCTAATGATCTTTTTTTTCCCCCCTTTTTGTCCTAGAGTTTTCCCACAAGCAAAGGTTCCCTTTTTTTGGATCAACTGAGTGTTTGATCCTTTACTTGCAACATAATAACAGAGTTGGAAGGGACCTTGGAAGTCTTCTAGTCCAGTGATCCCCAACCTTTTTTATGCCACGGCCCAGTACCGGCATCAGCTGGGCGCCGCGCCGATACGGCATCAGCTGGCGCCGCCATCTTTTTGATGAAAAGTGCTTCCGGTGACCTCACCGAAGCACTTTTTCATCAAAAATGGCGGCAGTAGCCTCCAGTGAGCTTTTCCAGGTAGAAATGGCTTTCTACCGGAAAAGCTCACGAGCACGAGCGCCGCCATCTTTTTGATGAAAAGTGCTTCCGGTGAGCTTTCTATCCGGAAAAGCTCACCAGAAGCACTTTTTCATCAAAAAGATGGCGGCGCCCAGCAAACAGCGACCCGGTAGGAGTTGTTCCACGGACCGGTACCGGTCCCGGACCGTGGTTGGGGACCCCTGTTCTAGTCCACCACCATCCCGCTCAAGCAGGAGATCCTATACCATTCCAGACAAGTAGTTATCCGGTCTTTTTAAAAGCCTCTGGTGATGGAGCACCCACAACTTCCGAAGGCAAACTGCTCCACTGGTTAATTGTTCTCACTGTTAAGAAATTTCTCCCTAATTCTAGGTGGCTTCTCTCCTTGCTTAGTTTCCATTCTTTGTTTCTTGTCCTGCCTTCTGGTACTTTGGAAAATAGGGTGATCCCCTGTTCGTTGTGGCAGTTGTTTCCCTACATTTTCATTTTCGGTAATACCCAAAATAAAGATGAGTTCCTTACCAAGGACACTAATACCAAGGCCTTTATAATCCACCAATTCTTTCTGGGCTTCCAACAGGACCTGCAAAAAATATTTGACATAATTATACTCATGTCATAGGCAAATCATATGTTCTACAGAGAGAAAGTTACTTAGATTCGTTATTGTTTGCATCTTAACATGTATGCTTTAAGATTTATCCAAGAGTAAATAGTATAATTCTACTAAGATCCTAGTCAGGTATTTATTGCCCGATCTGAGTGGTAACAGTTCTGGATGTTTCTATCAGCTGAGATGCCAAAGTTTGATCATGAGCTTCCATGTTGGGAAGTATGTGCTTTATAATACCGAGTAATTTCACCATCTTTATTTCCAAGATTATATCTGGAAATAAATATTATTTTGTATGGTATTCAGCTTTGTTCGGGTATTTTCCCATGTCATACCCGAACAAAGCTGAACACTATAATATAAATACCCACGAAAACTTAAGGAAACAAACATTATTTTGGTTATACATTTTCTTAAGAAGTACAAAAAAAAAAAAACAACGCAGCTGCAGCCCACCAATTATTTTTGAAGTATCCCTACTGCCAGAAAAAAAGATTAAGAAAGAAAGCAGATGGACTTCTCCCCCAATCTCCTAGTACTAAGGAAACTGATAAAAGCACATCTTTTTTCCCACGCTTCCCCCCTAACAATTTTTATATTTGGATTTTATTTATATTGATGCTGTTTTCTTTATAATTTACATTTCATTTACTATTGTACGCTACCTTTGTCCAACAGAAAGAAAGGTAGGGTATAAATACCATAATAAATAAATAACAGAACAACAAACAAAACAAGAGCCAGAACTGGCCAGAGAGTTTGTATAAACCAGTGTTTTATAACTAATGAGGACTTCTGTAACAATTATTCTGCAATTTAACAAGTCCACAATTGCAATTGCCGTGCTGCAAGAGTTCAAACATGTGAACAAAAATTCCATGAGTGTCTGGCAGCCCAAACAGATCCATGTTCTAAAGCTAAGCAGACCACAGTAAGTTCAGCAGACCATAGTAAAATCCTCATTTACACCACTTTTACCTTGGATGAGTTATTCATAAAACAACTTTTATCATTCATCCTTCTCTTTTAGAACATAAAAAAATCATTGTCTGTTTTGTTACATTAAACTGTAAAGGGTTTGCTAGATCTTCAACGTTTGCACACTCTTTTGAGTTACTATGATTTGCTGGCTTCAATAATGGGATCATCAGCTATAGATTTGGACTCCCTGAAGATATTATCCATAGGGTTAACCTTGAAATTAACCATTTAGGCTGCCATTTTCAGAAAATTATCTATTTATCCATCCATCCATCCATTTATTCCATCCAAACCTAACTGAGAAATAAGGATGTCTTTATACAGCCAATTACACCAGTGCTTTCAGATGTCTTGCTAAACATCAAATATTATAAAAAAAATTCAGCTAGTCCTACTCAATTCTGAAATAAGACACAGTACAGTAATCCTTACTAGCTATCCTAAAGGTGCTTTTCAAAACTCAACTGGACTTTTTTTTCAAGGTGTTTTTTTTTTTTTTGAAAATATTTTGCTAAGCTTCTTCGGTTCTGACTGAATGGTGGGGAAATGGAAGGATTTAGCACTCTGGGTCTTGTTAGCACTCTGGTCCGTTGTTGAGAGTAGTTGAGGGGTTTTATCTGTACTCTCAAGGTCACCTGAATCAGAGTTACAAATGGGTGTGGAACAGTAGTGGGATAAAAAAAATTTTTTGCTATGGGTTCTGTGGGCGTGGCTTGGTGGCGTGGCAGGGGAAGGATACTGTAAAATCCCCATTCCCTCCCCACCTCACTAACCTGCTTTCCAGCTCCATTCTCCTGTGCAGCCAATCAGCTGACGCAGAGAATACATGGGGGCAGGGCCAATCAGAGGTGGTATTTGCCGGTTCTCCAAACTACTCAAAATTTCTGCTACCAGTTCTCCAGAACTGGTCAGAACCTGCTGAATACCACCTCTAGTGTGGGACCTTCTTGGGAGTGTTAAAAGGATTATGTTGTAGATAAGAGATAGGTGGTATTGTATCCAGTAGTGTATTAACCATTAAGCAGACTAAGCACGTGCTTAGGGCACCAGGCCCAAAGGGGCACCACAAAAACTTTTTATGTAGCCTAAGCTTGGCTTCATTTGTACAGTATGTACAAAGGAAGGGGCACCAAGATTTGTGAATGTGTAGGGCATCAGTGAGCCTTAATCTGCCACTGATTGTATCCCTCTCCCTCTGTTAAGAGAGGGCTGTTCAATTTTAACATCAATGGGCTCTTGAGCCTCTCTTTCAAACCAGTGGTCTTTTCTGTCCAGAATGTGGAATTTGATGTCTTTAAAAGGGGATTCAGGTTACCCTGAGGTACAGATAAACACCCAAGTGGCTTTAACAACTCGAAGAGTGCTTTGCAGTTGACTGCAAAGAATATAAATCCTTCTATTCCCCACCATTCAGTCAGAACTGAAGAAGTTTCTTGGATGAGAAATGAAACTCTGTCAAGGAAAAAAAAAAACCAAGAAAGTCCAGTTGCCTTTTGAAAAAGTCTTTGGGACAACCGTGACCTGGATGATTGAGAATCACCACAGACACTCCTTACAAGCTAGTTCACAGAGAAAATTGTTTCTTTTAAAGGGAGGGGTTGTATGTCCCAGATAAAATGTTAACTAACCCAAATAGATACCAGTGTCACTTTTTTCTAGGCCTCAGTTATTTTTTAAACTGTTTAGACACGCAAGTCTGCTGGAAAGCTGAAAAACCAGATATAAAGAGCCACACCCTCCAAATGTAATTGGATCAAGACAGCTGCTGATGCAACTTTTTGGATTAAATTGAGTTACACGGTTAGAAATTATTGTTAGCATGAATCTGCCTGAAGTTGTACCCTGCTGTATCTATAATTATGTGTGCCCTACACATTCACAAAGGATTTATTCAGTAAGAGAAGACAATGGACTTTGCAATACTCTCCTCTTTTGAATGCACAAACAAAATGATTAACAATTAGACACTCTAGTTTTCCCAAATGGAAAACAGGAGAGCCTACTTTTTTTGTACGTATCAGAATTTATGCTCTGGGGCACAACAATAACTTGAATATGCACTATTCTTAAAGCCATGAGGTGCACCAATTAGCAATAAGCTTTTGCTGCTATGCCAGAAATACAACTTGCTATCCCCATCATGACTGAAATAAAATGAAATGAAAATGACTAACAAGTTGGAGATCTGACTGGGTCCCACCAATGCTAGGAATTAAAAAGGGGGGAAATACAAAGACAAAATATCCTGCAATCGTGCAATGTGGGCAATATGTTTGTAAATATATCTTTGAAAGAAAAAAATATTATTTTTTTTCCATTTAGTAATGTCTGACTTGTAAATGTTAATGTTCTGGTTTTGTTTGTCTTTTGGACTGCATCAGATTTGGAAAGGTAAAACACCAAAATGCCAAGTTTCTATTACTTTAAACTAAAATTAAAAGATAAAGTCAATACTGTGCTAAGCATACCAGGAAATTTAGTTAATCGAGTAAAATCAGCATGCTTGAAGAGTGTAACTGAAATCCCTAACACGGAGTTTCCAGGACAACCACGTCAACAGGAGCACCGTTTCCTGACCTTTTTTGGCATCCGAAGTATTCGTGAAAAACGAAAATAAATTGGCCCGATGCAAAGGATAGAAGTATCTCCCCGTTCGTCTCTTTCCAACAACAGTCCCGCAATCAAAGCTTCCAAGCATCCTTCCAAAAGCTGCTCTCTTGAAGATGGGCACCTAAGAGAGCAACGTTCGGCATTCGGGTTGTAAAGTAATCCCTATTTAAACCAAAGGTTTACTCGGTAGCAACGCTTTTACTCTCCAGGCACAGCGGCACCCCAGCTTCGGGGCGATCCTCCTCAATTAAAAAGCGGAAAGCAACTCTCCCGCTCCGTTTATAGGACATCATCCCAGATGCCTTCGACAGTTCGGAGTACCTACCGATCGTGGGAGCTTCGCTGGTCCGGCGCCGAAATTGGCTACGTGTTTCTTAGCGTCCATGGTTGCCAGCGGCGGAGCTCCTCTGCTTGCCTCGACGATCTCCTCTCTTCTTCTTCTTAGCTCTCTCGAACTCAGAACGGCAGAGCTTTTCAAGAGGCTCTGCTTTTCTATTGGTTTTTTTCGCAGGGGGTATGGCAATTCCCCACGATCCGATTGGTCGGGGTTTCGCAGCCCGGGCCAGTTATTGACCAGTGGGCCACGAGCAGGCGGCGTGATTGTCCCGTCCTTCTTCAGTGCAAAGCTGGCGAGAGATTGCAACATCCGATCCGCCGAGGCGACCGAGGTTGCCGAGTCAGCGGCAGCCTTTGGACGAGCTTCCTCAGGCGCTCCTCTCCGCCCGCCCCTAGCTTGTGTGCTGAAAGTTGAGTTGTTGGATCTTGCTGTGAAGAATCACAACCTCCATTCGGGAGGGCTGGCTTCCCCTGGAGAGGTCTTATTCGCACGATCCTGCGGGATGGCATCGTTCCCGTTTTCTGCCAGCCATCTTTAACTTCAGTTGAGCAAATTGGGGTGGGGATGCCTGACACCAATTTGATGGGGCACAATCAGTGCCTTTTGTTGAACGTTATTGTACCCCAAATGACTTCCAGCATACTGCCCAATTTGTTATAAATGTTTGTTGATATCGGTCCTTATCCTAAATAGAAAGAAACCTTGATCTGAAACATTGGAGTAAAACAATAGGGAAGATAGTAACACCAATGATGCAATTCAGTGTTGGGCATCTACATTTATCCTGTTTCACAAAATTAACTCATTGCAAGTTTTCTTTCAAGAAAGAATGTTACAATTTCAGCCTAATGCCGGGAACTTTAAAAAAATGCTTTTATTCGGGTTAAGGTCCAATTACACAAGGATATTATAAGTGATGCAATTCTCAACCCGCTAAAAATGATGAGGTATAAGAATCAGGAAAGCCACTGATTTTTGAGCTATGTGTATTGCATTCGCAGCATATTTCATGATTGCAAAATGGGCAAACTGATGTCATAATGAAAGAACAAATGTTCTCATTTGTGATAAAGGAATCTGGCAAAACCTTTGTGAATTGTTGCAGGTGACCTTCCGTAAAGTACATTGCAGAAAAGTTGCATACTGAAAAACAGTCCAAGAACCAATCTAAGCAAATCAGAATAGAACAGAAGCTGAAAGATGAAAAATCTAAATGAGTGTTCCTTATCTTTTGATTAGTAGTTATGCAACAAGAGGTCAGTATATTGATTTAAACTCTTTGACCCTCAAACATAAAGCACCCAAGAGTAAAACGTTAACCATCATGTGTAGCAATGGATTTTTCCTCCAGTGCAATAATGAAAAGTCACATTATGCTTGCTTTTCTGTTATAAATTACATATGCTGAAAGCAAATTAAATACTGATTTTATAAGAAAGATTTAAAATAGGTGGCATGCTTTTTTATGGTATAAGGGAACCAAAACACAGGGCTATTTTAGAAGACATCATATACTGTGGTTAAATTGGGAGAAGATTAAAAGACAATGTTATTTGAAAATTCCAGTCTGGTTATCGACTATTGAAGCATTTTCCTATCCTATAATATACAAGAAGGAACAAACAGTTAGATATGGGGAAATTTTGAATGAAAAGGGTGAACTTAAATCTATGCAAAAACTAGAGGAACAAGGTATAAAGATGAATTGGTTTTCATATGCGCAAATACATTCAAGGTATGATAAAGATTTCAAAACAGAAGGATTTTATTATAAATTGACTGACTTAGATAAGATCTTGACGGGTACTGATGAAAAGGTGATTAAAAGATTGTATGGATATCTATTAGAAATTAAACTAGAAGAAGAACGAGTTAAAGAAACTATGATTGCTTGGGGGAAGAATTTTGGATATGGGATTAATTTAGAGAAATGGCAAAAACTGTGGTCCCAAAATTATAAAATGACAATGTCAACAGCATTTGTATAAGATGTGTATAAATTTGTATAAGATGTTTTACAGGTGGCATTTTCCCCCCCGACAAGAATAGCAAGAATGTTCAAGAATAAATCTGAAAAATGTTGGAAATGTCATCAGATACCTGGCTCATATTACCATATGTGGTGGACTTGTGCGGATGCTAGAAAATACTGGACTAAAATCCACATGTGGTTGGAAAAAATGACAAAAAAAACATATAGATTTGAAACCAGAGATATTTTTATTGGAAATTTTACCTGATACATACAGTAAAGATTTAAAATATTTGATTGTAAATGTATTAACAGCGGCTAGGATTGTATTTGCTAAAAAATGGAAAAATGAGAAAATACCATCGCAGGAGGAAACCATTAAGAAAATATTGGAATGTGCTGAAATGAGTAGATTGACATTTGAAATTAGAGAACAAGAGGATAAACAATTTTACAAAATTTGGGACCTTTTCTATCAATGGTTAGATAATAAAACATAATATTAAAATATGTAGAATTTTATAAAATAATGAATATATAAAGATGTATTTCTTTTTTTATTATTATTATATCTATAAAATGTTTCTAGGATAGATTTGGGAGGATTATATGAATTGTTATAAAATAAACAAAGTAAATTATAGTTATCTCGCAAAGTATGAATGAACAAAATTATAGTCAAATGATTGATTAATAATGATACTAGGGTATTCAATTTTTGAATGATAATATGAGTTATTATGCAATGTAACTGTAATTGAGACTATGAAATGGATGCACAAAAAATTTGTAAACCAACCGACACACTGCTTGTACACTTATGGAAGAAAGTTGGATGTTTTTATGTTTTGTTTGTTTTTGTTTGTCTTTAAAAACCAATAAAATTTACAAAAAAAAAAAAGATTTAAAATTAAAGCCTAAACTATTACAATACAAAACACTTCATAGTAACTTGATTCATTTTGATGTTTTAAAATTGATAAAAAGTAGCTTTATTAATGATCCTTGTGGAAAACAAGGCATGGTTTTGTGTTGGGTTTTTTTAGTGAACACGTTTAATAGTCTGTTTGTGAAACTGTAGAAAGCCTCCCTACTTCCCAGATTAAAACATTATTTATTCTTAATATCGTGGGAGGAAGTAGGAAATCAAGAGTGATAGGCCGGGATGGGCGGCTAGGGCCGTAGCCGGATTGCCGGGATGGGTGGCTAGAGGCGTAGCCGGATTGCCAGGATGGGCGGCTAGGGGTGTGGCCGGACTGCAGCAAGCAGCTGGGGCAAGGTATACACACAAAGGAGGTAGAGCAAAATATAAGGGGTTGGTGAACTAACCACAGTAGCACAAACTTTGAATCTTTTTGGATGGTCACGTCGTGCCAGGTCCGCTTTTCCAGATAAACAGTCTAACATCAACTTGTGTTGCTGGCTTTTCTTATGCAGGACACCAGAACATGATGTAGGACATGACCTATAGGACATAATAGTGTTGGAAGAAAAAATCAGGTCCTGTTTCAAGCCAGGAATAAAATGGAGGCTGCTTAAGAAAGAAGGTCCATTTATTGATGAGCAGAACCAACACACACCCAGCATGTAGTTCAGGGACAGCTGACAAATTAGCTTGATGAGTGCAAGCTTTTTTTTATAGTTTCTGAAATGGTGCTGAGGGTTGTGCGATGTCAGAAATGCCCTTGGGGATTGTGCAATGTAGTGAGCTGTGTCTTTTGCTAAATGGTAGCAGGTTAATCGTATTATGTCCTAAAGGGTCATGTCCTGTTGCTAGAATTTGTGGAGGGTAGAGGAGAATGTAAATTTTAATCCCATCCCTGGAGGTGGTTTTTTTTTTTTTTTTGTTTATGAAAAGATTGGCCTGGATTTCTTAATGGACACAAAATATCTGCTGAGGCCTGTTAAGAAAGTGTGAGTGTCACAACTCCAATAAAGAACGGACTGAAGCCAAGACAGCCAGGATGTGATACGACCACATTCTTTTACTTGCCCTGTGTTACCACGTGGACGTTATGATGAATATTCTTCAAATAACTGACATTGGCTTCCTGACAAGGGGTGGTGCAATAATAATGATTCGTGGCTGGATGTCAAGGGGGTGGTGTTGTAATAATGATATGAAGCAAATGGGGGTACATGGACTCATCGAGCAGGGGAAAGGCGCAGTTACCATGTTTCTTTAAGGATGCCGGATGTTAAGCAGCGAAGGCGGCCAGAAGGTGGTTATAGTAATTATGTTGTTATCCAAAGTATAACATGTATAAATACAGCTCTGGGTTGCAACAAAACCCAGAGCTGACTTTAAACATAATTTGATCGCTGTTACCTGTTGTTGTGGTGTGAGAGATGAATAAAAACTTCACTGAAGCTACACGAGTGAGTTGATATCTTATCGTTCACCCCCTCAACCTCAGATGAACAGCTGACAGAAAAAGTAAGCTCTCCCCCTTCACACAGTGTGATTCCTCCGGAGGCTTCCGTTCCTTTGGAATCCTAGGAGCAACCAACTATGGCTGATAAAGATAAAGATAAAGATGGGGAGGAGGAAATTGCAGTTAGAGACTGGGAAGGTGGAGGAGGAAAGCCAGCTGGGAGCCAATGGCGCTAGTGTTGTTGCAGGTAATATCCCACCTGATGAAGGAACGGGAGGTTCGGACAGAGGAACCGATGACAGTTTGCAAAAGGTGGTACAACCAAAGACGGGGCCAAGAAGGAGGAGTGGGTTTGACTTAATGGAGGACATGGGGTTTCTTCGGAGTAAACCTCCTACCCATGTCCCTGCACACTCTGACACCTTTGAGAAGTGGAGAGAAAGGAGAATAGGCGAGAGAGATAAATGGAGTATATCCCCATCCAGCCTTGGAGCTAGTACTCTTGAACTTCTCCATGTAAAATATGGGGAATTGAGTATCAGCAGCCATGACACCAAACATGTTTGATTCAGGAGAACACTTCTTTCTTTAGTTCTCTGCCCCGGGATGAAAGAGACTCGCTTGCAGAGGTGGTGGGGGTTCAGAGCCCAGAAAGAAGAGGAGCCATACACATGACGTCTAGTGGCGAATATTCAGAGTCCTTACCTCGACATGAACCACAAGAACAGAATTGGGGATTCCCCAGAAGGACTGGCCATTGGGAACAGCGCGTGGTATGGGGTCCACTCCCACTGCAAACTTCTTTTGATGGAAATCCCGATCGTATAGCTTTATTTCTCAGCCAAGTAGTAAATCATTTGGAATTATATGCAACATATTACCCCTCCCAATGGTTAATGATAGTAGCAATTACTGGGTGTTAACCGGAGATGCAGCAGACTGGGTGGCAGAGTTGCATAGTGCCCATGCAAGATTGATGTAGGGTTATTCTTGGATTCGCTTCATAATCAATTCGAGGATAAGTCTAGAGTACACCAGACTGAGGAAGCAATAATGACATTAAAACAGAATGGAAGACCAGTCATTGAATACGTCAGGGAGTTCAGACGATTGGCTGGGAAACTGAGAACTTGGCCAGAACATCTATTGATTAGGGAATTCAGGGCCGGTTTAGATAGAGGATTATGACAGGCTTGTCTCTACAGGGGTGTGCCCCAACGAATAACAGACTGGTATAAAACTGTTGTTGAACTAGACGTAGGGTTGAAGGAATTTAGAGAGAAATCTGAAGGTCCACGAAGGACTTGTCCAGTTGGGACTAATGTGGGAATAGGAAGGGGTGTGCAAGGAATTGTGGCCAACAATGCCAGGGGTCATTTAAATCTAAGGTGTTTTCGTTGTAATATATTGGGACATAGGGCGTTTGAATGCCCTACGATAGATACAGGACGTATGAAGCAAACAGCGAGGGGTCCTTCCGGAAATGTTTCGCAAATTGGATATAGTGGCAGGGGAATTAGTAATCATGAAAAATCACAGGGTGTCACACAACAAGAACCATCCATAGCTCCGGCCACATGAGAGATGAAGCAATACAGTGAACAGTGGCAGCCGAGAGTTGTGTCGGGACTGTATGACAGTGGTGATGACAGCCAAGAAGACACCATGGTAAGCTCTCCTGTTAGACCATTTATAATACCCATAGTATTAGATAATGTGGGGCTTAGAGGCCGATATGGAGCATTGATAGATATCAGATGTACCAGATGTCTGATTAGTCAACGTGTGGTGGATGAACTGCATGTGCCATTAGAACCCCTTCCTACCCCATGAAGTTCGAGCAGGGTGATGGGTCATTGTTAGGGGGAGTACCGGCTCTGATGATGACCGTTCCTATTCGATTAGAAATTGGAACCCATTGGGAACGATTAAGATTCATTGTAGTATCAGAAATGCGAGAGACAGTTATTTTAGGTTTAGTATGGTTGGATCATTGGAAACCCACCATTTGGTGGGAAGGTGGTTTAAGACGGTTGAGACTTACTATAGGACCAGAACCGCCACAGCAAGAACCAGAAGTACAACAGTAGAGTTTAAGAGTGGAGCCCATTAGTTTGCTCGATGAACATAGTAGTTCCTCTTTTCCATCAGTATATCAGGATTTGGCGGAAGTATTTAGTAACACGAAGTGTGAGATTGTACCACCACACCACCCAACGGGCTGTGCTATCGAACTGATTCCACGGGCAAAATTGCCAAAACGCCAAATGTATGCAATTACACCGAAAGAAATGACAGAAATGCAGAACTTTCTAGACAAGAATTTAGCTCGGGGATTTATTAAACCGGACGATTGCACATAGCTGCCCCTGTACTATTCTGAGAAAAAAAAAAAGATGGTGGCCTACGTTTGTGTGTTGATTTTAGAGGACTTAACGCGGTCTGCATCAATAACCTGTACCCATTACTATTAATCAGTGAGTTGTTGGCTACCTTATCAACTGGACATTTCTTTACTAAATTAGACTTGCACGAGGCATATAATCAGGTGAGAGTAAGACCTGAGGATGAATGGAAGACAACATTCAATTGTCCCCTCAGAATCTATCAATTCCGAGTAATGCCTTTTGGATTATAAGGGGCCCCTGCGGTGTTCATGCAACTTATTAATGGTGTATTACAAGAACATTTATACAGTGGGGTGCTAGTATATTTGAATGATATACTTATTTACACAAAAACTATGGAAGAACACGTCCAATTGGTGAGGAGTGTATTAACTAAATTATTAAATGCCAAATTATATATCAAATTATCTAAGTGTGAATTCCATTGTACTAGTTTCGTACATAAACTACCTGGGATACTGAATCTCTAATGCAGGATTGGAGATGGATCCCATGAAGGTAAAAACTTTAACGGAATGGAAAATCCCACAAACAAGAAAACAGGTACAAAGTTTTTTGGGCTTTGCAAACTTTTATCAACAATTTATACCTAAATTTGCTCACATTGCACTGCCATTAACCGAGTTGCTAAAAACAAAGAAACAAATAGAAAAACCAAAGCCAACCCAACCAGTTAAATGGTCGGAACAATGTCAACAGGCCTTTGAAACATTGAAATCGTTATTCTCTCAAGCACCCATTTTACGACATCCTGATCCAACAAAGAAATACATCATACAGGCGGACGCGAGTGATGTGGCCATAGGGGCTGTCCTGTTACAAGAGAATGAAACCGGAGCACTACAGCCATATGCATATACATCACAGAAGTTTACTACTACAGAGAGGCTGGGAGATTTGGGAGAATGAGGCCTTCACCGTAAAATGGGCACTAAGTACTTGGAGGCATTTCCTGGAAGGGGCACAGGAGGTTTTTGAAGTGTGGACTGATCACCGAAATTTAGAAGCATTACAAAAACCAAGACGATTGTCTCCTAAGCAGGTCAGGTGGGCCCTGTACTTTAATCAATTTAATTTCAAATTAAAGTATGTACCAAAAGGACAGAATTTCATGGCGGATGCCTTGTCCTGGTTGCCCCAATATCAATCAACACGAGATATTATTATTCAACCCCTAATTGTTGATAACTCATCCAAAAATGTTGGTCAAGTGACTCGTTCAAAGGAAACAACCCATGACACAATACGAAACGCTACTGCACAAGACGATTGGCTGGAAAAAAATCCCATTTGTGTTTATTTAAAGATGGCATAGCTTGGAGGGAATAAAGTGTACGTGCCAGCCAAGTGTAGGGACAAAATACTTACAAATTGTCATGATGTAAAACAGGCAAGACATTTCGGATTTTTAAAGACATTACATCTAACCCGCCGTCAGTTTTGGTGGCCCAAAATGAGGGTTGATGTCAAACATTATGTAAAGACATGCCATGTATGTACAACATCTAAGCCTAGAGTAGGCAAACCAATGGGACTATTGCAAACAGTATCAGAGCCATCATGTCCATGGCAAGATATAGCCATGGATTTTATTGTTGAATTGTCAAACAGCAAGGGATACACTGTGATATGGACCATAATTGACTTATTTTCAAAACAGGCGCATTTTGTCCCCTATAAAGGCCTACCATCAGCAGGACGATTGGCAGATACGTTTCTGACACAAGTGTATAGATTACACGGGGCGCCCAGAAGAATAATATCCGACAAGGGTGCAGTTCACAGCGCGATTTTGGAGGGCATTCCTCGTTTTGATGGGGTCTTCTCTAGGACTCAGCTCGGCATACCACACGAGTACAAATGGAGCCGCAGAATGAGCGAATGCCATGGTCAAACGATATTTAAGATCGTATATTTCACATCAACAAAGAGAATGGGTAGATTTATTACCGTTTGCTGAAATTGCTTACAATAACAGACTGCATAGCAGTACCGGGTATAGTCCATTTTATATAGTACATGGTATGGAATTCGGCCCAAGTTCGGAATTCATCTGTCAAGAAGACCTACCTGGTGTTAAAGAATGGGTAGAAAAAATACAAGGATGTTGGAATAACGTACAAAAAGCATTAGAAAAAGCTTCAGAGAATATAAAATTCAAACAAACAAAAAACAGAAGGATATTAAACCCTTCCAGGTGGGAGATAAAGTGTATCTTTCTACCAAATATATCAAATTAAACTGAACAGCCGGAAACTGGGTCCAAAATATTTAGGCCCTTTTGATATAGTAAGAGTAATTAACCCCGTGACAGTTAAATTACTGTCACGGCTAGGGCGGATTCATCCCGTTTTTCATACAAATTTACTTAAAACAAGTGTCACTAGAAACGACGAGATACCTATGAAACCAGTACATAGAGAACCAGAACGATTTGAAATAGAATACTAGATTCTAGAATACGAAGACATACTATTGAATACCTCGTACGATGGAAAGGGTATCCCGAATCAGAGGCATCCTGGGTGAATGAGTCGGATATGTGTGCAGATAGATTGAGGAAAAAATTCCACAACCGTCATCCCGATAAGCCATCCCGATAACCTCTATACACCATTATCCCTTTTGTCTAATGTGTTCTTGTATTCTAGGCAGAATCTTGGTAGAGGGGGCCACCCTGTCATGACTCCAATAAAGAACGGACTGAAGCCAAGACAGCCAGGATGTGATACGACCATAGTCTTTTACTTGCCCTGTGTTACCACGTGGACGTTATGATGAATATTCTTCAAATAACTGACATTGGCTTCCTGACAAGGGGTGGTGCAATAATAATGATTCGTGGCTGGATGTCAAGGGGGTGGTGTTGTAATAATGATACGAGGCAAATGGGGGTACATGGACTCATCAAGCAGGGGAGAGGTGCAGTTACCATGTTTCTTTAATTTAAGGATGCCGGATGTTAGGCAACGAAAGCGGCCAGAAGGTGGTTATAGTAATTATGTTGTTATCCAAAGTATAACATGTATAAATACAGCTCTGGGTTGAAACGAACCCCAGAGCTGATTTTAAACATAATTTGATCACTGTTACCTGTTGTTGTGGTGTGAGAGACGAATAAAAACTTCACTGAAGCTACACAAGTGAGTTGATATCTTATCGTTCACCCCCTCAACCTTGGACGAACAGCTGACACTGAGTTTGCTTTCTGCCTTTAATAACATGTTTCTCCACTTCTCCTTTGAGGAAATATAATATTCTGCCTCTTTTAATCCCCCAAATATTTCATTCTTTGGGGGGAGGCTTTTCACAATAGGATTAACCCACCACCATTGAAATAGCAAAAGGCACAAGGCTCACTACATTGCACAACTCCCTGAAGCATCTCGATCACAAAACCTCAGAACCCTATAAAAAGATTCATCCACTCACTCAGCCATTTTGTCAGCCACCCCAGACACATGCTGTTGTCACTGGTTTCTGGAAACCAAATAAACAGACACTTCTTTCCTTGTAGCCAGCCTCCATTGATTTTTTTTGTGGAATTGTAGAATAACAAACAAAAAAATCCCTTTTTATTTAGAATCATGTAAAAACTTTATTCACATTATAATTATAAATGAGAATTTGAATCACACCAGATTCTTTATAAAACTATATAAAAATCAAAATGCACAATCAATCTTTTTGTATACTGGCAACAAAATTCTTAAAGACTCACATGGCAAAAAAGTAGATATAAAAAAGCAAATCCTTATATGAAAAAGTGAGAAAATTCTGATGTTCCAGATTGTTGCTAAGTTACAACTCTCAGCAGTTCCAACCAATATGACCAATCATATGGGATGCTGGAATTGTTGTTCACCAGCATCTGGTCACTGCTTCTCTCTACTTTTGCAGTAAATTGATTTCAGAGAACAATCCAATTGATTCCTCAAACACTTCCTACAGAATGGATGCTTTCTTGTATTTCAGAGTCAGACTCCACTCTGTCACTTCTAGAAAGGTCAGATTGTTGTTGATGTTTATCTTCTGTAGTAAAGCCAGTGGTGTAAGAAAGTTTTTTAGAGGAAACTTTACTATTTTCAACAACAGGAAGACCAAATTTGTTTCCAAGCACATTGGTAACGGGTTCAGAGACTGAAAGTCGAGCAGTAAGTATTTGCCTCACAGAGGAATCCCTTGTTTCCAATTCTAGAGGTTGGCTGTTGTTCTCAGAAGCTGTCTGGGTGGGTTTTGATTCATGATCTTCCATTCTCCAACTATCTATTTTAGCTTCAATGTCTTGCCACAAGCTTTTCTGAGATGAACCAACACCTTGAAGGTCTTGAGTTTTTGCTGTTGCAGGTAGGTCACTATTTATTGCTTGACATGAATCAAAGTCTTTCTGGAAAGTGACAGGACTCAGAAAAGAGGTAGAGCCAGCATTCTAGGAAGAAAAATTAAAACAATTAAAAATGACTCTCTGAAATAATTTTGTATGTCTAAGTGTAATCTATTTGCAAACCTACCAGTTATTTTGGCAGGAAATTCCACTGATAACTATACACAGACTATTGTTGTTTGTTGCATAAAGGAGAAACTTCCTAACACTGAGGACAATTAACCAGTGGAATAGCTTGCCTTCAGAAATCATGGGCGCTCCATCACTGGAGGTTTTTAAGAAGAGACTAGACAGTCACTTATCTGAAATAGTATATGTCTGCTTGCTTGAGCAGGGCGTTATGGACTAGAAGACCTCCAAGATACCTTCCAGGTTCTCTATTTTACTGTACACTACACTACACTATGCTGGAAAAAAAAAAAGGGGGGGGGGGGGGGGGGGGGGGGGGGGGGGGGGGGGGGGGGGGGGGGGGGGGGGGGGGGGGGGGGGGGGGGGGGGGGGGGGGGGGGGGGGGGGGGGGGGGGGGGGGGGGGGGGGGGGGGGGCCTCGGTGCCTCTGTCCTTGGGGGGGGGGGGGGGGGGGGGGGTGGGGGGGGGGGGGGGGGGGGGGGGGGGGGGGGGGGGGGGGGGGGGGGGGGGGGGGGGGGGGGGGGGGGGGGGGGGGGTTTTGGGGGGGGGGGGGGGGGGGGGGGGGGGGGGGGGGGGGGGGGGGGGGGGCGGTGTGGCTTTGGGTTGTTTTTTGGGCGCGGTTGTGGGGGTTTTTTGTGGGGGGTCGTGGTGTTTTTTTTTTTTTTTGGGGGGGGGTGTTTTTTGGTGTGGGGGGGGGGGGGGGGGGGGGGGGGGTTTGGGGGTTGGGGGGGGGTGGGGGGGGGGGGGGGGTTGTTTTTGGGGGGGGGGGGGGGGGGTTGTGTTGGGGGGGTGGGGGTGAGGGGGGGGGGTTGGCCTCTTCTTTTTCCTCTTTTCTTTTTTTTCCTTTTTTTTGATATTTTTTTTTTGGTGTTATCTTTTCTGCGGAGGGTTGGGGGCCCCTGCCCTACTACTATCTGATACAGGGAAACATGTAAATCTCACAAGGTGTAGTTAATAATTGCTTCCAATATCTTCCTTTTTGTAATGGTTCAGCCACAGTTAGCTATGCTGTTAATGGCATATACTACCATCAGTCACAAGAATGATAATTCCTATGAACTGAATAAGTCATTTCACAATTTAACAGTGCCACTTCATATGTCTGAACCATTAGTTTAACACAGATTCAGAATATTGAAATAGTACCATAACTCAGTTCAAACTGTTCACTCCATGGTTCCTATTTCAGAACTATCTCAGTGTGAAGATGTAAAGATAAAATATAACATAGAAGAGGCCAATTGGAAAAATGAGAAAATTCCAATAGAAGTGATTAAGAAAATAATGGAATGCGCAGAAATGAGTAGATTAACATTAGCAATTAGAGAGCAAGAAGAAAAAGATATGGGATTTATTTTACCAATGGTTAGACAGAAAAGTAGGAAATTGAAGTATAATACAATAGCAATGATACGTTATAATTGATTATTTTGGAATGATAATATGAATTAAAATTAGTAAGAACAGACATTTGCTCTAAAGGATAACGTGGATTTGAAATTAAAGTCTAATGAAGTTGTAATAATAATATAATATTACATGGAAAGTTGATTAATGCAATATGAATGTAAATCTAAGAGGAAAAGACTATAGATATTGTGCACAAGAAATATGTACCTACCAACACACTGTATAATTGAAAGAAGGTTTTATTTGTTGTTTTATGTCTATGTTTGTTTAAGTTTGTTGTTAAAAATAAAAAACCTTTTGGGAAAAAAGGAAGCATTTTGAAGCCTTGCCATTTGTTTTTTAGAATTAAAACATAAAGAACATCACACATTGCCTAACTATATTTGATAATATATATATATATATTCATTATATGATTTATTGCAATTAGAAGATGATGTAATTTCTTTTTCAAAATCCTATATAATGCCAATGGGCCTTTTATTAGCAGGTATTTTGAGAAACTGAATGTAGTCACTCTATGTAAAGTGCTTGAAACACAAATTCTTGTGCTAAATGAGCCGTGGTGGCACAGTGGTTAGAATACAGTACTGCAGGCTACTTCTGCTGACTGCAGGCTGCCAGTAGTTTGACAAATTGAATATCACCAGGCTCAAGGTTGATTCAGCCTTTCATCCTTCCCAGGTGAGTAAAAGGAGGACCCAGATTGTTGGGGTAATATGCTGACTCTGTAAACTGCACTGTGAAGTAGTATGTAAGTCTAAGTGCTATTGCTAAATGTTTAAATAGTTATCAGTGGTAGCTACAAATTATGAGGAAATGACTCAGGCCAATTGGTGGGCTTGCAGCGAGCACCATTCATCTTCAATTTTCTGCACAGAAATGCAACAAATGATAAAAGGACAGAGAGCATGTTCTAATTTCTCTCTATGAGCTCATAACAGGCTAGTAAAAAAATTGTAACAGAATTATCTGAATACATGCTATAGAAATGCTAGTAGTAATAACGATATCTGGTACACTGTGCTTCAGGTTTCTTGTTGGTCTATTTCAAAAGCCCACAATATCTTCATTTTAATTTTCTAAGATTTTTTTCAAATATGCGGTCTCAGTAGCTTTTGTTAATGGGAAAGCTAAACTTTCTGTATAAATTCCAGTGCATAAGTTTTATCAGGGCAGTGCTTTTATAATTTTTATATACTCATTAATGATAATATCTATGGTTTCATCTTTGAACTTACACAGTAATACAGACCAACAGACACCTGAATCAAACACAGCAATGTTCAACATCATCATGATCAAATTGAATCAAATGTGGTTTATAGAACAATACCAAAAAAACAATAAAATTGTCAAAAAACAAATAGAAAAAGTAACAACATATTGAGATTTGAACTTGAAGGACTTTGGAAGAACGCTTACTATAATAGTAATTGGAGCTCAAAACAAACATATTGAAAAAAGATGTATTAAAAAAAGAAAGGATCCTCCCCATACACATATACACATATTATCCCCCCACCCAAGTTGGATTACTACAATATTGGTTTCCCACTTCTTCCAAAACCGGCCAGAAAAATTTAGTAATTGGAGTTCTTGAAGCCATGCCATTTTCTATTTTTTAAACTATAGGGAGTTCTTAACTTACAACCATTTGTTTAGTGACTGTTCAAAGTTACCACAGCACTGAAGAGAGTGACTTATGACTGTTTTTCACACTTATGACCTTTGCAGCATCTCCATGGTCACGTGATCAAATTGGGTGCTTGGTGTTTCATATTTATGACAGTTGCAATATTCTGGGGTCATGTGATCACCTTTTGCAACATTCTAGCAAGCAAAGTCAATGGGGAAGTCATATTCACTTAATAACCATATTACTGACTTAACGATTACAATAATTCACTTAACAACTGTGAAAAGAAAGGTCGCAAAATGGGACAAAACTCATTTAACAACTGTCTCACCTAGCAACAGAAATTTTGGGCTCAATTGTGGTCATAAGTTAAGGACTGCCTATATCTGGAATTATATTAGAATTGGTGGACTCTAAATCAATCAACCAAGTTACAAAATTAATAGATTCACTAAATATTTTAAAATTTTAAAATTTAATAGACTTGACACGATTGACTTTGCAAAAAAAAAAATGCTTAAAATTTCCTACATACTATGAATCATATGCTTTTAGTTAGAACACAAACAATCGGAATACAACATAGTTGAGACACTATGATCTTCACTGAATGAATAGTTGTTATTTCTATTATTATTTACACGGCTGTTCAAGAGTTGCAAAGGAAACACAGAAATGCAGAAGAGAACTATGTGAAAATTTTTTAGGTAAAAGCAAACAAATAGTTTAAAAAAAATACAAATTACATATTTTGGGCAGTGAGTTAACAAGCTTACTTTGAAATTCTGCATGTGTTCTTGTCTTTCTTCTTCAAATGATTTCTCCCTTTCTATTACAGTTGGCTTTACAGTAGAAGTCATTTGGGGATGATGTAATACGCCAAAATCTGATTGATCTATACCAGCCATTGTTGCAAGCTGTCCAAGACTTCAAAATATGAAAATATGACAAATACATTTTTTAAAAATAGTGAAACTATACATTTTTAATTTAAAAAACTAAATTTATATAATTAAGCTCTAAAATGGTAGAAGAAACTAAATTACTATTTTATTGCAGACAAGAGAAACCCAGATACCAGTCATGCTCTAAAATTATAAGAAAATGTAAATCATCTTCAGATATATTTTTAAAATATTTTTAAATATATCACAACTGGAAGAAAAATAAATACAAAAACTCCAGAAAAAGGACACAGATACCAAAATATTATGAAATACATAATTTCTTCCTTATGTTTGCCCCATAATCTCAATCCAATAAAAGGGTGTGCTGAACTTGTTCTGATCTGGACTTATTCTGCCTAGCAATTTTTTAAAACCAGGAAGGTGGGGAGGGAGGAAGCCTTCAACAAATCAAAAGTTTTTGCTTTTCAAGAATGATTAGATAATTTTGATATTTTAAAAGATAAAGCACTGCTATTCTTTAAATCTGTTATACACAGACATATAGCATCAAGGATCATTCAAAAGGCACTCAATGGCTTCTCTTACCCAGCATCTTTAAGAAGATCTAAAAAAGCATGAAATTTTTGGAAAGAATTCTCAATGCTACCAAGCACTCCTTCGTCTTCTAGTATTGTGCTGGCTACTGACTGTGCATGGACAACTTCTGAGAGAGAGCAATTCATATTCCGTAATTGAGTATTTTCCAATTCCAACTATAATAAACAATGAAACAAAATTGTATTAATACAGCAAATACCTTTTCTCTAATAAAGATTTTTGGAATGAAATGCTATCATTTCCTTTAGATGCTCCTCTTCCTTTCTGGTATCCCAGATTAAAGATAAAATAAGAAACAAAACACTTGAGCGCAGTAAATAAGAAATGCAGCAATGATGGCCATAAATAAATAAATATTCATCAACTAGCTTGAGAATTCATCTGCAACTTGCAGTTCCATAAGGAAAAGGAGATCAAAACTAGTGTTCTGCTACTTCTCATTTGAGGAAGAAAAATGTTTTGCTACTATGGTATCAAAAGTATGTAACTTATCAGAAATCACCTGGTACACCTGGTATGAAAACAGTAAAATGCCCATTTGTTTATACAGAGTATCAGTCCCTGAAGCCAAATATACCTAGACACTATATTAAAAGGGGAGAAGCGAGAAAAATTAAAGGAGGGGGTATCCCAGCAGATACTGCAATTGTGTTGCCTGACAACTCAGTGAATATATAACATTAATGTTCCTGCAGGTTTCATATTTGGCCCTCATTCAAGGTAAATTTGGGCTCTTGCCAGTTCTTACCCCAACAATATTACATAGCATGGAAACTATTTTCTTATAAAGTGGAGGTCAAACACTTTGAAAAAAATATTGTTGTTATCCAAGAAAGAAAATGATTGTTACCTCCATTATCCGTTCTTCAGCAATCATTCTTGCTTTTCGTTCTTCTTTTAGTCTTAAGTGACATTCTTCATACTCCATCTGTCAAAATGCAGACTGTGATTCTCTGAAGCATTTAACAATGCTATTTTAAAGACAATGAACTTAAAACAGCCTTATTTTAGAATTTTGAAATTTCTGAATTTCCTTGGTTGAAGCGTGCATTCTGATCTTAAAGTGAAATATTTTAACATTTAAAAAATCAAATTACCTTAATTAAAATGCTTTCCTAATTAGTTAAAAACCTAGGCAATACAACTGAAACATTTACTAGACTCGTGCAAATCTTAGATGTCTGCAGTAATATATTCCTTTATTTTATTTTAATAAAAATAAAAATCTTTAGATTTCAACATTAAGTAATATCTCACTGATTGGAAAAATCTTGCCATAAATTTGTTTTAAAATACTTATCTCAAAAGCACTGGTTACAATTCTGCAGTTTTTATAAAATGGTCCTGTAATAATGATTTTTAAAAGTTGATTTCTTCTAGTGAACTTTATTTGACACAACATTTATTTTAGAAGAGATAACATCTATTAATTAAAAGGCATTGAAAAGTTATATAAAAGCTTTCACTTCCATAGGCTAGTCCTCAAATGAAAATGTGTACATTTGTAAATTTGATGGCATCAGGTATTATTCTTTCATTTTTCAATAATTCTAGAACCAGTCTTCAGCAAAGAACAACAGCAGCAACAAAAAGAATGCCATAGCTTAAAATAATGGACTGGCTCATTCCCATTATGCTAAACCATGATTTAACCATAATTTGTTGAATATGCCATGTTATTCAAGCTAAAACTAAAAGCATACTTTAAAAGTATTGTGAATCAGTTATCTCACAAAACAAAGAAGCTTAGTGGTTAAGTCCATATTGTTTACTTGTACAGAAGTTCCAGGTGCAACTTTTAAAAATATTTCAAGTATTGAGTTAAAACGTCCCACACTTAGGAGATTGACTGTCAGCAGAGAAAACTAAATCAATAACTTAATAAAAAGTCATTTTAAAGATTATAAGTGTATATTTAAATATCAAAACATAGATTCTAAAAGGAATATGCACAAACAAGAGGGACTACAGATCAGACTTTCATCAAAACGACAAAAGCAAGGCTGCACCCCACCTATTTTATTTATTCATGTGATGTTATAGAAAACATATTAAAAAGGTGAAGATAAAACAATGCTGGTCTCAATTCCTGTCTCTATGGATAACTCTACAGTCCTTGCTTAATGTCCATTCACTCAGCAACTTATGGCTTATTAAGGAGTCCTCAGAGTTCCACCTATAGCAGCACCCCTATGGTCATAGTAACTAAGTAACCCACATTTACCACTGTCTTTTGGTCACCAGCTTACCCACTGTTCCCACCATCTGATTCTGCCTATATTGCATGCCAGAACTGTAGCGGCAGGGGACTTCTTTTGTGCCACTTTTTTGTGTGTGGGCAGGTGGCACCAGAGCCTCCATTCATGCCCCACCCAGGCCTTCTTTCTGTTTCCTAGGCAGCATCTCTTTCTCCCCAAAAAAATAATAATCATCCACAAGTTACATTACAATGAGTTTTGACAGTCCAGGAGAAAAAAAGAATGTCTCTTTGCCTAGCAATTAAGCAGTACTTACATGTGTATTCCTTCACTTAAAATGCCACAGGAAAGAAAACTGCCACGATTCCAAATTGTGTAACTTTGTAATCCCTCACCAAGATTAAATGAAATGAAAATATTAATCTTTATTAAACTTCTACACTTCATTTAAGATCCATATTTTTAAAAGAGGACACTGCAATCTTATTGGGATAATTTCCATAATCTTGCTATTAATTTAGTAATTGCTTTATAAATTGTTAAGCCAAATTTGATTACATAACCATACCTGTAACTGATGCCATTGTTTTAAATTGGTAAATTTGGAGGGTTCTGTGGCATCCTTTCTGCAAATCACATTGTCCATGGCACCCTCTGTCTCAGTTTCAGATGCAGAACCACTTTCTACAGTCACTGTCACAGGAATACCTGTCTGAGAATATAAAGCAAATATAACTGTATTAGCTCTCATTCTATTAGCCCCACCTTATAAATAAAGTATGTAATGTTTGGCAATATTGGCAAAGTTGACAATAAGTCAAGTCAAAATTATGTAACACTTGTTTAAAAATTTCTGAATGAAATGCTCTTCAAAAATTCCATTATAAAAGTTTAACTTGTTGATTAGAATTCATTTGACTTACCTGTATCTGCAATGGAAATTCATGGGTATTTTTTGCTGATGAAGCCCTAAAATATTAAATGGCAGGAATGTTATTTTTAATTCCTTTGATTGAGTACATATACTCTCAATACTGTGCTGCAGGTTAGGGTCTAGCTACAATCATTCTGTGAAACTATTACTTAGATGTATTTTGTGAATTTAGTTTTTCAAAACCACAATTATATATGTGGGGACACATACACAAACTTAACACTTTCAGTACATATTACCTATGGTGCTTTGCACGTTCAGCAGTACGCCAGGGCAGGAAGCCATGTGTCCCTGGGGGTAATGGCTTTGGAGCATAATTGTCTTGATCCCATGACATTGTCTTACCAGAACTGGGTGATTTTTTTGATGAAAATCCTATGCCAAACAAAAGAAAGAGCACTTTCAAATAACCTACATAAACAAGTGTTGAATTTTTAGGTCAGAGAATATGGATGGCATTGAATTTCTACTGTAAACTCGTCTAAAAAAGCTATTCAATTTACCAAGAAACTGTTTCATTCCACAAACTCTAGATTTAATATTCAACAATTGGAAGCTACCACCATGTGATTATAGCTGTAGAAATGATAACAGAATTATCTTCTTGATACATAATTCTTCCCAGTGACCCAAACTGGTACTCTGCAGATGTCAGTACATCTGGAAGGTATCAGATTGGATAAGGCTGAAAAAGCAATTTGATTTTGCAGAATTTACTATTAATTTGCTTAAGGTTTTCTTTTCATGCTTCTAATCCGCAAAATATAGTATGAATTAAAAGTCAGACCATTTTTTTTTCCAGAGAAAATGTTACTGCATTTAGGAACACTCAAGGTTATATGTCAAATGAGTAAGAAAGTATATTTTAGAAGAAAATGATAACCAATTTGAATATTAATGTAATTTATATAATAAATTGTCTACGGAGCCTGATTTTTCATGCATCCTTGTATATTGCAAAAGAAAATGATCTTTCCCTTTTTATTTTATTTATTAAACTTGTATGCCACCCATCTCACCAGTGGTGATTCTAAGTGGCTTACAGATACTCAGTTAAGATACACTATAAAACATTAAAACACTGAGGAACAACTAACATCAAGTAACATCACACTTTATAGCAAATATAAACAATATTTTATCCAGAGTCTAACAAATGTTATAAGAAAGCATAACAATTTTTCTAACAAATTTTCCAACAATTTTTCTTTATGAAAGGGCAAGGTACTTCATTTTTTGCCCTCAAAGACTAATATGATTAATGATCTTCCTCTACATTAGCTACATGATGGTTAAATACAGCTGCAGTATATATATTATAGTCACTAGAACATGGTAATATGATTCTAAACTCCCAATAAAAACAATGCACAATGTACATGTTTTCAGCCTTTTATAATCAGAATGTGCAAAATGCTTCATTTCAAACTTTTTCAGGTGTGAAACTTCATGAACAGATAATTAGAACTGCAGAAAAAACAATTGCTACCAACCTGCCTTCCATTGAGGGCCTGTATACTGCATAAGTCAAAAAGAGGGCTGTGAAAATATCTACAGACCCCTCACATCCTGGACATAAACTGTTTCAACTTCTACCCTCAAAACGATGCTATAGGGCAGTGGTCACTAATCGATGGGCCACGGCCCACTGGTGGGCCGTGAGAAAATTTTGGTGGGCCGCAAAGAAATCTCATCCCCAGAGCACCCCCACAAAGCAATTAATCCAGGCTGCGCATAAACACAAGGCTGCACGGCCCATATGGTCCACGGGAACCCTCCCCGCCCACTCACTCCTTACCCGGTAAACTTGTCTGCTAAATTGCTATTTTTCCTTTTTCCGACCATCATCTGTTCTGCTGTGCTGAGAGATTTAGATTAGCTAGGAAGCAGGAAATGGTTGGATTTCTTGCTTTCTAGCTACTCTTTAGATCTTCAGCTCAGCACAGCCTCCCTTAGGACTGAAGGTTTGCTTGCAAGTAAATTCAGTGTAGACTCTCAACAAGCAAATTTGAGAGACTGAGCTAGCTGATGGCAGATAGATCATTGAATGATTCTGTGAGCAACTCAATCTGCCTGCTTTGCCTGATTTTGGGTAAAAGTTGCTCTTTTTTGTAAAAAATTCAATATTTACATGCATGGTATGTTGTGAGTTAATTTTATGAGTTTGCTTGCAAGCAAATTTTATGTGACAGACTGAGCTAGCCAATGGCAGATAGATAGATCTCTGAATGAATCTGTGATTCTGTGAGCAGCTCAATCTGCCTGCTTTGCCTGATTTTGGGTAAAAGTTGCTCTTAATAAAAAAATTCAATATTTATATAAATATTTATAATATTTACATACAAGCCATGCCCAGCCAGTCACATGACCACCAAGCCACACCCACAAATTAGGCCACACCCACAGAACCGGTTAGTGGTTCCTGGGATCTAAAATTATGAGTTTGGTGGTCCCTGAGGTCCAAAAGTTTGGTGACCCCCTACTATAGGGCACTGTACACCAGAACTAGACACAAGAACACTTTTTTCCAAAATGCCATCACTTTGCTAAACAACTAATTCCCACAACACTGTCAAACTATTTACTAAGACTGTAGTACTATTATTCTTCTCATCCTTCCTATTACCTATCTCCTCCCACTTATGACTATAACCTTGTTTGTATCTCTATGATTTATATCATTTTATTTGTTTCCTAGTATGATTTGATTGCTTATTTAGTAACCCATGACTATCACTAAATGTTGTATCTTATGATTTTGGATGAATGTATTTTTTTCTTTTTATGTACACTGAGAGCATATGCACCAAAGACAAATTCCCCGTGTGTCCAGTCTCAATTCAATTCAATTCAATTCAATGATGTGGGAAGCATTATGCAAATGTGATTAACTTGAAATCTTTGATGCTCAGGACAATACCGTGTTTCTCCAACAATATGCCCTCCCCAATAGGAAGACCCAGCATGTTTTCTAGGCATAAAATGAAATTAAGCCCCTCCCCCCAAATTTAGGCCTATTTTAAAACATGCGAAATTGGGGGGGAAGGCGGGGGGAACTTGCCACTAGGAGTGCCCCGCGGGCAGCTACACCTTGCCATCAGCCGCTCCTAACAGCCGATCATGGCGGAGCGTGGAGGGCTCCCTACCCCCAAGCATCTTTGCTGCAGACCCGGGTCAGCAGGTGGGCGGCGTCGGCGTGGATGTCTGCCGGCAGCGTTTCAGCCACTTCTCAGGCCTCCGTAGCTTCCACGGTTCCCGCCAGTGTTGGCGCCTTTCTCACCAGCGCCATCTCCAACAACAGCATCTGACTCGCTACCACTTTTCCCCCATCCTCGTAACAACAGGAAAAAAAAACATTTTGAGGTACCTGGGAGCGCCGTGCGCTGCATTTTGGTTTAATCCCGAGTGGCTAGGTGGGTGTGAGAAGAGCCGAGCGAGCGTCTCTGCTGCTGCTACCCTTGGTGCTCCAGCATCGGGCTCTGCAAGTTTCCAAAAGTCCCAGTGCGCAGCCCGTTCTTGCATTCCAAGCGCACCCAGGCCGAGCTACAGCTGTCCCTCTCTCGCCAGTGCCGTCTCCAACAGCGGTGGGAACTGTGGAAGTTTCGGAGGCGGCTCCCCCACCCAAGAAGTGGCTGAAACGCTTCCACAGTTCCTGCCACTGCTGCCGCTGTTATTGAAGACGGCGCTGGTGACAGAGGGACAGCTGCAGTTCAGCCTGGGTGCGCTTGGAATGCAGGAACGGGCTGTGCACCGGGACTTTTGGAAATTTGCAGAGCCTGAGGCTGGAGCACCAAGGGTAGCAGCAGCAGAGATGCTCGCTCGGCTCTTCTCACGCCCACCCAGCCGCTCGGGATTAAACCAAAACGCAGCGCGCAGCGCTCCCAGGTACCTCAAAAAAATTTTTTCCTGTTGTTACGGGGATGGGGGAAAAGTGGGAGCGACTCAGATGCTGTTGTTGGAGAAGGCGCTGGTGAGAAAGGTGCCAGCACTGGCGAGAACCGTGGAAGCTATGGAGGTCTGAGAAGCAGCTGAAACGCTGCTGGCAGACATCCACGCCGCCTGCCCGCTGACCCGGGTCTGCAACAAAGGCGCTTGGCGGGGATAGGAAGCCCCCATGCTCCGCCATGATTGGCCGTTAGGAGTGGATGGTGATGAGGCATAGATGCCCGCAGGGTGCCCAAGGTGAGGGTGCGCGGGAGGGGGGGAAATTAATTCACCCCCCAAAAAATGTCCTAGCCGCTTTTTCGGGGCTCAAAAAAAAAAAAAAAATAAGACTCGGCCTTATTACATGAGAAACACGGTAGTTTCACACTTGATAGTGATAATACAATAAATAATATGCAGAATTACAGAAGAAATATTTCCAATTAGTTTCATGCCAAAGTGAATACAGGACTGCAGTTTTATCTCCAAAAATCTCATTTTATATGCTTACCTCTGTGTCTCCAAATTACTGAAGCGAAAGCAGAAAAAATAGCCACAGGAAAAATCAACCAAGAAAGCATAGTCTAGATAACTTTCCATTTACAACATGAAATTTCAGTGACTAATTTGCTAAGACTTCTTGAATGAAGCTAATATAAACTAAGCCAAACAACTGAGTACTTTTAATAGAGAATAGAGCAAAAACAAGCAAGTAAGTCTTGTTTTTCCTGGTACATTCAAATCAAACTTTTAAAAAAATTTAGAATTTTAAATTAGAAAACCCAACTATAGATATATATACACAATGAAAGCTATGTGTATTAATGTTTATCAATGTATACAGATACTTGGGCTTCAGAACAATATTGAAATGATTCCATTATCAGATGACAAGTTGATATTTAATATACATGTAATTCAACATATATCCAAACTATGCTTAAAACGGATTCTTAATTCTTAATTAAGAATAGTTAGCATTTGATATTCATACAAAAAAGGGACACAAATGTAGCACCTCCCCCGCCCCCCCAGTTTTAAAGTGCTTCTTTTCTCAAAATCATTTGCAGTTGGTGAAGGCAATCATGCATCCCAAGAAAACAGGTAGCTGCTTTAAAAAGTTACCTACAAATATTACATTGACTCCTACATACTTTGAATTTTCTTTTTGGAATTCACTCTGAAATGCCAGAGATCTAGTTTCCAGTTTAACAGATAGCTTCATCTACGGCTATGGTACAGAATGGAAAGGTCAGAGCCAGACAGAACAACATAGTTGGACTACCAAATAAATTTTCACACTCACTGCACATTTAAAATCCAGTAAAATTTGTTAGCCTTATAAAGGTATAATTTCCTTACTGTAATGTATGAGTAGAAATGCCACCAACAGCCTATAACTGGATTTTTTGTTCCAATCTATTATATATGAAAAGTATTCATATTTCTGTTCAGATTGAATACAATTATCATATGATAGAACAAAATACAAATTTAAACACTTTAAATGGTATTTTATAAATTTTGGAGCTTTAAAAATACATTAGCTCTCTTGGTTGTTGAGTTAGTTTTGTAACTGACTTTTTATCTGGTTGTAACACACTGACCAATGAGATTAAGCATAACACAATTAGATCATGTTTTCTTGTGATTTCTAAATGCTAAAAGATCAGATAATCAAATTACCTATATCAAATAATTATTGTCAGTTTATTTAAGCATTAAGAAACTTCTGGCAATTTGTTTAATTTCACTGTTTTTAAATTGTTATAAATGTATAAGAAAATTAGAACACTGGTGATGTTACCTAATTTGGTAATGAAATGTCTGCAAATAACTAACCTCAGAGAGCACCAAGAACCACACAGTTCAACTATTCTACTCGTATAGGACAGTGGTCCCCACTTTTTGGGCACCAGGGACCAGTTCTGTTTTTCCACGAACCAGAGTGGATAAGGTTTCATGTGCTGCCTGCATCCTGTGGATGGGCCTTTGCTTGTTTGTGCAGCCATTTCTGGCATGCTGTGGCCTGGAGCTGGTCCACAGACTGGGGGTTGGGGAACTTGGTATAAGAGAATAGCAACTCACTGATATAATAAAAGAATTTATATATTAACTCATATAAAAAGAAGTAAAATAATTACCAATACGTATAGTAGCTTTTCCTTTTCTGCCATTTCCCAAGACTACTGTTCTTTTTTTATGTTTGTTTTTAACATCTTTTGAAAGTGGAGAAGGAAGCCACTTGTACTAGAATAGCAAGGGGAGGAAACAGCACAGATATTTTGGTTTAGTAGTAGTTACTTCAAACTGTAAGTAACATGCAATACACATACTAAAGTGGCTTTAGGATAGCACTAATTAAAACAACATTTTAAATAGATACCTTTTTCCTCTATTAATAAATTTGTTCCTCTAATAGTTTGGGTGGGATGGCTAATACTATAAAAACAGACAAAAATTCAAAATAATCTTGATAGATAAAAGAAGCGTGCTGAAACATAAAATATTATACAATTGTAGAGGAGGGGATCTCTGGCTGATAACATGTACCAAAAGGATCTTACTGTTGATCAGAAGCTTCATCTGTCAGTCAAATGCAATTTTAGGCTACATCAATAATAGATTATAGAAAATAGGATTTCTATTATTTTATATCAGTTAGACTCAATTCAAGGACTATATCCCCTTCTACAAAACATTATCCACTGGTAAATTATCCATTTAAGCACAAATACATTTAGACTCAACAGTCATCTAAATACTTGCATGAATATCTGACCTATTTGGATTACTTTGCAGACAACCCACAAGAGGTTCCTTTCTCTACTGATTTCCATGGCTACTACTTTGCAGAAAAAATAGTAATAATAAATTTGATCAAACTCTAACATTCTCATTATACTGTCATCAAGTAATTTGAATTTTAGTCTGACCCGCAATAGCTTTTTTTTGCCTACTGATGAACATGATCCAGTAAGATAGCAGGTGGAAAAATCATGTCAGATGCCAGATAAAATTCTTTTATGTTCAGTTTTGTAAATAGCAAGCTGCTGAGAATATTACTTTTGTACTATGGAATTCACAGGTTTCCTACAGCACCAATATTATATAAATCTATATTGAAACCAATGGATGACATCATTTAGGACGGAATTCACAGGTTTCCTACAGCACCAATATTATATAAATCTATATTGAAACCAATGGATGACATCATTTAGGACGGGAACAACTATGATTCCCAATCTTAAATTACAGACTAAAAAAATGGTAACTAAATGACCTAATATTGGTGGAAAATACTCAGTATCTATGCAAAATTTACTTGAATAGAAGTAACTGTCTCAAGCAGATCAGGAAAAATGCACCCTTGAACAAACTGAAAAATAAAGTCCTTATACAGGTGGTCCTCATTTAATGGCCAAAGTTACAACAGACTCCCAAAAGATACTGACAACCCAATTTTGAAGTTACAACAGCCATATTCACCCTGCAATCACATGATTGCATTTTGGTTGCTTGGCATTCGGCTTGCTTTAATAGCTGTTTGCAGTGTCCTGTGATCATGTGACTGCAATTTTCAATGTTTGTTGCAGGTTTCTGGCCTTTATTTCTGACAAAGAATGCTCAGTGGATACAACAGATTTGCTTAATGACTGGTTCAAAAAAGGTAGTAAATTGGGCACAGTCGCATGGTGACTCACTTAACGACTGCAACAAATTACAACCATAAATCTGGCTCAATTATGGACTATATGTAAGAGTTCCACTGAAAAAAAACAGAGGAACCTACAACAATTTAAACAACAGCAAAGGCTAGCAAAAACAAGTTGCATTATTTTATGTTCATTAAATTATTAAATAATGAAGAATATTTAGCGCATACCTCTAAGTTAGTGTCATTGGCATTCACGAGAACTTTTTCAATTATTTTCTTCATTAATGCATGATCTACAGATAGAATAATAAAAAGTTAATGCTTTTATCATATACTCCCCCGCCCCCAAAAAGAGAAAGAAATCCTATGTGACTTATTGATCATTGCTTTTTTCTGCTCTTAGTTACAATTAAATTATAACCAGAACAGAGCCTACCCACTATGGTTGCAAGTCATGATGGTTGTTAAGTGAAGCACCTACATGAACACCTCACTTAATGATGAGTGTTCATGGGGTCTTTAAGCAGAGTACAGGCTGCACAGGAGTGGGAGAGGCCCTCTTCCACTCCCTAAAGCACCTGATGCTCCACTTCTCACCCCTCAGCATCCCTGCAGACTGCATGGCGCTGTCCCAGAAACGGGCACAATTTTTAGAGAAGCCATAATTCCTTGCAGGTGCTTCAAAAATGGTGCCCACTTCTGGGATAAAGACACATGGCCTAGGAATATTTAAGGACAGAATGGCCTGCTTTCCTTCTCCAACACAAGTTACAGAGGTAAGACACAAGTTCCACAAAAGGTAAGTGAACAATTGATGACAGGAAAGTGGAGGGCAGGATGAGGAAGAGATACTATAGATAAAGGGGCCACTGCAGCACCCGAGTGAGCGATAAGGACAAATTTTGTTCATATGTTCATGGGGCACTGCAGAGGCTATAACTTTTAAACCTTTTAAACCTATAAATAGTTTTTCATGTTCTGTTCCATCTTCAGTCGCTAAGTGACCGGCCATAAGTCAAGGACTACCAGTATTATTGTGAGATAACTTTTCATACATAATTAGTTTATATATGTAGTATAGATTATATAGTTTAGATTCAAAGTATAATATATTAATGCATTTCTTTTTCCTTAGATTTCAAAAGTTACTAGTTTTTAAACCATAGGCAAGAAAAGATTAAGTATGTTTACTGTGTTCAGTAGCTTTGTACTGAACAAAACTCCAGGGTTCGTTAAGGTAATACTTGTTTATTCTACTTTCATTATTAAATGTTTATTTCCTACTTTTTTCTTTTACATTAGGTAGAATATCATACATATACTTGAGTTCAATGCTGTTCTGGCTATCTAAGGAAAAGAGGTTTTGAACCAATTTTTCATACATACCGGTTTTGAACATACCGGTTTTGAACCAATTTTTCACAACCAATTATGATGACAATCAGTTCTTACTGTCAGAAAATACATAGTATAAATTTATTGTGACAGACAAGTCAGATGTAGGCTCCTCATATCTTTCTCTAGATAGCTGGGCAGCATATGAGGGTTATAAACATACAATAAAATGTTGACTGCAATTCCTCAAATAAAATGTTATCTTCTCCCAGGATTGCACTGTAGCCAAGAGAGTGATTCCGGTGAATTTATGCATTGCAGACAGGTGCTAAAAAGCATCTTTGCATTTTGCTTTTAAGTCTGAAACGCTATACAGCTCTACAGAAGCCAGCAATAGAAATCTATAAGAAAGCACCTTGGGAAAAAATATTTGAAAGCCTAATGGGAATGAGTTCTTATTAAAAGTAGTACTCATGCTTCTTCAACCCTGTTTCTCTACTAAATTTTGGGCTTTGTTTGGTATTATCTTTTTCTATGCATATTTGAAGTCATCCTCTGATGTTGTTTTTCAAAAAGGAAAGTTATAAACTATGCTGATTTTTCTTATACTGAAATTGAAGGAAAATGTAAAGAAAAAAACAGGGTGTACAAAACTAAAATATGTTTGTTCTGAACTTGAAAGAAACCATTGTATTCTGAAAGTTCTAAAGTAACTGCAGCTTGGCAGAACCAGACAAACTAAAAGCTAGGAGGAACTCAGAGTACATGGTGTGAGTACAGTAAATCTAATATGCATTTTTCCCTCTTTCCTTCTTCTCCACACAATCTGTGCATTCCTTTCCACCCAACTGCATATTATCAGTACCTTCCCTTCCCAACCCAGTTCCCCTTCCCTCCCCGTTATCAATGTGGTACTGTATATGCCATAAATCTGCCTATCCCCCATCATTCAAATTCCTTCTTTTCCTGCTGCTACTGGCAATGTCTATATATGCAACTGTCAAGGAAATCTTCACTTGACTTTTTCCTTCCTTTCTCCCTTATCTCCCTTCTCTTCAGAACAAAAGTTTTAGTATATTCTAAGAATGGTATAGAATGGTTTTCTGAGAACATCAACAATGCGTGCCAGACCACCCAAAATCAACTGTGCACGAAACTGTTTTTCATGGAATGATTGGCACATCCTCATGGAAATTACATTATTTTATAATAAAGAAAATGTTGTGTGTGTTATAAATTCTAGATAAAATGGAATTTCAACTTGAATCCTTTTAAACCTTCAGAAAAAAATAGAAGCAGACATACCTACTAATGGATTTTTTCTGATGTCCAAAACTACCAATGTTGTGTTAGATTTAAATGCATCCAAAAGTGATTTCGCCCCCTCACTGCTAATTCCACATTGCTGCAAATCAAGTGCTTGAATAATAGAGAGCTGACATTAATACACCGCATGGTCTATGAATATTTTAAGCACCAATCTCTACAAAACAAATAGATTATTTCTGCCATCATCTATCAACACATAATTACAATTCAAACAAAAAATATACTTTAATACTATGATCTGAAATCTCCATCACATCAATAATTTGTCAGTTTTATGGCTGCACATAACTTTTACATAGCATTGTTTGACAACAGCTTCCTGGTTAAGTTTATTTAAGGCTCCCTTAAGATTGATGCCAGAATGGTTAGTATTGACCTCACCTGGATTTTATGATGGTGCATAGGTTAAAGCACATTGATAAGAACTCACTATATGTTTCCATTTCACGAACAATAGAAACACAACTTTTCCTCACAGCAATTTCACCAAGTGTAGTGAAAGATGCTAAAAAAACCACCACACATCAGAGCTTAAAGTGTATCAGTAGTGCCATAAGTTGATAACTTGTAACACTGGAGACATTACTTTCCATTCACATCTTGTAACAGTACATAAATATACTATGTGCATAACCCACCTAAGTAAAGTCCTTTAGACTTATAGTCTTCAACACATAACACATATGTTACTTGCAGGTGAAGATAAACCCTTTAGAATTAAGTTTTTATATACAGTCTTAAAAAGACAAAAAAATAGAAAAGGTAGCAATCACCTTTGTGATTGTGCTGAGCTATATTTTAAAAATCAGTCCACATAAATCTGAGAGCTAGAACATGTCATTAAAAAGTGATAAAAAATAAGGGCACAATAAACTTGAACTATATTAAAAGAATATTTGATCTTTAAATAACAGAAAAATGACAGTTTGACATTTTGAAAATTGAATTACTCATCAATAAAACACAAAAATAAACAAACATATTCAGAATTAAATCTACAAAACATACCTTTTAGCCACAGATCTTCTGCAAGGCAATCAGCTAAAAGAGCAGCACCTCGATCACCAATAAGAGTATTGCAGTTTAGTGTGATGCGCCTCAAGCCAGCCATACAATCAAAATCAGGTCTCCTATAGCGGAGACTTTCAGCCCAAGCTTCACCATGTCTTTTCATTGCCTGATGCTGTAAAAGACCATAATAAACATAGCTATTGAAAAGGTGAGTTAGAAGTTAATTAGCTTTTTAGGACAAATAAAATAGGAACTGAAACATGACAGTTATTAAAAACAGATATAAAATATTTTATTTCAAATTATTTCCTGTGAGAATAGTCTTATCTTATATGAATTTTATCCTACTATGAACTTTAGATGAGTGTTTATTAGTACATCTATAAACTATTCAACCCTATACCACATCCTCAGAAGAAAGTATAAATTGGCTAATAGACTCATTTGACAAAAAAGACTAAAGCATAAGATTATATTGTCAGCATAAGTATTTTATAACCTCCATAAATACTATTTATTTTTAAAAAATGTTTCATTGTCCAGAAATAAATGTTGCAATTCTAAATACTTTAAACCTGGCTTGTCCAACCGCGGTCCACGGGCCGCATGCGGCCCAGGTCGCCTCATAATGCGGCCCAACACCCACCCCAACCTTCATGAAAGATCCAGCGAGGAGGAGGAGGGAGAGGCAGGCGCGAGGCGGGGCGAGCGAGCAACAGAAAAGGCGGGCAGCCGCAGCCCAAAAGTCCTGCCCGCCACCTCCTGCTGTTGCCGCCGCCACCGCTGCTGCTTCTGCCCCCGCCGCCGCTGCTTCTGCCCCCCGCCGCCGCCACTGCTGCTTCTGCCCCGCCGCCCCGCCGCCGCTTCTGCTGCCCCGCCGCCGCTGCTTCTTCCCCGCCACCCCGCTGCTTCTGCCCCGCCACCGCTGCCGCCACTGCTGCATTTGCAGGAGGAGAGGTAGGCGTGAGGCAGGCGAGCTTTCTTCCCCCCTCCCCCACAAAATTTGGCCGGAAAATTATAAAATAAAAATAAATAATTTTTAATAAATAATAAATAATAATTTTATTTTATTTTATTATTTTATTAATTTAATTTAATTTAATTTAATTAATTATTTTATTTAATTATGTGTGGCCCAAACCAAATTTTCATCTTCTAATGTGGCCCAGGGAAGGTGAAAGGTTGGACACCCCTGCTTTAAACCAACTCTTCCCAACCTAGTATCCTCCGTATTTTTTTATTGTTTTGGATGTATCTCATTATAACTATCATTCAAAATGACTAAAATGGAAGATGAGTATAGGCTGAAGAGGATGGGAAAATGAAATTTAAGAAGCATATGTAGGTAGAGCAAAATTCAGCATATCTACAAATAAGCTAAAACATCTAAAAACACATGGCACAGAAAGGAAGAGCGCACAGGACAAGACAAACAAATAAGCAAATAAACAAATCTGAAAATTTAAGAATTGTTTCAACAACTGCTTAGAATGAAAACAAACTCCACATTAGGCCCAGATTCACTGCTGTTTAAAAATTTACAACCAGTACAAAGGTTCTCTAGGGAGGTTACAATATATTCACTTATGTGCTGCAGAAAAAGTGAACTGTTAAGTAGTAAACTACATTTCTTAAACATTTTTGAAACTATCACAACCCATGAACATCTTAAGAGAAATTATTAGTGTTATCTTCACAAATTAAAAGCAAGTAGAAGTAGATCACTCAAATAGTACAGGTGGTCCTTGACTTACAACTATTCATTTAACAACAGTTCAAAGTTACGATGGCCTCAGAAGTGATTTAAGACCTTTCTTGAAGTTACAACATCATACCAGCCCACCATTAGGTATGTGCTATTCAGGGGCTTGGCAACCAGTTCACATTTACAATGGTCACATAGTCTTGTGGTCACATGATCACAATTTGTATCCTTCCTAGCCGGCTTCTGACAAGTAAAGTCAACTGGGGTAGATAGATTCACTTAATGATCTCATGATTCACTTAACCATGTGATTTGATTAACAACCACAATAAAAATGGTTGTAAGATTGAGTCGTCAATAATGACTCACTTTACATCCACACTGACTTACCATGTAAATTTTAGTCCTAATTGTGGTTGTAAGTCAAGGACTACCTGTAATCAAACTTCAAATGAGTTTTATACGAAGTTGTTTTACTTTCAGGATGCTGGATATGTGTTCTGTTCCTCGCCAGGTTAAACTGCATCCTGTAAAATCTATAGATTTGATGCAAGCTGAATTCTTCACACTCTGACAAATTACTGAAAACAAACAAACAAACTCCATTATTCATCTTAAATGTATTTAATACAAGTGGGAAGAAAGTATTTCTACATAAAAACATTATATTTGGCTTGCACTTAAAATCACAGGCTTAGCTACTTACTCACAATTCACATCATCTAACAAACTGGAATTTTAAAAGCCCTATTTTAAAAGCAACTGGAATCTGACTTATATCAACCATATATGCCAGACAACATGCATAGCATGCAATATGGGAAATCAAAGCATCACTTCTACATCCAGCATGTCTTTTTTATTCCTTAAAAGATATTTCTCCATCTCTTAAAAAATTAGTATATAGCAGTTGACCAGATGTATATGGCAAATGTGGGTGGCAAATCTGTTACTAAAATTAAGCTTATTAATAAATAGGAGACTTTACAAACAAGACAATAATCAACTGATCAAGCTCTCCTATTTACCTATGAAAAAAATGATCTCAAATCACACAGACAACTTAGATATGGATAGCAAATTTACTGCCATAATAGGAAGAGAACGGTGAACTTGGTTAATCTTGAACAGTAACAAGAGATTTTGTATGTATAATCCTGTTCTCTTAAACATGCAATGGGATAATACCTGAATGATATTATATAGAAAATAAGTTAGCATCAACCATCAGCAAGATGCTGTGAAAGAAACATTTATTCTTACATATTAGTTTACTTATATCTCAGTATTTGCTATTTTAACCAATATAATATTTTAATCAACTATTAACAGATCATGTGAAATGTTACCAAATAAATAAATATGTAAAAGGCCTTATCCTGCCAATGAAATAAAACAAGATTAAAAAAGAAAGTATTAAATTAAATGTACATCTTACAGCTTTTTAATAGTTAACAGAGTTGTCTGGCTAGCAGGTGGCCATGTAAACTGAACAAATAAATAGACAATTATAAAATATATGGGATTTACCCCAGAGTGCTATTTTGATGATTGCACTGTTTCAGACTTATATTTTTCTTTACAAAAAGCAAAACTTACTTTCCAAACCTCCATCACCTATTGGTGAGTGGGCTAAAGATAGTTTCTCCAAAGATGATGTATCAGCCAACCCCTTAAAAAAAGAATATTAATATTTTTTAAAGCAAATACATATTAAAATTAAAATTATGTTGCAATTTAATAATCTTACTTTTGTCAATAATATTAAGTCCTTTTCCCTCAAAAGCAACCCATGTAGTTCTAGATTTCCCAGGGCCTTTGATACCATCAGACAACCTTTGATAGCTTTACATAATTGTCCAGTTAAGTCTTTGGATCGAATGGCTGGAATTCTTCTTCTTATACCTGTTCCCTGTTTTTCAAGACCTAGCAAACAAGAATAGCTTAAATATCAGTAAACAGAAAATTAATAAATATAAGAACAGCTTTAGTATTAGTAAACACACAATGTGTCAAAAGACAAATTATTCATATAGTATATTTACTCTGTTTGCCACCTGTTAACTTTATAATTAGACTGGATTTCCTCTAAATTAGACAATGCTAATAAAGACATTTCAAATTTAGTAAAGTAGAAGTCAAATCTATTGTTCTCCCTCTTTAGATAACATAAAGACTAAGAACAAATAAATTCCAGCTGAAATGTTGAATATGGAAATGATCTAGTTCAATTAGAAATTCAATTAGAAAATGAAAAACAAAAGAAACAACCACATTCTTAAGGTCAACTTTATGTTTTGTTAACAAAACAAGATGCTTCACCTGTTTTAACATCACTTACCAAAGCTCTGAGAAGAAAGCCTTGTTAAATTCTACAGTTGTGATAAAGACTGGTATTTTCTGCAAGCTTTAAGGACATAATGAAAGGCTAATTACCTGAGTCCCCAGGCCCCTGATGGTGACAGCTCTTTATTGCAATAAAAGTTAAAGTCTTGTTATGTCTGACTGCACGCAGTAGAGGTATCCAATCAGCAGCTTTAATACGATCCGCATTGATATCAAGAATATTATGAAGTTTTTTGGCTTTCACAGATGTTAAAGGGGCACAGCCTTCTAAAGCACAGAGCTGCTCATAATGAGCATAAAAATCCATACTGCATTGTCTCCTTACTTTGACAGAATCAATCATTTTCAGTTACGTACTGAACTATGATCCAGAGCTACGAAAAGAAAAAACACAAACTTTTTGTTAACAGCTACACATACTCTAACCAATTAAAATTTATCAAAACTATAGTCCTACTATGCCTCTTTTTTCTTTCAAGATCAAACTCTAGACTGTAAAGAGAGCTTGGCTTCACCCTTCCACGCAAAACCAGTTTGGATGACTTTGGACATATTTTTCTGCCCAACCAACCTCACAGGAGTAAGTTGTAGAGAAACTAGAAGGCAGCAAAATTAGATATGTTCACCAACTTGAGATAGATAGATAGATAGATAGATAGATAGATAGATAGATAGATAGATAGATAGATAGATAGATAGATAGATAGATGACAGACACAGAGAGACATACATACATACATACATACATACATACATACATACATACATACATACATAAAATATTAGGATAAAAATCTACCATCTTTAGATCAGATAATATTTAGACTTTTTGTTCTTCATAATGTTCTGCTATTGTTGATAACTGAGTTGCTATCAAAGACATTTAAATCTTTATCAGTCACTATACTACCAAACATTCCTAGTACATAGTTGGACACAGACAGTGGCACAGAACTAGATTTGGAGGGAGTGATAGAGGTGATAAATCATTTTTCTTTTATATTGGCTATGTTTCTTTTATCAGAACCATCCTAAAATAGACAATTGACTCTTTCAGCCAAAAATATATTTATTTCTAATACGATCACAAATAAAAATATTTTATGAATAAGTAAGAATCTTACTGTAGGAAGGAAGTCTTCTAGCTGTAATAAAAGTGAGAACTTTCTGCAAATAATCAGGTTTTCTGAAAACAAAATCCAGGATAAAAAGGATTGAGCCAAGTGGTTAGAAACAAAATCCAGAGAAACAGAGAATTATACCATGGAATATGCAAACAAACTAAAAAGGAAAACTGGATATAATGACTGCCAGAAAACACTAGAACAGAAGTCTGCAATTCCTAAGCCATGGCCCAGTACTGGGCTGCAGGCCATTGGGAACCAGGCCATGCGAGCACAGGGCAAGTACACGAAACTGCATTTGTGCAACTGGCATGTGTGCATGCAAATCCCTCTCCTCTCTTCCCCCCCGCTCCCCCCCTCACGGGTCTGTAGAGCCAGAAAGGTTGGAGATCACTGCATAGAAGATGCTATTAAATATTTTATTATAATTTATTCATATAATCATTCAATCCACTTTACAAATCGTAATATTCTTAACTACCAGACACTATGTGCGTCCTTTAGTGAAATTATCTTAAGCCAGCACTATGCAAAACATAAATTAATGCCTTCTATTTTAAATTAAGGATGCCTCTAACCTTCTAACTATGACCATCAAATATATTAAAAATGTTATTGTGCTTATTTTAAAAATAAATTTCCGAGCAATTGTTTTTAGATTAGAAATATTAAGTCTTAATTCCATTCATAAATTATAAACGTAAAACTATTGGTGTATTTTCAAAGCAACAAGGCCACCTGTCCAATTAGATGATGTTGCCAACATTAAGGAAGAACTGGTATCTGAGTTTAATTCCTCTCCTCTTTCCTGACTCCCAATTATATTGATTTTGCTTTGAATCCACTTGACCTTGCAGACAGAATTATCTTATCTTCTAACTGTTCCAGATTATTTAGATATTTTAAGAACTGTTCAGGCTAATACCAAGAATAAACTTTTACTTCTTTCCAAGACAACTGTCTGTGGAGATTCTCAAACATCTAAGTCATAGTTGTCTCAAAGGTCTTTTTCAGACTTCTGGTTTGAAGGGTTTCGGTGACAGACAGGAATCCGCAATCGTGCACGGTTTCTGCCTGGGCTCGCCGCTGGAGCGCCCCGAGCCAGCTGGTTTCGGGACTAAGCCACCCCGTAGAGGTGGTGAAGAAGGGGGAGACTGCCAGCAGGGTTGAGGAGAGCCGCATCTCTCCTCCTCAGCTGATCAAACTCCCTTTCCCGAAGGCGGTAGGAGCAGTGGTCAGAAATGGCCACCTCAAAGAAGTACTCAACCGGAAAAGAATGTGCAGGAGGAAGATAAGAAGTGAACGTTTTGGCTGACTGGGCTAAGTTGAAAAAGCAATAACTAAGGTACCCTGGAATTTAAATTTTACAAGAAATAACATTGCTCCCAAAGAAGAGTCGGAAGCAGCGAAAGAAAGTCAAAAGGGAAAGGTTTGGGGTTTTTTTCTTCTCTCTCCTTCCTTATATTGACAATTAAGAATAAGAAATTGGAAAAATCCGCTTTGGCATCAACAGGCAATTAAGCTGAAAATATAACTAAATGCCAAAGGGACAATAAAAATTTCTGGACATTAAAAACTTTTTCTTCTATAAGCAGGAAGGGAGAGAAAAAGAATAAGGGCAGGATCTGGAAGAGGGAGGAGACTGCCTGGACTTCAAAAGAATCTAAAGTAAAATCTCAATAAAACTTCTAAAAGATACATTTTAACTGAAACTTTGCAACTAAATAGTAACCCCAGGAAGAGAAAGTGGAAAAAAAAGAAAGAGCAAAAAGAAACAGTTTGTGTGTATTTGGATTACTTGGTGACTTTTGGATTTTTGGCTATTATATTTGAATGACTAAAATCAATCGAGTGGTTGTTTAAATTTTTTTACAATGGCATCACTTTTCGATGAATTGAAAATGGAACTTAAAAAGTACAAAGAAGAGGCACAAGAAGGGAAGGGTTCCTTTGGCTTCATTTTTCAATTCTTAGAAATGGAGATTTGGAACTATGAGAAACAACAAGAAAAGACTGCAAAACAAGAAGACAAAGAAGAAGCCATCTTTAATGAACAAGTAACTATGTGGGGAAGAAAAAGGAAAGGGGGGAAAGAGGATGGAGAAATTAAGGTTTAAAAAAACTACCAAAGAAAAGAAAAATAATTCAAAAAATAAGTATAATACTGGAAAACAACAGAAAAGGGGAATACAGAAGAGGAAAGTAGAGGTAGAGAGACAAAGAGGTAAAAAGGGGAGGGAGAAGAAGAGAGGGAAGAAGGAAAGGAAAAGAAGTCACAAAGGTCCGGAGCAAGATATAAAGAAACAGGACCTATTTAGAGATAATGGGTAAAAATGTAACTGAAAGGGGGATTCTGTAAAAGTACATGAGATTGTGTTGTTATATTTGAAATAGAAATAACTTTAGAAAATTGGAAACAACATATGATTAGAATGAGGGATAGAATGGTTAGTGTAACTTAGTGAAATGTTTGTGAATAAAGTAAATGAAATAAATGAGAAAATTGAATTAGGAAGGAATGGGAACACTTTAATTTGTCAATGTTTTATAAAATATAAGTGAAGAGGGGGGGAATTGATTATGGAAAGCTAATAATTGTTCCCATAGAGGTATGATATTTAATTGAAAAGTAACATGAAAAATCTTAAGACTTTAATGAATTTTAATATTAATGATAGAATTGAATTGGAATGGGATGTTGTTTTAATTATATACATTTATATTTTTTTCTTTTTTTTTTTAAGAATAGTGTGTGTTAGTTTAAGAATGTACCAAACAGAATCCGAATGGAAGCTATGTATTATATTGAGTGTTATAACTTTAGGGGAAAGATATAAAGGCGTCATACTCCAATCAGTAACTACAGGAGAAATTTTGTTTAATGAGAAAAGATAATAGACAATTGAAACAGGACAGACAAAAAATATAAATATGATTTGAATTGAGATGAAATAAATATAATAAAATTGAGGAGATTAAAAGAGGGGAGAAGCTATGTAGAAAATGTAAAATTGTAATAAGATATGGAATAGAATATAAAAATGACCATGAACCAGAAATTGTGTCTGCACGAAGAAAAGTAACCCAGGATTATGCTGCTTTCAAAAAAGATGTTTTAATTGTGTTTCTTTTCTTTTTGTGAAAACTCAAATAAAATTTACAAAAAAAAAAAAAGGTCTTTTTCAAAAGGCAACTGGACGGTTTTTTCTTGAGGAAGAAAAAGATATTTCACTTCTCATCCAAGAAGCTTCAGTTCATTCCTCAATTCATTAAGCTTCCTGTATGAAAGCAAAACATCTTCAAAAAGACAGTCCAGTTGCCTTTTAAAAACACCTTTGAGGTTCCCAGGCAATTCAGCAATATAAAATAAAAAGTAGACTGACAGTTCAATCTTTCCTTTCATATGAAATATTTTATTATCAAAAGGTTTTGGGAACTACATATATTAATAACTACACAACAGTATTTGGAACTACCAAAAACATCAGTGCCCCCTCAAAGTGTACATTGAGGCCAAAGGAATTTATATTAAAGCTATTTCTATTAAATGGCAGAGACTGCATGAGGTCACCAAATTTTACAAAGAAAAATGCCACCATATGGCATTATATTTTGCAATAATAACATTACCAAATTTATTGTTTTGCAATAACAATATAGTTTGCACAATGTATGCAAAAATGCATACATGGTGTGAAATATATCTTTTTCATTTATTATACATTTTAATACCGTGCCTGTTTTGGAAGTTATTTATATAATTATAATTTCTACTATTGAGTTTAGTAAAGAACTAAATAATCAAGCTTTTCCAGAAAAATCCTTTTGCTAACAATAACAAATGCCCATGCCCACGATGCACAAAATGCATATTTGGCAGCACCACAGCCTGAGATAAGATGCTCAGAAATCACTGTTTCTTACCCACCCCGTGCAAACCCTTGTTATGTGTAAGAATGTCGCCCATCCACTCATTAAGCCGTGACGTTTAAAAGGCAAGACTTAAAAAAGAAATATCTCTGAGCAAATGTATACACACTTGAATATGGGCGGCGTACAAGCAATAACAATTAAGAAATTAAAACGGCCATTAAAACAAATGCATGTAAATTAAAACATTCACTTCGTTTGCCTTTGGGCATTCAGCGCTCTGTACATCCCAGGACCCCACCTCCCTCCCTCTTTCCACTCGCCTTTTTATTTATTTTACCTTGGACTCACCATTCACATATCCGAAAGGAAGACCCGTGTTCAAAAGTCGGTCATTCACTTCAGAAAAATCAGCGGCTCAGTGGGAAGCCAGTTGGTGGGGGGGCGGGGGAACCTTCATTTGTTCCACTTCTATCTATCCCACCATTAGGCACCACAAAAAAAGGAGGACAAGAAACAAGAACGGCGGGGAAGAAGCGAGCAGCGAAGCCAGAAAGCGAAGCCAAGTCCACACTCCCACACAAAGCCCCTCACCTGCCCCGCGCGCTCGGCCCCGCCCCCAGCCCCGCCGCTTCACTCCCGCTTACCGTTTCCTTGGTTTCCCAACCGTCTTTCCACACAAACTTCCCCCACGTGACCCCCACCAGCAAGCTCTCTTATTGGCCCAGCGCTCAAGCAGCGGTAGTTGTCAATTTTCTAACGTTATCTCTGTTTTGGTGTTTAGTTACAGCCTCTTTGGGCAATGCGGAGTGTCGAGGATACCCGGAAAGGTGGGAAAAGGTTGCCGCGCTCACCCTTTCTCCTAGCGCTCACCCACGCCTGCGAGCACTCTAGTTCTTCTTTAACGCCGAGTAATCCTACTCTTCCGTGAAACACTCCCCGCTCCCCTTTAAAAGACCTTCGCGTGGCCTTCCTCCGGCTGCACAGTACTTCGCGCGCAGGCGCAGTTGCTGTTTTCGTTCTCCACAGAAGAGAAAGGAATCTTCCCGTTCAGGGGTCGATTCCTCTTTTCTACTTTCCAGAGGGCGTTTCTCTCGCGACTGTATTTAACCCTCTTTCTTTACGACTTGAGGAAATAGGAAAAGCGTAACACTTTATACTTCTCCAGGATTTCTCGCCCTGAAGAATAGTTTGCGTTGGCGGAGACTTGGGGGGGAGAGGCGAAAGGGCCGGAATCCGAGAAACGGCTGGCAGGATTTGGTCGCGCGAGAGAAAGTGGGGATGACATGAGGGGGGGAAGTGTAACAATGAAAAGTAAAAGCTGGAGACCTTAAGAAAAGTTGTAATAACCGCGAAGACTGCCGGGTTACCGCCTTGGAGAAGACGGGAGCCCCGGCGTCGTCTAACGGGGCAGTTGTCAGTAGAAGGAAGCGAGGTAACGTGCCCGGAGCGTCTTGTTTCGGACGCTCGTGGGCGAGGAAGGTTCACCTAAGGAACCAACGGTAGCTGAGGACAGCCAGTGGGGTGATGGGGTGGGTCGAGGCTGGTTCTGGGAACCCGCTTTATCGGCCGCAAAGAGGGCGGTGGCTGGCGGTTTCGAAGAAAGGGACGGAGTTGAAGAGAAAAGGAGGGGGGAGGGCTTGGAGCCTCTCTTATCTTTCAGTGTTGGTGAATAGGGCTTGGGAGAGTCTACAACGGGTAGGGAACTATGGCCCTTTTATGACTTGTGGACTTCAACTCCCAGAATTATCGAGCCAGCCATGCTGGTTCAGGAATTCTGGGAGTTGAAGTCCGCAAGTCATAAAAGGGTCATAGTTCCCCACCTCTGGTCTACAAAAGGAAGCGCTCCGGTGGGGGGGTGGGGGAGGGACAAACGGGAAGGCAGAGGAGTATAGGAATTGGCGGTGGGGGGGGGCGGGGTGTTTGGAGCGGCTCGCCGACATGGTGGCAGCGATGGAAGGATGGGACTTTAGGCGGCAGATCAGAGTCAAGGTCTTATTTTGAAAGCTTTGCAGGCAACTGATCTGGTCTAGTATGTGGCCGATTTTAATCCCTTTTTAAAAATCTTTCCTAGCAAAGCACTTAAACATACCAAAGTTATTTTTATTTCTACCTTGCTTGGTTCAACAGAATAGCGAGAAGGTGGAGCTCATTGCTAAGCTATAGACTAGAACAGGGCTCTTCAAACTTGACAGCTTAAGACTTGTGGATTTCAACTCCAGAATTCCTCTTCCAGTCATATTAGCTCAGGAATTCTGGGAGTTGAAGTCCACAAGTCTTAAATCTCTGGACTAGAACAATGCTTCTCAACTATTGTTTCTTCTGTAAAGGAAGACTTGTTTCTTCAGTAGCAGTGTTTCAGCAACTTCAAGATACGTTTCCCATGCTGGCTAAGGAATTCTGGGGGCCAATGTCTGCACATCTTAAAAGTTGCTGAGGTTGGGTAATGCTGATGTAGAGGAAATAAGGCTTCCTAATGGGACCTAAGACCATGGAAGAACAGCAAGAGATGGTCCAGAAAATGCAGAAGGAATTTCAGGACTTTACAATAGAAAAAATCTGGTTCCTATTTTATATTTCTCTATCCACAGGAGGAAAGGTCATATACTACCTGATGCAAATGTGTAGCAGCTACACAATTGACAGTCAAAGAGCTAATAACATTTAAATTCATGTCCCAGCTAGCCAACCAGGTATATGATATGATGCAATCTAATGGGACTAAGCACTAAAGAAAACGATGAATTCCAGAGCTTGGGCGATGCAAATATATCAGCATTACCTCAATGTACTTTTGAAGTAGAAGGAAACCCATCCAATCAGGGTTAACCCAAAGACTGCAGTGAGTAAAGCACCAGCCAAACCATGTGAACTACCACCCAGCTTCCAACCAGTGCACATGCCTTTTTGGCAAGCTAGCTTCCAAATACTTCAAATATGGAAAAGCACATATCCTAAGAAAGATTCCCAAAATGAAAGCCCAAATAAATGAGTTTGAATCTTAAAATCCTGGACCAGAGGAACTTCCTATTCCATATTACCAATGTGATGAATGAATGTGATTATAAACGGCCACCTCCATCTCTCCATCAATGGCTGACATCTTTACCAGGCACAATGAGTATAAATGCTGCTTGTCAAGACCCAAGTTAAAAATCCTTGGGAATGGGAAATGGGAATTTTCAGTAGTGGAGGATCATATCAATGCTGTGCCATTTGGAAAAGTTATAGCAGAATCACGAGAGACCCGCCCACCAGGAGAGGTTTAGAATCAGTAAAGATGATCCTTCTAATCCTGACCACAAGGATCATTCAGATACTTTGGAAACCAAGGACATACCTACAAGAGATAAATCTGGTTGAAGTCTCAGTTCCTTCTCAAAAAGAAACTACAGGACACACAGATCTTTTCCTTTGGCCAGGAAAATTGGGAAGACCCACGTCAAACAAGACTGTCTGAGTCACATGCCAAGAAACATATTTTTGAGCAGTTTAATGTAATTTATATCACCAAGAATCAGCTTGGGAAGACTCATGTTACAGTAGAAGTAGATTGGGACAGGTAATTGTAGGTACAGTAGCTGCAAGTGAGCTACATTGCAGTTTCCAGGAACTAGGTTCAAACCTAGAATACAGCACCCAAACAAATGGAGAATACTAGGCAATTACACCCAAAGTATGCTTAACTGTGCACAGCTTAGACAGTATACTAACCTGACTGCCTACACTTATAGATATGGGAGAGTAAGTTAGTGTATCTAGGCTTGGCTGCCTCATGGCAATATCAGGTTATTGCAAAGGCAATTAAGGTGAGGCAAGCAATGTACAGGATATATGGTAATTATTGTAAGTCTGAAAGTACTGTGAACCTGAGAGAATCTGCAAACCTGAGAGAAATCCATTTTTGTGGATTATACAAAAAATAAGAGTGGCTGGCTCCCATATGTCTTGATAATTGCACTCCGTGTTAACTATTGACACTCCAGAGAGACACACTGGCACAATTGTGATAGACCAAGCTCTTCACTTGGAGTGACCTCCCCCCAAAAATCTTATTGGTCTCTGATAGAAAAAATGTTATGCCATAATGCTGTTTAGAAGCTGTAGCATTAATTGTTGAACTCAGAACCATCCATAGAACACACAAAAATATCTGTATGCTGCGGTTTAGCGTTGGACGAGTTTGATGTTAATGAATATGTTCAAAGGAAGATATGTCTAATAGTGGATATTATTCTGAGGAGATTTTTCTCCCAGGCAAAATATAGTTTTGTTTTTGTTTTGTAAAACAAAAAATGTCTGAAGAGCTGGGAGAGAAATGGTCTTCTATAGCTTCTGAAAGATTTTGGGAATCTCCAAGGGGTTGGAGAAGTTCATAAAGTGAAGTAGAAAACTGCTTCAGGAATCCTAGGGTTTCTGTAGAAATAGATAACCTGGAGTCAGAATTTGTGCTACATTTTCTCATTTCTATGTGTGGTACTAAGTCTCATTTTCTTTATTTGTTATATAGCTTGTTGGAATAAATGTTCAATTTCAGCCTTCACTTATATTTCATACTGAGGGCTTTGCATATTATCTTTCTGGGGAAAAACATTTTATTCTACTTCTGTTCTGCAAGTTTGATTTTACTGTGAATAAGGAAAAGATGGCTAAATCCTCTAGTCATTGTGCCTCTACACAAAATAGCCAGCAGATGGCACTATAGAAATTATGTATTTCAATTTTTGCATTTTGAGTTTTTAATTATAGAATGGCAATGCAGAGTGTGAAAGCCTGATTTCTTCTGCATTCTGGGGTTAGAGGGTAGATGTCCGGTAAGATACACTCTCTCCCCAGAGGATAGGGGGGAGGATTGTGAACTGCCAGGCTACCCCGGGATGCTTCTATATCTATTCACGCTGAAGAATTCTCTTTCCAGATATTCCCAATTCTCTTTTCCAGATAGTAGATTTGATATTTATTTTAAAGCAGTGAAAACATCTAAATACGTAAAATGTTATACTCAGTCCTTTGCCATTTCCTGATTCACTTAAATCATTCATTAAACCAGGCATCTCCAAGGTAGATAAACTCATTAAGCTTAAGCATTCTGCCTTATGCATCCTGCTGAAGTCCAATATTTCTTCAGCAGTTTGGGAGGCAAACTGTTGTGAATGCCTGGTAGATTTTGGAATACAAAAAATCTAAAAGGACATTGACAAAATGCTCCCAAATGACATTTCACTATCACGCAGATCCTAGAAGTTGGCACTTTTGTTTTTTGACAGAGCTTTAGGAGAGAAAGACATGGGTGGATTAGAATATGAGTGGATTAAGGCCAGAAATTAAATTCATCACACTGGCATGATACCATATTTAAGCCTAAAGTGTGTTAAAGGTATCAAAATATATGTGATCAACACCTCATTGGAAAAGGAGTTGATACTTACTACCAGAAAAGAAATTGGTATATCTGCTCATCAAAAGAACATTGCTATATGTGCTGAATAATTATCATCCATGTTCCAAGTTTCTTCTTGATAGGGAAGATGTTAAGAAAATGGAGGGGTTCTAATTCTAGAGCACCCTGAAAGGAAATGGGTTATTTGAACTTTTTTGAATTACATTTTAGTCCAAGGCATGGGACAGACTGCATTAGTCGTACTTGTTTGGAAGGAGATGCGCCCTTCCTGGCTCTTTTATTTTTTTTAACCTCTCAGGGCTATTCAATATTCTCAATCATGATTGTTTTCTGGATGCCTATAAGGGTTAGAAATTGAAGTCCTGCTTCTTCCTGAGTAGGCTATTCCATTGGGGAAGGAGAGGTTAGCTTGCCAAACCATTCTTTTCTTTCCCCCTATTTTGTAAGATATCCAGATCTTTTTAGTGGCTACTCTGGATAGGGTAAAACTCTTGAATAAACAGTTCAACAACTTGAACTGCTTGAACCTCTTGCCAAGAGCTCTTTCTTGGCTTATAACTATAGGATTAGGGTAGGACGGTCAAACAGTGGCATAACTACCAGCTATGACTGTTGTCAGTTGTCATTTTCCTAGAGAAAGAGACCTTCACAATAATGATCTACCCCTTTGTCACATCCTATATAAATTACTATAATGCAGTCTACATGAAACCGCCTTTGAAGACTTCAAAAAGTTCCAACTGGTACAAAATACAGCAATCCCTTTGTTGAGTGAGAGCTCCTTTTCACATACAACACTGGTGCTTCAGGCTTTGAAATGGTGACCAATAGGTTTCCAAGTACTATTCAACTTACTGTTTTCGACCTATAAAGCCCTCTATGGTTTGGCATTCAGATACTTTCCAGAGTATCTGCTTCAAACAGTATCCGCACATTCTACAGTGGGAATCTTGAAAAAAATGAGAAAAAGGTGTCCAAAACCAATGCTTTTTAGTGGCAGCCTCTAATTCTGGAGCCATCCTGCCAATACTTAGATAAGTGGTAAAAAAAGAATGTTTAAATGAAATTGTTAAGAGGCACCTATAATAGTATAATTTTGGTATTTTAAGTCATGTTGGAATTTTACATTCTGTTTTTGTTTTTTATACTGTACACTGCCAGGAGTTCATTGGAAACATGTGATAGATAAAGAACTTTCTGGAATGTCCTTGGAACAACTATAGATTATTACTGGAAATAAGGTCAAAATAATGACTATGGACAATAATGACTGACTATGGAGTCACCAAGATTGAAACATGGATCTACTGTACCATAACTAACCATGTTTTGTAAGTGGGGAGTACGCCAGGCCTTCAAGACAACAAAAGATAAAAAATTTGGATGACGATTCTGTCTCTCATCAAGTCTTTGTATCATAACTACCATTTTTCAGGAAGGTTGCTAACTTTCTATAAATGTTTTTAGGTCTGAATAATTTTTCTTAAATACTTTACTGCTAAAATAATACATTAACCAAAACCCTTTTTCTGGTCACCATTAAAATTGCAGTATCCAGAAAGTTTAAAATATGTGACTTTAAAATTAATATAGTATTGTGGTTTTATAGTGATATACCTTTTGTTCAATTTAAGAAACAAGAAAGGATTTAAATTACATATTGGTATAAAACTGTCATTTTTGTAGTAATTGTTAAAGCTATAGGGTGGAGGGGAGAGAGATACTTAATTAAATATTTAACTGTAGTTCTGTGCCTTTCATTAAAAAAGAAAACTGGAAAAATATATTGGCAATAGTTAAATTCCTGGTAAAACTGAAAAAAATTAAATGGCTCCCATTGTGAAAATAAAATTAATCTATGTTGATGTCAAATGATCCAATCTGCATAGCTATATGACATTAACATGGACAGAATATAGCCTCACAGACACATAATTGTAATACTCCTAGCATATGACAAATAAATTGTATTGCAATTTTGTTGCTTATTATAATGAGACAGCAATGATTAGGTAGTGCTAAGCACCACCCTCTAGAAGCAGCTGTGTCTGTGTGTTTAGAGAGAGACCACACACACAAGTACAGATTTCCTGGGTTTTTTTCTCCAGTTCATTCTGAGATGTTTTTTAGACTAATGGTAAACAGCATGTATGTCATCTTATTTGCAAATATTCTTAAGTATGAAGACATTTTACATAAGAAAAGGCAAGATTCTGGATCATTACATACATTGGATCTGAGTTACTTCACAGGAAGGCATTTTGCTGTCAGCTTCCTGTCAACTGAAATGAGCTAGAATTGTACAGATGAATTATGAACCCCAGCAGTATTACTGCTGAATGTGTTTCAAGAAATGATCTCAGTATTTATTTCATATGTTCTGCTTTTTCATAGTAGTATGACCATCTTTTGAAAAACAAATTGAACGGTCAGGCCAAATTGCTTACGAAAAATAGAGAATGGTAAGACTAAAGATGTAAGAAGCAATTACTCTGAAAAAAAATTCTACTTAATGCAATGCATTAGCTTCTGTGAAGCATGAATAAGAACATGGCTTAAGAACCAAATGGATAATAGTAATTTTTTAGTCCAAATTATTTAAAAAACTCCTTTAATTGTACACACATCCTAATCTTTTCTAACTATTTGTTCACACATATGTTCAGAAATACAACTCTTCCCAAATAGGAAATTTTACTCTGAATTTTATTTTAAGTAGCTACAGAATATATATTTCAATGACTGCTATGCCTTTATCCAAGAGCACGGAATCAGGAATATTAAGATGTTAGAAAGGAAGCAAATTAAATATATGTAGTCTACCAGTTATAACCATTCGTTTAGTGACTACTAAAAATTACAATGAAACTGAAAAAAGTGACTTATGGTCATTTTTCACACAACCGTTGCAGCATCCCACGGTCACAAGATCAAAGTTGGGTGCTTGGCAACTGGCATGTATTTATGATGGATGCAGTGTCCTGGGGTGATGAGATCACCTTTTGTGACCTGACAAGCAAAATCAATGGGAAAGCTAGATTTACTTAACAGCCAGGTTACTAACTTAACTGCAGTGATTCATTTAACCACTGTGGCAGTGGTGGGATTCAAACATTTTTACTACCGGTTCTGTGGGCGTGGTTTCGTGGGCATGGTGTGGCTTTGTGGCAGGAGAAGGATACTGCAAAATCCCATTTGCTCCCCACCCCACTAGCCTGCTTTCCAGCTCCTTTCTCCTGTGTAAGGCAACAAAAGAAAACCCAGCCGATCGGGAGGCAGAGAATAGATGGGGGCAGGGCCAGTCAGAGTTTGCATTTGCCTGTTCTTCGAACTACTCAAAATTTCCGCTTACCGGTTCTCCAGAACTGGTCAGAACCTGCTGAATAACACCTCTGCACTGTGGCCAGAAACATTATAAAATGGGGCAAAACTCTTTTAACCACTGTCTTACTTAGCAATATAAATTTTGGACTCAACTGTATTAGTAAGTTGAGGGCTATCTGTTCAATTTTGCTATAGTCACTCAAAATTTTTGAGATACTGAATTACATTGGTCAGTCTTATTCAATATTGTCTACTGTAGCTGTGCAGCACTTCATTCAGTAAGAAAATAAAATATTTAGAGTTTGGTTGAGCTCCACAGCTACAGCAAAATCCCAAGAAAAGATTTTTCCAGGAGTTGCATGCATCCATACGTGCTCCAAATGACCATTTTCTTTTTGAGTCTGAAGCAATGTAAACATTAGCTCTGCAGGTTTTGGACAAAAGTCTTTACTTACTAGGAAATTAACTTTGAACATTTTTATGCAAAGTATATAGTCAATTACTGAGCTTGATTTTCCGCTCTTGCAGGTTAATTGATTCCCACTTGATATTTAGATAAAAACCTCTGATCTTTAATGCTGCCATTACTGGAGTAATGCCATAGGATGTCCCTCAGATTTATTCTTCAGCTTTTAAAATGGCAAAACCCATTTGGTCAAGGTGACCTTCAAGATAAAGAGTGAACACATGTCTCATAAATCTCCTTTTTGTAGCCATTCCAATGTAGAGCAAAGATGTTTTCCAAGATGCAGACTCTTCAGTCATGGGAAGGCATGATGAGCCACAGAGTTAAAGGCTGAAAAGAATTTCATATTTGGTCCTTAAAAATTAACCCTCACAATATTTGTGCCTAAACACAAAAATAGTACAACTTTTACAAAGTATTTTAATGCAAGTAATCTTTGGAAATAGGCTACCAATTATTTCTTCTTCTCTCTCCCTCTCTCCCTTCCTCTCTCCCTCCCCCCCCTCTCTGCTGTTAAGCCCTGATGAATGTACATAAAGCATACATTCTAGAAGGGAAAATCTTTCTCCACTATAAAAGGTATAATTATTCACATGGAACTCGACTCCTGTGGACATTTTACCTGGAAACAACATGGGGTTTGTATACTTTTTGACTTCTCAGTCTAGCTCTAAAATTTCATACTCGTCCTGCATTAAGGAATGAAAAGGCCTGATCCTCTTTAGCTATTAAGATCAACTAAAATAATCACATAATGTAAAGACCTAGCTCTCTGGAGAAGTCTATAATGCTGGGACAAGTGGAAGCAAAATGAAGTAGATTACTAGAAGCAAAGTGAATGGATTCAATTACAGCAGTAATGGATGCACTATTGGAAGCTGTGAAGGACTAAAATGGGCAATAGTACTGTAGTGTAGAAAATCTATCCATGCTGTCACTAAGAGTTAATACTGACCTGATTGCACATAATTGGTCAATCAAGATTAGGTGCTAATATCCCCAAAAAATTACCAACAGAAAGCTGCTTTTTGGTTTTGCTAGTGTTGAAAGGCTTGGAAAATGCCTTTCTTCTGAGGATAAATTTTCCTGCTGGGGAGAGCTCTGCAATTGGTCCTCATACAGACAACTTGCTTGAAAGAACTGGATCTTTTGGTATTTTCAGGGAGGTCGAGAGATAGCAAGAAGTCTGCGTTCCTGGGGCTAGCTATTGTATGATAAACCCCTGATTTTTATACCTTTTCTCCTTTTGTGTGTGTGTGCTTGTGTTTGTTATTTCTTAATGTTTAAAATCCTGTCAGGGGTTGTCTTCATTCTCCAAAGGTAAACAAGGGTGGCTGATTGGATTATCAATTTCGTCCTAGTCTTTTTTTTATATTTGTTTTGTGGCAATCTCCTGTCTGCTTCCTATGGAATTTATTTCGTGTCTTTTGTCTATTTGTTTTGTTGATTTGGCATGACCTGTTGTTTGTAAGGGATTTCTTTTTCTTGTTTCCCTAGCTTTCTTAATTACTTGGCTTTTGTCTAGTGGGCTTCTTTCAATACCTTTTATTAAATCTCTTTTCCTATGCAAGTTTGTTTTATGGCTGGCCTGATGTTCCCTTAGGGCTTTTCCTGCTTGGGTGTCACCACTGTCCTCATGAAGTTCCCTTTCCACAATCCTTCATTTTTTTTATTTTTTTTTAGAGGGTGGTCTCTGACTGAATGTCTGGGTATACTTGGTATTCATGATCAATCTGGATCATTATCATGGCCGCCTGTCTCCCCTTTAACTTTCTCTTCTGAGAGGGAATATAGGCCTTTAGGCAGCTAAGGCAGGGTGGTATGCATCGACAGAGGCAACACATGGGGGCTCCAAAGACACATATGGTGACTGTGGTTGTTATAAGGATTTTGAGCCAATGGAAATCTGGCATCCATGAGAAGAGCCATGAAAAGTCCAGGAATGATTGCTCCTGACCAATATTCTGAGACAGCTCTTTCAGGTGGTGGATGTCCCTCCCTACGAGTTCTGAGGTTTCGTCCAGATTGAAGCAACACATCCCTTGGAATGTTTCGCAGCCATAATTATGCTTCAAGAGAAGGAAGTCTATTGCTGCCCTATTCTCCAAGGTGGCTTCTCTGACCTCCCTCAGTTCTCTGTTAAGGGCATCCAGGGCATGGGAGGTCGAATTCAAGGTTTTTTTGCCAGGGTACATGCTAGTCTATTCAAATTTTTAGAATTTCGCACTGCCAATCCAGGTACCCCTACCAAGGATATTGCCAATGAGATGTATTCTGTTTTTGTGTGAAGGGAGACTTTGGAATCACAGTCTGAGTCTAGGGTTTGGAAGGCTCTCCTGTGTCGTCTCTGTAAGGATGGCATAAGCATGGTTAACCTTCCCAAGGTGCAGGGGCCATTTGTGGCATTTGCAGGATGGTATGAGTAGGCTTTTAAGCCACAAAGGAAAAACCATCCTGGTGGGAGCTTCAGGTAACTATATGAAAATGATATGGTCTCTGTATAGTTGCATTTTAGTTCTGTGTTGCTAACTGGTGCATTCTGTGACCCTAGGTGAGCTGCACCCAGTGACATGATTTCCCTCCTGCTAAGCAAAAGTTAGTGGTGTTGAGCAGTGGTCCCCAACCTTTTTGTGCCAGGGACCAATTTCACTCAGAAACACTTTTTCAAGGACCGGTGGGGGAGAAGAGTCCGAGTTTGGTGGTTTGCTTGCAGACGTTTCATTATCTGATGTTGTTACCTAGTCGGGTAATAAAGCGTCTGCCAGCAAACCACCAAGTTCAGGAACGCCAATGCCTCCTCATTGCAACCCTGAGCGACAGATAGTCCCTGCAGGACGGCTGAGAAGCCTCGCCTCTCGGCCCTGCCTTCATCAGCCCCATCCCTCAGGTGTCTCCTCCCTCCCTCAGCCTCATTCCTCAGGTGTCTGCCTCGTTCCTCTTTCAGTCGCTCTCTCACTCCTCCACCAGCCCAGGAAGAAACTGCTTCAAGAAGTCTGCAGGGTGGCTTTCCTGTCGGCGCAGCTTCCCCAAAGCGCCCGTTCACCCCCACCCGCCGCCCACGGTTCAATCCAGTGCTCCGTTCTGCCTGCCTGCCTTCGTTTCTGGTGGTTTCGGAGCGCAGCTTCTCGAGCGCCCGTTCACCCCCGCCCGCCTCGCCCGCCGCCTGCGGTTCAATCCAGTGCTCCATTCTGCCTGCCTGCCTGCCTGCCTTGGTTTCTGGTAGTTTCGGACAGCTTGGCCTGAGAAAAAGAGGCGAATAGTTATTATTCTCAGCGAGCTGCTCCGAAACTACCAGAAAGCGAAGGCAGGCAGGCAGGCAGAACGGAGCACTGGATTGAACCTGGATTGATTGGTGGCGGGGTGGGGGTGAAACGGGCGCTTCGGAGGAGCTGCGCTGACAGGAGAAGCCACCCCCGGCTTCTTTGAAGCAGTTTCTTCCTGGGCTGGTGGAGCAGCGAGAGAGCGACTGAGAGAGGAACGAGGTGGGAGGAAGCCGAAGCCGCTGAGCCAGAGAGCAGGACAGGCTTGGTTGCTTCCTCCCTCCCCTTCTCTCATTTGTGTCCTTGATCCCCGATCCCAGCAGCATTCACCGAAGGCGAAGAGAGTCGCCATTTTTTTTTTCCTTTGCGGCCCAGTACAGAGTGCTCCACGGACCGGTACCGGTCCGCGGCCCGGTGGTTGGGGACCCCTGGTGTTGAGTATTTCTCTTGCTAAATATTCCCATATGTTTCCTTTCTCTGGGATAAGCTTTGGTTCCAGGAATACAGTTGTTTGTGTTACAAATGTTACAATTGTTACAGATAATAATACATAGTATATATTGCATTTCATGTTCCCCATTGCTAGATTCCTTTTCTTCCCTTCCCCCCCCCCCTCCTTTTTTTTTTAAGCAATGTAAAAAATGTAAAAGATCAAGTATCAAAAAAATATGAGAAAGGTATGGTTAAAGTCCTTTTTGTTAAAAAAAAATACAATGAAAAAAGGTTTTTTAAAAAAGAAAAAAAATGGAGAAGGTGAGAGAAAAAAATAAAAAAAAATAGTTTATAACTCAGCACCTGGGAGTCCAGTTTTGTGTAATGCAACATTTGCACTTGGTTCCTCACAGTGGTGTGGTTCAACGGTGTTGAAGAATGCTGCAAGCTTCCATTGATCTGTGTCCCAATCTTTCTTGAGTTTGATGGGTGGGATTGATTGTGGTGGAGTTTGGCTATGGTCTATGACTGCTGGCTTTGCATGTGTCCAATGTAGCCAAGAGTCTCGTTCTGCAATCTTTATGGCGGTGTGTAGTCAGTAAAACTTGGTAGGGTCCTTTCCACCTGGGTTGTAGAGGGGAGGTTCTGGTGAAGAACTTGATCCACACCCAATCTCCTGGCTCATATGGATGCAGGGCTTCTTCCAGGGGTGTCAGTGTCAGTGTCTGTGTCAGTGCACTCTGGGTCCAGAGGGTCTGTAGTCTCTTTTCAGGGCTGTAAGATAAGAAGAGAGAACCCTATCCCCCCTATCTAAGCAAAGGAAATGAGGATCTAGGCTTTGTAGCATATGGGGTGTGTGTGACCAAAAAGGATCTCAAAGGGGGAAATACCTATATCTTGTCTTGGTCTGGTTCTGATATAAAAGAGGGCAATTGGGAGCACTTGTGGCCAGGAGAGGTGTGTCTCCTGACAGAGTTTGCCCAGTAGGGTCTTCACCTCTTTGTTTGCTCTCTCCATGGCTCCTTTAAGTAGTCCCACTTCTGATGCATCCCAGCCCCATAAGGAGGGTGGCAGGCTTTTTAAATCTTCATGAAGCCCGGTGTTATCAGCATGATTGTCTTGTGTGTGCCTTTTCCTGGGATTTCCAATTGCAGCCCCTGTTTGCCACATGTTATGGTAGCTCCCAATTTACATAGGAGATCCCTTCCTAGTAGAGACAGTGGGGACTGGGGGCAAATAGTAAATGCATGGTCTACTGTGAAAGGTCCTAGTTCTACTGGTACGTTGTGGGTAAATTTTACAGGGATTATTTCCCCCCATTATGCTATCCCGAGCCCCTTCAGCCACTGAAGCTTTATATGGTGGTTCAGTAATTAATGAGGAGGTGGCTCCAGTATCAACTAAGCAATTGTTTTTCTTTCCTCCTATAAGAATGGTGACAATGGGTTCCCCTTCTGGACCATTTTCTAGGGGGATAGCCAGTCCATTAAAGATAGCCATGAATTCAGTGCTTTCATTGTCATGCCCTAGTCAAGAAAGGGGTAAATCATGTTCTCTTCTTTGCTCCCATTGATGTCTATTGTTATTATTTATTGGAGGAAAGGGAGCGCTGGGTGGTGCCTGGTGACTGAAACTTTGTTGCTCAGTGTAATGGACTGGATTATTGGCTCGCCTCATGTTCCTAGGTGGTGGGTGATACCGGTTGCAGGAGGGATATTGCCTACATTGCCTGCTGAAATGACCTTCCTGTCTGCACCTATAACAATGCTGACATTTGCCTTGCAACCATCCTGCTTTATCGCAATGCCAGCATTTCTTTGAATTATAGGGGGTTTTACCTGGCGTTTGTCTGGCATCATGTTTCATTACAGCAAACATTTTTAAGTCTTCCTGTCTTTCTATTCGTCTCTTTCTATCTTTCTCTTCCTCTTTCAGCTTGTCTCTTTGATCATAGACAAAGTTAGCAATCCTGCGCAACTCTGCTATGTCTAAGGTTGGCCAGTTAGAGACGAAGCGGTGGAAATGTTCTTTAATATCTAAGGTGGACTGATCCACGAAGGCTGAAGCTAAAATCCTTTGGTCCTTCAGGCAGCTAAGGTCTAGGTGGGCATATGCAGTAGCTGCTTCTGACAGGCGGACCCAAAAGGCATCAGGGTTTTCCTTTTCCCTTTGTGTTGTTTTTTTTGTGAAATTCAGACTAGTTTAAAGGTTGTTTGTTTTTTCTTATTTCCTCTAGAGCTTCTAGTAAATTATCTTTTGCTCTAGTGTATTTGTCCCATTGATTGGTATCATTAAAGTCCCAGTCAGGGCGATGTACTGGCCATGTGATGTGGGCTGGGGCTGCGTGACCAGGGATAGTTGGTAGTTTGGCTATTTGGTCTGGGTTTTTTTTTTCCAAACAGTTTTAATAGTTCGTCTTTCGTTAGAAAGACTTGTAACAGCTGAGTCATGTCACCCCAGGATGGATTATGGCTGTCTATGATAGATTTCAGGGTTTTAATAACTGTTTGAGGATCAGCCCTGAAAGCTGGGGTATCCTTTTTCCAGATGACTAGGTCAGAGGCAGAGAAGGGAGTGTGGGTAAAAACATATTCTAGTTGTCCCCTATTTCTGCCTGGCACTGGCTTGCTTAAAAGGGGAGCCATAATCCGTGCCTCAGTATTCCCTTCCCTGAAATGGGTTTCAGGCTTTTCCTTTTCCTTTTTTTTTTCTCAATCAGGTCTTTGGTCCTAACAATTTCAGCCCAGCAGTACCAATAGGGTATTTGGCTGGGCTTAATGCATGTTCTAAGTGCTTTCAGGGTTTTATAATCTAAAGTACCGCTATCAGGCCAAATTTGTCTAATTTGTCAAATTTGTCACTTTTTGCAAATTCTTTTTGCTTCCTTTTTATTCATTCCAGTTAGGACAGGCACTTGCCTTTCGTCCCAAGCCTCAAGTAATTTATCCAAGGGGGTCTCTTCCATTGCCATCGAGCTACAACTTCCCATATTCCCTACCTGATGTGGGGATTACTTTGGTTTAGCCGGGCTACCGCTGTCAGTTTTCAGACAAAAAAGGTCTGGAAAGGACTCCGGTTTCCCTACACATGGAGTACGGGCCCCTTTCTCTTAGGGAAACTCTGCCATCAGTTTTGAAGACCCCCCCTAAAAACGGGGGATCTTGGAGGACCGTCTGCCCCCTAGCAGCCCGGTACGGGCCCCTTCCTACACTCCGCCGTCAGTTTTCAGATCTCCCTTAAAGTTGGGGATCTGGAAGGACCTGCTCTGCTTTGTAAGGCAAACTATTTCCAATTTTGTTTGCCAGCAGCCGGTACGGGCCCCTTCTAACTGCACAGGGCTTTGCTTGCTGGATACACTGGGACTATTTATTCTGCTTTCTATTTATTTCCCAACACCAGTTCCTTTCTCAGCCCATTCGGTTTTTCTTACGTCCTTCAGAAGGACTCACACTCCATGATCACCCCTTGCGTTCCCAAATCCAGCCGGTCACGGCTCGTGTTTGAGCTAGCATCTGGCTGGGGTGCGGCTGGCAATCACGGAGGAGGTGAGGTCCCGCTGTTTCCGCAGAGAAAACCCACAATCACACACCTGGTACATTCATGCTTCCACTCCCCTCCCTAGTAAGATTATAAATTTGAAGCAGTACTCACCTGCTTTCAAACAGCTGTTGAGCGGAAAAGCCCAAGGACTCCCTTTACTACCCTTATGCCTTCCGGGCTGGGTCTGTGGATGTTGTCCCTGGACAAAGAAGGTCCATGCTGGCTGGGTTTGGATCCGCGGGCCCGGTCCGGTGGCAGGGTTGGCTGGAAAACCTTCATGGTCGCCGATTGTTGAAAGGCTTGGAAAATGCCTTTCTTCTGGGGATTCGATTTTCCTGCTGGGAGAGCTCTGGTGCAAGGATACAGACAACTGCTTGAAAGCTGGATCTTTTTATTTTTCAGGAAGGCGAGAGATAGCAAGAAGTCTGCGTTCCTGGGGCTAGCTAGCTTTGTATGATAAACCCCTGATTTTTTATACCTTTTCTCCTTTTGTGTGTGTGTGTGTGCTTGTGTTTGTATTTCTTAATGTTTTAAATCCTGTCAGGGGTTGTCTTCATTTCCGCCGGAGGGTAAACTCCGCAGGGTGGCTTGATTGGTGTTGTGAATCAATAAAAGTGAATAACCTAAATGCAAATGAGGGGTTGAAAACCTGCACACCTGATTGGTCCTCATATAACAACTTGGGATTGGGCCAGAACCGGTCCCTGATTGGTCACTTTTGGGACTGTCCTTATTGGTCAGTAGTTGGAACCTGTTGCGCATTTTCATTGGTTAATAAGGCAGCAGCTAACCCTATAAAAGGGTTACTGCTGCCCATAGCATTGCTCTGTTCCATTCTGATTCCTGTTATTATTAAAGAGTTGAAGTCACTGGTCAGATGTTTGGTCTCCTTATTCTCCAAACTTAACACTGGCGACGAGGGTGGGATGCGGAGACCGAAGAGCTGACTAAATCTACAGAGCAACCTACAGAGCACGTGGTTGATCACGCACCATCAACGGCAACATGGCCAGCGGTGTCGTACCACCCGCTCCATTCGACCCAGAGACCGAAGACTGGGAGTCATACATGGATCGGTTCCTGATGTTTCTGGAGAACAACAACCTAAAAAATGGAACAGCGGGGAAAAAAAGAGCTATCTTTCTAACTCACTGCGGCCCGACCGTGTTTAAGATGGCAAAGTCACTTGCCAGGCCAGCAGAGGTAAAAGAAATGGACTGGGACGTCCTCGAGCCTTTACTACGGGCTCACTACGCACCTACGGTGCCAACCCTCGTCAGAAGACACGAATATTACCGGAGGGACCAACAGAAAGGCGAAAGCCTCGCTGATTATATTGCGGACCTCCGAAACCTTGGAGGCCTCTGCGGATTCGCAGACTTAGAAGAAGCTCTCCGGGACCGTTTGGTTCTGGGCCTAGAAGACGGCACGATCCAGAGTAAAATTATGGCTAAGGGGGACATCAGTCTCAACGATGCCCTTAAAGAAGCCTCGGCAGCAGAGGCAACCAAGAAGTCGGCAGCCCGAATGCGCCGCACCAACGCACCGCTACGTAAACTCGCCACTGATACCTCGCCTCACTCAGAGAAATACCCGGTATCAACTCACCACGAAGACCTAGAGTCCCCGTCCGACAGCGATGAGGAAGAGGTCAACTGACTGCGAACGGAGCGAGACCAGTCCACACAACACTCCTTTCGACCGTGTGCGGTTGTGGATCCAATCACCCACGATCCGGCTGCAAATTCCTCGACGCGCTCTGCCGAAATTGCGGGAGACGAGGTCACATCGCAAAGGTTTGCAGAAGCAAACAAAACTCCAAACCCCGACAGGCCGAATGCCAATCTTCAGGATTCTTCGGCACACACCGAAAAAAATTAAACCACGCCTACAGAAACAAACCGTCCACCACTTCCACCAGGCGGGAAGAGACCCACCAAACAATCACCATAGGCCACGCTACATCCCTTGATGCCGGGAAAATCCGAGTAAAGGTCGCCATCAAAAACAAACCTTGCGTGATGGAGGTAGACTCGGGATCTTCCCTCTCGATGGTGTCGTGGAAAACGCTCCAACAGCTCCTTCCAACGATTCGCCGCCAAGACCTTAACCCTCAAAGGGTTATACTCAAAGACTATCAGGGCAACCGAATCCCCGTCGTCGGGTCCCGCAGATTCCAGGTCTCATTCAGGGACCGCACCGTCGCACTACCACTGACTGTCGTGGATCGTGACAGGCCTAGTCTTCTAGGCCTCCAATGGTTCAGGCCACTCGGAATCACTGTAGCCGGAGTCCACAAGGCCGAAAGCGTCGATTGGGAGGAAGACCTCGTGCAAGAATTCAAAGACGTTTTCGCGAACGGACTAGGCAAGTATAAGGGGACCCCAATCTCGTTTAACTTGAACCCTGAAATAGCACCCATCTGCCTTAAGCCGCGTCGGGTGCCGTTCGCCTTAAAGCCTAAAATCGACGAACAACTCGATAAGCTGATAGCGCAGGGCGTACTGGAACCCACCAACCACGCCCGTTGGGAAACCCCGATAGTGACGCCTATCAAGCCTGATGGGTCCCTAAGAATTTGCGGAGACTACCGGGCCACATTAAACCACGCACTGCAGCAAAGTGCTTATCCAGTACCGGTAGTGCAACACTTACTCCATTCTCTGGGCGGCGGGAAAGTTTTCGCCAAACTAGATTTAGCCCAGGCATATCAACAATTGCCTGTAGACCCAACCACAGCCGAGGCGCAAACGATCGTAACACATAGGGGCGCCTTTAAATGCAACCGGCTCCAATTCGGAGTAAGCGTCGCCCCTGGAATCTTCCAGAGTTTAATGGAAAGGTTGTTACAAGGGATAAAAGGCATTGTCCCATATTTCGACGATGTACTCATCGCCGCACCTAACAAAGACACCCTAGAAAAAGCGACTCAGAGAGGTTTTACGAAGATTCCAAAATGCAGGCCTCAGAGTAAAAAAGATAAATGCCACTTATGTACCGAAAAAGTAGAATTTTTGGGATACCTCCTGGACAGCCAAGGAATTCATCCCACGAAGACAAATTACGAGCAATTAAAAAGGCACCCACTCCGAGGAACAAGGCAGACCTACAGGCGTTCCTTGGACTTATCAATTTCTATAATGTGTTTTACCCCACAAAGCAACAGTAGCTGAACCATTGCATAGACTATTAGACAAAAAAGCAACGTGGGTTTGGGGACAACGGGAACAACATGCTTTCCAACAAGTAAAGAAATTGCTAACTTCTGATTCAGTACTTATGCAGTACAACGAGACTCTGCCGCTCACTATCACGTGTGATGCATCACCTTTTGGGGTTGGGGCAATTCTGGCCCACGTGTTACCAAACGGAGCGGAAGCCCCATCGCGTTTTTGCGAACCTTAGCTAAAGCTGAACGCAATTATAGTCAGCTGGACAAAGAAGCTTTAGCTATTGTTGCTGCAGTTAAAAGATTTCACGAATATGTTTATGGCCGTGCATTTACAATAATCACTGATCATAAACCGCTACTGGGGATCATTGCGGGTAATAAACCAACCCCGTATATATTGTCCCCCAGAATGACCCGTTGGTCTGAATTCCTGGCGGCCTACAACTACACTTTGCAGCACCGCCCGGGGAAATCGATTCTCCACGCCGATGCATTGAGCAGAACACCGCTCCCAGACGCTGTTGTGGATCCAGCCCCAACCCTCTCAACACTACAGATTGAAACTCTACAGGCACCACCCTTGACGGCTAGAGACATTGCTTTTGAAACGAAACGCGACCCAGTTCTGCAACACATACTACGCTGGGTTGAACGGGGGTGGCTGACGGACCAAATTGCACCTGAATGGGCGCCCTTCAAAGCCCGCCAAACCGAGCTGTTTTCCCAAAAAGGCTGTATCTTGTGGGGCGATCGAGTCGTAATCCCTGCCAAATTGCAACAGACTGTGCTGGCCGTATTGCATGAGGGACATCCGGGCATTGTGCGGATGAAATCACTCGCACGCAGCTACGCTTGGTGGCGGGGAATCGACAAAAGAATCGAGGCCTGGGTCGCTATGTGCCAACGCTGCCAGGGCGTCAGCAACTCCCCACCGAAAGCAAGCCCAACCGAATGGGAAACGCCGAGGGACCGTGGTCCCGTATTCATATTGACTTTGCGGGGCCTACCAAAGGTCACACTTTCCTGATTACTGTCGACGCCTATTCCAACTGGCTCGAGATTCATCGAATGCACACAACTACAACCAACTCAGTTTTTAATAAATTAAACAGACTATTTGCCACGCACGGGTTTCCGGACGTGTTGGTCTCGGACAACGGCCCGCAGTTCACTGCATTGCCCTTTGAACAATATCTGGCTGATCAGGGCATCCGCCATGCGCTGACCTCGCCCGCGCACCCTGCGGCGAATGGACGTGCAGAACGCATGGTACAATTTGTGAAAAAGACCCTGCATAAAATGGAATTTGGCAACATCGACGAGAAAATCAATCGAATCCTCTTATTGCAGCACATCACGCCTCACAGCGTGACCAACAAAACACCCGCTGAACTTCTTATGGGGCGGAAAATACGATCGCACCTGGACCGACTCCACCCCGCTTTTGCACCAGAAAAACCTGTCGGCTCCAGCAGCAAATGCCGGGAATTTAAGGTAGGCGATTTAATCTTTGCCAAAAACTTTTCCGGCACCCGTTATGGATACCCGCAACCGTTACCCACCTCACCGGGCCTAGATCTTACCGCTTGCTAACAGACGATGGGAGGGTGTGGAAACGCCACATAGACCAACTCCGATCGAGATTATCACCCAGCGGCCATGACTTTCCCAGTTCAACAACTCAAGGGGGAGGGAGTATCGAGGGAATTGACTTTGATACAACTAATAGCGGGTCAACGGGAGCCCTACAGCCCAGCGAAGCACCGGAACGTGAAGCGGGGAGGGAGTTGATGTCGCCAGGGAACTTTAATACAGGGGAAAACGAACTGCAAAACCCCGAAGAAATACGCAGCAGCAGAGACATCCACAGTGAATGCAGCACGGAATCGCCGTGCAGCGAAATAGAACTTAACAATGGTCATCCAAACGCTCCACCGGAACCGGACGTTGGACAAAACCCGGTGGAGCCTCGGAAATCTTCCAGGCAGACCAGACGGCCTGCCTATCTTGAGGATTTTATCACAGCTCCCCTCAAACGGAACCCAAGGGGGAGGGGTGTTGTGAATCAATAAAAGTGAATAACCTAAATGCAAATGAGGGGTTGAAAACCTGCACACCTGATTGGTCCTCATATAACAACTTGGGATTGGGCCAGAACCGGTCCCTGATTGGTCACTTTTGGGACTGTCCTTATTGGTCAGTAGTTGGAACCTGTTGCGCATTTTCATTGGTTAATAAGGCAGCAGCTAACCCTATAAAAGGGTTACTGCTGCCCATAGCATTGCTCTGTTCCATTCTGATTCCTGTTATTATTAAAGAGTTGAAGTCACTGGTCAGATGTTTGGTCTCCTTATTCTCCAAACTTAACAATTGGATTATCAGTTTCGTCCTAGTCTTTTTTTTATATTTGTTTTGTGGTAATCTCCTGTCTGCTTCCTATGGAATTTATTTCGTGTCTTCTGTCTATTTGTTTTGTTGATTTGGCATGACCTATTGTTTGTAAGGGATTTCTTTTTCTTGTTTCCCTAGCTTTCTTAATTACTTGGCTTTTGTCTAGGGGGCTTCTTTCAATACCTTTTATTAAATCTCTTTTCCTATGCAAGTTTGTTTTATGGCTGGCCTGATGTTCCCTTTGGGCTTTTCCTGCTTGGGTGTCACCACTGTCCTCATGAAGTTCCCTTTCCACACTAGCATAGACTCTGTTTTAAGTATAAGGGAGCTGCCATGTCATGTTTCTTGAGAATTCAAAAAATAAAGTCCCTTTCTCAATATCCTCATACTATGTACATGAAGGGAAGTTGCCATTATCCACAACAAATCTTTTTATTTTCTGTGTTCTTTTTATTTTCTGTGTTCTAAGCCTGGAATCACTTTATGTACAGAAAAACAATACTATTCCAGCTTTCCATTTGAAAAAAAAACCTGCTTTCTATGTGTGTATGTGTGTGTGTTTCTTGATAGAACATGTTATTAAATTTCAATAGCATATCTTTATAGAAAACAAAATAACCTGACCATTTTTTTCAATATGCCTATAGTAGTTTAGAAAAACATAATAGTCCCAACCAATCTGTTTCTTTTTCAGTCTCAGCACAATCATGTGGATGCAGGTTTTCTATAAATGATCTCATACCACATGGCTGGAGGCTGCACATTGAGTAAAGATACCACATTGCACAATTAAATACTGTAGCTCTCTATGCCTGAAACGTTCCATGTTTGTAAGTCCAAGCAAAATGGTGAACTCTCCTTTGAGCAAAATTGGAATGCAAACTACATGTCATGTAATTTTCTTGGCAACATGGAATAGTATTCCATTACCTTCCACAGTGTTTGTTTGCTTTTAATCTTTCTAATCTAGGCTATAGCCCTGGACTTCTCTGCTTCCCATCCAGGAAGAAATCATATCTCTTGGACAACTCAAGCAACTGCTTGAAAGGTTATCTCTGGCTGTTCAAAGATGTGGATATATACAAAGCCATTTCACTTCTCCAGCAACTCCCACGGAAAAGAAAGTAGCTTGCAAAGCAGCTGTGTGAGCCTTCCAGAGTAGGTGGTTGCATTAAGGCTCAAAAAGGGGTATTTTGTTCATGATAATATGCTTTCTTTATGCACCTCTTTTAAACAGCTCTAATATTGATATCAAGTAAAGACTGTGACTCAATGTACAGGTTTTTTTTATTTACTTAATTGGAAATTTTTATACTGGCAAAACTCTTTATGGCTGTTTACACTTAAAATGCAACGAAAGAGATCCAGAAAGTACAGTATATGATTCTTAACATGTTGCTGATAATCTGCTCATAATATCATATACCAACAACCATCATTCCTTTAGGTGCAGTTGAGAGAAAGAATAGCCATAATATCTTCTGTTTTAAAAGTCTAGTTCCTTTTAATTTCTCTGATAGAATAATTTGTTGAGTTCCTCCTATTGCAACTCAAGTAGTACAATGATTGTGCATAGTTGTCCTAAAATATCATAAAATAATTAAATACTTTATTATGACATGTATTCCCTCTCCTCAAAGTATACTTGGAAACTCTGAAATAATTTATGGTTTTTATGACCAATGGTTCATAACTCAATGTCCACTTAAACTATTGTTACAAGCCCTTTTGTATATATTTTTGGCAATGTTGCCAGGCCTGAGAGCAACTGAATATTGCCTTTTATAATAATAGGCACATCTATTCAGAAAGTCCTTCTAGAATCAAACAGGATACATATTTACAAATAGCAGAGCCTGGGAAAATACAACAGTAACTTTAGTTACTAAAGTAAATTAACTTTTTTTCATTGTTGTTTTATATTTCTGATATTTCCATTCAGAATTATTTGATTTTAACAATCATAGGATAGAAAGAAACAAGAGACAATGGAATGACCAATATATTTTCTTTATCTCCACATTATTAATGAATCCCTCATAGCCACCTTTCCAATTTTCCTTCTCTAATAATGCAAATGCACACATATATGTACTGATGTGTCTATCATAGTGTCTATTGGTATCTACAAATACTGCAAAGAGGTATTTCAGAATATCCAAGCACATACAAAGAATATGGTTCAGATGGCTTGAACAGGACATTAAACAGGACATTCAGGACATTAAAGAACCTTTTAAGTGATCCATAGTCCTCTGCGTGGACCATCTCTTCACCTCTATGTGGCAACATATTATCCACTCCTCCAAAATTAATTACTCCTAAAATGTAAGGCGTTGGATATCTGTCCAGTCTAAGCTAGGAAGAAATCACTTTTCCTCTTACAGACTGGTGGGAAACAGCTCTCATGCACTTCATGTGATCCACATTTTTTGGAAATGGCAGACAGGTTCCACTAGAAAATTTAATAACTGTTAACATTTTGGTAAATTAAATGACAAAAATGTGTTAGGGATCATTTGTTATGAATTTTAGCAAATACAGCATTGTTACTCCAAAAAGAGCAATTCTTAAATATAGTTTATAGGGTTATTTAGGAAATAGATTTTTTAATAATCTTGGTATATGTAGTTAACAGACAGTGCGATATGGAATGGAAACACTAACTTTTAAAATCTGTTTACATTAATATGAATCATTATTCTTCTGAAGTTGAGCCTTGGGTCCTTGATACAGCAAAAAGGCAATGACTTTTATCCAAAATATTTCTCAGCATTAGGCACATACTTCCCTCTACAGTACACAGATTTCTAAAAGCCCACTGCCAGAACACTTGACCATGATGATCTGGGGACAAAGAAGCAGTTCATGTAAAGAAACATATATCATTTCAAGCAGTGGAAAACGTTTAGAAAAATGGATTCCCAGAACATCTCATTGTCCTCATGTGAAATCTATATACAGGCCTGAAAGCTAAAATACTGAAATATCAATCTGAGCTATGCTGATGACACTATTCTGATAGTCAAAAATATAAAGGATCTGCAAGTACTAATAATAAAAATCAAGAAGCTGTATTCTGCAAAACCTAGATGAAGCAGCCGTCTCCCCCCGCCCCCCAACATTAAGTATGATTCTTTCAGGTCTTCTCTACAAGCTCCTTTTTTGTGCTGTAACTTTGAAGTCCAACTTCTTCGCCTATTTTTCCTCTAGGCTCTTTCACAGCACCTTTCCTTTTAAAGTCTGTTTCCAAAGAGAAATTGGTTTGCTATTTCTCCCTAGTGTTCTTCTAAAAGCCAGCTGGCACAGAATACTAAATGGAAAATGCACAAAGGCACAACTTCCAAAAGCATTTGGAATTGTTCTAGGAACTCCTGAAGCTGTTCTTTAGAGCTTTTTACCGGGAGGTCTTGAAGGGTAGGTTGGGCTGCTACTAGATGGCTATTACTTCATGCTAAGAGATCCGCAAAGAGCCTGAAAATATAATGCCTGTTCAAATAATTATTTGATTGCATTAGCATTCTCATGTGGTTCAACCTACTTTTGCCTGTCACACAATAGTGATACTCCTTAGCAATTCTACTGGATCATAATGGAACAATGACAGGAAGAGTACCTAAAGGCATAGTAAAATCACAAACTACTGTAAACATCCAGAACAGTCTATGGTACCAGACCCTTGATGTTTTCTACCAAAAAATCTTCTCCCCCACCATTAAATTTTTTTTTATAAACATCCAACTTCTAGCATAAAACATTTTTTTAAAGTAAGCTCAGTTTTTCCATAGTTCAAGACACAGTTTTTTAGATAGCCTCATTTTTCTTGAATACACTTTCAAGTGGCAAACCTATTTATGAAATGTAAAACTAGAAATAGAAGTTGTAGGTGTTTTTGTTAGAAAGAAACTAGCAAAAATGCTAAGCAATCGCAATAGCACTTATATACTGCTTCACAGTGCTTTACAGTAATTTCTAAGGGGTTTACAGAGTCAGCATATTGCCCCCAACAATCTGGGTCCTCATTTTACCCATCTCAGAAGGATGGAAGGCAGAGTCAACCTTAATAACAATAAGGCAAGTGCCATTCTATTGCAAATTAACAAATACAGATTTAAATAATATATTTTACATACTACTCTCTTTATCAATTAAGGTTCTCTAGGGCGCATGTTATTGATATATATCTAACATTAAAATACTATAGTTTTTATAGTTAAAGGATTGGTGTTTAACAGGTTTAATAAGATCAATTTCAAATGCAATACATTATTCCAAAATAAGCAAACTTTTCACATTGTGATAACATCACATGACAGATGACTAGAAACTATTGCATAACTGTTTAGAATATATTACAATGTAATACATACATTACTAAAAATAATCAGGAAAACTCCATATATGTTTAGATTAATAGTGGTGCTAAGGAGAAGCTAATATCCCCATTTTTAAAATCAAACATACAACCTTATTATTTTTAATATTTTAATTACAACTAAGAAATTTGATTTTGATTGGAAAAAATAGCCATAGATGTTTTCAGAGGCTTTAATAGACAAGTGTATCCCAGGCTCCATTTTCGCTGGCAGAGAGCTAGCAAAATAAACTGAAAGCAAAACAAAACAAAAGGAGAAATGTTTCCCCTTTTGCATTTGAGCCTCCAAGAAGGGACAGGAAAGGAGAAAGGGAAAGAGGAAAGACAGAGAAAAAGAAGGAAAGTGGGGAAGGAAGAAGAAAGGAGAATGAAGAGTGAAGGAAAAAGAAGAAAAGGAAGGGAGGAAGGAAGTCCTGCCTTAGCACTTGGCCACCAATAGCCCTGCTGCCCTTTTACCATCCTCTTATCTCTTCCTCCAGACCTCTCCTGGTGATCTCTCATCTGTCACTGAGGATGCTTTGGTTACAAAGTTGGGTCTCCTCACGTGGAGAAGGAGTGGGCCTCCTTCTGACCCAAACACTGTCCTCTCCCACACACACCATGAGCAACCTAGCCAAGGAGAGCAAGAACAGCAGCAGTAGCCTCAAGGAGGAGGTAAGTGCAGCTGGCACCCCCTCGGGGAAGCAGGGCTGGCCTAGGCTGTGGGGTCCTGGTGACCTAGGAGCTGAAGCACCAGGCTGGGCACTTGGCCTCTGCTGCCTAGCGCTCTGGACAACCTATGCTGCCATATGGGGGTCCTCCACGTGGCCTGAGAGGGGCAGCAAGACTCCTATGGAGGACAAGGGTTTGGCGCTCTCCCTGGTCTTGCCTTCCTCCGCTGGAGACAATGGATCCCCCAGCCCCGCCGGGCCACCGCAAGTGGCCCCAACACAAGTGATGTCGAGCACCCACTGAGCTCAAACACAACCCTGATGTGGCCCTCAATGAAATTGAGTTTGACACTCCTGCTGTACATAGTGTACAGTGTACAATTACAGTATAACATCAGATTTTTGCAATCCAGATCTGATAGATCTAGCTCATCATCCCCTAAACTGCAGTACATGCTGTGACAAGACCTTACACAATTTGAATGGTAAACTAATTGGAAAAACGTGTCTAAGGTTTTAGTATTTGTACTATTAAGATGAACTATATTATCTAGATCCAAATGTCACTTATTTGTAGCATTAATCCATCAAGCCCAGGGGTGGGATGCTACTGGTTTGGCCCAGTTCTTTAGAACCGATAGCTGCAAAGAGCAGCTGACACCAAACTGGTTCAGTGTTTGGTCCACCTGCCTGCCTGGGCTCTAGGCTATCCTTTATTCCCTGCTTTTCCCTCCTCAGCTGCTTTGCGCAGCACAGCTGAGGTTGAAAAAGCAAGAAGCAAGAGGATTTTCAAATGCTGAGCACTAGAGCACAGCACTTGTCAGCTCTCCAGGCAGCCCAGCTGATGATTTCTTGCAAACGCTGCACACACGATTGTCCCCAGTTTGGAGAACCGGCAAATCACTCCACTAGCTGGCCCCTCCCCTCCCCGCCCATTCACTCCTTACCTGGCATGCGAGTCATCCAACTTGCGTGGTAAATTGTTTGGTAAATTGCTATTTTTTCTTCCCCCCCCCCCGACCATTAGCTGTTCTGCTCTGCCAGGAGATTTAGATTAGCTAAAAAGCAGGAAATTCTTGGATTTCTTGATTTCTAGCTAATCTAAAAGCAGGACCAAACCTTCCTTAGGACTGAAGCTTTTCAGTGCAGATTCAGAGCTGAACCTTCCTTAGGAATGAAGCTTCGACTTTTCAATGCAGATTCAGATAGCCGATTGCAGATAGATAGACCTCTAAGTTAATCTGTGATTCTGTGAGCAACTCAATCTGCCTGCCTGCTTTGGGGTAAAAGTTGCTCTTTTTTAATAAAAAGTTTAATATTTACATACATGGTGTGTATGTAATTTTTCCCAAAATCAGGCAAAGCAGGCAGGCAGATTGAGCTGCTCACAGAATCACAGATTCATTGAGAGATCTATCTTTCTGCCATTGGCTAGCTGAGCCTGTCACATAAAATTTGCTTGCAAACAAACCCATACAATTTGCTAGCAAGAAAACTCACAAAATTAACTCACAACACACCATGTATGTAAATATTGATTTTTTTTATAAAAAAGAGCAACTTTTACCCAAAATCAGACAAAGCAGGCAGGCAGATTGAGTTGCTCACAGAATCAAAGATTCACTCTGAGATCTGTGTTCCTGCCATCGGCTAGCTGAGTCTGCACTGCTCCAGTCCTAAGGAAGGTTCGGCTCTGCTTAAAAGCAGAGCTGAAGATCTAAAGATTAAAGATTAAAGATTTAAAGATTGATCTAAAGATTTAAAGATTATTGATCTAATCTAAAGATTTATTGCTGAAAGCAATAAATCAACTTTCCTGCTTTCTGGCTAATCTAAATCTTCCGGCACAGCAGAACAGCTGATAGTCAGAAAAAGGAAAAATAGCAACTTAGCAGGCAAGTTTCTGCACCTTTTTCTCCATCTGAAGGCTTGTTAATGTATTGTATTTATTTCCTTTGTCCTTAGTGTATGCCAGAGCTCACATAACCAATTAAAAAACAGTCATTTAATGTATGAACTAAAATACCCAGCTACAACAGTACTTAACTGCTTACAGAAAATAGAGTCAGACAGAATTAGAACAAAAGAAGGGCAAATAGAACAAAGAATTGTTGTTTGTATAATATTGTTACTGCTATTTTAAACCATGCATTTAAAAGATAAATGCAAATTTCTTATAAGGAAAAGTAAGTAAACTTCATGTAGTTTTTTTCTGTTTATATGTGGGCATATAAATATTTATTTTTACTATATTATTTTTACTAATTCATATATAAATGTAAAAATAAATAAAAAATTGGGAGTTGGAGTCCACGCTAAAGTTACTGAGGTTGATGAACACTGAACTAAACTAACAAGAGGATGCTAGGCTAGAAGAGACTACTTATTAAAACTTCATTTAGTGTATGTACATAACACTAACTGGAAATCTCATCAGTTTTAAGGTAAGTGTATTTATGGCAAGTACTGTGAGGCTCTTCACAAAATGAATAAAAGTGCAAAATATTATATGCCTCATTATTTACCAAGTGCATTCCATTCTGAACATAAGCTTGATAAAACACATTCATGATTCCATTTATAGAATATTACAATTTGTCTTTCTAATTTGTTCCATTTAAAAGTCATGATAAATGTTATCTGTCTCTTCAATACTATAAAATGGGAGAATAACTTTTGCTTTAGGTTGCTATGTTGTGAATTAATTAATGGAAAATGTTGGTGAATTTTCTTCAGAAATCACAGAAATGTAAGCAATACAAAAGAAAAATAAGAAAAAGAGGCCTTTCTTTGCACTTTTTGGGAAAGTAAAAGTTATTTATGTAGGATTTTGTTAATCAGCATTTCAAGAATAAGAATGAAATGATGTATATTTCCTAAGCAAAATACTTTCCCCCAAAGATGTCATACTTTGCCACCAATAGCATACTTTAATTTGCAAAAAAAACAAAAAACAAAACCTTAATTCAGTACTCTATGTCTTGTGCACTGTTATTCATTTCCTTAGAACAAATAAACTTTGATGTTTTGAAATATAAGAGATTTATTTATGATTAAGGGAATCTGTCCATGCTTAAATTTACTTCCAACCAGATAATCAGCATTTCAAAGGAAACATTAATCTACCCCTTTTTAAGATTTGTGAGTCTTGTAGTATTCAATAACCCGCCATATGCACTCTTGAAATGTATAATCCAGTTATCACTCAGTCTACTATATGGATACTTTCACCTCAACTAGGCATTGCAAAGGAAGATCAGTTATGGGAGCAGGGCTGTCTTAACACATGGGCCTGATGGGCACTTGCCCATGGGTCTCACAAGCATAGGGGCCCCATACTAATTTGTGTATGTTAATCCTTCAATGCACCTTGTATCATATAAATACTGCTAAGTATCACCTAATATGGGCATAAGAGTGGAGTCTGATGCCAGACTCCAGTCATTGGTCCAGCCACTGGTGGGAGAAATAAAGCCCTGTCAGTGGCTGAAACGCTGGACAGCACCGGCTATATAAGCCGGCACCAGCCACAGCTGAGCGGCTTGTGTTTAAAGGGAACTAATAAAGAAGTCGCCTGTGATTGCTGTGTCCTGCCTCTTCACTCCGTGCACCCACATAACACTGGCAATGAAGATAGGATCCTGAGCTGAGGGGAGAACAAAGGACAGCCTCGTGGGATTCAGCAGCCATTTTACCTGACTATTGCAATGATCGCAACCCCACCGACCAGCATGGCACACCACCCGATGTCAATCCCCTACAATCCACCCAAGGAGAAATGGTTCACCTACATGGGCCGATTCAAACTACACCTGGAAGTCAACAGATTCCAGGCAGGCCCCGATGCAAAAAAGAGGGCCCTATTCCTCACCTACTGTGACTCAGAACTCTACAAGCTGGCAGAAGGTCTCATGGCCAACAAGCTAGAAAATGTATCCTGGGACAAGCTACAGCGAGCTTTGAAGGAACATTTTGACCTGACCCCGTCATACCTGGCTAACCACCACAAATTCTATATGCAGAGCCAGAGAGAGGGAGAGATGATAAACACATTTGTGGCCACACTGCAGAAGCTGTCGAAGAACTGCAAGTTCCCCAATGCCGAGGACATGATCCAGGATCAGCTCATCCTCAGAATGAGGGACCTGATCCTGCAGAAGCGTCTATTGGCCAGAGAGGACATCCCATTCAAGGAAGCCATCTATGAGGCCTGAGCTGTGGAAACCTCAGCTCCACCATGGGAATCAAGGGGACTGGGAAGGTGCACACCACCCAGATTGACCACTGCTTGGCCTGAAACACCTCCAACTCTGAAGTCAGTGACAAGGAGGAGGAGGACATTCACTGGGTGAGGTCCAATAAGCCAGAAGTAAGAGGCCAAGCCATATGGGGGTTGTGGAGGAAATCACCACTGTTCTGCATGCCGCTTTAAAGACACTATCTGCAGGCATTGTGACCGAAAGGGACACATTGTGGAGGCATGCAGAGCCAGCCAGCCAATCAGCAGGCAGGCCAGGAAACCATAGATGGGGATGAATTTAAGCAATTTAAAAACAGACAAACTCAGCTATCAGTAATTAAGGGTTGCCTGTTGTGGGGAGAGAGGCTGATAATTCCCCCACCACTTAGGACTAGAGTATGACATTGTTGTATGAGGGCCACCCAGGGATTTTCCAGATGAAAGCCCTCGCCAGAAGCTATGTGTGGTAGCCGGGGCTAGATAAGGAAGTTGAAGCCTGGGTCGCCACCTGCACCCCATGCCAAGAATCCCAACCTGCACCACCATCGGCAACCCCCGTGAAGTGGGAAACACCCACATCCCCATGGGCCCAGGTACACGTTGACTTCGCCGGGCCCTGCCAAGGACAAACCTTCTTAATAGTGGTGGACGCAAACTCCAAGTGGTTGGAAGTAATCATTATGAAGTCAGCCACCATAAGAGCACTTTGGAGATTGTTTGCTACCCACAGACTGCTGGACTTACTAGTATTCGACAACAGGCCACACTTCATAGCGCAGCCTTTTGAGGGGTTCCTAGAGGGGTTGGGGATCCGACACACACTCTCCGCACTGGCACACTTGGCCACCAACGGGCTGACGTGGGTCCCGGCTAATGTTGTAGAAGTCACCAACCCCTGATCATACAGGATAGAGACAGAAGAGGGAAAACTGTGGAACAGGCACATTGACCAGATCAGAGGCTGGGTCACCATCTCAGACAACTGGCCAGAAGCCCGACACACACAACCAGAACTGGTCCTAGCAAATACCCTAACCACAGAACACCCAGGAGTAGGTAACTGCCTAGTTTCAAACTCAACAAAGGTATCGGAACACTTAGCTTTAGAAGAGGAGATCCCACGGTGTACTTCTGAGGCCTCAAGTTTGACAAGCCCTGCCGATTCTCAAGACAGCTTCCCGACTGTTCCGCAGGCAGGGACTGGAGCTATGGTGGACCTGTCCGAACAGGCCACCGTCCCAGGAACGAGTGAGGTGCACAGGTCCAGTCACACCCAGCGAAGCACCACCGACCTACATGACTTCATAAGGTATATGAACATGGATTAGTTGAACCCGAACTAGGAGGGGAGGGGTGTTAAGTATGGGCATAGGAGTGGAGGCACTGCAAAGGAAGATCAGTTAACGGGGCAGGGCTGTCTTAACACATGGGTCCCACAAGCATAGGGGCCCCATACTAATCTGTGTATGTTAATCCTTCAATGCACCTTGTCTCATATAAATACTGTTAAGTATCACCTAATATGGGCATAGGAGTGCAGTCTGATGCCAAACTCCACTCATTGGTCCAGCCACTGGTGGGAGAAATAAAATCCTGTCAGTGGCTGAAACGCTGGATAGCGGCCAGCTGCAGTTGAGCGGCTTGTGTTTAAACGGAACTAATAAAAAAGTCACCTGTGATTGCTGTGTCTTGCCTCTTCACTCCGCGCACCCACATAACAAATACAGCAACATATTTATTACATTTTACTGCATTTTTATTAATACTAACATGCAAATACTGTATATGTTTAATTTTATCAACTATTTACATTTTTATCCCTATGAGTAGTTGTTGTAGGGGCCCCATTACACTGCTTTGCCCGGGACCCATAATGCTGTTAAGACAGTCCTGTATGGGGGATGATCTCTTTTCAGCATCTTGTATAATATCACTCTTTATTCTCCTTCCAAAATCTCAAACATTCTTCAGACTGTAAGATCTCTGATATTTTCAAACATGGGAGAATCAGTTTTGATTCTCCCATGTTTGAAAAGACAGCCCATCAAATTTCATGAATTATTTTTTTCAGGATCTATATGAAAAGTCCATCCATCCCTAATCTGTTCCCATCTAAATGTGCTGGAACTGCAATTCATAGAAATACACAATCCATTAAATAGGAACTGATTTTCCAAGACAAATCTAGAGAGCTTTCGGTTAGGAAAATCTGCCTTGATGATACATACAGACATGATATACACAGAAATTCACGTTAATATTAAAATCTTCAAAATTAACTGAATTAAAGATGAAACCAAAATATTATTTACTGTAATTTTTAAATCAAATGTGTGTCATTAGAAAAACATTTTATTATTACTTAATAAAAACATTATTATTTAATCATGGTCATAAAGCTTGGGTAGACTTAGACAAATTATTTCAAAAGTACTTTTAGTGTAATAGTAAAGCCAATTAGTCCTACTACACTAAAGAAGTAGTTTGACTTTAACAATACAGACAGTGGAGTTTGTTCTCCAATCTCTATCAACTACATTGCATTTCAACTGGTGACTAAAACAATTGTTATCTTGTCACTTCCAATTACAGAGGAGGGGCAATGCTTTCTAGTTTGAACGATTCTGCTGGCTTTGGAAATACATTTATCATCCAGTATTATCAAGTCTGTCTGGATCCACAAACAAAACAAATATTCTGTTATCTTCAGAATAGACTTTTAAAAATCAAGACTGCATATTTGTATCCTATCTCATTATGTGATTCACTAAAATGGATAATATTTTCAACACACACACTACTGTATATTAGCATAAGTTTCCAAAGTATTTTTTCCTTCCTGTTTCTAAATTCACCTCAATCCAATCTAATTATTTTTCTTATAATTCTGTTCTAATTCAAATAACCAAGCTCTACGGGCCTTTATGATATGTGCCAGCAAATTCCAATTTATTTGGCGGCCAACCAGCCAAACCAAGTGCTGAGATCAAAGGTGCTGTATGGGCATATTTTGCTGGATACGATCAGTCAGTTCACGCATTAAAAAATTGTATTCTACTTGGTAATCTCCAGATGAATTATGTATAATTTCCAATAAGAGAGCATCAATTTAATGAAGGCAAAGTAAGTAGGCCTATAATACCCTAAAATAGACAATAAATAGACAATAAAATAGACAATATCTTACCACACACTTTTCTTAAGACCCCATTCCAATAGCTTTCAATTTACTGTGTTTCTCCTGATATAACAAATTTTCACTTTACATAAAAGGAAGACCTTGCTTAATAAATGCTCTATTTAGCAACTATTCAAATTTTATGATGGCACTGTGAAAGTAACTTTACTATTGGTCATTGCATTTACAACCATTGCAGCATCCCTGAAGCTGTATAATCGATATTTGAGCACTTTGCAATGGAAGGTATTTGCAATATCCCCATAGTTATGTGATTGTCATTTGAACATTTCACAATCAGCTTCTAATAAGCAAAGTCAATGGAGAAACTAGAAGTAAATTTACACATTTTTATCACATGATGCCTCATTTAGCAACCTGATATGACTCACAATGACTGAATGGACAGTGATGTTGGAAGTCCATCATAGTCACATGATGTTTCACTTAGCGATCATGATGCTTAACAACAGATTTCCTGGTCCTAATTGAGATAACTATATAAGGTTTATCTATTCTATAGGCAAAAACAAAAACAGTTTCACTTTTGATAAAAAAAATTGTTCCTCACAACAGATCACAGATTTTTCACTATCTTTCTATCAGGATTTATTTGTTTTTTATCCCACTTTTATTACTTTGCAAGTAATTCAAAGCAAGAGACATGCACAATACTCCTTTGTCTTCTAATTTCCCTACAACAACAACAATCCTATGAGCTGAGTTGCTAGCTCAAAGCACATCCACATATTTTAAAATTTCTCCATCTCTTTTCTCCATCTATAGAAACTTTCTATCAAGGACTCCTGGTTGTGCTCCTGTCGACTTGGAACAGAATCCATGATTGTGCATGGTTTCACTCTGCGCTTGCTTGTTGGAGGGTCCCAATCGGGACTAGAACCACCCCGGCGGGGTGGTGAAGAAAGGGGAATCTGCTGGAGGGTTGAGGGGAGACGCATCTCCCCTCCCGGACAAGGAAAAACCCCTCTGAAGATGAGTTGCAGCGGTGGCCTAAAATGGCCACCAAGAAGATGGGAGGCAGTCTGGGAAAATAAGACTGTGCTGGAGCGGTGAAGTTGTGAATGGTGTGGGAACCAGATGAAATACATGGACAGTAAAAGGTGTCCTGGATTCAAAAAAACAAATATTTTTTAATGAAAGATTGTAGAAGCAGCGACCAGGGAGAGTGAGAAGAAAATTGGAAATTTGTGAAATTGGTTTTGGACTTTGAAAAGAATTAATTTGGAAGTGGAAAATCTAGAGGAAAATATTTGACTATAAAAGACTTGGAAATTGAACTGGATAATCATTTGGATTTGGTACTAAATAGGCATTAATTAAATGCTGGAATTGAATGTGTTGAAATAATAGCTAATAATTGGAATTAGCAAAATTAATTAAAGCTTTAAAAAGGGAAAACAAAGGAGAATGTGGAAACAGAATTGAGAGCGCTTTCTAATGGTAAAGGAAAAATTTCAGTGACTTTTTAAAAAGTGCTTGGTCTATTTAAAATTGGAATTTGAAATGAAATAAGAGGAATTATAACAAAAATTCTGAAAAGTAAAATACAACAATATCACAGGAGGAAAAAAAAGATACATGAAAATATTATTGTAAAGAGATACAGGAAGATTTTACCCTGGATTTGACTATTGGTTTTGAAAAGGAATTTGAAAACAAGTAATTGAATAGAACTGAGATATAAGATTTATATACATTGACTGCTCTGATAAAATATAAAAAAGAAAAGACACTGGTTAAAATAAATTATTGGACATTTAGATTGACAAGATGAGTGGAATATACATGGAAATAAAGTTGGAATTGCAAAGCGTGAAGGACATGATGAAAGAAAGTTCGGAATTATGAAGTACAATGTTACAAAAACTGGAAATGGTGACGCAAATCAAAGAAGAACAAAGAGAACCAGAAGGGGCGGAGTTTAATAAGGAAGAAATCAGCCTTAAAGAACAAATGGAGTAACGAACACTGAGACAGGATAAAAAAGGAGTTAAAATTAAAAAAAATAAGGTTTGATGAGACAAAGGGGAAACTATTTTGAAGGGTAAGCAAAGGAAAAAGAAACAACAGAAGAGGGAATTGCAGAGAAAGGGTCAGAAAAGGGAGGATGACAAAGTAAATAGTTGGAGAAGTATTTTAAGGGAAATAATAGGGAAAAAATGACAGGAAAGAGAAAACAAACTCAAATGAGAAGAAATTTTATTGTTCAGAGGATTAGAGACGATGGGTTGCAGATAAAAGAGATTCTGCATGGAAGTATAATGTGGTCATTAAGAATATATATATTATATATATGTATATGTATATGTATATGTATATGTATATGTATACGTATACGTATATATATGTATACACACACACACACACACACACACACATCATCATTAGAATTGATGTTACATAAAGAATTATTGATAAACTAGATATAGATTTAATTTGAAATAGATATGGAAAGGAGAATATACTAAAAGAATATCAGCTAATATTTAATAATGCGATGGAAAAAGTAAAAAGGAGTATACGATTTGAAATGGATAAATTATTAATAATTTTTTTAAATATTGAATAGATTAAATGGGAATATATAATATACATATAGTATGTAGCTGGTTTTTTTTTTTTTTTGGAATAAATATATGATTAGAATATAATAGAGTAAAGGGAATATGTGGAATCTGATGTAAAATATATGTGTGTATGTTTACCCAATAGTAGTTAAGGGACTATTATGGTTATATTGTTATAAATTTTTATAATGGGTTAAAGGGAGTAAATGGGGAAAATGTATAAGGGTGGCAAGCTCGAATTGGTAATAAAAGGGGGAAAACCTTTGAATGGAATAATTGTATGTAGAAAAAAATTGCAAATGTGACAGATGTAAGAATATATGTATAATTATTATAGAAATTGACTAAGAATATAGATAATATTGTTTAACATGACAGAAGAATATTTAAAGAAAAATGAAATAAGCTACAATATGAAATGAGATTGTGTAAAAGAGGAGCTATGAATATAGAAATTGAATAAGAATATGGAAAATATTGTCAAATAATGTATGAGATTATTTAAACAAAAAGGTAACAAGTAATATTATGATTTTAATTTGGATATAAAAGTTGGTATGTAATTATGGTCATGTTTGTATGGAAATGTAAAACCTGGAAACACATTGTTCATCTAATGAGATGTTTTATAAAAGATAAAAAACATTAATAAAAAAAGAAACATTCTATCAAGGTGCACAAATTCATCAACCTTTTCTTGTTTCCAAATTTATGAAAACCTTCCAATCATTCATTTTTCTAATCAAACAAAACTATTATGATTACATTAATTTTCAGACTCAAAGTTGTACCATACAAGGAATCAAATGTGCACTGCAAAGCATTTGGGTTCTTAGCCAACAGCACAGTATTATCTGCATACATAATAAATATACCTTCACATCCTCAATTAATGTATCTCTAATGTCACTGAAATCATTCCTTTTCAATGATGCAGAAATATATTAAACAATCAAAAGAACAAATTTCTCCCTGCTCAACAAAATAATTTTTAAATCATTCTATTCCAATTCATGCTTCTATCATAAATCACCTTTCTCACATTTAGCAGCAAATTTTCAACTACATATTTGGGCAAAGCCTTCCAGAATTTAAATGTATTAACTTTTGCACTTGTGTTTGCTCACAAATGTCCAGTAAAAATTCCTCCATATGAATGTTACCTGATAACGGACAAAAATCTGATCTGATAACCCCATGTCTGACATGAAGCCACAGTACAAGTCCAAAGTCTATTGTTGTCAGCCTATGGTCAGAATTCTGCTGAACACCTTACCGGGCAAATATTGGTTTTTGTAGCCTCTCTTGCTAGCTTTTTCTTTACACAGGAAAACAATAATGGCAATCTTCTAAACATCAAGTGCAAATGTATCTTTTTAAAAAGTTTTTTATTTATTTTAACAACAAACATTGACAAATACAAACATAAAACATCAAATAAAACCATCTTTTCATTGTTCAGTGTGTTGGTTGGTTCATATCTTTTGTGCACAATATCAACAGTCTTTCCTTACTAAATTTAAATTAGAATTCATATTATATAAATCAACTACATATATTATGTTATGTTATGTTATGTTATGTTATGTTATGTTATGTTATTATATTATATTATATTATATTATATTATATTATATTATATTATATTATATTATATTATATTATATTATATTATATTATATTATATTATATTATATTATATTATATTATATTATATTATATTATATTATATTATATATATTATATTATATTATATTATATTATTGTTAACTCCTTATTAGACTTTAATTATAAATTCACATCATCATTTTTGAGCAAATCTCAACTTTTACAAAGCCTAGTTCATAATATCATTAATTTCATTGTAATCAATTATAACATATTATATTGTCTTATCTTTACTGTCATGTTATATTTATATTATCATATATTTTATTTCCCTATTTTCTTATCTAGTCATTGATAAAATAAATCCGAAATTTTATAGTATTCTTTATCTTCTTGGTCTCTAATTGCTAATGTCAATTTACTCATTTCTGCACATTCCATTATTTTCTTAATTACCTCGTCTTCTATCAGGATTTTCCCACTTTTCCAGTTTTTGGCAAATACAATTCTAGCTGCTGTTAAAACATTTATAATCAAATATGTTAATTCTTTACCGTATCCTTCAGGTAAGATACCTAATAAAAATATCTCTGGTTTCAAGTCTATGTGCTGTTTTATCATTTTTTCCAGCCATGTATGAATTTTAGTGCAGTATTTCTTGGCTTCCACACACGTCCACCACATATGGTAAAATGATCCAAGTATCTGATGACAATTCCAACATTTCTCCGATTTATTCCTGAACATCCTTGTTATTCTTGCCGGGGTAGATGCCACCTGTAAAACATCTTATACAAATTCTCTTTATATGCTGTTGAAATTGTTATTTTATAGTTTCGAGACCATAATTTTTGCCATTTCTCTAAGTCTATCCCATATCCGAAATTTTTCCTCTAAGCAATCATTGTTTCTTTAACTTGTTCTTCTTCTAATTTAATTCCAAGTAAATATCCATATAATTTTTTAATCACTTTCTCATCAGTACCTGTCAAAATTCCATCTAATTCAGTAAGTTCATTATAAAATCCTTCTGTTTTACAATCTTTATCATATCTAGAATGTATTTGCACATATGAATACCAGTTTACCTTTATTTCTTGTTCCTCTAGTTCTTGCTTAGATTAGAATTCACTCTTTTCATTCAATATTCCACCATATCTAACTGTATGTTCCATTTTACAAGCAATTGGATATGCAAAAGCCTCAATAGTTGAGAACTAGACTGGTATTTTCATGTAATGTTGTTTTCTTATTTTCTCTCAAGTTAACAATAAAGCATCTCGAATATGTCTAGCACAAATGTATCTTAACACAACATTAAAAGTGACACAACCATTCGTATTCATATCTGAAATTTTACCCCCATCTGCAGCCTTACCATTGTGCAATAACCTCCCAGCATTTATGACCTCTTTTCATCCATTTTCTTCTTGGACACTAATATTTAGTGGTTTTCAATTACACTCTTCAATATAACATTTACCATCCCCATAAATATCTATAAATTACTTCTTCCAGTATCCCAAATTATGTCATCAATTTTATTTTTAATTCCATTTAATGCTAGATGCATCTTATTTAGCGTCTGTTTATCCCTACATTCATTTGTAAAACGATCTTTTATTTTTATTGAAATTACTCTGCATTTTCTCTGCCTTTTGTAATCTCAAGTATTTCTTATTCCCTTTGACTCTTTCCCTGAAACTTTCTCTCTATACACATTATACTTTTTTTCTCATATTCGTTTTTCACATTCTCAAATGTACAATTTTTTCATCCACACTTTAATAATTTACCAACCATATTTCCTACCTAGCACAATTCTGCAAACATTTTTTCATATTGTTTCAAGTCATTTTCAGATCTTCTTTCCTTATAAGCATTTTCTATTTATTCTTTTTTTTCCCAAAAATTTTATTGATTTTTTAAAAAACAAACATAAACAAACAAAACACAAAACATGAAAACATAAAACATCTTTTTTGAAAGCAGCTTGATCCCGGGTTACATCTCTTCGTACAGACATAAGTTCAAGTTCGTGCTCATTTTTATATACCATTCCATAACTTATTACCATTCTAGATTTTCTATATAGCTTCTCCCCTCTTTTCACTCTCTTAATTCTATTTTATTTATTTCATCTCAATTTAAATCATTATATTTATATCCTTTGTCTGTTCTGTTTCAGCTGTCTATTATATTTTCTCATTAAAACAAAATTTCTCCTGTAATCACTGATTGGAGTATGGCGCCTTTATATCTTTCCCCTAAGTTTATAACACTTAATATAATACATAACTTTCATTTGGATTCTGCTTAGTACGTTCTAAAGCTACACACTATATTTTAAGAAAAGAAAAAAATATAAATATATAATATAATTAAAACAACAATCCATACCAATTCAACTCTATCGTTAAAATTAATATTCATTTAAATCTTAAACATTTTACACATTACTTTTCAAATAGGTATCATGTTTCTATGGGAACACTTATAAATTTTGCATAGTTACTTCCCCCCCATTTCACTTATATTTTAAAACATTGTATAATTAAAATGTTCCCATTCCTTCCTAATTCAATTATCTCATTTATTTCATTTCATTTATTTTGTTCAAAAAAAAATTCACTGAATTACACTGAGTATTTTATCCCATTTTATAATCATATGTTGTTCCAATTTTCTAACATTATTTCTAATACAAGTATAACAATACAATCTTATGTACCTTTGCAGAATCTCTTTTTCAGTTATATTTTTACCCATTATCTCTGAATAAGTCCTGTTTCTTTACATCTTGTTCCAAACCTTCATAGCTTCTCTTCCCTTCCTTTCTCCCTTGCTTCTTCACTCTGCCCTTTTTACCCCCTTGTCTCTCCACCTCTATGTCCCTCTTCTGTGTTCCCTTTTCTGTTGCTTTCTGACATTATATCCACTTTTCACCTTATTTTTCCCTTTTTTGGTTGTTTTTTTAGGTCTTAAATTCTCCATTCTCTTCCCCCCCCCCTTTCCTCTTTCTTCCCCAGATAAAGTTACTTGTTCATTAAAGATGGCTTGTTCTTTGTCCCACTCTTCTTGTTGCTCAGTCTTTTTTTGTAATTTCTCATAGGTACAGATCGCCATTTCTAAGAAATGAAAAACAGAGCCAAAAGAGCCCTTCACTTCTTGTTCCTCTTCTTTATATTTTTTAAATTCCATTTTCAGTTCATCCACAAGTGATGCCATTGTAAAAAAAAAATTAAACAACCACCCAGGTGTTTTTAATCATTCAAATATAATTTCCAAAAGTCCCAAAGTCACCAAACAATCCAAATACACACAAGCTGTTACATTTAACACTTTCTTCTTTTTTCACTTTCTCTTCCTGCGGATACAATTTAGTTACAAAGTTCCAGTTAAAATGTATCTTTTAGAAGTCTTATTACGATTTAACTTTAGATTCTTTTAAATTCCAAGCAGCCTCCTCCAGCCAAATCTTGCTCTTATTCTTTTCCTCTCCCTTCCCACTTACAGCAAAAAAAAAGTTTTTTAAAGTGTTCAGAAATCTTTATTGACCTCTTGGCATTTAATTTTCCAGTTTAATTACCTGCTGATGCCAAAGCATTTTTTTCTGATTTCCCATTCATCTGCTGTCAACGTAAGGAAGGAGAGTGAGAGAAAAAAAACTTTCCCTTTTCACTTTCATTCGCTGCTTCCGATTCTTTTTTGGGAGCGATGTATCTTTTTTTAAAGTTTAAATTCCAGGATATCTTAGTTGTTGCTTCTTATCCCGGTCAGCCAAAACTTTCACTTCTTAACTTCCTCCTGCACTTTCTTTTCCAGATGAGTGCTTCTTTGAGGCGGCCATTTCTGACCGCCGCTCTTACCGCCTTTGGAAAAGGGAGTTTAGCCAGCTGAGGAGGAGAGGTGTGGCTCCCCTCGAATCCTGCCGGATCTCCCCTGTCTTCACCACCTCTATGGGGTGGCTTAGCCCCAAAGCCAAACTGGCTCGGGGCACTCCAGCGGCGAGTCCAGGCAGAAACCACGCACGATCGCGGATTCCTGCCTGCCGCTGAAGTGCTGCAAACTGGAACAGCATTTTCTATTTATTCTGATTGCCATCCTACTTTAACTTTTCTTTTTCCCTGGTTTTTTATGTTCACTACTTTCCAAGAAAAAAATAATCATTCTTAATCCTACCCCAAATAGGTTGTTCCTTATTCAGAATTGTTCCCCATCTCTGCATTCTTCGTCAATTCTCTCAAACTTTTGTTATAAACAAGATATTTTTCTAAATAGACATTCATTTTAAACAGTCTCTTTCTATTCATTCATGGGTCGCCAAATGGCCCAGTTACCTTTTCTATACTCTTTTATCTTGTTTCCAGCTATCCATTCATGTCAGTTACCAGAATAAGTGTTTCCCTTTGGTTGCATTCATTGAGAAATATAAACCCATTTTTTTCCAACATTCATCTCTGGTGCTTCTATTATGATTCACTAGAACACAACATTTATCTCTTAGTAATACACATACACTATTCCTTTCTTTATATAAGCACACATTTTAGATATCATTAATGTAGACTTTCTGACATATATTTTAGCCCTTCCATTTAAAATTTATCCTGCTTCACTTCACATTTGTTATATGGAATAAAAAATAATGAAATAAAAACCTATAGAATAATTACTATATTATTTTTTAAGGATTGCTGTTCCTAATTCATATACCTCATTTTGTGATCTTTCTAAGAAGGCACTTCCATTCAACTTTGGCTCATTTTGGAGAAGCTAAATAGGATGAGAAATCCTCAAACGATTCCATAGATAGAAACTAGGCTGGAATGTAAAAAAAAAATCTAGATAATTGAAATAATTAAGTACTTTTGTATTATTACCAATCTATCTATATAGTTGCATGCATCCATGTAATCATCAGAAGTTGAATTCAAGGGAGGCTTTATTATTCAAAAGTAAAATAACATTTGTTCTCATGAAACTCAAAGATATATTCAGATAAAACAAACAGTAGAAAAACATGAGATATTACTCTAAACTTCAAAGGGGTTCATTGAAACTTTTTCAAAAACCCATCAGTATTAAGCATGGATCTTAGCCACACCAGTGGTGGGATTCAATTTTTTTTACTACTACTACTACTGTGGGTGTGGCTTGAGATGGTATTTGCAAGTTCTCCAAACTACTCAAAATTTCCGCTACCAGTTCTCCAGAACTGGTCAGAACCTGCTGAATACCACCTCTGAGCCAAACTAGTAGACCCTAAACAACTGCAGAACTTTCTTGCACTTCATTGATATATATGAATAAAACTGATACAAATATAGCCTACTAGCATATTGTCGATAAGCAAAATAAAAAAGCAGCAAAATAATGAAATCTACCTAAACATTTGTTTTTTTCAGGTGTATAGACTCAAGTAACTCTGCCATGCACAATACTACATGTATACCATTGATTCATATGTTTCAACATTAATTCATCTCATCCTACTTAAGAGGAAAAATTATATAATCCACTGTAGAACTTATTAATTTTAAACAAAATTTTCTGATTATAACAACAGTGAATATGAATGGCTACAAACAATGGAACAATATTTTTAGTTCATAAGCTTTAGGAGAAATTCCCTGATTATATTATATATAGCCCTCACTTCTTCCTTAAAAGTAAGCTGGGTTAATTAACATCAGAGCAACCTAATTCTAATTAAGTTTGAATACAAAGTAATTTGCATCTGAAACGTATTACTTCACTGTATTAAACATAGTAAACTAAAAATTATAGAACACTATAGAATTCTACTCAAGAAAATGTTTTACTATGAAATGAACATTAGCACTATGAGATTATAAAACCAGCATGTAGTAATTAGAATTCTACTGGGTTATTACAATTTAAAAACAGAAATAGATCACAATAAGTTATGTATGCCTGTTTAATAAAATGTTCAGTATCTCTGAAATTTAAATAGGGAAAACATTATAGTTTCAGATATTTGATTGATCTCAGACCATATATGGATAAATACAAAGCTGTCTATTGTGAATTATCTCATTTATTGTAATTGAATTAATCAATACTAAGGCTAGATTTAGTGTAACTGCTCATATTAGTAAGTATCCGTCATATGAACAATTAAAGTAAGAAGAAAGCTAGCACATTAAACAATACAATGTAAAATTGGTGTAGAAATTAAACCAGATGCAAAAATGTTACCTTCAGTATCTATACAGAAATAGACCCATTCCCATATATATTGTTTATTTGTTTAAATTTAGAGGCTGCCCTAATACAAAGTTTCTATTACAATATAATGTAATGCTTGTACTGATGTATTACATTAGAAAATTTAAAAAACAGTAATATCAGAAAGAAAAACCAACCCTGAACACCCAAAAGGACAATCATAACAACCCAAAAAATATCCACCCCAAAACACAGTAAAAAATATAACCCTCAGGGCAACCCAGATCAATCTACTCCAGGGTAAAGAGCTGTCCTTTGAAATTTATAGATCATTATCTACAACTGGTCCAATAGGGGTTGGTACACAGGTGTTTTTTATTTCCCAGTTAGGAGAGACTGAGGAATTCAAAATCATCTAGCCAGCTTTGTGCCTAAGGAAGACTCTTCTTGCTCATAGTCCAGCATTGTAACCACTAATATACTGGGTCTCTGACTTAAACCATATACTGTATACTCATGTATACACATCAAGCAAGAAAAAATTATATGCAATAATGTAAGCAGTGGCACCAAAATGCAAAATGACATTTGTAGATTGCAGGTATTTATATGCATGAGCATACATTAATATAACTGCTTTGTCAATCTGATCAGTGTTATATGCTTAGAAATATCATTGTAAGAATGTCACCTATCATTGGTCAACCTCAGAGAAAAAGAAAAAACAATGGAAAAAAGAAATTGTTAAGAAGATATGTGTTGTGACTCCGGGATTTGAATCTGGTCCGTTGGCAGATGTGAGCTCGAGTGAAGAGGATCTGGCAGTGAGATTTGAGCCTGCATTGTTGAGTGATTTTGAGGGTAGCCAGGATGAGGAAGTGGACTTAGCTATGAGAGATGAACCTAATTTATTGGAGGTGTCGGAGTCTTCTACCTCCCCCGAGTCTCCCTCTCTGATTATGCAGCAGCCGTTGGCAGATAATCAGGAAAACATGCGAGAGGTTTCAGGCGAGGAGGAGGACTTTGAGGGATCCTGGCTTGATGTGAGAAATAGACGGAGATTGAGACGTCAATCTCAATTGGGAAAGAGGCGTCAAGCCAGTGATTAATTAATGAGACTAACACGCCCCCTTAGGGGATAAAAGGAAACGGATTGGCTTGAGAAATTTGCCAGAAGCAAAATGTCTTGTTAGAGCGAAAGTACTGTGAAGATTATCTGAGGCATTGTGATTTATAGGCACTTCAGGATTGCCAAACAGATTTCAGAACTACTGCTGAGGACTGGAAAAACCTCAGCCGTTATCTTTGTTGGGGTTTGTTTTTGGTTGCTTATATTTTTGGAACTTTAGTATTTTGATTGCTCACCTGTGGATACAGGTGAGACATAACAGATATGTCTTTATGAGAAAGGACTGAAAAGATTCAAAGAAAAATTGAAAGAAATATTCACAGAACAAATGGGTTTAAAGGCCGCCTGTTTGATGTTCTGTGAACTGATGGGGAGTGCTTTGTAGCTACTGGCACATGATTTTTTTCTGAATACATTATAACCTTTATATATGTGTTGTAATAATATAATCTGATATAATATATAATATCTCATATAAAAATATACTCAAAAGACCTAACGTGCTATTTTGTTAATTTCTATTGAGTTCTTCAGTTCTGAATACATCTTTGAAAAAGATGCAATTATGAGTTAAATATGGGATCTTGAATAGAACATTATGAAAATTTTGGACGCCTCCATTTAATGCAAAATTTCATCCAGGATCCTTTTGGAATTTTCTTATATAATACTTTTAATTAATTGGACTCTTTTGGGTTCAAAATATAATAGATTTACTATTTCTTTTATTATTAAAACTGCAGTGTGTTATTTCAGAGAATCTGCTTTAATGCCTTTTCTTATGCTAAATTGGTGATGATAGAAGTAGTCCATAAATTAAAGTTTATTAAAAATGATATAATAGATGCTAGGACCCTTGTATTATATTCCTACATTAGTGAATGAATGATAAGAATGAATTTTTATTAGTTGCTATGTTAAAAGATAAGTGCTAGTTATTCCTGCTAGCATTGTTTATATTAACAAAATTTAATGACATCTTGACTTGCATCTGCAGCATCTGCAACCTCTTCTGATATGTATCAGAAGAAATAATTTAATCTTATGAAATTTAAAAGATTTATAATTAGCTGTTATCTGTTATCAATACATAAGTTTGGGGTGCAAATTTTAAAAAGTGACCAGAATAAGAAACTGGAGATATCTATTTTCCATTGGAGAATTTCCTGAACCACATGAGATTTTAGATTGCAGCTTATACAACAAATACATCAGCATTACTGGGCTCCATTTTGTTTGTACAGAAAATTAATTACATCATCTTGCTGTTAGAAATGCCTCAAAATAACACTGTAGTAAATACGTAAATACTGTAATAACACCTTTTTGCAATGTGGTAAAGTTACTGTATTCTGGGAAGAATTAGTGATATGGATAAATGTGACTTTGAGACAAAGTTTAATATTTTCAGACACACACATTCCTTTTACTAACTATATGGAAACTGATAACTGGGTGATGGAAGGATTCTCTATGCTCTTATAATTGGCAATTGAAAAGACAAGTTTATGACCCTAATTGCTGAATAGATTGAAGACCTAGTGTTATCTATATTTAATGAATAAATTGCCTATATATCTAGGTTATACATGGATGATTACAAGGGAATATGGCTAGCTTTTACCAAAGCATGTAAAACAGTTTTAATTAATAAACCGAAAAATGTCTTTAGGAAGCAACATGCTTCAGAAATGAATGGAGTGGTCATAGAGGGCAAGTTGATTTAGTGCATATCAGATTTTAAAGAGCTGCTTTCTTAACCTTTGGTTAATAGTTGGGGGGATTTGGGTCTATTCCACAGCTTTCTGTAATCTTATTGTGTTTTAGGTGGAAAACTCCTACTTTTGGCAGATGTGCCACTATAATTTGATAATGCAAGTGGAGGCATCTATAAAGCTAGAAAAAAGAGTAGATGGTTCATAACAGATATAACAGATAATTAGAGTTGGAAGGGACCTTGTAGGTCATCTAGTCCAATCCCCACCCAAGTGGGAGACCCTACACCATTTCTGACAAATGGCAGTCCAATCTATTCTTGAAAGTCTCAAGTGATAATGCTCCCACAACTTCTAAAGGCAAGCTGTTCCATTGGTTGATTGTTCTCACTGTCAGAAAGTTTTTCCTTGTTTCCAGGTTAAATCTCTCCTTGTTCAGTTTCCATCCATTATTCCTTGTCTGGCCTACAGGCGCTTTAGAAAATAGCTTGACCCCTTCCTCCCTGTGGCAGCCCCTCAAATATTATGTTTCACATCTCTGCTTCATGGCTGAAGTACTAGATAACATATAGTCTCTTAAGTATAGGAAAGTGAATTATAGGTGCTGCAATAGCAATCAGAAAAATATAAGCAGTCTGATCACGCAATGAAGTAATCTTACATAAAAATACTTCTCTATGTCCCCCCCCCCCAAAAAAAAGCCTTATCTCCTATTTTTCCCCCCTGGAATCAAGGCTATCAACCCATTCATAAATAAAAACCAATACTTTATTATGTGTCTAGTCAATATGGGCATGTAAGAGTACAACTACCAGGACCAAACAGTTGCTGAGATCTTAAATGAGAACTAACTGCAAATAAATATTGTCATGATCTTTTATCTGCTTCTTGCTTCAAAAAAACTACACCAATTTTGCTAGATACAGTACCATGGGCCATAAAAAAGATCTATGGGGATCACAGACAATTCTAGGCCATAGATTATCTATATATGAATCCGTGTACATTGTGATCCTTTGCTTATTCTTCTTGTTGCACTTTCTCTATAGCCTTAATCACCTCCCAGTTGGACTATAGAAATGTGCTCTATGTGGGACTACCCTTGAAGAGCATTCAGAAGCAGCAACTAGTCCAGAAGCCATTGGTGCATGAAGTTTTGGGTATGCTGAAGTCTTCATGTATACTTCAAGGTGTAGTCATCTTTTGTGTTACATTGTTGGCATGTTTTTAATATTGTTAGACATTCTAATATTACTAGAATCTCTATGTTGAGGTGGGATAATAACCTAAATCATATGTATATGTGTATTTAATTTAATTGCAACATATTTAGTTCACTCAAATGAAATAGCACACAAAGCCATTGGCCATTTGCTCCCTTGGTATATACTTCTTTTATGAATCAGTTTTAAAATGCATGGCAAACCAAGCAGAAATGCTCATATCTGAGCTACATTCAATGCAAATAATGGATATATACCTTAAAGCTACCCCTCTGCCATTCTAGACGTCTAAATATATTGCATTGAATATAGAGTAAATTAGTTACCTAATTGCTACACAAATCACTATCATGACTAAGGTTTCTTCACTGTTTTCACTGGAACTTTATAGAACCTACCTTACTTTAGTGCAGTATATTTCAAACTTGGCAACTTTAAGATGTATGGGCTTCATCTCTAAATTTAAATTTAGAGGCTGCCCTAATACAAAGTTTGTATTACAATATAATGTAATGCTTGTACTGATGTATTACATTAGAAAATTTAAAAAACAGTAATATCAGAAAGAAAAACCAACCCTGAACACCCAAAAGGACAATCATAACAACCCAAAAAGTATCCACCCCAAAACACAGTAAAAAACATAACCCCCAGGGCAACCCAGATCAATCTACTCCAGGATAAAGAGCTGTCCTTTGAAATGAAGTGAAGCAGTTATTAAGTGAGACTACACACCTGGCACTCCCAGTTGTGGTCATTTAATGATCTTCCAGGTCATTAAGCAGCCAGAATGAAGGGTCTGCCAACTAAGGATCTCAGCTCTGCACCTGAAGTTCACACATCATAAAATTGCTAAGTTTGAAAAATCCTTTTGGTTTAACATCTAATTGCATTTGACAGGTAATCCTCAACTTACAACCACAAATGAGCCCAAATTTCTATTTTGAGATATTGGTTAAGTGAAATACTGGTTAAGTAACTTTTGCCCCATTTTATGACATTTCTTGCCACAAGTTGTTAAGTGAATCTCTGAAGTTATTAAGTTAGTAACCCGGTTGTTAAGTGAATCTGGCTTCCTCATTAACTTTGCTTATCAGAAGATTACAAAAGGTGGTCACATGACCCTGGGACACTCCAACTGTCATAAATATGAACCAGTTGCCAAGCATCTGATCCTATGACCATGGGGATCAGAGCAGTGGTGAGATTCAAATTTTTTTTACTACCGGTTCTGTGGGCAGGGCTTGGTACCTCTGGGGTGGTATTCAGCAGGTTCTGACTAGTTCTGGAGAACCGGTAGCGGAAATTTCGAGTAGTTCGGAGAACCGGCGAATCCCACTTCTGACTGGAGATTTTACAGCATCCTTTCCCTGCCACGCCCACCAAGCCACGCCCACAGAACCGGTAGTAAAAAAAATTGAATCCCACCACTGAGTAAAGGTTGTAACTGTGAAAAATGGTCATTAGTTACTTTATTCAGTGCCTTTGTAACTTTGAACAGTCACTAAATGAATTGTGGTAAGTCAAGGACTCCCTGTATTGCAGCCTGCTTCAAGTGGCTGGGTTTTTTCTGTTCCTTGTCTTTCTACTTCCAGCGTTTCATTTCAATGAACAGCTGTGTGTCTGAGCCAGCAGTACAATGTGACTTCCAGCAAAACACAAAAAGTACCTTATTGTGCAGGGTTATTTCCTGTGTGTTTCATGCTTTCAATTTCACATTATAGCACTAAATTGATGGAATTATGCAACTATGGAAAATCACCATTTGGGACCTTTTGTAAGCAATCTCCTAGCTGCAGCTCCTCTACCGTAAACATCTTACTGCCGACTTTCATCCCAGCTTTCTTAAAGGTATGAGTAGAAGCCTTTCTCATAATTTACTGTTCATTATGATCCACTTTTTAAAAAAGATGTTAAAATTCATAATCTTGAACTATTGCTTGCTTTCTTATGTAAAATTCATCTGGAATTCATTCACGTGAATTCAGTTGGGTATTAATGACCATAATTGAGACCAGAATCACGGGCACTGAGTGAAGCAGTTGTTAAGTGAGACTACACACCTGGCACTCCCAGTTGTGGTCATTTAATGATCTTCCAGGTCATTAACCACTATACCACCAACGCCGCTTCAAGCAGCCAGAATGAAGGGTCTGCCAACTAAGGATCTCAGCTCTGCACCTGAAATTCTCTTGGTCGTTAGTGAGTAAAAGGATTGTCTGCTGGATGCATGGAAGGGAAATCCTTTGTCACTCTGCCAGAATGAGTTAGGGTTAATTCTGTTTCTGCAGCCTGCCAAAGGATTTCCCCTCCTCTCCATAATACATGGAAAGAAAATCCTTGATAGGGGCTGCAGGATTTCTGCTCTCCTGATCTAAGACCGTAAGTATGACCACTTGTAAGGACTATTTGTATTTGTACATTCCACAATTAACTTTTGCATTCCAATTATGGGCACGTTTAGAACAATAAAGAACCAATTTAGTTCTTCTTAAGAGCCCACCACTTTGCAACACTACCTATTTAGTATGTGAAGCAGTAAAGACCTTCTCTATGTCCCAATGGTCCCATCTAAAGAAAAAACTAGCTGAAAGCAAATTTAGAACTGTCCTCATGTCTTCATTAATATTTTAACAAGTTGTCCTACTAAAAGATTTTCTCTGTTATTTGCTTTTGTTGGTGTGCAAAAACAGGCTTAATTAAGCAGAATTTTTACTTATTAGGTTAGCAATAACAATACAATTGTAATTCCCTATTGTGATTTAGTTATACTAAACAGTCTTGAATAGAAATATATTTGAGAAAAGCAAAATACAAATCTTATGAATAGAGATTCCAGAATCTTTTCTCACAATGTAGTTCCTATTCTAGTCTAGTGTCAGAGCATACCAAAGTAGAGTGAAGATGAGGACACTTTTTCCAGATTAACTCACCTTACTTGTGAGTTCAGTTAGAATGAATAGTGGCAATCCTGGCTTGGGTCTTCTTAGTCATCTGAAATATAGTTTAAAAAACACCTCATTTTTTGGGCCATCAGTTGGTTCTGTTTAGACATCATGTTCTATAATCAGACAAACCACAGTGTACTGTAATGTGCAGAACCAACCAGTTTTGAATCTCATATGAATAAAATTCAAATGTGAAAACAAAAAAATAGGCAATAGTTTAATGACCAAGTACAGGTGGTCCTCATTTACTGACCACTCCTACAGAGACCATTCAAGGTTGGAAAAGTTGATAGTTGCAAATAGTGACATGATGTCCTCACTTAACATGCACATAGTTTTTTACTTAATGATGACAAACCATTGTTTCTATAATTTAGTTTCTTAATGAAGAAACATGTGGACTAAATTGCCTTCCAACTATACTTCTAGAAAGAATGCATGTTTCCCTTCTATCAGTGACCAATGCAGATATGGGTATTCATATTCCTGTAACTGAGGGATCGCAAACATTTGTGCACCTACTCCTTCTGATTCCACTGGACTCCTTCATTAAAAGACAATGGCCAAGTTCACATATCAATGCTAAACTATAACTTGGGCACCCAACTATTATTACAACTTAGCGTGTGATGTGAACCCACCTATTTGTGACATAGTCAGCAAGCCATGCTTAAACAATTCCAGCCATTGTCAAGCCATTTTAGAAGGCTAAAAAAGTTTGGAAAAAAATTATTGAGTAAATGTCACATTAGTGAATCTTGAAAATAAATGTGTATATCCACCATTTGTACAAAAGTACAATTATTCTTCCTTGGGAGGAGGCCCTTGGTACACACTCTTAGAGAGTTTGGGTAACTGAGTTCACAATATACCTGGTGTTCAGTTCAATAATATAAAGCTCAGTGGGTTTAGCAAATTGGAGAAAAAGTAATATCATATAAAAAATAGGCATCATTGTATGTTCCCATCATATCTAAAGAACAGCAATACCTTAAAACAAATTATCTGTTTAAAAAAGGGCAAATCTCCTCTGTAATATGAATATATTAATCTACAGCTCACATTAGCCTTTTACCCTTAAGTGGTACAAATCAGCCCAAAGAGAATGTCTTACAGCTCTTGCCGGGAAGTGGAAAAAAACAAACCCAGAGTGTGCCTTGCCTCACGTATCTGGCTAGTTATTAGTGGAGATATCTCTATGGTTGTCATGGAGGCCATGCAGTCCCAAGCTGACCCTAAAGGAAGAGTTAGTCTTGGCATAAATGGTAAGGCTGTTTCTAAACAACAAGCTATTACATGATAGCTGCCAATACTGTGTGAAAACACATTTCTATGAGTCCCCTGGAAAAAAAAAACACCACCTTAATACTCTTAATGAAGATAACTACAGGAATAAATAATACTTTACAATCAGTTTGCATGGTACCTAAGAGGTGCACAAAAAGTAGGGGGCATGGAGGATTTCTATCTCGCACAGAAAATGAGAAGAAGAAGAGTGGCAAATATAGGGAATAAATGTAAAACGGGCCACAGTGGGATTCATAGAAAAGAACTACACAACAAAACTGAATAGAGAAAACCTTTTTTGGATTCATCCCATTAGGAATTTTGTAGAAATCACATTTCTTTTGAACAAAGTGAAATATGGTTACAGCTACTGTCCTATCAGAGAAAGCAAACCAACTTAATTAATTATTATTATTTAGCTACATGCTGCTAAAATCACGAAATGATGTTTTATTTTTTTATACAATGAAAATAAGCATTGCTTAAGTTGCTGTCACAAACAAAAGCATCAATAATAGTTAAAAATCGGATCCCATTCCAATCTCCCTGCTGGTATTAATTTGGAAATCCTAGGTTAGAGAAGATGCCTTAGAATTAATACTTCAATAAAAAGAACTTAACAATGCTAAATATTTGTATGTTATCATTAGATTGTTCTTTTAAGACCAATACCCAATGAACCTAGATTCTGGGTGTTTTCTCTCATTGTGATTAAATGAGTGGACTTTAGCCAACCAATCTATAAATATATGTAACGAATTTTAAAATGGTAAAGGTCTTCTTTTCATATTGTTGGTTTCCCACTCTCATCAGCTCTCACGAGCAAAGTTAATGACCAGGAACCAAGGACAGGAATGAGGACAGATCACATCAAGATATAATCAATCATGAGTCTGCATAGATAGGTAAGTATTCTATTTCCTTGTTCTGTACCCTTTTAAGAGGTCTACAATAAACTATCTGTTTTTTCAAGCTTTATAATAGAAGAGGCTCAATTCTTATATGTGTATCTACACCGCACATGTATGCAGTATGTAAGCCATACTAACTTTTTTCCAAACAAAAATATAAAATATTTTCAAAACTTGCTCAGGATCCCACAATTTGACATAGAAGATACCTTTTGTCATTAAGTTTCATTACCATTGTTCTAATTCTGTTTATCACCACTGCTGCATTGTTAATGTTTATGTTCCAATTTGTTATAATTCCTCAGGGTAGTGATTGCCTAAGTTTGTTACTTTACTCCAGCATAATGTGGGAATAGTTTATACTTAAGTTTGGCACTTAAACATGAAAGATAAAATGTAAACTTGTGATCTCTGTTGAACTTTTGACACTATACACACAAACACACACAGACATGAATTGATTCTCCAACTGCGTAGCAATAAATTTATTTCAATAAAATTGTTTTGGCAGGTAGCCAAAGAAATTTTCATACAGATTCAAATTATAATGTCACCCTGAAATTATTCATTTCCTTAATCTTGCTCTTTCAAAAAATATATTGATGTTGGACACTTTTCTTTCTTACAAAAAAAAGATAATAATAATAATAATAATAATAATAATAATAATAATAATAATAATAATAATAATAATAATAATAATAATAATAATAATACTTTATTTGCGGTCACAGACCAAAACACAAGTGCAACAAAGAAGAACATGGGAAATTAATCTATGGACTAACTCTAGAGTCTAAGAATAGTAGCAGGTCACTTAGAGAACAGACCTAAAGTGGCAGCTCTATACTGATGTTGCCCAGCAACAGCCTAAGTCAAGGGAAGCTTGATCAATTTCTTATAGGTACAAAATAAAAAAAAAACTTGCATGTCCCACTTCATATATTTTGTAAATACATGTTCCTCTCATGCTTATCTTACCTCTAATCTAAATAAAGTTATAAAATTGTTAATTAACCGAGTTCAGTTTTCTCCTTATTATAATTATATAACATCTGGAAAGCCATGTAAGATGTGAAGGTAAAATATCCTTCAAATTAAGCTAAACTCCTTCCAATTTCATGGAACCATCTGTACTGCATCTTCACATGAAAATAAGATTTAATTCACTTGGAAAAAATGGCTCTCTGTGTCAGAATCACTTTCTTACATAGGAGTGTCAAATTTTTGATTGTTGTGCCTATATATATTAAGTGTTGACAATGGCAGGGGTCTTAAGATTATTCTAATGTCTCTAATTTTTGCAGAACAAGATTTTGGAGATCAAAACAGCTACAACTCTTTCTGGAGCCATACTCTTCAAGTAAGCATTTGTATACACTGATTCTCTTCATTCAGTCATTTTCAGGATTCTAGTTTCCAAGAGAAAAAAAAGTAAAGCAAATTAGTTTCACCTAGTAGTAATTTGTTTGTCAATCTCAGTTTAATTATTTTATTACTTTTTTACACAAGAATCTACCTTAACTGCATACAGGGTAGGCCTTAGCTACTATTTTGGTCCTCAGAGGCAGTTGCCACAGAAGGAAACAGATATGGAAATGATCTGGCTTAAACTTTCACCATCTGGTAAGTGGAGGAATTTAAAGATCATAAACTGTTTTACTCACCGGCGGAAATATAATAAATAATGAACCAATGCAGTTCAATTACTGTTATTCCCAGCACTGAGGAAAAATCTGTGTTCAGACTAGGTAACTTTGGGTCACTCAGTTTCCCAACCAACCTACCTCACAGGGCTGTTGTCAGAAAACCTTATAGGAGTACTAGCCATACTGCCTGGAGCAGGAAAGGTAGGATATAAATATAACAAATATCAAAATAATAGCAGGCGATAAGCATGCAATTCCCTTGGTGACGGTCCTCTAACCTCAGACATAATATTTCTGAAGAACCGGATTTATCCCCACGTAATTCATCTCAGCTTCGCCTGATTTCATTAAGTCTCCCTTCTCCCAACAGCGTCCCGGATCCTTTTAAAAATAAGAGAAAGCGAAGGCTCGCCCTACACGCGATGTCGTGGAAAGGGCAGGGAAAGGAATACAGAGCTGAAGAAGGGGAGACGAGATTTAAAACCGTACTAATTCGAAGGTTTCCCGTTTTCTCAAGCGGCAGCCCCCTGCCCTAGAGAATAATCGCCACGCTCATAGTAATGCATTACTTGCAGCCCCTCGCGGGGGTGGGGAGAAAGGGTTCGGTCCTCCCTTTGTGATTGCGGGCGCTGCAGTGCGAAGCGGCGGGTGTGAAGCTTCCACTTCCCTGGGATTTCATTTCGGGGGGAGGGGGGTGCACGCAGAATAGAAAGCAAGAGAAAAGATCCGCCATATTCTTGCCTTACCACGCCCGGAGAGCTGAGCTACTGAAATCCGTCTGGCTACACAGTATATGCACCAGTCTCTGCCACCCCATCCCCCCCCCTCCCGCCTCCCGCGGTACCCACCCCCGTTTCTTACACCAAAGGAAAGGCGGAACCGAGAAAGGAAGAGCTGGCCCTCCCTGACTGTCGCTGCTGCCGCCGCCTTCGAAGACAAGCAAGCGCAGCCATCTCTCTCTCTCTCTCTCTTTCTTTCTTTCTTTTTTTTCTCTCTTTCTTTCTTTCTATTCCTCCCTATCTCTCCTCCCTCCGGCTCCCTAGCGAGGGAAGTTGGCTTTCCAAGAAGCAGCCCGGAAGGTTTCTCGGGGCCAGGGCAGAAGCCAGTGTCTCCTGCGCGCGACGCTTGGGGGCCGCCGCGTTTGGGAAAAGGCAGCCTGAGGAAGCGGGGAGAAAGCGAAGGAAATGGACGGGCTCGGAGAGGAGGGCGGCTTCGGGCGCAGACGTTAAGGGCTTCCAGGCAGAGAAGGGAAGAGCCGCGCGGTTTGCTAGAGAGTCGGGAGAGGAGGCGGCGGCGGCAGCAGCGCAGGAATAGAGGGAAGGGGTAGCAAAACGGGGTTGTTTGCAAGCAGGACGCTTTAGCTTTCTTGCCGGGCAGCACTCTTGGCTGCTGCTGCTTCTGTTTCTCCGCGGTTTGGCGCAGGATTGAAGGGAGAGAAGGACTCGGAAGCGGCGAGGGTTTCCAAAGGCAGGCTTGTGGGGGGCAATAGGTGGGGGATACCTGCCCGGGGAGGGGGCACGTCGCGGAGGTGCCCGGGCGTCTCCGCGTGTTAGCAGCCAGGGTTCTCCCCGGGGCTCGCCTTGCCTTTGCCCGCGCCTGCCGACGGGAGGGGCGCTCCGAGTGAGGAGCGGGAGGGCTTTCTGGCGCTCGCGGCTTTGTGGCTCGGGGTCTGCGTGTTTTCGGGGGCGGGAGGGGGGCTGCGCCTGAACCAGCTCGGAAGAATGACTCTGGAGTCCATCATGGCGTGCTGCCTGAGCGAGGAAGCCAAGGAAGCCAGGCGGATCAACGATGAGATCGAGAGGCAGCTCCGCCGAGACAAGCGGGACGCCCGCCGAGAACTCAAGCTGCTGCTTCTGGGTAAGATTTAGCCGGCGGCGCCCGTCACCCCATTTTGGGCAGCTGCTTCTCCCCCTTCCCACTCCTCCCCCTCCCGTGCCAATCTTGCAACGTCCCAGACGAAAGAGGGGGACGGCGGAGGAGCTTAGGTCTACCTATAGCCCTAAGAAGAAAGGGGTGATCCTGGGTGTGCTGATGCGTGTTGTGTGTGTGTATGTGTATGCACACGAGAGCGCTCACAAGGATCGTGGCCGTGCGTTATTTGGATTTATTCCAGTGCAGTTAGTTGTGCACATCGTGGCTGTAGCCAAGCTGCCGTAGGAAATCAGAACTTGGGTCCGTTGGCATGAAAGGTGTGTTCAAACGGCAGCCTGGGGAAGGGACCGTAAGGGAGAATTGTAACCACTTCCCGCTTCCTTATTCCTCTTTATTTTTGCAACGGGATTTTGCCATCTCCATCCCTAACGAGATGCGTTATCCCGGGCGTAGGATGCCAGGATGCCTCGCCTTAGCCTCCTCGGCCCCTTTTCCTCTCCTGGCGTTTGCCCGCCGTCTCCTCCTGCCTTTCCGAGCATGCAGGGTGTCTGCAGCGAGTCGAATGGCTGCTTGTGCTTGCTGTGGGTGGTTGCGTGTGGAGTGGACGCCTTCCCGAAAATGGAGAGAAAGAGGCGAGGTTGGGTGAAAAGGGAGAGAGGAGAAGTAGAGCAAGATGCCGAGCTTCAGGCAGAGATGGGTGGCAAACGCCTGTTGTGGGAATGGGAAGAGAGCAAGGAGGGGAAACACAACCCCCCCCCCCGCCTTTGCCAAGGCTGACCCGAAAGAAAGAGCTGGACCGAAGAAGGAGCTGCCTTCTAGGATTGATGGGGACAGGATTTCAGGCTGCAGGGTTCGGAGTATGTGCTCCCTCCCGTCTCAGGAAGGAAGGAGTCTTTCCTTCCTCTGCCCTGGAGCTGTGGCTTTTCTTGAAAGGCAGCAGGATCTGAACACAGATCAGGTGGAAGGCAAGCAAGGGTCTGGATCCAGCTTTCTGCCAGAGGCTGGCTGTGAACTGGGAATCTTTTATTGGTACAGAAAGAAGAAGGCTTTGAATCAGGGACACCTATAATTGGTGAGCTAGATAGGTGTGAGAATAGGAACCTGTGGAGTTGTTGCCATTTGGGGGTTCAAGCCCCCCAAATTAAAGACACATGTGGGACAGAAATACAGTACCCATTTGGTGAGAGTATGTATGTCCTGCTGTAGCATCTTCAAAGGGGGAGGCTGTAACTAGGAATAATGGCTTGGGGAAAAAAATGTCTGCAGTACTGTTTGCTTGGAAGGCGTGGTGTTATAAAACTGCCATGTGTGAACCTCACAAAGAGCTCATGGCTTTATTGAAGCCTGCCTCTGTTTTGTACCCAGAAATAATTCCTCAGTCTTAGGGACGTTTTCCATTAAGAAAAATTAAAAATGGTGGGTAGCTGAGAAAACAAACTCTGCATTTAGGGGCTGCTCAGCAACATAAATGCCTTTTTTCTTATGTAAGTTCTGCTGTGTAGTTCATATTGTTATGGGTAGGACAAGAATATAATAGTGCAAAGAAAAGGATCTGTGCTCTTTGGGCTCCATCGACTCAGTCTTGTCAGGAGCAAGCAGATGTGAAATAAAGAAGTTGAACTTTTCTTTGTATTGTCACAAGAAGATCCAGGTAGAATATAACACCTTTGGGGCAAGTTACTACTCTACTCTTTACCAGTCCACACCAACCTTCTCAGAGCTGATGCCTTCATTTGTGATGACACTACAACTATCAAAATTAGTTGGGTGTCTGCGGATTTTGGACATTATAATTCCAATGTGTCTGGAGGATGCCAAGTTCAGGAATGCAGATCAATGTTATCAGAAATTTGTTCCTTGGTTGCTGATTTATTAAAAAAATCTTTAGTCTTTAGGTACAATTTCAGATTGGAGAAAAAGGGGATGTGTGGAAAGTCCATTTGGAAACTTGGTATCTTCCTTACGAATGTTAATGTTTACTCATAGCTGAGAAATTAACCCATACCATTTTGTCTTGTAACAAAATCAGTGTGTCTGTTTTTTATTATTAAATTAAGATGATTTGATATATAAATAGTAGATTTTTTGTTTTCATTGTTTGTGAACATAAGGAGTTTTGTTTGCTAGAATAATGTCCATATTGCTATGCTAGTTAAAAACTTGACCCTATAATTTTGTGCCTCATTTAGAAATATATCAGTTGCCACTCTATGGAGATAAAATAGGAATAGGTCCTAAGACGGGTGCATGCAGCCAAATTCTTATAGTATATTACAGTTTTCTTGGGTTTTTTTTGTCTAAAAACAAATGCACTGTTCAAACCTACCGACTTTTCTATGAACATTTCAATTATGTGCGTACAGAGCTTTCCAATTAAGCTTTCCAAAGGTTGGTAGATTAAGACTATTGTCAGCAAACTGGTAGTTACACAAATGGAGTTGACATTCAATAAGTTGCAAGTAAATTTAGAACTGTAATGGGCTCCTTTAAAAGAAATCTCAGTAAGATTTTTTGTGAGGAACAGAAAATTTGCATTTTTTCTTGAGGGTTTCTTCAAACATCTGAAAACATTTTGGCCTGCTAGATTTAAAACACAACATACAATATTCACTCTGTGTTTAGCCTGTGTGTCAGAATGATTCTAGACTTACTAATCTGAGAACAAACTGCAGAAATTAAAAAAGGCTTCCCTCAACTCCAAGTAGATGTTCTAGGATTGGAGAGCAATCCAAAAATTACCCTTTCCTTAATGTTATTTATCTGCTGTATTTGACATGGATTTTATTCAGCAGAAGACCTATATTCTAGTTATCATTTAATAAAGGTATATTTATCATTTGTTTCTAACATTTATTTTCTCTTTTGACTTACTGAAGTTAAAGGGCAGCACACAACTGACCCTGGGTCGTCTTAACAAGACAAGCAGGATCAAACCTAGTCATTAATTGGATGGGAAGCTACCAAGAAATAGCAGAGTTATTAACTAAAGTGGGGAGTTTAAGCAACACTTTAATCAAAGACTTTATCTATTTATATTCTGATCCACATTCAAGAAAGAACATAGATCATAAAAAGAAAGGAAAGCTTTTCATTGAGTCTATATAATACTCTTCATTGTTAGAAAAAAATGATTTTATTTAGTCAGGTTCTACTCATGATGATTATGTGAACATATCCATGTTTTTTTTCCCTTGACAACAGTATGGAAGTTATGTTGTACTGTATTGTCATCTTGAATTATTTTTACTTCCCAGATTAACCTATAACCCTGGGATTTCCTGGTAGTCTCTCAACTCTGAATACAAACAGGGTCTGCTTTAAGTGTTTTGAGATCAGCCAAAGTCAGGTGGTTGCTGCACCCGACAGATTTTATATACATGGAACCATAATTTGAAATGAAGTCTTTATAAAATATGTACCCAGTTTTTTAAAAGCATCTGATCATTGAAAGTAAAGGCTATTGAACTTAATGTTTTTAATTCTTTTTTTTTTAAAAAGTAATCCATGGTAAGAGTAATGGCCTTTATTAAGCCAAGTAGAATTTGCAAAGTAATATGCAAATCGTCCAATATACAAAAACATAAGAAAAGTCGGTTTGAAATTCAAGACAAAATAAATAGAAAAACATGGCTAATGTTTCAGAGATGACACCAATCTGCAGACTCTCAACTGAAATATTAAGAATCCAAGAATGATGGTCTGAGAGCAGCTTGTACAGTAATAGATCTTGGTTGAAGCTGAACTGGTGTAGATCCTTAATGGGAAAAACACCATTAGGGTCCAATTTAAAATGCATTATATAAATCCTATAATCTGAATAGTTAATTTATTAATATTTTGGAACATCTTTTTGCTAAGAGCACCAAATTATTGCATAAATAATTTGAAATAAAACCATGAAATTAGAACAATAGAATTTAAAGATTATTTAAAAGGGAACATTAGTGGCATGATTTACCACCAAGAGATACCTTGGATGAAGTACATTTTGTACTCGGAGAACAACATAAGAAAAAACCTTTTCTTACATGTCTGGACAAATGGGTTCAGTGAGTATTTGTGACTTTTGGAAAACCTCTTAGGAATTTTTTAAAAATTAGATGAGATAGTGTATTAATAATAACAATATTAGAAAAACAACAACAATCAGGTTCTTGGATAGTCAAGTCCTAACTTCAAGGGTTTTAAAAGTTAATATTGTTCCAGACAGAAATATTTAGGGGGCTGCTGCTATCAAACCTAATTTTATAGGATATCAAGTATTTTATTGTACAAAACAAAAAAAATTAGGCTAGAAGGCCTTACAAATGAAGAAGTAAATAACTTGTTTGATATCTTTACATTTCTGGTTGCAACATTTCTGGATGAAACATCAGTTCAAAGCCATGGGGGTGCAGTGGTTAAAATGTAGTATTGCAAGGTAATTCTGCCCACAGCTAGGAGTTCGATCCTGATTGGCTCATCCTTCTGAGGTTGATAAAATGAGATGCCAGATTGTTGGGGGAAATTGCTGACACTGTAAACTACTCAGTGCTGTAAATCACAATGGAGCGGTATATAAATCTAAGTGCTATTGCTAATATATAGTTGGACTCAAGTTACAGAAATCCTTTACTAGTATTCCAAACAGAAAAAACATCGTTGTACACTATATTAATGCAGTCTTTTACCGTTGGATTATTGGACACATTCAGGATACTTTTTGTATTGGTGAAAATAAAAAAGATTTCTCAATGAAATTCTTTGGTTTATTGCCTCCATTCTTTCTTGTAACTCATGTTGTCAATTTAGGAGATATCTACATCTTCCAGTTCCATAACTTTGGTTTACAAGTTGAAAGATACTTTCCCTTCATTACTAACTTCATAATTCCACCTTGACGCCTTCCCAAATAATAAAATAATGACCCGGCCTTCAGAAAACACAGCTAATGGCTCGTTTCAAAAGCTCTGTCTATAAATCAGCTCTCTTCCAACCTCTTGAACCCCAGACATAGAGACTACAATTTCTAAAATTCCTTGCAAATACAATTTGAAAAGGCTATCCCAGGGCTGTCAAACTCCTGGCCTATGGGCAGATGCATCATATGCTGGCCATACCCATTCCCGGTTTAGCGAAGGGGGAAAAAGTCACAATGCTTCCTGTGACAACATAAGTTTGACACCCCTGGGCTATACCATCTTGTTCAACAAGTGAGACAGCTGTTCTGCAACTAATGTATTCGTTGCTGCTGTTCCAATTTTGTTTGTGGTGATTTTTTTACATTGGGTATAATCCTGAGCTGTTTGTACGTGCATCCTTGTTTCAGGATTGCATTATTGAAATTTATTTGGAAAATTTATGGCATAACTAATTGCAGGAACTGGAGAAACACAGAATAAAATCAACATTAGACCTAGAATATTCAGTTTCAATTTTTTTATGGCACTTAGGAAATAACAGTAAACATTTACATCTTTTGATTCCACCAAATAATAGAATGTTAATTTAAAAAAATACATAAATTACTTTGCAACATTTCTTTATATTGCTTCAAGTCCTGATATATAATCTAGTGATTAGATGGTATTATAATATTCTTAGTAATTTCTTCTTTAAAATGGTAGACACTTAGAGCAATATCTTCCAGGGCTAGTAATAACTAGTGAATAGTTACTCTTACCATACTCATATAATAAATGTTATATTCTAATTACTATACATTAAAGTGTTATAGATCTCAGTAAGAGAGAAAAAAAACCAATTACTCATTTGTAAACAACAATATCACCCAAGAATATTACATAATTTCTTTTAATTTTATTTGCATTAGACAGATTCACTGTTGAATAAATAATAGAATATCAGGTTATATTCTGCTATCTGTGTTATTATCAATGTTTTTTATATTTTGATTGAAGTGTTGTTGATGTATTTGGTTGCCTATAAGGAACCACTTATTGGATTAAAGCAGTGGTAGTCAACCTGGTCCCTACCGCCCACTAGTGGGTGTTCCAGCTTTCATGGTGGGCGGTAGGGGTTTTGTCCCCTACTTTATAAATCACCATTATTGTGGAACCGGTGGCCAGTTAGAGAAAATTTTACTACTAACAGAGATACAAAAGTGGGCGGTAGGTATAAAAAGGTCGACTACTCCTGGATTAAAGGGACATTTGATTTGATCCAGCTGGACTCTTAAGTACAAAACAACAGTAGTGGATGATTTGCAGTAGAAGTGGAGCCTAATTTAAATATCCAGGGAAAACTGCATTAAGAATAACATACATACATACATACATGCATGCATGCATACATACATACATATGAATGATCCCCCCCCCACAAAAAAATATTTGAAAAATTAGTTAATGTCAGGTATGAAAGACCAGATCTGATTTATTGCTAAAGGCCTATGCACAGAAATTTTCTTAACTAGCAGTCAGAACTTGGGACTCAGTGGCACTTCAATGTGGGATTGGAGTTGTGGCTACACAGGGCTGCTCCATCTTGTCATTCCACCCCCAGCTTACGCCATTTCAGCATAAAGCACCGTTATGTTGCATCATCTTAAAAGTGAAAGGATGTCATAGTGAGCAAATGTAAAGTGGCTATGTAAATTCTATAGCATTATTGTTTATTAATTTATTTTTTTCTGGATAAAGTTATGTCAGTTTAGGTTTTTTTGACTCCTCCCAGCCAATGTGAGGTCTCCAAAGAGGCAGTATTTCACCTGACTGTTTAAAATTCCTTGCAGTAAGATGCCTGTTTCAAACATTACAGCACACGTTCAACCCCACCCTCTCTGTTATTCCTATTCATTATATATCACTTCCTATTACCTAAACTCTGTCGGTCCCATCCCCAGTTTTCCTCTAAAGCTGCTCCTTACTCCTACCCTCTATTAAACAGTCACTGACAGTAATGTTGTCCCTCAAGCTATTTCCCTTCACGGAAACCTATCTTCTGATGTTTTTACTGCTGCTGTTTTAGTTTTTCATTGCACATTTGCCCAGGTTGGGTGATCTGTGCCTTGTCAAAATTCTGCTCACCATGCATTTTGTCTTTATTTGATGACACCTTTCCCCTCTTCATATCTGCATTTCCATTTTGGGCCTTTTCCTAACATCACTACTTCTAACCTTTATATTATCTCAAACTCTGCCTGTCCTGCCAAATATTTTGCTTCCCTTGTATGTGCTACATCTAGCTTTTTTTTTTTCCTGTGATGTTCCTACTCACATATAACAAATAATCCATATGAATTTGGCTTGAGTCAACAGAGTCAAGCAGGATATTTTACTGCTCAATAGCTCCCATAGTCAGGAAATTCCTCCTAATTTTAATCTTCAATCTCTCTCTGTCCATATTCGAGCATTTGGTTCTGGAGAATAAATCTATACCTTCTTCCCCATGTCATCCCTCCATGTATTGGAAGACTGCTATCCTGTCTCCCTTTAGCCTTTTGTTCTTCAGATTAGTCAGCCTTTCGTAGGATTTAGTATCCAAGCTTCTTGCCATTCTTGTTGCTTTTCTCTCCCAACTATTAATTATCAACTTTCTCAATGTCCTTTTTGTAAGGTGAGCACTGGGAACAGTGAGAACTGGGAACATTATTCTATGTGTGATCTGACCTGTATGACATAATGCAATACTGTTGCTTCCCTGGGCCTTATATCTCTATTGATACAGCCTTAAACTGCATTGGCTCTTTTCACAGTGCAGCATATTTCTGATTCATATTTAATCTACTGTCCACCAAGACTCCCATGATGTTTTCACAAGCATTACTGCTAAGTCATGTACCTATATATCTGGCTTTTCTGCCTTAAGTGCAGAACCTTACATTTTTTACCATTGAACATTATTATGTTAGATAGAGCTCAGTGTTCAAGTCTATCAAAATTTGAATCTTGAATCAAGATTCTGGAATGTTACAAATCTCCTTAGCTTTGTGAATCCACAGATCCATAACAACACAAGAGCACACAATAGATACAAACTCAAAGTAAACCGCACCAAACTTGATTGCAGGAAATACGACTTCAGCAATAGAGTAGTCAATGTCTGGAATACTCTACCCGACTCTGTAGTCTCTTCCCCAAACCCCAAAAACTTTAACCTTAGACTGTCTACCATTGACCTCACCCCTTTCCTAAGAGGTCTGTAGGGGCGTGCATAAGCGCACCAACGTGCCTACCGTCCCTGTCCTATTGTTTCTCTATTCTTTTATTTTTCTTATATGTACCCATCTCATGTATTCACAACTATGTATACACTTATACTTATTATCTTGTAAACAATTGACAAATCAAATAAATAAATAAAAATAAAATAAATAGATTGTATGAGCGTTCTTTCTATTCTCTTATTTAAATATTTAATGCTGAAGAGTATTGAACCCAAGATAGAACCTTTCTGTGATATTCCACTGCTTACCTCCTTTGCTGTAGACATAGAGACCCATTAAGGACTATGTGTTGGATACAGTTGTTTAGCCAACTGTGAATTCATGACATAATCCATCCCATATTATTTAAGTTTTATCAAGAAGGATATCACTTAAACTGAAGTCTTAAGTACACTACAGCCATAGCAATCCCTTGGTCCATTAATCTAGTCTCACACACACACACACACACACACACACACAGAATAAAAAAGTAATAATTGTCCATTGACTTGGAACACCATCCAAAGTGAACTCTACATGTATGTCTGAGCAGGATGGGAAAAGCATAAATATACAGAATGGGCTGAAATTTGCAGAAGCAGTAGATATTTACTTGTGGATAATAATTAATTGGTTTTAGAAAAAAAATACAGAGATTTTAGAATTAGTGTGCTCAAGATCAGTGATGATCAGAAAATCACATGGAACTTGGCTGCATTTTGGAATTTTTTTTGAAAAGAATTATAGCAGAAAATTTTTCTTCTTTGTGTATAAAATATATAAAATTTCAGAAAGATAGTTTGATAAGGGTTGTTCAAAAATATTTTTTTAAATTGGGGAAAGTCTGAATGAGAAATTTGGAAACATAGGTTCTATTTGGCTAAATTAAGGTTTTGTAACTGAAGAAAAAATGTCTACAAAATAAAACATTGTTAAAATCACATCTCAGAAAGTTCAGATTTCTACATAATTACATACTTGATATTTAAGAAGTTAATGGGTATATGACGAATAAACAATTATTATTTGTAGATTTGTAAGAATGTTTTACAAATTCACAATTTACACATTACATTGTTGGTTACTGGGAGCTTTATGATAAATCCTTATGTTCTTTACAATATGCATCTGAAAATGCATGTCGACTATGATTGTTTATGTTTTTTAATGACTTACCAAAAGTAAAAGGTATTTTTTTAATGTGCTAATAGGACTGAAAGTGTATCCATGGCCTTGAGATTTCAGTAAAGATGTATCCATTTTCATCAAATAGTTGATAAGAAATCTCATTAAGAATCCTATTAAGATCTACAGATTGTATTCCTACTTTTAAATAACTTCCTTTATGTCCATTATTTCCAATGATTTTTCCATAAATATTATCATTCTGTGTAATCTTGGGATAAAAATTTACTGTAAAGGATTACATTGTTTACTCAAAAACCCTTAGAGTTATACTATATATCAGCAACATTTCCTCTTAAACTATTTTGTGTTGAGAAAACTAAGTAACAAGGCAATGTGTACTGATGTTTCATCGTTGTCTAGTGTTTCTCAGCTAAATCTTTTATATTGTTTCATTTCCTTTCTCTTGCTACATATATCTGCTTAATTAAGTACAGCTACCCATAGTTTAACTGAGTTTCATTTTATTAACACCACTCTTCTATATTTTGTATGTCTGTTATATGAAGTGGCAAAAAATTTTACATGCACCTAATCTAGTTAAATTTAGAACAACATAAAATCCTCAAGAACTGCATGATTCCTTGTATTGGAGTTCAAAATCCATAATACCCGATTAGGTCATGGGTTTTGAGAATTACATCGGGCAAGGATCACATTTGGAAAGAATGCCTGGAAATTACATTAGCTGTAGAAATTTATTTCTACAACTGAGAGCATTCATATATATGCCTGGCAATAATATGCCAATAAGTTAGTGTTTTGAAGCACCAGTAGTGATTAAGACCGAAGGCTAGAAACTAAAACATCATGAGTTCTAGTTTCTAGAACTTAGTTGACACAAAGCCAGTTCAGTGACTTTGGACCAGTCATTCTTGCTCAGCCCTAGGAAGAAAGTAGTAGCAAACCACTTATGAAAATTTTGCCAAAAAACCTCTAGGGCAGGGGTCTCCAAACCTGGCAACTTTAAGACTTGTGGACTTCAACTCCAGCTGGCTGGAGAATTCTGGGAGTTGGAGTCCACAAGTCTTAAAGTTGCCAAGTTTGGGGACTTTTGCTCTAGAGACATATCCAGGCAGTCATCAGGAGTCAAGAGTGATTCAAAGGGACAAAAAATAGTAGTAGTATTAATTACTATAAGTTAGTGTACGCAAATGAAAGAATCTATTGTATATTTGAACCAAGAAAGAATATAGGTGATATTATCTCCCTAGAGATCTTTCTGATTGTAGTATGCATCACTGAGGAACTCCATTTGTGTACTTCAACACCCAAATCCCCATCCAGAATTTTGGGAATTGAACTCCACAAGTCATGAAGTTGCCAAGATTAGACACGCCTGCATTAAACTATAAGGCCAATGTTAAATTAAATATTACATCTTGCAAAGATGCAATCAGTTGTGGGGTGGGGTTGGCAACAGTCAGTATAAAATAATATAGTTTTCATGAACCAAGAATATTCTTATTTGATAAAGGCAATACTTCTATATAATTTAGGTTTGTCCTTAATGACATTATAATCTTATGATACATGGTGTTAACAGAGTAAGTAGCTGAAGATCAGTTGAAATCAAATCATAAAGTTGATCTATATTCAGCAAAGTAGGCATTTTTGTATTCAAGTCCTGCCAGGCCCTATTGGGTCAGGAAGAAGAAAAAAGAATGTTTTATTTCATTCTAACTTCTTGATTGATTATCCTATCACATTTTTATGCTTATTATGATTGATCACACAGTGAGCCATATGTTTAGATTGGAATTGGCATTTTACCCCCTTATTGCGTCTCTCCCAAAGACTTAGGATAGACAGATGTTGTTTGATGATGTCAAAGGTACCATTGCAGATTGTTCCAAGTAAAGATGCCTTTTGTAATTAATTGATGGTGATTTTGTTAATGTTGATGGTATTCAACTGGTGCTTCAGATGTTTTGGGATTGAATCCAAGACACCTTCAGTATTGCTATTGGTACTATCTTTGCTTTCTTTTGCTATAGTTGTTCTACTATTTGCAGTCTTTGCATTTTGTGTTTTTCTTCGGTTCTTTCTCTTCCCTTCTGCTGTCTCCAGGCACTGCCATGTCCACTATCCAGACTTTATCTTATTAAGTCTGGGGTGTTACGTGGCAGGTGCTTGTCTGTTTTAATTTTAAACTACCTTCATGTTCTATTACTTTATCTATTTTGTGATCCCACCCGTTCTTGTTTGCAGGCAAATGGTATTTCTTGCAGATCTGCGAGTGCACCATTATTACTACTTTGTTACAACATTGTTTGCAATCAGTCTGTGTGATCTTGCAGCAGCTAACCAGGTAGTCCACTGTTTCTTCAACTTCTTTGCAGAGTCGGCATTTGTCGTCGTCTGCTGCCTTTTCAATTCTGGCTTTGTATGCATTTGTTCTTAAGGCTTGGTCTTGGGCAGCTAGAATCAGCTCTTCTGCTTTTTCCTGCTGTTAACCATTGCCAAATTTTTGTTTTGGATTTTTTAATGTACTTTGCTATATCTCTTTTCTATTCCTCATTTGGTCTTACATGGGCCAGTTCGGTCTCTCTGGTATTCTTAAATTGTCTTCAGTGTTGTTCAATTATTCTTCCAAGGCCTTTTTTTCTTCGTTAACTGCCTGGTGTACTTGAAACATTCCACAGCTACCTGTGCTCCTTGGTAAATAGAGTATATCATGGTTGCTCCATGGATGAAGGGCATGATTTATTGTCACTATTTTTCTAGTCTTTCTATCCAACCCTTTTAGTTCTGCTTGAATAGCTGTATATCTAATAGCAATAGCAGACTTATATACCGCTTCACAGTTCTTTACAGCCCTCTCTAGGTGGTTTACAGACTCAGCATATTGTCCACAACAATCTGGATCCTCATTTTGCTGGTTTCAGAAGGATGGAAGGCTGAGTCAAACTTGAGCCTGGTGAGATTCAAACTGCCAAATTGCAGGCAGCTGGCAATCAGCAGAAGTGGACTGTAGTACATCACTCTAACCAGTGCACCACCATGGCTCTTAACCAGGTATTCATTCCTTGGTGGTATTTCCACCACTGCGTTTGGATTTTAAGGTCATCTTCCCTTTCAGGACCAACCTTCTTCTTTATTTCAGTGTGCTTGATCTTGTCAGCTTGAAGGATGCCTAAGTATTTGAGGTGATCATCCAAACTCCTGATATTATTTTGATTGAGCGTCTTAATTCCTTCAGTTTTCACCCCACCCCCCATCCCCACTCTGTTGACGCTAAGGATAGCACATTTGCCCAATCCTAAACCCATTGCAGTATTTTGGCTGTACATACTAATGGTGTTGATGGTTCTATTTTGGATGGTGTTTTCAGCTTCAGATTGTCCATGTAAAAAAGGGATGGAATATCTTGGCGAGTTTTTTAAAAATTAATATTAGCATTATTCTACCATTTATTATATTTAGATTGTTATGTTTCGGCATATTACTTTACTTTGCTTCCTTTGTGCTGATTTGCAGTTTTACTCTGTAAAAAGTGAAGTAGTTTATAGTTACAGTGTGAAGATTTTGCTGTAAAATAAATTATTATCCTATAAGCTAGGAATCCACAAAAATGAAACAGCAAGTGACATTCTGAAATTTAAATTGGTGACAGGGTTTTGAAGATTTTTCATCTATGGAATAGGAAGCAGAGATCATTGTTTTCACAGCAGTGCAGCGGGTGGTGTCAGATGACGAACTGTAGCATACTGTAGTTGCTTGATTTAAAACAGTGGGATTGGTCTAAGTGCTCAAACAGGAAAGATTCCACTTTGATCCACGCTTGAAAAAGCTTTACTTGGCAGGACATACAAAAGGAAGTGCAACAGAAAACAGAAAGCTAAAGCTTACTAACTCCTGGAAACCATGATTAGTTACTAAACATGCCTACTGGAGTGTGCCTTCTTTTTGACCCTTTATTGAAGAATAGCTTTTTAATAGTATTAATTTGTTTGGTAATATTTAATGACAATTCGCTTTTGAAATCTGCTAAATCAGAATGTGGTCCAATGATACTCTATTTATGGGGCTGATAAAAATTGGTGTGGACCAGTATATAAATAAAATCAGAATGCTGTAATTCATGACTTTACTGTATATGGTTCCCATCTCCACTTGTATGCTATGTAGCTAATAGATTTGAAGGAAGAAATCACAAAGTGCTGTCGAATTTATCTGTGAAATTGTAGGAAATGTTCCCTATAATACCTATATGTTAGAAACGAAAAATGTATTAGTGAAGATCTTTGTCATTGGAAATGTGGAATAAGAGGCTTTGTAGTATATAAAGTAGTGAAATTACATTGCACACATGGTTAACAAAGATGGTTAATTTAGCAACAGGTATATACTCATATATTTCCTCTCAGCCCTAGGGAGAAGGCAAACTACTTTCAAAATTATTGCCAAGAAAAATGCATGGACCTACTCAGGTTGTTACCAGGAATCACAATTGACTTGAAGGACCATAACACACATACAAGTTAAATAAATTTAAGGATACTCCACATTCTTGTTTTACTTTTTTCCTGTATTCTGAACACTGTTTCTTCAAATTCACATTTATTTTAGTTTCTTATTCATTTAGAACAGGGGTATCAAACTCAAGGCCTGTGGGCCAGATCTGGCGCACAGAGTGCTTAGATTGGGCCTGAGGGGCCACCCTGGAAACAGCGAAGGACTGGCCTTTGATGCCCCTGTCAGTGAAAACAGAGCTCATGAGGGCCATGTGCAGCCCCCCAAACTCCATTTTCATCTGTGACAGCCTCCTGCAACCCTCTGCTAGTGAAAATGGAACTCAGGAGGGCCGCGTATAGCCCAAGCTCCATCTTCATTGGCAGAGCGCTTGGTCTACCACACACACTCTGGACACGAGTGATGTCCAGCTGTCCACGCCCACCCTGGACATGCCCTCCTGGCCCAAGGTCAAACACAACCCTGATGTGGCCCTCAATGAAATTGAGTTTGACACCCCTGATTTAGAAGATTATTCAGAAGAATGATTAAACTTGCTGGTGTATCCCTTAACTATAATACGTCCCATATTCTGGCAATATCTATATATAAAAGGAATTTCTATGGTCAAGAAGTAATGCCTGTGTATCTTCTCTCTCGTTATCTATTTAGCTGTTTCATCACATTACAGCCATTTGCAGTACCCTACGGTCATGTGATCACAAATTTTAATGGTTTTGCTGGTTTCTGGTATTTACTTCCAGTTTTTGACCCCCCCAAAAAAAAAAAAAAAACAAACACGCTTAACTGCAGGGTCACTTAATGCCCACAACATTTGCTTAACAACTACCACAAAAAGTGTCACAAAATTCAGCAGGATTGTGTGGTGATCTATTTAATAACACAATTTATGGCCATAATTTTAGGTTGTTATAGTCAGAAGTCAAGGACTACTGTATTTGCAAACATTAAAGGCCAATATTAGACAGAATATAGTATTTTAAATTTGATACTTCAAGAATGTTCATTGCCATTGTCTCATAAGACATATAACATGCAGGGTTATTTAGAAGGTGAATTAAATTTTGTGGAAATATATATATAGATTATTTGCATTATGAAAGATAAAAATTCTAATTCTTATTTGTTTAAATATAGTAATAGAAAAATGTTCTTATTTAGTGACACTGTTATCATGAAAAGAAATCATGGAAGAAATAGAAATACATTTTAATTAGAAATTAGATTCCTTTTAATTTTGCTATTCTGAACAAGTTCCTGATCATAAGCAAATTTAATTCAATATAATTTGCCCCAGAATTTCAAGGTAAGTATATCCTATGTATCGGAAGTGGTTTCAGGCCTGATTTAGGCACTGTATAATAATAAACATTATTACATTGCCCTTTCTCTACAAGTTGATCTAGGGCAAAAAAAAAAAATACCTCAAATAGCTATATAGCAAATTTGTCATGAAATTATTTTTCATGAAATTATATCACACTAGATGCATTATTTAAACAAAGGGCATTGGTTTTTCGCAAAAGTAATGTCTGTGGACCATCTTGAAACTAAAATTTTCAAATTGTTCTGTGTTCCCAGAAATCACTATAATAAGGGTGATTGTTTAAATTGCTATAGTCATATCCAGACCTTGTCTGCCAGCTAAACTATTGCTGAACTATCAGCTCTGTGTCCAAAAGTTTTGCTAAATAAGATTCACATAGTTTAGTAAAGGTTGATAAGAAAGTAGATTGGCAAGTCTTCAGCATTTAGTTTAAGAGCTTTTGTGGAAAAGTCATCCTCCTTTTGTGTTGATCTTAGCTAACTGAGTTGCATGGTGTTAAAGTAGTGGTACACAACCTTTTTAATACTAAAGTTTGAATAGAGCCTTTGACTGATATACCAATCACCAAAAAATGAGTGAGGCCAGGACAGCAGTATTTTCACATAGTGTGATCTGGGCAGTCATATAGATGCTTTAATTAATTCATTCATTTAAAACAGGCAATTAAAATCAATGTAAACTTATTAAGTCCAGTGAACATACTTCCTTCCCATACATTTAATAGTTTTGCTACTCTGACACATTAACACTTTATTTCCCAGCCTTGTCAACTTTAAGCTGTATGGACTTCAATTCCACATCTCTTCACATTGGCAAGGTTGAAAAATATTCACTGGGTAGCAGCTTCGGAGATGAATCAAAGCTGTTCAGGAACTACATGTGATCCCGAGGGCATCGTGTAAATTATATAAAAGGAGCAATAGTCTACTAAGAGAAATCAAGTTGCAAAGAGTTTTGTGAAGCCTTCGAGGTAGGCCAGGTCAGGAAAGAGACACTGGCCTGAACTCTGTTGCTGCAAGCATTAACAACAGAATCTTGAAAGTCTTGATAGCAGCCCCCCATTCAATGCAGAATCAGTATGGGGTTATTTTGAGTCTTTCTCATGCTTCTCCTTTCCCAGGACAGGAGTTGCTGTCTATTAACAGATTTGCTCATGATTCTTGTATTCCTTCAGCAGTATTACCTCTGCATTCCTCCATACCCCCTCCCCCAGCAGAATCCATCTCCCCACCTACATGCAAAGACATTCCAGGCACGTTGCCATGGGAATGATTGCAGACTCACTTCCTCCACCCTCACTTGGCATTTCCCAGAGTCAACCGACAAGTTTGCTGCTATGCAGTCAGATGAAGTTGGAAGTCCCCCCCTTACGGTGGGAGGCAGAAGGTCCTTTTCATCTTGGGGTTCCCTGTCTATTGATACTGGGCAACAGGTCACAAGGATGCCCCAGTGCCTCTAGATAGGAAAAAAAGCTACTCTAGTTTAATCCTACCACTGTGTTATGAATTATGATCCTGCACAATCTAGGCTATGAAAGTGTCCATGAAATGTTTGCTTTTCTCCAAAACAGGTTGAAATTATTTACAAGCTAGCTTCAACTTTTATGAAGGGATATCTCCTGTCATATTCTATGCTGTGTACATGTACAAGTACTGCACTGTTCAAAATAGACAGGAGGGGGTTTGTTTACAAGGACAAAAGACCGCAGACAAATATGCCCAATGATATGTTACTTTTTAATGTGATAAATATAACTATCTCAATAAACCTTAATTAAAAATGATATCTTAACATATCTTAATAAATATTAGTATTTACACAAGTAAAAAATAGAAGATAGTAAATTAATTTGTGAGAGGAATTAATGAAGAAGATGAGGGAAAAAAACAAGCTTGAAAATATTGTCCTTGTAGAAAATAGAAAATTAGAGTACATTGTAAAAAGGAGGGAGGAAGGGAAGGGACAGAGCAATTGAATGAACAAGCCAAAGGAGGCTCACTTTGGATGGTTGTGTACAAGAAATAGCATCACTAGAAATACAACCACATAGTCATAATAGATCCTGGACAAAGTAAAAGAAATTGCATGCACATTGCATATGCATTACTATATTACCGGTAATATGGTGCAAGTGCGTAAACATCTTCTTGAATTGCCACAGCTTACCAGCTACTATTAAAATACACTTTGCCTTCCCACAGCTGGGTGGATATGAGATTTATTTTGCAGTATCAGTAAACGCTAGTAGCAGTAGCTTTATGTGCTACAGAAATTGATCTTTAAGTTACAAAAGTATGGATGACAGTAGCTAGATCATTTTCTTCTAAATAGTTATTGTTGCTATATCAGCTGTACTTGATACAGAAATAAACATGATGTAATCACTGTTGAAAAATTTATGGTGATAAGCAGTTCTAAGTTGAAAATAAATCTGGATGCCAAAAGATTGTGTATACCATCATTTGTGTTTTGGGTTGTGTATTGTAGATAGTGTGTTACTTGGACTTTATAAAATATTTAAGTAATCTACTCATGGGAGGGATTCAATATATTTGTAATTTATATTAACTAAACAGAGAGATTAGGAATGATGTTTAAGAAGTTCAAAGTCTCTAACACATGTTCTTTCTATTTCATATAAACTTCAGAAGCAATATTTTATTGCAGGATATATCAAATTGATTATTGGCTTCAAATTAGAAAGGGGGTACTTTTATTTTTATTTTTTTACCTGGAATGGTTTCTGCTTTCTTAAAATGTGGCAAACTTGAGTTTATATTAAATAGTTGACATTTGTACTAAATTCTCATAGTTCTCACTGTTATTTAACAAACAATTACTTGCTCAATTAATATTTTCAAAAATAACTGCTCTAATTCAAGTAGTTTTCAATGTTTTTTTTTTACTTTTTAATGTTGGCAAAATAATCTTGAAAGAATATGCTTTTAAAATAGTTTACTGAAAGTATCCAAGTCGTGCTTTATATGATCGCATATATATATAATAAATATTCCATAATTATTTTGTATTGATAATATGATTTATATTTATGTTTATAATTATACTAATATTATAGGTTATTTTTAATATTAAAGCATATATTTATAATGTTTACAGTATATATATATAATATAATATATGTGATAAACACTACAACTCAAAATATCATTATATACTTTCTAAAACTTAATATTATTAAGTATAATAAGTTCTTCTCCATGGTCTGTTTAATCTTGACTGATCCAAAAAGGATCAGATAAGCATAGGTTTCATAATTAATTGGAACACATACGTACATAGCATTGGCAAATGTTTTCTCATTAAAAATATACTTTTCAACCTCCCATTTGTCATGCAGGTTTTAATAGAAACTTGTGAAATTTTCAGGGAGTGGTTTAATCTGCTATGCAAAAAGCCATGGAAATTGTTCAGTTCTGTAATTGATTTCTTATCCCTTATATTGGAAGTGCATTGCTGGCAGATTAGATGGTTTCACTGAGCAAACTGCTTTGCCAGTGTTTGACCTAGTTATTTTTTCCCCACTCCAGTCCTCATCCCACAAGAGTAGTGAGGGAGATTATTTAATATGCATAGCAGCATTTTCTAGCCAGTTATATGCCAGGTGAGAGGTTATACCATAGAAAGAGAAAGGAAGGAGAGGCAGCTTGTGAAGAAATGGAATGCATGAATTGATTAGTTCAAAGAAAGAAAAAGAAATCAGAAGCATCTGATTTGAGAAGCAGCTGCAATTCCCTATCTTTAAATCTTTTGGAATGTTAGTTTTGTGTCACTGACATGATAGCTTGGTACACAACCAGTCAGTTGTGCTGTTTTAATTTTCATATAGTACAGAATCACACTTCATGGTCCATCAGGTTATACTTGCTGATCTTGGGAAGTAAAAAAGAATTGAAAGCTACTCTATTAGGATTAGATTCCTAACAATTATATTGCTATATAATATATAGCATGATAATAGAGTACCATCTTCCGAAAAATTCTGCACAAGCCTGATTGATAGTTAATTTTCTATAACTTCATTCCTTTTATGATGGATTACTGATGCAGTCATTGGTTAGCATATTTTTATTATCTATCTATATAATGGTTAAGCTGTTGGACTAGGACCAGCATATTCTGGGTTTGAGTCCATTCTCAGACATGGAAACTTACTGGAGATCCCATTCTCTCACCCCAGTCAACCTCACATAAAATATATTTGAAACTATCACAAATTCTTGAGATAAAATGGAGCTTTTAAGATAACAAATAAATGAATAAATAAATATGCAAAACTATTGACACTAGCCACCATAACATATTCTTAAAAAGGTTTCCAGTCCTCATTTGTCTTGTCTGTAAAATTCAAATTAATCTAAAATCAGATTTTGTAAACTTCTAGCATTTAGTCAGGGGGTTAGAATCTTAGTATTTGCAATGGTGCAAATGCTTCAGTTCCATAAATGTCTACTTTAATGTGTCTATGCTAAATTCTTTCATGCAATTTTTTAGTGTTGAGAATAGGGGATTACATTTTTCCAAACTAGTGCCTTCCAGATGTATTGGACTGTAGCTCATAGAATATGCTGTAACCATGGTGAATAGTTATGAATCTAGGTTACAGTCAAACACATCTGGAATACACAAAGCTTATTTAAATGTATGATTTATTGTTGTAATCTTCTGGTACTTCCTGGCAAAATTAGTGTTATACAAATGGAATAAATAATCTTCTAGAAGGCAGTTTTTAATGAAGCTGGTTTTAGATTATTTTTAGGCTCCATCCAATTTTATTCTTGATGTTCTTGTGTACATTGTTCAGTAGATGGACTTTCTGTGGGGATGCAAAGAGTAGAAAAATTCCTGATAATAGTTTACGTTACCATACACTGAATTTTGTTTCTGTTGCAGATATTAGGTCCTTGATCTCTATCTAGTCTTAGTCAACTAATTTGGGTCAAGTTTATGATTTATTTTTAAAATAACACTATAATAGAAGTAAAACTTCTATGCATCTTTCATTAGAACCAGATGACATATATAGTAATGTTGTATTTTTAAACTCAGATATTGTACAGTATTGACTTCTGTGAAAGAGTGTTTATGTTTTAAAAAGATTCCTAATTCCAGTTAATCTAACAGCTGTCTGTGAAGCCCCATTTTGTACCAGCTGAAGCACATAGATAGTTTTCAAGGGTAGCCCCAGGTACACCACATTGCATAGCCCAAATGGGAGATGACAGGAGCATGAGTGACTGAATCATCTCCCATTTGGACTACAGCAATGCACTCTACGTGGACCTACCCTTGAAGAGTATTCAGAAGCGTCAGCTGGTAACAAATGTGGCTGTACAGGCAATCTTGGCACCCAAAGAATGGCACATGTAACACTTCTGCTATTTGAGCTGCATTGGGTGCTGGTCTGCTCCCAGGTCCAATTCAAGGTGTTATGACCTATAAAGCCCTACATGGCATTGGCCCAGATTACCTAAAGAACTGTCTTTGGCCCATTACATCAGCCTGTCCCACACAGTCAGACAGGAAAGGTACATTGTGGACCCCATCAGCCAAAGAATTCAGATGGCTGCCTTTGCCCCCACCCTGTAAAATACTCTCCCCCTGGAAGTGAAACAGGCCTGATCTTCCTTGGCCTTCCATAAAGATATAAAACATGGCTCAGTGGCCTTGCTTAGGGATTACAAAGGAGCATGCAGCCATGTGCTGCTTAACCCCCTGAAAGTCCTACCCCTGTTTTTTAATCAATTTTTAACATTCCTTGCCCGCTTTTAAATTTTTACATACTGGTTTTATGCTTTTTTATCTTTTTATTATAATTAGTTATAGAATAGCTATGGGATAGTTAAGACTGCAGAAAGAACATTGCAACCAGCCTGCCTTTGATAGAAGACCTATAAATTGTGTGGGTCAGAAGGAGGACTGAGAAAATATCTGCAGACCCCTCACATCCTAGACACAAACTTTTTCAACTCCTCTCTTTGGGATCTCATTATAGAGAATTGCAGGCCAAAACAACTAGATACACTTTAGTTGTTGTTTTCCTCATGTCATCAGTCTGCTGAAGACTTAATTCTCACAGTGTTGTGACTGCTGTCAAATGTCTGCGTATTTACCCATGTAGTATGGCTGTAGTATTATTATTTATCCTTATTATCTTTCTTACTCCCCCTTCTTATTGGTATTATGATTATGGTTCTGTTGCTTTGCATGTACATTGAGAGCTTCTACAACAGAGACAAATTCCTTGTGGTTCTAATCATACTTGGCCAAATAAAATATTAAATGTAATATTGTACATAGAGTCCCTCTGGAGGAATGGGCAGCTCTTAATTATAATGGATGGACAGACAGACAGATTCTGTTTGGATAGAGAAAAGTTTCCAGTTAACTCTACTAGTTTTAACCTGTAAAACCCTGTGTGGTTTGGTTTTCAGGTGTCTCCAGGACTGTCTTTTTCAAGTTGAATCAGCCCACCATATTAACTTGATTGGGGAGCAGAGGCTATGGCTACCTACCATCACGAGATTACTTTAAGGGAAGTTTGGAGTCAAACATTTTGGTGATGGCATCTACTCTTTGGAATAGTCTTCTCTCAGACATTAAATTGCCAATTACCCTGCTAACTTTTGAAAAAGTACTAATGACTTTATGGAACTTTTGGCCTAACAGCAGTTGGATTCACCTGCGTGTGTTAGGAAGCTGAGGTTTACTAGTTTTCTGTTATTAAATTTTAATTGATCTTTAAATATTTAAGAGTTTTTAAATTTCTATTGTTTTATTCATGTGTTGTGAACTGTTGGGATTAAAATGGCATAGAGCAAAGCTTAAAAACTAAATAACTAAATTTATTGGTTATATTTTTCCACTCTGATTGCTTTATTCACTGCGGTAGTTAACTATGGAGAATACTTCTGGTTTGCTTCTATATTTTTGTTTATTGTTTATACTAAATCCTATTAGCAAAATAAGAGCTCATCCTAATACACAGATGGAATTTTGACTAACAGCAAACTGTTTTCATTTTGAAAAACCCTGGTACTAGCAGCTAATTCTGAACATTCAGAAACATTTTTTTTTTAACTAAAAGAACAAACATTACTGTAGTGTAATATATGTCTGGCCAGTATCACAACATTTAGAGTGTCAGATTTTCTTCTGAAGATTTACAGCACCGTTGATCAAAATTTGAATGACCACAACTACCATCGTGGCCTTTCAAAAACATGGGCCATCCAACAGCTTAGATACATTTCCAGAAGGGGTGGGGACTTGTTATCTGCTTCTGTTTTTTTGTTTTGTTAAAGTTTTAATACTAGGGATAGGAGCTGGAGACAAAATCTTCTATTCCTCTGCCTTAAACTCTTTAAAATGGCCCTAAATCTTCATTTGGTTTGAAGGCAGGCTTAGTATAATTCAAAAGATTACTGCCAGTATTTTAAAGTGATTTGTTTACTTTTGTTGGCTTTTAAATTAGATTTAGTAGAACTCCAGCACTAGTCGTTTTTCATATTGATAAGAGCATGTGTGGCGCCTTTACCTGTGGACTTCAACTCCCAGAATTCCTGAGACAGCTACCTCTGGATAAGAGGAATAAGTAAGCTACCTTTAAAGTCTGCATAGCCGGGGAATTTTTAACCTCTGGTGTAACTCTAGTGATAAAAGTAGTAAATATATCTAGCAGATCATATGTAAACAGCTACATATAAGAGGAAGGGATGGAAGCTATCAAACATTCAACTTTTTTGGAATTGTTGGAGAAAGGGAAACTGCTAAGATGTGTTTAATGGTGCTGTATATCTTTTGGTTTACCCCGATGGGGAGAGTTATATTATGGCTTTATTAATAATTAAATATTGGTGGAGCTTGTTGTTGAAATTTAGTTAGGATAATGAATGCGTGTATAAGCCAGAGGTGGTATTCAGCAGGTTCTGACCAGTTCTGGAGAACCGGTAGTGGAAATTTTGAGTAGTTTGGAGAACCTGGAAATACCACCTCTGACTGGCCCTGCCCGCATCTATTCTCTGCTTCTCAAGTCCCAGCTGATCGGCTGGGTCTTCTTTGGTTGCCCTGCACAGGAGAACGGAGCTGGAAAGCTGGTTAGTGGGTGGGGAGGGAATGGGGATTTTGCAGTATCCTTCCCCTGCTACGCCCACCAAGCCATGCCACACCCACAGAACTGGTAGTAAAAAATTTTGAATCCCATCTCTGGTATAAGTGTGTGTAAGTAGAATTTCTATTACTGCAACATACAGTGTCTGCTTAACAATATTCTTGCTGTTACAAATGAGTAGTGTTTTCATGCATTTGCTTAAATGCTTTGCAGCCAAATAAATCAGTGTTTGTCTCACTTCTCCATGCAGCGATTGGAGGCTAACTGTTGGGAAAGAGCTGGAAATGAAACAAGCATTATTGTCAACTTGGTGTTGTAGAACATTGTGTGTAAGAAGAAGAATGGTAACTTAAATTTGTTTCACTGGTAAATTTTGTAAAATAATACCTGCTATTTGGAAGGAAGAAGACAGTGAAGTTCTAAGAATGGGGTTTGCCTGTGAGAAATTGTGGTTCAGTTTTTAAAATGGAATGGAATTTGATGTTGGATCTTTGCCTTTGGAGTATTTTATCTGTTAGAGTACTTGGCATAATAGTACTACTAATGTATTCAAGTTCCCAGGAAACAAGCTTTTTAGAAAATCCTTCCTTTTATGCTAAGTCCGTCTTCCTCCTCTTCATTTGGAAGAAGCAGCTTTCCCCGCCTGCCACAATATTGCTTTCTGTACTCTTAACGATGTCACATAAGGCCAGGGAGAGATACGTGCATTTCATGCATGACATCAATTGAGTTGTGTGCTGCCTTTGTGGGTGTATGTGTGTGTTTGTGTATGTATTTTATTTATTTCTTTAGAAAATTTATATAGCCACTTGCTCACTCACACCAACTCTATATCTATATATGTATACATATGTGTGTGTGAGATCTTTAATTGGCCAAAACATGCATCACAGGGCAACAATTTTTGAACCACAGTACCTCAAATGGGCTTATAAAATATGTCCAAAATCCAGGAACTATAATCAATCAATCAAACGTTTATTGTCAATGCACAACATGTGTACAATGAAATTGATAAATAACTCCAAATGGAAAGAAATTTGGAAAAGTTGTGGCTGCTTCAGTGTTACTGGCTGTTGCTACACTGCTAAACTGGTCACATGATCTCATTTACAGTGTTCCATGACAGTTTCCCAACCAGTCTCTCAATTCTGGGCTCCCTCCCCCATCCAGCAGCCACCACTTACCTGTCTGCTAGACCTGTCTGCTAGGAAAGGAAAGGAAAGGAAAGGAAAGGAAAGAAAGAATTTTCCAATGTTCCCTGCCAGATTTCCTCAAGAAAAGTCACTGGGGAAGCCATGAGGAAATTGGAAATTGCTTCTGTTCCCACTGTTTTTTTTTTGCTCATCTTTGGTCATTCTGTTTTTTTGTTTAGGTAAGGAGATGCCCCAAAGCTTCTATTGCTAAGTGAGACAATAGTTAAGTAAGTTTTGCCCCATTTTATGACCTTTCTTGTCACAGTTGTTAAATGAATCACTGCAGTTCTTAAGTTAGCAATGTGGTTGTTAAACGAATCTGGCTTCCACATTGACTTTGATTGTCAGAAGGTGATTACATAAAACAGCAACGGTTATAAATATGAGGTAATTTACAGCATCCCAATTTTGGTTACATGGGGATGCTGCAACGGTTGTAAGTGTGAGAAATGGTCCTGTCACTTTTTTCAGTGCCACTGTAATTTCAAATGGTCACTAAATGAATGGTTGTAAGCGGAGGCGCCTGTACATAAAAATTGTGGGCATGATGTGAATTGATACACATTTTAGATTCAGACATTTGAGTTCTCTTGGGGAAAATTGATGGTACAACATCTGTGTCCTTATATGGCTTTCTTCCTTCCACTATAAATGTTAACTTCAGTGGGAATGAAAATGCTGATATTAGCCATTAGCCGTTGACCAGGTGAAAAATGTTAGGGAGAATAAGACATGATTATGATTCACATCAGCTCAATATATCTGTCCTTCAAAGTAGATCAAATCACAGAAACAAGGATCAGAGGAATACTATTTTATTGCATAGCATGACAACTTAATTATGAAAGCCTGCCTTTGAATCCTCTCATAGCAACAGAATCAAGTGGCATTATTTTGAGTTTCTTTCTCACTTTCCCTTTCCAGGACTAAGTTTTATTTTATCTTCCTCCCTTAGTGCATATCTGCATATCTATATCTAGGTTATTTCCACATTCCTCTACACCCTACCACATTTAACTTGTTCTTGATAAAATATGTATAATAAGTACTACCTGCTATGTTAATTGTAATCTAAACAATGAAATAATTTGGCCTTTGAAATATAAACTGAGTACAATCCAGAGTAGTGAAGTATAATATTGCTTACTATATTCTTTGACAACTAGTGATGAACTAGTAAGGTTTCAGAAGAATGGAGGAATATAAATGTTGCCTCTGTATTAAAAAAAGAGAGAGAGAGAGAGAGAGAGAAAGGAGGACAATGCAGAAAATTACAGACCTATCAGTTTGATAGCTGCACAGGACAAGGTCCTTCAGCAGATTATTAAGCATCAAGTTTATGAACACTTAGAAAAGAATGCAAAGTTAATAAGAGCACAAGGAAGTCCTGGCAAAATAACATTTTTCTTCAAAAGAATTATTAGATCAAGGAAATGCCATGAATATAGTATACTTTGACCTCAGCAAACTTACAATATTTTCATGAGCAAAATGGTAAAATATGAGCTAGAGATCATAACTACTACATATTCATTATTGACTAATAATCAAAACCAAAGGGTAGTTAATACTGGCTTTACTTCAAGTTTGATTGGAAGATTGAGACAAGTACCATATACATTGCCCTGATGGCATATAATTTAAAAAATGTTATTATAGTTGGTCACACAGCCAGATGTTTGGATTGTTTTTGGCATTTTTATCTACCTATCAGCTCCTCAAGGACCTGGGATAGGCAGATGTTCTTTGTTGTATTAAAGTATTGTCTCAGGATATAAGCTGTTCCAAGCAAAGCAATTGACTGATGGTGATCTTGTCAATGCTGATAAGTATTTAAATGGTGCTCAGATGTTTTGGGATTGTTCCCAAAGGGCCTATTACTATTGGTAGTACCTTTGCTTTGTTTTCCACAATAGTTTTACTTCTGAAAACATTATAGATAAACTTCATCAGTGAACCCAAGCAAAATGAAGTTTAACAGGGAAAAATGAAAGGCATAAGTATAGGATAGAGGAGAACTGGCTTGAGAGTAGTACATATGAAAAACATCTAAATGTTCTAATCAAAGAAAAGTTGAATATAGGCCCATGGTATCATGGGGCTGTTAAAACAGTCAGTGCTATTTTGGGATGTACTAACAGGAACATAGACTCAGGAAGTAATTGTTCCATTTATACTGCCTTGGTCAAAACCCTCTTGGAATACTGTGTCCGGCTCTGGGCACTGCAGTCTGAAAGGACATCAATAAATTGGACTGAGCTGGTAAGGGAACTGAAATCCTATGAGGAACAGTTTAATTAAGTTTAGCTTGCAGAGAAGAGAAGAGAGGAGAGGAGAGGAGAGGAGAGAGAAGAGAAGAGAAGAGAAGAGAAGAGAAGAGAAGAGAAGAGAAGAGAAGAGAAGAGAAGAGAAGAGAAGAGAAGAGAAGAGATAGCCTTAAGATATCTAAAGCAGGGATCTCCAACCTTGGCAACTTTAAGACTTGTGGACTTCAACTCCCAGTGTTCCTCAGCAAAGCTGGCTGAGGAACTCTGGGAGTTGAAGTCCACAAGTCTTCAAGTTGCTAAGGTTGGAGATCCCTGATCTAAAGGATTGTCAGAAAGAGAGGAGAATGGTCTTGTTTTTTGTTATCTCCAGGGCCAGAATTAACATAATGGGTTAAAACTACTGGGAAGTAGAATCATTAAGAATGGTTGGACATTAGGAAGAAGGCAAGGCAAGTAGTGGCCTTCAAAGAGAGCTGAATATCCATTTCCCTGAAGAGCTTGGGTTGAACTGGAGGTTGACTGTAAAATTTGAGGCCATTTTTGTTCAGCTCTGTTACTCTGATTAGTCTGAATAGATCCAATGAAATTGGTGAAATGAAGTGGTCATGACAGACCACTAAGCCTGAGTTTATTGTATGACCATTGCAAAGCAAAACTCAATTTCAGTGAACTCCACAAGTTTCATCTGGCACATAGAAAGTATCAAGGCTCAACAGAGTTTTTCTGCTGTTGTATATGTAATAGGCAACTTAGAGTTTTCATGCCTGTTAATGAACTTGAAGAAGTAAGTTAATCAACAACTCCTTTATCTTACTGACACTTCATCTTTAGTTAGATGGTACAAAGTTTGCTGCAATTCATTGTTGATGAACTTTAGACCAGAGACATTATCAAAGTTTCCCTTCACTTCATCTTAAAACAAAGAGCTGGGTTATATTGGGTCAACTATTTATTTATTTATGTTATTAATCACATTTATATACCACCATCTCACTGTTTCTGAGCAGTTTACAAATATTTACAATAGCAGTTTAATGTTAAAATATGCTGGAATTCCAAAGTATATAGCAGTATCAAAAGTTATCAATTTGCAGGATTTATACTTATAGCCAATATGGTGATTTCTGTTGGTATAGAATTTTAATGCAAAAATATATATATCAAAGAATAGAACCCCAGATCTGTTGAGGATTTAAATTACTTTTAGAATATGGAACAAAGAAAACAGTATATGGGAAATAATCGTACCATTTTTCACTTCTGAAATTGAAAAAAATGATTGTATATTGTGCCAGCTTGATATTATTCACTAATGTCCAAATGAACTATGAACATCAAAATTGGATTTTCCAAATCTTCTCTTTATGTTTAACAAATACATTGAGAGTCTTACAGTGTGCTCTTACATTTGTCAATGAAAAAGTAAATTTGATTAAGTTGAGTGACCTACTCTTTCTTTTAGTTCATTTATTGGAGTGGTTCTTTTAGACCACCACAACAACAAAGTTTCTGTCTTTTATGCTGTATTTCTTTCTAAATCAGCAATGTGTTTGAGTTCAAATAAAATTCAAATACAATCCAGCTTTCTTCATTCTATTCAAGCATCCTTCACTATAAGGAAGAAGGCTGATTGTAATCTACCAACAGCTAGCATTGCCTCTTGTTTGCAGTTCAGCCAAGATGGGCCATTTATATCACGATATTTTAGTGGCCCATCTTGGCTGAACTGCAAACAAGACGGTTAATAATTCCTTATTAGACAGTTTATGAGATCTTGAAAAATAACACCATGTTCTATAGTATTAGTGGCCAGGTATGTGGAACTTCCAAGGAATAGAAAACCATATCATATCAAAATCATGTTGAGGGTACAGAAACTGCAAAATTGTTAAAAGTCACTCATTTCGTTATGTAGGGATAAATTTCCTGCTGTCTGCCTGGTCACAATTTGGATGTTCTCATTTTTCTAATTTTCATCTTGGATATAAAAAAATAGTTGAATGGTTGGCAGGCTGATATATAGAATTGTTTAAAGCATCTACTTTAAACATCTAGAGTAAAATCAGGAGATGAATATGAGTTTCATTTTTTTTTAGTGCATGAACTTGTTCATTGTGACACAAAAATAGAAGCATTGCCTCTCTGCAGTTATGTCACATATACAGTGTCTTCTACATTTTGTTATGTTTGTAAAATGTTTTCTTGTAGAAAAGGACAACGTTTACTTGGGTCCTTTATAGGAAAGGAGCAAGGGCACATAAATACTTCCAAATGCAAATTAACAAAAATATCAAAACTAATTCTAAAGTGTAAACATAGTTAGAGAATTTTAAGCAAAATGCTTTTAAAATTGATTGAGGGGATCTAAAGCTACTTCGTGATGATATGGATATTATTCTGTATTTCATTATCACATAATCTAGTGGTACCGTGATGAAGTAGTTAATTATTTGATTATTAGTGACAAAGAATATTCTCACTTGGAAAATGAGATTTACACTGTATATAAAATGTTTAATTGTTAGATGCAAATTACTTCTTTTTCATGTGACAACAAGGCAAAGATTAAGTAACATTTATAAGTTTTAGGTTTGATTTAATTCATTAACCTAGTATTGTGAAATGAAATAAGTTAATTGTTAGGATTAATATTCTTTTATTAGTTTAATTCTTAAAATAGGCAAGTAAAGCTGTGGAGCTGATGCTTTTTCCTCCACCATTGTAATCTAATGATGATCTCTTCAAATGTTTTGCAGGTACAGGAGAAAGTGGCAAAAGTACATTTATCAAGCAAATGAGAATCATTCATGGTTCAGGATATTCTGATGAAGACAAAAGGGGGTTCACAAAGCTCGTGTATCAGAATATATTTACAGCAATACAGTCTATGATCAGAGCTATGGATACACTCAGAATCCCATACAACTATGACCATAATAAGGTAGGCTATCTGTTTTAAATATATCAGAAATTATTTTCCAATTATTGTATTGGATGGCTTTGAATTTATAGATTCACAGTTCTGGAAAACAAAATACTCTATAATTTAGTGTAGAAAGTAATAGAAAAAATATATCCTGTGACATTTAAAGCATATTGATAAATGATATTAAGTCTCTATTAAAAACTACTCTGTTGGATGTTTTATCTTTCTTAGTTTTTCTGTAATAATAAGACTAGTAGATACATATGTATAGAGTTATGGACTATTAAATGGGAAGTCACATGACTAATCACTCTTCCTTTCACATAGAAAATCATCCTTATCTCTCTCTCTCTTTATCTAAAATGCTTGCTTTGTGTGTGAAGAAATCTTTTTTCTGTAGAGTCATATTGAATCATATGATCTCCTATTTGTAATTGCTATACTGTATCACTCAAATATTTTTACAACCTAGGTGAAAAATAGGAGATCTGTATAAACTAGTTCAGAAGTCTCCAAACTTGGCAACTTTAAGACTTGTGGGCTTCAACTCCCAGAATTCTCCAGCCAGCTATGTTAACTGGAGAATTCTGGAAGTTGAAGTCCACAAGTCTTAAAAGTTGCCAGGTTTGGAGACCTCTGAACTAGATCTATAGAACAGAAAAGGATTTCATAGATAAAGCACAGAATGTCTGGAAGGAAATCTTAATCTTTAAATATGTATTGTCATTACTTCCAGCAAGTAGGAGAAAGCTGAATGAGTCTTTTGCTGTCTTTTTATCCAGAATGGCTTCTGCAGGTCATAAGAATAGTTCCCCCAAAAGAATGTCTACTGTTTACTTGATATAAAAAGATACAAGAAGTGGTGCCAGTTTCACAGTTTATGTTATCATTGTATGCCAAAGATTGAGGAAATTAGAAACAACCAATCTGTGCTTGAAGGAACACAGCCTAAAAAAATAACTTAACAAATATAAGCTGCATGGAAGCACATCAAGAATTTTGCCCTTAGGCAGCATGAAATCTGCTCATCGATGATAGGTCATGGATTATATTCAGAATATTGTCTTGATTCCGCCTTATCCCCTAAATTCCCCTAATTTTTTGCTGAAATGTGCTTGGGAAAATTGTGTCTATTTTTGATTTTGTTTTTCTGACCTTGTAATTATCTGCAGGAAAAATAACAATACTGGACATTTCCTGCTAGTGATTCAGAGCAATTCTCAAAATTCTAGTAGGTAGTCCTCAACTTACAACAATTTATTTAGTGATCATTTAAATAGCCCTGAAAAAAGTGACTTACGACCGTTTTTCACACAACCATTGCAGCATCCCCGTGATCATGTGATCAAAATTCAGACAGTTGGCAACTGACTCATATTTATGACGGTTGCAGTGTCCTGGGCCCAGGTGATCTCCTTTTGTAATGACAAGCAAAGTCAATGGGGAAGCCAGATTCACTGAACAACTGTGCTACTAACTTAACAACTGCAGTGATTCACTTAACAACTGTGTCAAGAAAATTCATAAAATGGGACAACATTCACTTAGCAACAGAAATTTGGGGCTCAGTTGTGGTCATAAGTTGACGATGATATGTAATTGAGTCTGAAGGAAATAGAGGAATGATAACTTTGAAAAATATTGGAAGTTTATATGCCAACACTAGAGAAAGGAAAAGTTTATCCTCTCTTGCCATGAGTCTAATTAAAGCCTATCACTTGCCAGCTGCTAAAGATAATAAATGAGAAAAGCGGTCCACCTTTCCATTCTGATTAAATGTAATTCTGGTTTGCTGGATGATTGCTTCTCTTGCAAATGGAATGGGATTGGAGAACAGAAAGTAAGAATAGTCAAAAAGAAATCAGCAATGGCAGGTGTCCTCTTCCACTCTTTTTGTCAGGACAACATTATTACTGCTAAGGCCGACTGGGCCCCCTGGAACCTTTGGCTTTTTTCAGAAGCCCTCTGCTAGGGATGAAAGCAGACTTCTGGCATCAGCTATTTGCAGTGTGCTATGGTTAAGAGGAGGAAAAGAATGAAAAGAGTGTTAAGAGAGAAGTGAAAAAAAAAAGATCTGAGAGAGCGAGAGAGCACAAGCAGTACTATTCCCTTTGGTGTTTGCCTTGACATATGATGCAACTTCCAACAAATGATTTTGGTAGGAACTGTTACTTTTAAACAGAAAACAAGTTGCTCAATCCTAATGTATGGCATCACAAAAGGGAAACGGGTATCAGAGAATATATTCTGGGGACAGTTTCAAGAAAAAAGGGCAACAGAGCGGATTAGAGTGGAGTGGTTGAAAAACAGAATATCAGGGGCTTGCTCAAGAGGCATTTTGATAACGCTTAATATAAACCACCCAGAGAGTGCTATACAACGGTATGGGGCAGTATATAAGCCTAAATACTATTGCTATTTTTTTAGGTAGATTGTACTATAAACTGGCAGCATAGATAAAATTCATGAATCTTTATAGGCTGACCTGGGAAGAGTTTGTATATACTGTATAGTAATACGAGTACTGATTGCTTAGATCCATATGAAAAGTCCTGATTTTGTTAATAAGGTTTGACCAAGAGGAAGGGTAATAAACATCACAATATTATGCATATGTTTACATCCTTAGAATTCTTAAGTAAAGAAAAAATTGGAAGGAGAAATCCAATCAAAACCATTTGATTTATCCCAAGTTGCAGTTATTTTTTTAAGTCCAACTGTTAAATTAAGTTGGTGGCTGTATAGCTTGGAAGAATTTCAATAAAATAAAATCCTTTTGTGATTGTTGTTAGTATTGTTACATGCGGGCTTTATTTTAGGTGTACACTCATTAGCAGTACAGCTTCTTTTTAAATATGTCTGCTTTTTTAATTGATCAGTATGAGTCTTAGCAATTCATTTGTTAAGAAATATCCACTGTAAAAGCAATTAGGTACATGTGTGATTGGATGGTCAAATCTTTGGAAAACAGGGAAAATGTAGCATTTGCTTTCTAAAACAAAACATTATGTGATAATACTTATGTGGGGTTTCAGTTTCTTCTGGGATGAAGTGAGAGCATGTAAGTGAGAGATCTGTTGTGGGGGGAGATTTACTTTTGGCTCTCGCTTTAGGTAATTCACTAGAACATTTCTCACTTTGTAGGGTGTCATTTGTGTACAACAGCTCACTGAATAAGCAAAGGTATTTCAGGGCTGGCTGATGAGATTGGTAGGGCATCATGAAATAAAGGAACAAAGGTTCATATGATCTGAGGGAGAAATACGTTTTTGCAAAATATGCTTTCAGCAATAAGAAAATGTCAACTGAATCAGGAATACCCCAGCCTGTTCATTATCAGTGGAACCTGTTTGTATAAAAAATGACATTTCTGCACTCGTGAACAGCCTAGAACTGGGTGGGAAGGTAGTAGACTGCATAAATCGCCCAAGGCCACATCATTAAATTTCAACCATTTAGTTGATGAATTGTAGTGGCACAATTTTGGATCTTTCAGGATTTAAGGGTGGTAACAGAATTGTTTGCTTCTTTGAGGCAACTTTCTTGCATACCCTTATCCCATCTAAAAAGCCACAGAATAAACACACACACCCAAAAAACCGACAGTGCACTACTTCACTTCATTGCCAGATGGCCTTTACAGCTCTCCAGAAAGTGAGGCAGCTGAGTTGTGTCCCTGTGGCCTCTGAAACATTGTCCATCCCAGATCTTGAACAGAAGAGATGCCAGACAGGAGAGGAGCTAATTTAATCCAACATTTTGTGTCACACAAGTCCTCTGAGATGCTTTCAGGAAACATGGAAAACAGCAACCATTTTCCATTGAGAAGCCATAGCAAATGGCACATAAAGTGCAATAAACCCCCAATTAAGATGTGATCTCAATTTCAGGCAAAAAAGTTGCATTTGCCAGTTACTAACTAAGCTCCTGACTCTGCTGCACATATTTCCCCAATTAGGCTTTAAATTAGCCTTTACTTTTGTTGCTTATGATACTGGGGGTTCTAGATATAAAGACCAGTGCCATTGATGACCTACGGAAAGCTATTTTGGAATTACTTAAATCTTTTACTAAGAAAATATATCTTAGTCTGAGTAACTGTTAATTTTAGTAAACTATTTGTTTTTTTCCATCAGTTTTGAATTTTAAAGTTTTTCTGATTGCTGCATGCGTAGGGCTGATAGGTTAAAGAAGGTGGCTTGAAAAGTACCAGGAATATATACAAATTTAACCTTTACTGTCACGATAGCAGCCTCACTTATAAAGTAACAAAGTTGTTGATTATTTGTTTTCCATAATGAATCCAGATTGCGGTGAACTCCTAATACTGTATGCTATTTAAAAAAAATATCCAAGAATTATATAACATAGCCTAGTGAAGCTTCATTCCAAAGAAGCATGTTTAGAACTGCAGCCTAATTCAGTGGATAAGAAACAGCTGGAATGTTGACAGTGGTGGAAGTTAAAGGAGATGATGTTCATCTTTTGCATTTGCTTTGTTTTTTGTTCTTGCTTTTTTGTTCTGTATTTTTACATTTGTCTTGATTTGTTGCTTATATTTTTAAAAATACTCAACAGACCAGTTTATATTTTGCCTAATGCTTAGAGAGCATCATTGTTGCAGATTCAAAAGCTTAAAATAATGGTTTTGTTTTAAAAAAAAGGAAAGAGAAAAGCACTGTTAAAATCTCTTTCTGGATCATTTGTAACCATCCAAGAAAAAATGTACGGCTCTTAAAGACAGTTACTATCCCGTAAAACACTGGAATAGTTTCTTTCTTGTGGGACTTATAATGGCTTATTTTATAACAAGCTGCTCTCTCTCTCTCTTTGTTTTGTTTTGAGCTGTAATGTGCATAGAGATAAGGATGGCTCCAGAGTTTCACAAAGCCAGTAGACAAATGATCAAAAATGTCTTCTTGCATATCACAGAGAACAGGTAGGTTTTTACATTAGGCTGAAGAAATTGTGTCCCTTCTTATATAAATGAAGGAATGGAAAAGGGCTAGCAGCTAACTCTGTATCGGGCCTGTGTAGCAATCTAGTTCTTTGAGTAATGAATGAACAACCAGCAGGTTTCAAAGTCTCCACTATTTTTTATCATCAATGGGAACTTTGTCCCAAAACTGCAGGGGAAGTAGGAAGACTTAGTAATATCTCTATGCTTTTGGTGAACCTCAAATTTACTGCTTATAGAATTTAAGGGTAAAGCAAGGCCAGTTCTCTGGATATTGTGTTGTAGAAAAAGATATCTGAAGAGATTAGACAGGTTTCTGTCATTTTGTGCAGATCTTTACTCTTGGACAGTTTGCATAAGTGACGTTTTTTCTTTTTCCTCTTTTTCTGGACTTACCTTGAAATGTTTAAGAAAATTTTGAATTAATGGATGGATGGATGGATGGATGGATAGATAGATAGATAGATAGATAGATAGATAGATAGATAGATGATGGATAGATAGGTGTGCATCTTTCATTTATGAAAGAATACAAATCAAATTTGAGTTCAAATTATGAAAATGATTCATTTAAAGGTCTTATTAGCCTGGTCTTTCGGAGAAGCGTATTTACTTGAACTCTATTTAAGTGTTTTTTGCTTAACTATTTGAAGAAATTGTTTCTATTTTTTTATTTGAAAAATAGTAGCAGAAAATACGTAGTGTCCCTTCAAGGATCACTTGATCACTTGAACAAGAATTGGTGGAATACTAAATAAGTTTTCAACAATCATTACATACCTTTAGGCTCATGTTGTAATCTATCACACTGTACCCCAGATAACTCACAGTTCAGAGAAGTTGGTTTTTAGTTTAGTAATAGATCCTCTGATCAAAATAAGATGCTTGCATATGTAGCTTAAGGAAATGTCAGTTTAATAGCTCACCTTTTTAATAGCTCACCTCACTTAAAAGGAATGACTTTTGAGATAATAAAAAAGATCAGTCACTTAAAATATGCAGATACTAAGATTGCTGACATATTTATGGCATGGTGCTACTCATCATTTCTCTGTGCATTATGGACATGAATATTTGTCATTTTCCTCTCTTTGCCAAAATTGTCATCAAGAAAAGATTGATTCCACATTAGAAAAACACCATACTCAGCAACAGCAGTGAGAGGAAGTGAACCATGTGTTGCTATTGATAATCCTGCAGTACTGTGATTCACAATGTGATCAGAACTTCATCTAAATTAATAAGGAAATTTTGATTAAACAAACAGTATTCCAAGAAGCATTGTGTTTCATGTTGATCCAATATTTGCTGTAGGATAATCAACTTTCCTAAGGAAGTCAGTTGAATCAAATGTTCCAATAAACCAGACAGTAATCAGATTTGAAACTGAAAGGCCCTCTCCTAAAAAAAAATACAGAATGTATTGATTGCTCCATTGGAGGACACTCTGTAAAAGTGGATCAGGCAGACCTCAAAAAAGGGTACTTGATAGTTGCAAGGTTGGAAAGAGCAAGAAAACATCACAAAAGATTTTGGTATCCATCAGACCATGATTAGACAGATAATGCGGGGAAAAGTCATGCTATTGTTAATTTTCCCAGAAGTAATCATCCAATGACAATCACCCCGGAAAAATACATTCTGTTCCAATACATTTCCCATATGACAGAAACCCAGAGTAAAAACAAAGGATTCACAGATCACTTTTGTACTATATATTATATCCATTATAAGAAAAGCACTGAACAAGAAAGGTAAGTGTGGGAAGGTAGTGTAGAAAACAGCACTGTTGGTGAGCTGAAGTTTATATTAACATGGGTCATGCTGCAGGGTAATACTTGTGCAGGTAGTATTGTAAAAGTAGCATATAAGTACAGATAGTCTTTGTGTAGTGACTGTCTTAGTGATTGCTCACAGTTATGATGGCGATGAAAAAATCCAAATATGAAATGGTGGCTGTCTGGGACATACATAGGAAATTAAGAAGCTGAAAACAACGTTTTTTCTTCTAAGGAGATATATTTTGCTATTGAGTTTCTCCCCTACTTCTTGCGTTCCATTAATTTCAATCAGTAAGATGCAATACCTATTGCCATTTTAGACGATCAATTAAATACTTTTTTCGCCCTATCTTGTTTTTATTTAAAAGGACATTTTTTTTAAAAAAGAATTCTGTAAGCTAGCAATTTAGCCATCTCTGTGCTTTTTCCTCTCGCCTTCCAGAAATAACTGTGTAACCTCGTTTGGCCCTTCTGTAGTTTTAAGTCAAATCTAGTAGTGCATCCTTCTTTGCTGTCTTCCTGTTGGGCTTCCTGTGCTCCTGTGTACATTGATGATACCATGTGATTCAGCACTGTGTCTGGCAGCTTGTCTATTTGACAGTAGATAACGTTAAAAACGACAGTATTTACTGTGTAATAGTTTCTTTCTTCAAATCAGCTTGCTCCAGATGACATAAAATAAATTATCTTTTATTCACAGAGTATGTCTGTGTGTATGTAAATGAGTGTGTGAGTGTGAGATGCACAAGCATGTATGCATCTTCAACCAAGTAGGATTTTTTTTTAAGATACAGTTTGTGCCCATTGACATAGTAATAGGTTCTTGGAAAGGAAACCTTTTAATGTGCATCTTACGCCAACCACTGCTTCACAGAAAAATTGTGTTGGTGTTCAGATGGTAAAATGACTTGCATTATTTTCCTAGGAGATGAACTTACTTTAGTTGAAGTTCTTTAATTGTACCATAATGTAATTATGATTCCTTAAAATTGGGAGAGGACATCCCATTTTAGATAGCTGGTTCCCATTAAAGGTAAGCAAGAAATAGTCTTAAACCAGAAGTCAATTGGCTTAAAGAGTGATTTAATCTCATTAATATTATATTTAGTTCTCCTTCAGTCTTTCTGAAACTACTAATCAGCATCACCATGGAGGTGCTAATTTTAATCTTACACTAAAATATTAAGATGTTTTTTTAAATTCATTCGTTTTTTTATTTATTGGTCACCCATTTTACAGAATGAAATGAGTTGGCAAGTTATCAACAGAATTTTAAATGAGAAAAAAGAAAATTGGTCATTCTTTTTGGGGATTGTTGACAGTAGAAGTAAATAGTCTATGCCATTCTTATTACTAAGAAACTGGTGCTTCAGCAGCACAAACCTACAGTTATAATGTCAAATAATAAATAAATTGAATGCCTGATGTTACTTGCAACTTGTTTAAAGATTTGGATGGTGTTTAGACAATTAAAATAAAATATAATCATCTTTTATTGAAACTATTGTGTAAAACTTTGTATACGTACATGGACAAAAAGCCTTAGTATTTATTTTGCTGTTAGCATTTTGCTTTTTTCCATTTTCTTGTTCTTTTGTTGTTGTTTATTTAATTACATAAAGCAAAAAAAAATGTTTTTTACCTCCTCCACCAACACAGTATGTTATGTGAACAAAATATGTACTTGGTTAGTTTATGTTTCAGTTTATGTGTGACACTTTCATATAGTTACTTTGATAATTAAGAATGTTATCTGAGTATAGTTATTACACATAGTAGAGAAATTTCAATGTGAAGACTGATAAGCTTAATTCTGTAAACTGATCATATCTAGTAAAGTTTCTTTTATCATACGAAATTATGTTTATAATTAATTTGTTCAAATACTATGCAATTATTACTCAATGAGAAGCTGTAAGAAATTTTTTGCATTTATTTATTTAATCAAATTTAGAGACTACTCTCAGAGCAGCGTACATTTTACCTTTTTCCTCCTTTTTTAATTGGTGACGGCTGTTGTAAAGTATTTCAGAATTTATAGATTATTCTTTCTTTATGTCTTTTCATCTTTTTGCATCTTGTTTGTTTGTTGAGAAATAATAGATTTAAATGAACAAAAGTCTTGCTGTCCAAGGATAAATGAGAAATAGCCAATCAGGGCCTCCCAAATGATGGGGTTTCCAGTCAGCTTCTAACTTCTAAACAGTTCCAGATTATGGGTTAATTTATTTGTATGACCGAATTCCATATTCTACAGACTTATATATTATTGAAAAGAGTTATATGTCAGCAGTTCCAGTTGCATATTTAATCCATAAATTCATAATATGAGAGAAGGTAAACTTGAGAAAAATTAATTCACTACATGCATATTCTTGAATGAGATCACAAATAAGCAGTAAGATGGTAGTGTACTGAAAGTGGCTTCTGCTTTGTCTAAAACATAACCAGAACACAAATAATGTTTTGTATTCCCTTTTATATACTATACCTATTAACAGTACACGATCTAAAGAGAATATTTGGGTTTTTCACCTCAATTGCTCCTAACAGGACTGCTAGAATAATCCCTTTTACAAACAATAGAGATTTTGTCCTCAAAAGAAACTCCAGTTTCATGAGATTTCTTGCAAGCTCGGACTAGCTTTTAGGTCAGAGCAGACAGCCAAGCTAAGACATCTCTCAGGCCTTTAATGCAAAATGCAGCATTAAAAGATGATGCAAGGATATGGATTTAGACATTTAGAAGACTCTAGCTGAAAAAAAGAGAACTTTTGTTTAGAAAACAGATTTTGTTCCTTTATATCAAGGGTCTTCAAACTTGGCATGTTTATTCGACTCCCAGAGTTTCTGAGCTAATGTGACTGGAGGAGGAATTCTGGGAGTTGAAGTCCACAAGTGTTAAAGCTGTCAAGTTTGAAGACCCCTGCTTTATATAGTAGTTTATAGCTTTGCCTATGCAGTGTTTTCTATGCATATGTGCCTGTACAACATAATACATATATACACAGCCCTGTCAGGCAAAATCCAACCCAAATTAAACAGGGACATTTACCGAATTTGTTTCTTTTCAGGTATTTCTTAGAATGTGGCACTTTCCCAAGCATATGCCTTACCTTTTTTCGGAGGTTTGATTATATGTATGTATACATATGTGCACATGGTCTGATCAGGTCGTAAAAATTCAGGCAGTCTTCAACTTACAACCACAATTGAGTCCAAAATTTCTGTTGCTAAGCGAAACAGATGTTAGCTGAATTTTGCCCCATTTCACAACCTTCCTTGCCTCAGTTGTTAAGTGAATCACTGCAGTTGTTAAGTGAGCAGATCTGGCTTCCCCATTGACTTCCTTGTCAGAAAGTGGCAAAAGGGGGATTGCATGACTCTGGAACATGACAACCATCATGAACATGAGTCAGTTGCCAAGCACCTGAATTTTGATCGTATGACCATGGGGACGTTGCAATGGTCTCAGTGTGGAAAACGGCCATGTCACTTTTTTTAGTGCCACTGTAACTTCGATAGTCACTGAATGAACCAGAGGTGGTATTCAGCAGGTTTGGACCAGTTCTGGAGAACCAGTAGCGGAAATTTTGAATAGTTCAGAGAACCAGCAAATCCCACCTCTGACTGGAGATTTTATAGTAGCCTTCCCCTGCCACTCCCACCAAGCCACGCCCACAGAACCGGTAGTAAAAAATTTTGAATCCTATCACTGGAATGAACAGTTAAAAGTCAAGGACTACCTGTAATTATATCAAAGATCTTGTAGAGTTAGATATATAGCAATAAAGATTAATTGATGAACAAGAAAAATACAGAACACAAAAGGGTATATATGTGCTCATATTTAGTAAATTCTGTTTCTGAAAAATTTTCTGCCTAGTGTGGATAGCAACTATCAAGTATTGAGAGAAAACTCTTTTAAAACTGATTCGTTTGCACCAGAAGGTCACAGGCTCAATTCTTACACCTCCGTTGAACAGTATATTTCACATTTGAAATTCACCATTCGCCTTAACCAGAGGCCTGCTGTTGTCTTGGATCCTAATATGGGGATAATAATTGTAATTGTCTATTTCCCAGATGCAGTCTTGGGTTGCTTCTCTCTAAGGACCCTTCCACATGAGGATTCTGTGCCAGTTTGAAAGCAGCTCTGGGCCCCTGCAATCCCATGATGTCAATTGAATGGGAAAACTAAGCTGATTCATTTCCAGCCTAGCTTGAAAGGGTGGGGAGGAATCTATTTACTTTAAGTTAGTTGTTTGTTTTGTTTTTGGGATGTTGTAGCTCCCTTCTCTCATTAAGGGAATACTTGCCTCATATCTTCATTTGTCTTCCCTTGAGGTTCTGTGAGGGGAAATCTACCCCGATGGCTTTGCTGCTACCCCTCATCCCCAAGTAACCAAGGTGAAAAGAACTGGGCAAAACTGGCAAAATGTGAAGTTGTCTTTAACCCTGTGCTTTTCTTATCCTGTCCTCTGGAGTAAGGATGAGCATTTTTTTTTCTTAGTGCAGAACATGAAGTAAACCAATTTGTGTTGCTTGATCTCACCATTTCAAATTGACAGAAATAAAGACTAAAGATACCTCTTCTGAATGTTTTTAAGGATTTGAGTAGCAGTGTGAAAGGGTTCTGACTTCTGGCTGAATATTGCTAATTTGATATTTCCTGAAGATAATAATCTATCTGGGCATGCAATAAGAATACCTGAGTTTTGGATACTGGTTTCGGTCGAATAACTGAATTATATTGCTACAGTACATGTTCTGAGGCTATGTACTTTAGCCTTACACAGATAAATTTGATTACCTTCTAGGAGACAGTGATGGATCGTGATAACAATTAAGGTTTGAGCTTAAGCTTGTTTCAGCGCCTATCTAGTTAAGCTCTATTCCTTAGAAGAGAGCAAAAAGAATTTTAAATTGAAAAAGTGTGAAACACAGATTAGTGATCTTTAAAATAGAAATCAAAGGTAAACCCTCTATTTATCCTCCAAGCCATTACTGAATTGAGTTTTGTTCATGCCATGAATTATTGAGTGGCATATGAAATCCATCCAAAATTGCAGTACATGGATACACCTAAACCAGTCCCCACTGACACATTTAAAGAATGCATTTCCTCCCATCTGCATCATTGGCCTTGATATTTTTTACATGCCAAGGCTAAATTTAACGTGCAAGTTATTCAGGTTTGACATGTCTGTATTGGACAGGCTCAGGTAGGAGCAGCATTCTCTGACCATGTTTGAATGGAGAAAACCAAATGAGCTTGGACCAGGTCAGTTGTTCTGCATACTGTGTCCTTCAGTGTCCTTCAAGTTAAGCTTGATTTCTGATGACTTCATGGTCAAGCCCACCTAGTTCTCTTGGAAACAATATGGAAATAATTTGTCATTTCCTTCTTCTGAAATGGTTTTCCCTTTGCAGGTAGTCCTTGAGTTACAACAGTTCATTTAGTGACCGTTCAAAGTTACAACGGCACTGAAAAGAATGACTTATGACCAGTTTTCACATCTACAACCTTTATAGCATTCCCCATGATCATGTGATTAAAATCCAGATGTTTGGCAAATGATTCATACTTATGACCGCTGCTGTGTCCCAAGCTCATGTGATCACCTTTTGCAACCTTTGGACAAATCAATGGGGAAGCCAAATTTACTTACAACTTTGTTATTAACTTATGAACTGCAGTGATTCATTTAACAACTGTGGCAAGAAATGTCACAAAATTCACTTAACAAATGTCTTAACAACAGAAAATTGGGGCTCAGTTGTGGTCGTAGGTTGAGGGCCATGTGTATTTTTTTAAGGGCCCTGGATTTCTTGACAGTCCCATCAAGCTCAACTGAAGGACACTAAAGGACAGAATGTGCAGAACTAGCACAAGCATTTTCCCACAGAGGAATTAAGTAGCTGAGCAGTCAATTAAGTCATCTATTTTCTCATTATCCTGCACAATCTAATTCAGGCTAAGTTTTTGCCCACTAGACAATTGGAAGCCAGTTCTGATCTTTCCTCGCAAGTATCATATAATCCCTGTATGTTGCACGGGTAAGCTACCACGATACAGACCAATTGCAGCTTTAGAGTATTTCCAATAGTAGCCTCACAAAAGGCAGTAGCAACGCCAGACTGTAATCAAGGCATAGAGAATTATGGTATCGCCATGCCAGCCATGGAGTGGCCCCAGTTAGCATATGCAGTTTTACAACATGCCCTTTGTCACAACAGCAAACCCAGCAATAGATGCGAGTCAAGGAGCACTCCTAAACTAAACATATTTTTGCTGGGTGCAAGCCCATCCCAAACAGGATTCACCTCAATTCTCAAGTCCAATTTTCTCTTTACCAAAAGTGCTTCTGTTTTGCCTGAATATAATTTCATCTTGTTCTCTCTCATCTAGCTCATTTACAAGCTCAGCCAAAATTCAAGAATGCCAAATGGAATTAGAGAGTGGGAAGCTGTAATCCTTTTATTAGCATTCTTAATACGCCTCATTCCAAAACTCTCAGTGATCTCTCCCAGCAATGTCACCAGTGGTGGGATTCAGTTTTTTTTTACTACCGGTTGTGTGGCGTGGTTTGGTGCGCATGGTTGGGGAAGGATACTGTAAAATCTCCAGTCAGAGGTGGGATTTGCCGGTTCTCCAAACTACTCAAAATTTCCGCCATCGGTTCTCCAGAACTGGTCAGAACCTGCTGAATACCACCTCTGAATGTCACTATTAGATAGCAGGGACTACAAAGATCAGTAACCTGAGTGCTGAACAATGGATCTCCACCACCTTTTGAACTCAGCTTTATAGGACAGAACACAACCGCTATAAAACTGCCCCCAATATTCAGCTCTGCCAGTAGTCCCTGAAGGATATCATGGTGAGTGGTACTGAAGTCCTGGAAGTTTATTAGAGTTGCATTCTCCCGCACCTCACCCCTTTCCAATCTCTTTTCTTGCATAAATCACCTACCAAGGTGGGTACATGGACTACCAATACTTAAAATATGGGATTGGCTTTAAATGTATATTGTTATCAAAGCCCCATGCTAGGTATGCTACACACATTACATAGAACTATCCTCTGTGTGTGAGAGAGAGAAGGGGGGAGGGAGACAGATGATCAGAGTTTCATAAATTTGCTTCTTTTCTAGTAATGATTATCATCTCCCTTAATCAGAAAGCAAAGTAAAAGCTGTACTGAAGCACGACAGTACCCTGTCTTACTGCAGAAAAGACATTCATTCCTATGAATTCAGCTTTTGCAGAAAGTACAATTAGTGTCTTTCTGGCATTGCCTTCAGCAATTGTTGGCATGAGGAGAAAGAATCTGTTTCTTTGCATTTGTGTTCATTCTCACATGAGCAGAATGACAGTGCTGACACAGAAGCATAATTCACCAAAAAGGAGAGAATATCTCCTCCCCCTCCCGTCCCCCACTGAAAAAAGAGAAAGGAAAAACAATGTCTGGTGGCTCCATCTAGAAGGCACCGACAGAGCCATGCAGATTCTGATTCTACAAAAACACAAAATATTTTTTTCTACTCTAAACGTTTCGCATTTTACTCTTCCATACTTGTACTTAAATTCAGTACAAGTACTTGAAATAGATTTGTACAATTAAATACAGGTATATCTGGGTTAATGACAGCGATTGGAAGTGGAATTGGCATCGCTAAGGGACACAGTCGCAAGGCATGACCAACCCCTTAGCAGCAACAATTCTGGCACTTCCAGTTGCATTATTAAGCAAATTCCTTGCTGTTGTTAAGTAAGGATGTTACACATGGTCACCAGTTGCAATCTCCTGCCATCATCTTCATTGACTTTGCTCATCAGAAGCTGACAAAGAACAGCAATCTTATGGCCGTGGGGACACTGTCATGGCCATTGAACGGCTGCTGAATGAGTGGTCATTAACCCAGCCTAGAATTTTCAAAATATTGAACTATTTGTCTGTCTTGTTACAGAAATCATCATGGAGAACAGAAAGGAAGTTTGCTGTATTCTTATGTCGTTTTCTTCAGTCATTGCAAAATTCTTGTCTCATAGTAGAGTACCTGTCCCCAATGTTTGTTGTTTGGCGGCTGGCTGGGGGGGTGGAGAGGGAAACCGGGGTGCACAAACAGTGACCGGTGCACATGCACACACAGCTCAACTTTTGCAAGATGAGCAGCACGCATGTGTGTATGCTCACCAGCCTGCCGCTCACATAGATTGAGTGTGCGCCCACCACTCGTGTGGTCCAGTTCTGAATAGACCATGGACTGGTAGTGGGCCACGGCCCAGGGGCTGGCGACTCCTGACATAGAGCAAAGCCTTTGAAAATAATTATTGCCACTTAAGTATACTACAGTACAATTCTTGAGCTTCTTTTCAAATTACAAAATACACAGCTAATTCTTTTAAAGATATTTACCGAGATTTTCAAAACTATACTTTCAGCCATTGGTCTTTTTCTTCCAAACTTTCAGATGTTTTTGTATTAGCAGTTGAAGAGTTGGCAGTGTTTTTACACTTGTGGAATCAATTATTCAGAGACTAGTGTAGAAACCATTGTTCAACAAAGCAAGTACATAAAGCCAAAGGAAATTCTTCCAATTTTATCTCTATAACAATATTCGTAATAGGGTCTACTCTGTTCTACCTGGCAAGCTAAGCAAGACCTATAATGTTCTCAGGCTTTACAGTGGGAACATAACATTTCATAGAATTCAAAAATAACATGTTTCCAAATGAGTCCCACTAAATGTTTTTAAAAAGGCTTTAAGGTTAATTGTTTCCTTTTGCAGTTTAGAGTATTTAGCATGCTTTTGTGGCGTAGTGCATGTCTATGACATGATGTGTATAGCATGAGAAAAACTAGAACACTCTGTACCTTGGATATCCAAGTGTAAACCACTTCTACTCATATACTCATCAGCGAGAAATATGTAGTCAGAATATGAAAATCTGATTTGAACATGGGAAATCCTGTGCAACCATATACAGTACTTGCAAGCCAATATTCACAACTTGAAGGCAAGAAACTTGCTTTATTAAAAACTAAATCTATTATTTGTTAGAGCAGAAATGGGACAGGAGGTTCTGCTCTCTCTTTGATACAAATCAAAAATTGTGTTACAACTTTTCCTTGGCTACCTTGATGTTTTGTTTTGGTTTTTTTACAATTTTCAACTTTTAATAGAGTGTGATGTGTATCTTTGGTTCTGGGTGTAAGATGTAGAAAAATGCTTTTGTAGCTTATTTTCTTCCAGGCAGAATTTTTATTAATTTATTTAACATCATTAAGAAAGAGACCATGGGGTTTTTGACACAATATATGGTGAAAACCTACAACGTTTTTACTGAAGTTTAAGCATAATATACTAATTAAGAAAAATTCATTGGTAAAGAAAAAGAAAACTGTTGTCACAGAAATTAATCTCATGAAAGATTTATTGGATGAATGTTCTTGCTATCCCATTTACATTGCCCATTAGAGGGAAATTTGTCAAGAAAGACTTTCATCTACATGAAGTCTAAACAAAAATTAATTATTTGTTTTGTTACTATCTGTAATATAAAATCTTAAAATTGTAAAAAGGAGACATATTGCAAGTTAAGCTTATCCCAAAAGTGTTTTATCTGATTAGATCTCTTAATCTTGTACCATCAGTATCTGAATTAGATCTGAAAAATGATGATTGTGCCTCACTCGGATTTATGATACTTAGCTTTCAACTTAGAACTTACTTGTTAATCAGGTTGACAACTTTGAAAGCTATCATTTCCCCCAAGGCCAGCCTTTAATCTGCAGGATCTCATACTATATTCCCTGCAGATCCCTCTCAAATATCTTCTCCATTATCTTCCTCTCTTCTCCTTGAGGCTTTATTTTTCATCAGGTTTGTTAAACCAGCTGATAATTCTTTCCAGCTGATTAACCTCACTTGCAAGTCGTTTCTAAAAGTGATGCACAGAAGTCATATAGAAACATGGGAAGCAACATAAATATAAAAAGTAGTTTCATTTTAAAATACATACAGATATTTTCTTCCTGTATCTGAAGTTTTAAATCACTGAACTGTATTAATAAATATTATATAAGCAGTAACCTAATTTTTGATTAAACAAATCACCAAGGATAATTGCAGAACACCATGTGCTTATTAAAGTCCAGTTTTCATATAAATTAGTTTTGGTAACAAATCAGAAAGAAGGATAATTCTGTCTGTAACAAGTAGATCATCAATCTATGGATGATCGACTGGGGCATGATCTTGAGAATCTCCTTGGGGATTACTAGAAATAATGCATGAAAAACAAATCTCATATCTCTAGGACAACAGCCTAGATGAAAGTGAAAATCAAGTAGCAATGAATATCTCCTAAATGCAGCCGTGTGCCAGGCCTGATGTTTTGATCAAAATAATCATAACCCTGCAAACTTTGCCCGTCATGGATGCAAGCATGATCAAAGTGCATATGTAAAAGGAACAGATCTTGCAGTACAATACTGATTTTATTAGTTAATAATAATAACTAATAACTGATTGAGTACCACACCATTCCCCATTACATCTTCCATCCCTGAAGATGAATTTACAACAGTTTTTGTAAGACAAACACTTAAGTGCTCTGCCATAAAGAAGGGGGAAGGTTGCTTTTAATGCGATTTCTTATTGGAAGGTAAACTGGTATGTTAATCTCATACTGTTATTTTGTTATATGTTTTGAGTTAACATTATTGCAGAGCAAAAAGAGTCACGAATCTGGGGCCAACCATCACGACTGTTAGAATGTAGTACAATACTACTGAAAAGGGCTTAAGACATTTTCTCTTGAGTTGCCGAGGAAATTATTGCAATATGGTCTATTGTTTACAGGGTAGTGTGATGGCTCGGTGGTTAAGACACTGGGCCTATCAGCTGAAAAGCCAGTAGCCCAGGTTCAAGACTCAAGCGCCACATGTTGGGGTGAGCTCCCATCTTTGCCCCAGCTTCTGCCAACCGAGCAGTTAGAAAGTATGCAAATGCGAGTAGATAGTAGGTACCATTTGGGTGGGAAAGTAACAGTGTTCCATGATGTCATGCTGGCCACTTGATTGCAGAAATGTCTTCGGACAGCGCTAGCTCAATAGCCTTGAAATGGAGATGAGCACTGCCCCCTTTAGTCAGCAACGACTAACAGTAAAATCGGCAGGGACTCTTTTAACTTTTATCTATTATTTACAGTATTTATTTCTAATATATATTGACATGAATGTTCATCTATAATACACAAGGTAACAGGTAGAGAAAGGTAACAGACTTGGTGGGAACAAACCTATTGCTGTTACCTAGAGTAAAAAAAAAAAAGATGAAACAAATTCTCACTAAACAAGGAAAAATTCTAATGCTAGTACTTATAAATATAGAAATGACACACCGGCCTTAATCACCAATCTAAAATGTGAGCAATTTTTATTTAGTATATACTACAATGTATTTTCTATTTGTGACACCATTAGACGTCACACACTTTTCTGAATATTGTGATCCATTAATCTTATACTGTCAGATACCTTTGGAAGTATAGCATGTGTTTTGTCTCTTACATAAACCAGATGTTTCCCACCCTTATTTTTGCTGATTCCAAACTGGCCATCTTGTTATATCTTGTTACACTTTAGAACCTTTTTCAGTTACAGATTAACAATTGCATCCTGTTGATGCTTATTTGAATATGAGATCCATTATTTAAAGGAGTTCTTTCAATGAGCTGTGTTTTATTCTATGTATTGAGCCTTTATAAAAATAATTTTATAACTTTTTAGAAACAGAATTTTAATGCATAACAAAATCATTATTTCATTGGACATGTATACAGATCCAAAATAGGAAGCAACCATTTTAAAAACACTTTGTACAGAGCTTATTTTTCTATCCCATGACAATTTACAGCTATTAATTTCTCACCTAACTTGTTTTTCTGTCCATCAGTTAATTTCAAAATAGATGTTTGCCAAACATTAACTATAATAATTTTTGCAATTATGAACATAAAACTCACTGTCACTGTCAAAATACTGTACAATGCTATCATGAGAGTAAAAGTTTTTTTTTTTTACAGCTCGATTAAGTAATGAATAGGGGTACAATCATGTAATTTCACCACACAGTAAAACAGAAAATGTAGCTTTTCAAATGTGTTATTATTATATGCCAAGGAACCAGCTAGGGCAAGAAATGTTGCAAGTCATTTACTGGAACCCATATGTATTTATAGATCTCCATTCAAAATAATAATAAACTTTGGTTGACTGGAATGTCTCCTGTTGATTGTTAATGATGACAATGAAAAAGTGAGTCATTGTAGATATTTTGCATTTCATCCTAAAGAATTTTTAAAAAGACAAGTGCAGAACTGTTATTATCCTTTTCAATTTTTTTCTTAATTTTACTTTCAATCCTATCTACTTTTACTACTATTAATGTGATTAATGCAGTCAATTTAGGGGAAAACATTAAATATTAACATAGAGCCTTGTTTAGTTGCATAAATGCAATTTCCAATGAAAATTGTACCTAATTTTTTAAACCAAACAAACCTGCTTTCTGGATCATTAGCAGAACAGCTAAGTATTTTCTTAATATGTTTGTCTTTACTTTGGATGAAACCAAGAGGGCAATCATGGTTTAATGAGGTCTAGGATATTTAGGCATGATTGGCTATTTAATCCTAATTAATGAGATGGCTAAATTGGTGGTAGTTTTTTTAAAAAGGGGGGTTTAAACACAATAGTAGTTTTGTTCCTATTCTATTCTTCCTATTTTTATTTCTATTTTAGAAATAAAAAACAAATGTATAAGTTGCTAGCCAAGTCTGGTTGATTCCTCTAACAGATATTGGCTGATTTTATCAAATTAAGAACAGTCAGATCTGGTTAGTACTTGAATGGAAATTAAATACAAAAGGCTTGAGACAGGGGATAAACTTGGAAAATTAAAAAGGCAACAGGAAACTGAAAATAGCAAGATGGTAACAAACCGTTTCCATATTATTGTCAAGAAAACAACAATAAGGACAAGTTCAACTTGTCATTATTCATAGCTGTGAAAAAAGCTTTCTTTGCCCCTTTTTTCTAAAGTATTGCTGAATTTTCCAGTTCTTTGCTGGAAAGGATGAGTTTGAGTGTTCCATGTTTTCCCCCAATCTTATCACAGAGCATGTATTGTATATACCAGTCTTCAATCTTCTAAGGTTTATCAAAAATATTGTATCCACTTTGATCCCTTTGCAGGGATGATTAACATCCCTAGTGTGATCCCCATGATCACAAATGTGCCTGGAGACATGTTCCTTGGTACAACCTCAGCATCCCACCCAATTCTGTGTTTTATTTATTTCATATCATTTCAATTCATTTCAATTTCAAGGCTGCCTGTGTCTGTCACCACTCTTAGCAGTTTACAGATAAAAATTGAAAGAAAACAATATAACCAAAGAAAGATATCTCACTGGAGACCAAAGGCCATAACTCAAACAGCAGATAGCCAATAGGGGGCTTAGAAATCTTGAAGGAGCTTAGTAAGAGTATGTTTTAACATTTGATATTCTCAAGTGCAATAGAATCTGCACAAAGGGTTGAAAAACAGCAGGATGGTAGATAGCAGAGGTGGTATATTCAGCAGGTTCTGACCAGTTCTGGAGAACCGGTAGCAGAAAATTTGAGTAGTTCAGAGAACGGGTAATGGAAATTTTGAGTAGTTTGGAATACCACCTCTGATTGGCCCCGCCCCCATCTATTCTCTGCCTCCCGAGTCCCAGCTGATCAGCTGGGTCTTCTTTTGTTGCCCTGCACAGGAGAATGGAGCTGGAAAGCAAGTTAGTGGGAGGGGGAGGGAATGGGATTTTGCAGTAACCTTCCCCTGGAGTGATGTGGGAATGGAGATTTTACAATATCCTTCCCCTGCCACACCCACCAAGCCGCACCCACAGAACAGATAGTAAACATTTTATGATAGACAGCATTGTGATACAAACCCTGATCCTTTTGAATATGCATACTTCACTGACCCACGAAAAAAAAAAGAGGCAGTATTTACATCTCAGTGCATTATCTTCCATCTTACCAATTTTTACCCCACCTTCTCTACCCCAATGCTTCAGAATGGCACAGTGTTCAAGTTGTTACTTAAATTCATTAATTGTGATAGCATAGCTACCTCTGAATCTCATATTTGTTAAAGGTCTTGGAAGTTTAGTTACAGAGACAAAACCTCGTCTTTGTAAGAAACTTTAAGTAACATATGAAATGATTATCAAATATTTATAGTATCTTTGAAATGATGAACTTGTGTATTCTTGCAAACTGGGTATTTTTAAATATTTTATATTAGGAATTTCAGAAAATATTCCATAAAATTAGATTCAAAAGCTAGAACATTCATTGATATTGTTTGAACATGTCCTGACATTGCTGTTTTGTTCTGAAATTTGTAGAAATGTGAACATGACTTTGGAACATCATTGTTTAACAAAGATGTCTAATTTCTTTTTTATGATATATCGAGTTTTTTGAATCCATTCAAGAGGGAATAACCAAATATATATTTTATATATGTACATGTTTAGTTATTTTTCAATTGAACTGTGATTAACAGATATCAAATAACTGAATAACTTGAATCCATGATGCACATTTTAAAAATACTATTTTTCTTCTGTTCAAACATATCCAAGGGACTGGCTGAACAAGTCACTGTAGTTTTCTTGGCAAGGGTTTTCATTTGCCATTGACTTCTATGTAGGGCTGAGAGAAGCGAGTGGCCCAAGATCACCCAGTTGGCTTTGTACTTAAGATGGGACTAGAACTCAAATCTCCCAGATTGTAGCCTGATGCCTTAACCACTATACCAAAGAGTCTCCCCAAAAATATTTAAAATCCACCCAAAAAGAAATAGAGAGACAATATACATGTTAATATTTACTGTATAACAAAAGTATTGTTGATTATAAGTCTATTACAATTAAGGTAAGATATAAAATCATCTCAGGCTGAATAAAACTGTCTGTCTCTAATGTTTTATTTTAACGATCTATAAGCTTTTCTAACACAACAGTTGAAAAGGCCTTATTAATCTTATTAATTTATAATTCAATTGTTAAATTATCTAAGATTTTCTAATGTTGAAGCATGATTATTTTAGCTGCTGAAAAAAAAAAACATTCTTCATTATTAAGCTTAAGATTTTATCCCATACATAAATGCTAGTAACCCTAGCTCTGGACATCATTCAATTTCTTGTTTAATATTGATTAATATGCTCCTATGAAGTTTAAACCAAAAGAGATCACAAGACCATCACATATGAAGGAAAGACTCTTTTGTAGACCTCTTCTCCATCATTTGGAAGAGTGCGGTTTTGTGAGTGCGCACATGTGAATCTGACTGGAATCAAGTTCCATTAATTTATAATCTTCCACTGAAGTTGTTGCATAGATGAAGCCAAGATGAATTTGCTTGATCTCCATAATACCATTCTGTCTCCTGTATAGCTTTAGCAAGATTAGTATCCTAAGCCTCCTTGGGGAATAGCCAAGATATTATAATGTAAGACTGGAAATAAAAATCTACACCTGATTTATAGCAGTGAATTCTCATCTGTGCAGTTTAATTAATCCTTTTAAAAAAATATAGGGAAGGCTGTTGAAATTTGGGTAGCCAAAATCTAGACAATCTTGACATCAGCAAAGACATAACTAAGAATATTTGATTAAGCTGATTTTGACCCTGGGTTTCTGCAGCTTAGATATGTTAGGCTTGTAATCAAAAGCAAAAAAATAGGGCTTTTAATTAATTTGGTTCATGTTTTAGACTTATCTGTGATATAAATCTGTGATATAAATATTTTTAATTTAAATGTTATCTATCTAATACTGTTAATTCAGATTATATGATTTATTTATAATTATATAAAAAGGTACATTTGTTAATTGTATCTTTTCTTTTTACCACCATTTATCACTGTTGGTACAGTAAAATATGTTAAAAAAGCATTAAACAAAATAAATGTTTGAGCAGAAAATGTACAAAGCAATATAACCTAATTAATTTTTACATAAATAATGGGATATTTAAAGTGAAATTTACAAACATGAGTTCTTTCTCCTAATATTTCTGCATAACTACATGAGTCACAAACCTGGCAACCATGAAAATGTGGGTGCTATATTTAAGTTTTACTAAACCAAGATTCCTTAACAATATGATTTGGAATTATTCTGAGGGGTTCTTTTGCTTCTTTTTTGTTTGGTCTGGTGGGAGTAGAAAATTACTGTTGTGTTTTATCTAGCTTTTCCTTTTCTTGCCTTATAGTTGTTGTTGGTGACTGCTTGAACTAAGTCCCTGCAGGCTTACAATGTTGTCAAATAATTTAGCAATTTTTCTGCAATTATTATTTAACACAGGTCCCGATGGATTTCATTTGCCTTGCCTGAAGGCCTTTTTTCTAAAGCTCAAACTACCGTCTATAATGGGCTATCCTTTTTAACCCCACTTCATGAATTTGAAGGCCTATGCTGAGGACATCCTGTATTCTAATATTCCAGTGGAAAAAAGCTGCTGTGTGAAACATATACAGCTGTGTGCTGTGGACAGTGAATTTTAGATAGTATACATACTGTCTGAAACTTTTGGCTTTTATATTCATCACTTCATAATCATATTTCTTGATCTGATATTCTTGGATCTAGGTACCCATAACTTTTGTCCAGGATTTTCTTTACAGGATCCTTTCTGAGTTACATATATAGAAAGAGAGTTGATATGCGTATAGACTATAATTATTTCAAGCAATTAAATTAGCACTTCAGCTGGTTGAGCTAATAGCTTCATTGAAAGGTGTGTGAAAATAATTAGCGAGCATTTACTACTTTACACAAGTCAAGATTTAGGCAAGGTGTGTTTAAGAACCATATTAGATAGATAGATAAATTGCGCGTCATATGGTCTCAGTTGTTCGCAGAAATATTTTCTTTTCAGTGCCCACACTTGGAAAATATCTCGTTGGGGACAATTGTATTAAAATACAGATCTAGAACATTGTCCCCAGAATCTAATTTTCAGGGCAGGAGAAGAATGTAGATATGTCTTGGTGACTGTGCAGTAAAGTTGATTTCTTGTTGTATAAAAATTATCTCTCTGTGTCTCTATCTCTTTGTCTGTCTCTCTCTCTCTGTCCTCCGTCTCCTTCTCCCCTTCCCTCTATCTGTGTGTATGCGTTTATATACTTTTTATTAAGAATTTTGAGTATATACAAAAATCTAATACAAACTAAATGAAAAAAAGAAAATAGGTAAGAGTAAAAAGTGCAAGATGAAAGAAGAAAAATAAAAATAAGACTGTCTATATTCTCTATCTACTATATCTATGTATACATCTTCTAAACTTTATCACAAGTATAAACAAATTTAGTAACTCTTCACCCTCTTTAAGTTATTTATCTCTTCACTACCTATCCTATCTCTTTTTTATGAACAAATCCATAAAAACATCATTTCAGTCCTGATGTTAGCAGAACAGCTAGAAGTCTCTTATTTTAACCTTGATCAAATAAATCAAATTTATATTCCTTCCTTTTACATCTAACAGTCATAGGATTTGATTTATCTTCATTTCTTCCTTGTTCATTGCACAAAGTTCTTCAAGGCTTTAACAATTTAACTATTGTAATTCCAGTAGAAAAATACTATCCAGGTTACTCTCTTTGTCATTTGTATTTCTTTTGTAGAGTCATCGAAGCATCTTTTCTGAATCATTATTTTCACTTATCAGTTGTAAACCACTTTTATCTGGTAAGATAAAGATGTCATCTCTATCTTACCAGATAAAATTTGTTCTGTATCTAACATTTCTTCAATGGCTTTATAGTCTATCCATAGAGGCAGACATCATTACTGACATTTTTGGTATCATGGTTACTGTTTCTGATTCTTTTTCTTTAAAAGTGTTACTCAGTATCATTATTCCTCTCTAGTGTCCAGTTTTTGAAATCATTGAATTCTTTATCTATATTATGTCTTGCAAAAACTAAAATAGGATGTATTTCCCATAAGAAACTGTTTGCACTTTACAATTAATTCAAAAATATTAATTGAGTTTCATAATACCAAAATCTTAATGTTCCAGTTTTATCTGGATCCTTATTCCCTTTCTAACTTTTTAGGATCAAAATCTCATGTAGCTTTTTGCTGGTTTTTTTCCCAGATTCTTTAAATGCTTAAGTTTGTAATTAAAATTTTCTTTCATGGAGGATTAGATTCACTTGGCATTTTCAAATCTGTTATTTCAAAGGTCACTTAGAAATAGCTAAAAGAGCAATTTCCCAAGATAATTACAAATTTGTAGACCTGTTATGTAAGGAGAGTGAATTTTTTTTTTATAATATCTGTCAGCATTCATCTGAGGTATATTTTTTATGTTTGATGTTAGTTTGTCAATGATGTATTCAATATGGGAGGGTTGTTTGTACATATGTTTTTTATTTTCATTGTTGGTGGCTGATATCTTTGTTTTTTCTTTGTTTTGTATTTTAACTTTGGAGACAAAGAAAAATAAAAAGATGTGATACATTAATAGATAAGGAATCCACACAGAATACATACGTTCAAGGTACTGGAAACTAGGATTGTGCAAAGCATTCAAAAGACATCTTCACAAAGAATAATGCAACTATGTGGAGCAGGTATATGCACAGTCTGCATTTTGTTGGTGGTCAAAATAGAAATGTCAGTACATTTATACATACTACATATGTATACATGCACATTACCTGATGTTCATTGGTGGCATGCAGCTCACCTTCAAACTATCCCAAGGTTCAGATACTATGTCTTTGGAGATTCTCAATCATCCAGGTCATGGTTGTCGCAAAGGTGCTTTTTAAAGAGGCAACTGGACTTTTCTGGTTTTTCTTTGAAGACATTGAGCTTCTCATCCAAGAAGCTTCTTCAGCTGTGACTGGATGGTGTGGAATGGAAGGATTTATGCTTCTTGCAGACAGCTGGTCATTTGCATTCTTTTAGTTTAAATATAGTTCTGATACTATATTTTTGTAGCATAAAACAGCCATCCTTTTCTCCCTCCACGGCTATTTCTTCTAACCCTAACCCACGGTACTCATGAGGATCAGGAAGAGAAGTGACAGGAGAATCATCAGCCTGAGAGGATTCAGCTGGAATATTAGCAGGCAGGGAAAGCAGTGTGGCCTGCCCAACAAGAGTGACAGCTATCGCTGGCCTCTAAACACAAAGAGGTGGAGCTAATGTCACCCCCCCACACACACACACTCCCCACCAGGAGGAGAGGGGGTCTAAACAAATGCTCAGCAAGGCCACAAAGAACCCGTCCTGCCAAAGGGATAAATCCAGGTCACACCACCCCTATATAAAGGGCACCGCAAGCCTCACAGATCTATTGGCAGCAACTCTGTTTACCTCTCCACTGTGTTCCTCAACTTCTTACCCTGTGTTCTCAAGTAATGACCTTGGACTCGCATACTACCTTCGTTTGACCTTCTACTACCTTGTTTATGGTTTAGATTCTCCTCCAATTTAACCTGGTTGGGCTTGTGGGCTGAGTATTTTGGGGGTGAGGACTTACAATTTTTTTTTCTTCTGCTTGAAAAGCGTTTTAGTAAAGATGTAAGACTTACCTGTGTCTATGATTTCTATGGGCCAGGACAGGACCTGCTGCATGTCTTCCATTTTCTTATCTTCCACTCCTCCCTCCCATTCCAGTTCCTCGCCCCTGCTGCTGTTTCTCTTGCTTTTCAGTCTTCTCAATCACTTTTGGATTATACTGTCACTCATCTTTCTCAAACTGTCATGTATCATTACTGCATTCTTCCTTTTCAAGTTGAGCAGTGTCACAGAAATCACAGAAAAGGAATAAAAGCAAGTGAAAGAAATTAAAGGCATGGGATTAGAACAAGGAAAAGAACTATTGCTAAAGGACGGTTCTTTTCCATACCTTGCTATTTTTTCAAACTGTTCTTCTATCACATTCATTATAGCAGTGGCCTTTTTGCTCTGGTCTGTCTTTCAGATACTCATTAACACTATCCAGGCAAGACTTATGTAATCTTCCTTTTAATAAGATTGGTAAGAGTTACATAGATAGTTACATAGAATAAACATCAAAATGTAGCAGCAACAATAAATACTTGCTAAATACGGCTAAATTCAACATCATATTTGTGTGTGAAACATGGCTCAACACATCTCTCTCTGACTCCATTACTCCATTACTACTTCATTACTATTCCTTTACTACAAGAGACTATCATGTTTACCAATCAGATCATGAAAGCCGTAGAGGAGGTGGTGTTGCTATCTTCTATAAAAAGTCCCTACATCTAAAAAGTATCAAAGTTACCCAGGAGCTTGCTCTTCCTGAGACTATAGTCTGTGAACTGTCTTTAGATATCACATTTCGATTCTTATTATGTTACAGAGCCCCTGATTATGACATCAAACATGTAAACAAGTTAAATTCACTACTAACATGGGCAACATCATGCCTACACGGTTTTATCTTTCTTGGTGACTTCAATCTACCTCATATTAACTGGACCCTAAACGAATGTAAAACTGAACCCATACATGCAACCTTCTACAATGCTGTAACAACTTTGGGACTGGAACAACTAGTAGCCAACAATACTAGACTTAACAACTGCCTTGATCTCATCTTCTGCAATAGTTTGAATTCAATTTATGGAATACAAATTAAAGAACCCTTTTCCAACAGTGACCACAACATGATTGACTTTTGTCTCAACATACGTCCACACAAAAATCATCAAAACGATGGGATCCCCAATTATAACTTCAAAAAAGGCAACTATGACCTTATAGACAACGATCTCTCATCTCTTGATTGGCAATTTCTATTCACTGGAAGCAATACAGTTGAAGGCCATTACAACATTTTTTTACTTGATGTCAAAAGAGCCATCAAACTATATGTACCAATAACAACTCCCAAAACCAGAAAAAACAAATTAACCATAACAATAAGGAAGCTTCATCCAAAAAGAAATCACTTTGGAGAAAAAACAAATCTAGTCACGTTGCCAACTTCAAAAGCCGATACAAAATTTTATGCCATCAGATAAAGACTGAATGCACCAATTATCACATTAAACAAGAGGAAAATCTTCTACGCACAAATTCCACCCATGCTTTCTACAATTTTGTAAACAACAAACTAAAAGGCTCAAGTTCCATCCCACCCCTGAAAGGACCTAATAGTAAAGACTGCAATGATGACACCATTAAAGCCAACCTCTTTTACACATTCTTTGGCTCAGTATTTGTAAACAGCAATGGATCATGCCCAGTATTTCCTAGTCAAATCACAGACAACTACAATGATCTAATACATATCAATTTTACAGAAGACAATGTTGAAAAAGCACTACGCAATCTAAAACCATCTCTATCCATTGGACCAGATGGAATATGTGCCTATTTCTTAAAAAACCTATCTGCTGCCATAGCCAAACCTCTAAGCATAATCTTTGGAAAATCTTTCAGGACCAGCTCCTTGCCAAACCTATGGTCACTAGCCATGGTCATCCCCATCTTCAAAAAGGGAGATTGCAGCCTAGTTGAAAATTACGGACCAATCTCCTTATGCTGCATCACGTGTATAGTCATGGAATCAATTATTAACCAATCCATTATCCTCCATTTAGAGACAAACAACCTACTCTCTAATAAACAATTTGGTTTCAGGAAAATCTATCCTGTAATCTGCAACTCTTACACTGCAAAAACATGGACTACACAACTCGATCAGGGCATAGCAATAGACGCAATCTACCTAGACTTCTGTAAAGCCTTTGATTCAGTGGTACACGACAAACTACTCCTAAAACTAAAATCTTATGGTATCTCTGGTCACCTTCATAACTGGATTGAAGCATTCCTGTCAAACAGACAACAAATGGTCAAAATTGGGAACGTCCTATCAAATTCTGTACCTGTCAACAGTGGTGTCCCTGAAGGCAGTGTTTTAGGACCAACTCTTTTCATACTCTATATAAATGACCTCTGTGATCATATTAAGAGCAACTGCGTTCTCTTCGCTGATGATGTAAAACTATTCAACACCACCGACAATACTGCTACTCTTCAAAAAGACCTTGACTATGTATCAGAAAGGTCAAACAAATGGCAACTTCAAATCTCAACGAATAAATGCTCCATCTTACATATTGGCAAAAAAATAATAATCAGAAAATAAAATACAAGCTGAATAGTCAAGACCTTGTTGATGATCCAAACTCTGTAAAGATCTTCGAGTATTCATCTCTAATGATCTAAGTGCTAGAGCCCACTGTATCTACATAGACAAAAAGGCATTAAGAGTTGTTAACCTAATCTTACGTTGCTTTTTCTCTGGTAATATCACACTACCAATACTTGAATACAGATCGTCAGTCTGGAACTTACATTACGTATCTGATATTAACACAGTTGAGAAAGTCCAGAAATATTTCACAAGAAGAGTTCTCCACTCCTCTACTCATTGCAGAATACCTTATGCCACCAGACTTGAAACTCTAGACCTAGAAAACCTAGAACTACGCCGCCTTCAGTCTGATCTAAGTATAATATATAAAATTATATATTGCAATGTCCTACCTGTCAATGAATACTTCAGCTTCAACCATAATAATACAAGAGCACACAATAGATACAAACTCAAGGTAAACCGCACCAAACTTAATTGCAGGAAATACGACTTCAGCAACAGAGTGGTCAATGTCTGGAATACTCTACCTGACTCTCTGGTTTCTTCCCCAAACCCCAAAAACTTTAACCTTAGATGGTCTACTATTGACCTCACCCCTTTCCTATGAGGTCTGTAGGGGGAGTGCATAAGTGCACCAACGTGCCTACCGTCCCTGTCCTATTGTTTCTTTTTATTTTTCTTATATATATCCATTTCATGTACTCATAACTATGTCTATACTTATACTTGTAATCTTATAATCGCTTGACAAAATAAATAAATAAAATAAAAATAAATAAAAAGCAGAATATAGTAGCAGAAATATTAATAATAGTATTGATTGTGTGGTCGATTTGGGGGGGGGGAAGGTGTTTTAGGAGGATACTGTAAAACAGGTTCCCAACCCCCAGATCGCAGCACAGCATGGACTGTGGCCCATTCAGAACTGGATTGAGGGGGAGAGCTAAGCATGCATGCAGCCCCATTTGTGCAAGCAGTAGGTGTCCATGCCTGCCACTCATGCAAATAGAGCTACGGGGACTCACCTGCTGCTCACATGGAATAATCCCCTCTCCCCCTCTTCACCCGCCAGTGAGGAGTGCGCCCTCACCGAACTGGTTGTTACACCAGTTGAATTGCACCGCTGCTGCTGTAAAAGACTAGTAGAGATACCTTTGGAACCCCATTTAATGAACTCTCCCTTTGGAATCAGATGCAAGCTTAAATTATGCAAGTTGTTTTATGTTTAAATTTAATTTCTCCAAAATGCATTGTTTTTCATTTAAATGAGAAGTGCATATGCAAAATTTTGGGGGAAAAAATGCAAGGACAATGCTAAAATTAAAAATCACATAAGAGCCAATATTGGAAAGAAAATATATACACTATTTTGGGGATATGTAAAGTATATTTGGAATCTTAAGGAGGTACATAAGAATTTAACAATGCATATTCAATATTTGGGTCCAAATGCAGTTTTCCATAAAAATGGAATGATTCGGAATTACTCTGTTTATATAACATAACAGCTGCTTTTGGGTCTTCTATTTTCTTCCCTATCCAGATCAAAACTAATATGAAGTAATTATTTTGTTGAAAATTTGGTGGTGGGTTTTTTTTCTTGTTTTTTGTTTTTAAGAGCCAGCAAGTCTCAAGGGAGTTGATCACCTATGATGCAAGAGGGAATTAGGAAATTAATTAATTATTTAAAATGGCTAATCAAAACCATGGAAAAAAATCTTACTGCATTTCTAGAAAAAGACTTTCATTTCCTATCTACAGTGAAAATGTATTGCTATAGGACTATAATGGTATATTCCTTACCTATGAATCAGTTTCTTGCTCAATGGGAATTCAGTAAAGAAAATTGGTCTGTGTATATTTTAGATGACAAATATCTTTTGATTTTCTTTTTTATTTCTATAGGCCAATGCACAACTAGTTCGAGAAATTGATATAGAGAAAGTATGCTCATTTGAGAACCCTTATGTAGATGCAATAAAGAGCTTATGGAATGATCCTGGTATTCAAGAATGCTATGACAGACGACGTGAATATCAGTTGTCAGATTCTACTAAATAGTAAGTATAGATGTCTTATGAGGTTTTTTAGCAATGTAATTTTTAATGTATATAAATGTACACACATTAATATTGGGTTTTCTCATTCAAGTTTTGAAAATTAGTTAATGTAACTTCTTCACTGGTGTTTCAACATGCAAAAATAATCAGGTATTACTTAGATGTATATTTCAGATATAATGAGATGCTTTCTGAAGTGATTTGATAGTGATAGTATTATCCTAAACCTTCTGGTTAAATGATGATCATGCTGTTAGTATAGCTGGCATACATAAATATGTCACATTGCTTATCCTGCTCTTTCAGGGAACCCAGTTTTTGATAATCTTTTATCTTGTTATCTTTCAGCTTATCTAATTAAAAATTAAAATAATTTTTAATTAATTTTGCACAACCTACAATAAGTTCAACAACAGGGAAATATTTAATTATTGGAAAATTATTTTGTTTCCCCTCAAAAATTAAGAAATAATCTGGTTTTTAAAATGATGTTCTCATTCTGAGTCTTGTATAATCCTGGATGTATGTATGTATTCTCCTATCTTTTATCCAAAGATATTAAACAAATATGCATTGTTTTTTCTTCCCTTCTTGTTTTTCCTTACATCAAAAGCAGTGAAAGCTAGACTAAGAGATAGTGACAGGCCTTATATCAAGTGTTGAATACTGTGGAAAAAGAGACATCCTGTACTTTGGTTTGCACTTATTGCTATATGTGTGAAAACAATACATTACTATAGGGCAGGAAGAGAAATAATATCTTATTTTTCAGGATTTCTGGAATAAAGAAGATAGGGTTACTTCCTTTGGAGATAATATGGTATATTTTCCAGAATTGCCTTTCTTATGACCAAAAAGTAGAATTGGCAGTCAGAACTAATGGAATTTGACTGATAAGGCAAATGACTGTGTATGAACATGAACATTTTGAACCTAGACCAAAATGTCTGCATATAAAAGCTCAGAAGTTTTATTTGGCAAGATTTGCAAAATATATTTCTTTGCCTGTTGTACTTTCTAGCTTTCAAAAGCTCAGCTGAATTCGTTAAGCAGCACCAAAAATAAATACATGCTTGGTTATTTTGGTCTTGCCCCTCATACTTGCATTCTAAAGTGCTGTGTAGGGTTACTTATACATAGTATGAACAGAATAGATCAGGGCCCTGGGCCTTTTTTTTTTTTGGGGGGGGGGGCGGGCGCCGAAGGCGGGGGGGGGGGCGGGGTGGGGTGGGGGTCTTCGTCGGGTTTGGGGTGGGGGGCTTCGGTTAGCCGGACAAAACCTCACCAAAAAGAACAATCCCAGGGGGTGTTGGGGGGGGGGTGGGGGAGGGGGTTGACGCCGAAAGCACCCCCCCCTATTTTTTTCGTTTTTTTTGGGAGAGAGGGGGTGGGGGGGGCCCCCCCCGCGGGACCATTTTTCCCCCCAAAAAGGGGGCGGCCCCAACCCCCAGCGGGGGGGGGGGTTTCCTCGGGCGGGGGGGGGCCCGGGCGGGGGGGGGGGGACCCTGGAATAGATGATACAAGTAATATATTATCTTGAATACTGTTTTTCATTTGCAGCAAATTCTAGTTGAAAAATTGTACATACGAAAGTGTTATGCTTTATATAGCAATAGCAATAGCACTTAGACTTATATACTGCTTCAGAGTGCTTTGCAGTCCTCTCTAAGCGGTTTGCAGAGTCAGCCTATTGCCCCAAACAGTCGGGATCCTCATTTCACTGACCTCAGAAGGATGGAAGGCTGAGTCAATATTGAGCTGGTGAGAATCGAACTGCCGAACTTCAGGCAGCCGGCAGTCAGCAGAAGTAGCCTGCTGTACAGCATTCTAACTGCTGCGCCACCACAGCTCTTGACACATGTATATGTTTTGTATTCTTTCTAACAGCAAGTTCAGATAGTTGAGTGCCTGGCGCTTGAAATGAAATGTGTGGTTTCCACATGTTTAGGATATTCTTGACTCACTCAAATTTAGAAGGAAAATGTTTTTTTTTTTAAAAAAAAAAAAACCTCTAAAACTATTTAGTAGGAATTTGGTTTGATAACAGAATGACCATGATAATAGTCACAATTAGGATCATCAATTTGAAAAAAAAAGTGTAAGAGGAACAGAAAGATAATGAAGAAGTGTGAGACAGTAGTTGACAGCTCAGAAGCGTGAGACAGTGGTTGAAAGCGTCTGAGATCTTGATTCTTAGTTTTATGGTTGGACAGGATTTCAAGGCAAACCACATAATGAAAGAATGAGTTTGAGTTGCAGTAGCCCATTAATGTTGTCCACTGCAGGAGGCTTTCTCCAGTAAGAACAGTGCAACTCCTCTTTAATTACTCACTACTCTGCACTCTGGGTTCAACTTTACATTGTATATTATGGTCACATGGTGTGTTTATTTTAACCTATAATTATATAATTTCAAATTTGATTACAATTAGGCCAGTTGTGTCCAAAGTTGAGTAGGTTTATCAAGTAGTTTGTACAAAAAAGGCTAATATCCTAGGAAGGTGCAACACATTAGTGGTTCTTTCCTGATTGTATATGATGTAGGTTAATGCATCCAGAGGAGAATAAATTAGGGTGACCTTTGATACATTAAAACTCCAGTAGTGCATACATTGGCAGGGTCAGTTTTTAATAGTTGTTGCATACTTGTAGCCAGCCAAATCTCATGGGGTGTGCTGTTCCAAAAGGCAGGCACCACAACCAAAAAGGGTCCTTCCTGGATCCAGCTAAATGATTGAGGCTTCTAAATTTCTCTTGTTATGTACCAAAAATGGAAGCCTCAACCAAAGATGATGACTTTCATTCTGAGACGCACGTAGAAAATTGTAGATTTTCTGTAATTCAGACATGACCTATTTATTTTTGCATAATTTATATTTACAGTAATGCACTGTAATGTTTTTTTCCTGGAAATTCTCATTAGTGAGATGTAATTTGAAAGATGTGTGGCACAGAAGCGCATGGTCCTTGGTTCTCCTGACCTCCTAATCTTTTATTTACCATATTCTGTTGGGAAATATTGTAGATCTGTCATCAAAAGATATTTTAACCATTTAAGCTCATCATTAATGGTTGGTGGCATACAGTTATTGAAAAGAAATTGCACATCTTAATATATTTCTATTACAAGCCATATTTTGAAAGTTAATTATAGCTGTAATTTGCTCAGTAAAATCTAGAGTGGCAGCTGTAGTAATTTTATTGGGTTGCCATAGAGATAGGCCTAAGGTGCTGTAGCAAGGTAATTTGTGTGGTCATAATGCAATCATGGCTCTCTGAGGCAGTCACAAATTCTAATACAACTAAAAGTTGTTGCACCTTTATATTATAGTACACTGGAGCCCTTAGAATGAGCTAATTCAGTTAATTAGTCAGCAAGGTAGACTATGATGAGAGGCCAAGGGATGATCTTTCACAGGGTTAAGCAAGTTACCAGTTATCAAGACAAGCCAATTTATCCAAATGCGAAAGAAAGTTTAAAAAAAGAATATCAGCAAAGGATGGATAGAAAAATCTTACAGATATTAAGGGTTTTATTACAGAGCATAGCCCATGTGTTGAAAACGAAGTATCATGCTTTTTGGCGAGAGTACCCATATGACAAAATTTTCCCTTGCCTCTGGGGAAGTCCAGTTCACCTCTTCTTGCTAGTTTTAGCTAAGAAATGAAAACTTGTTTATTCAGAAGAGATACGTAGATATAACCTAATGATGAGCTTACTGCTATATATTTCCTTGACTGATTGATAGATTGATTTATTGATTTAGCTGCCCAAATTATACAATATGGCTGGGTGAGTTATAATTATATAGAAGTGTGGGGAAAAAATTATAGGAAGCATCTGGAATCCAATGATAGAATAATAATATAATGAAATAAAGAGAAACGGAATAGCCAAATTACTATTATACACACATTCAAAAACTTTTCATTCTGTGTTCACCTCACAGTCTGGTCTGGTGCCTGGAGGAAGAATTAGATTTCCAGGGCCTTTACAGAAGAATAGGAAGCACAGGGCTACCTGAATGTTGGAAAGAATCATATTCCGTAAGCTGAGTGTTACAACAGAGAAAGTTTGCCTCCCGGATCCTTCCAGGTGACATGGCTTCAAACAAGGGGTTTAAAGATTGCCCACCTTGCTCATTCTCCTTGGGACAAGCAGAGATAGAGTTGCAAGTAATTTAGCTGGCGTCATAGATGATAATCAACAACTTGAATTGGGACATCCATTGGGAAGCAGTACAGATGGCAGAGGAACGATCTTTCAAAGATCTCTTAAGGTGGCCCTTTCTAGATCAATTGCAGCTTGCAGGTGGTTTTCAAGAGCACCCAGTCTAAAGCATGTTTCAGTAATCCAAATTAGGAATGGCACAATTGAACACAGGATGGATCTATTGAAAGAGGCTGTATTGGCCATTGCTGCTGTCTGGTCTTCAACAAAAGGCAACAGTCCCAAAGTAAAGGTAAAGGTTCCCCTTGCACACACGCGCTAGTCATTTCCGGCTCTAGGGGGCGGTGTCCTCTCCATTACAAAGCCAAAGAGCCAGCGCTGTCCAAAGACATCTGTGGCCAGCATGACTAAACACCGAAGGCACACAGAACACTGTTACCTTCCCACCATAGTGGTCCCTATTTTTCTACTTGCATTTTTACATGCTTTTGAACTGCTAGGTTGGCGGAAGCTGGGACAAGTAACTCCGTTATGTGGTGCTAAGGACTTGAACAGCCGAACTGCTGACCTTTCTGATCAACAAGCTCATCATCATAGCCACTGAGCCACCACATCCCTTTAACAGTCCCAAAAGACCACCTAAAATGCATACCAACTTTGACTGGGAAATGCAACCCAATTCTGAACTGACAGAATAGAATCTCCAGAATTAGGAGACCTCAAAACCCACAGCCATTTATCATGTATTGAGCTGGAGCATTTTCTTCCCCGCCCCACAGCCTTCAGTACTGGGAAAGAACACTTAGTCATCCTACAATAGTGATGTGTAGATGGGCTTCATCAGCGTGTTAATGATACCTGACCCCATACCAATGAATGACTTCCTATGACTCAATATAAATATTAGATAAGTAGGCCATAAGAGGTCCCAAAAAGAAGGGGTTGATTTTTTCTTACCCAAACTATTACTGACTATCTAGTCATTGTACTTTCCACTCCTAAAGCTTGAAAATGGTCCAGAAACATACCATGATCAATGGCATTAAAAGCATCTCATCATTTCTTTTCTCTTTTTCCCTATTCTAATTTTTTTAGTTCTGTGGTTTAATGCTTTAACTGTTGCTCATAGTGAGTCCTATTCAATTTTATTGGGCATATTAAACAGTTTTATGAGCTTATGAAATAGGTGCTATTCAGAGGTGGTATTCAGCAGGTTCTGACCAGTTCTGGAGAATCAGTAGCGGAAATTTTGAGTAGTTCGGAGAACCAGCAAATCCCACCTCTGACTGGAGATTTTACAGTATCCTTCCCCTACCACGCCCACCAAGCCACGCCCACATAACCGGTAGTAAAAAAAAATGAATCCCACCACTGGTGCTATTTGTATAATGGGGGTTTTCTATTTCTTTTTTATAAGATGTGTTTTTTTTAAAAAAAGGATGTTCTTTTTGTACATGTAGTGCACTGTCTTAAGCTGTATATCTCAGCATGCTTCAAGAAGAAGACTCAGTTGAACAGACTGGTACCTATTTTTATGTAAATAATGGTAAATTCCCATTGCAAGTCATTGAGGCAGCAATGATATTCATGCTCATAGGAATAGGTTTGTACTATGAAGGAGAACTTGACTGTCAGTAATTTCAAATGAGCTCAATCTCTGCCTGCAATTTAGTTTTCAACATTAAACATAAGAACAAAAGTTGACATACTGTTAGTTCCATAATTGTGTAATATGTGCATAACCTAAAAATAGAAATTTGCTAGCATCCATTTTGCCTGTAAGTCTGTCCAGATTTTTCTGGGCATATATATGACTCAGAATAGACAGTTTTGAAAACAGGCAGTTACTCAAGCTTTGCAATATTACAACCCTTAAAATGCTAAATGAATTTGTGCAGCCTTCTCCCATGAATAAAACCAGTTATTTCATTCAGGTTAGTAGTACATTGTTTCTTGCCAAAAGCCAACTGAAAGACGTGCAATTGTGTTTTCTTAGCGTAGCTTTACTTCTGTGAGCCAATCTGATAGATTTTTCACAGTGAGCTTATTTATCACACACCAAATACACAAAGGAACCAATTGAACTGGCACACTTTTCTTTTGATCAGAGCTATACAATTTCATTTGGATAATAGCAAATTAATAACAACCATTTGTTATTCAGTTGCTAAGTTGTGTCTGACTTTTTATTACCCTGTGGACCGTAGCACACAAGCACACACACCCCCGTCCCTCTCAGTCTGCCCAAACTCATACCCACTGATGAGCTCATATAGTATTTAAAATTGTCCTTAGGATCTTGAATAGAGAAACACATATGGGAGGATAGATTGCTTTACTGAGTGTCTTGAACATAACTAATAAAATTGCAGAATGTATTGTAGATAGAATGGAAACAAGTCCCCATTGAATTTCAGAGAAGGCAGATTCTTCAGAAATTGTATCAGTAACATTCATTGAAATATTTGAGAATGGTTTTAGCAGTATACACATTGAAATTTTAAAATAATATTTGATATTTCCAGGTACTTTAGAAAGAATGAAAAAAGTTGGGAGTTAAAGGTTTGATCTTAGTGAATCTCAATGGAATTATTTGACAAAATAATTTATTTAAGATATTATTTAACAATTTAATCCATTTCAGGAAATAAGTAAAAAAATTACAATTAAAAATAGTGGTAGCATTGCAGTGCATAGTGAGTCCAGTTTCTATCTTTTCTTTATCATTTAAGTGATGATGTCATTGTGTCAACTTGTTTGATTTACATTATGTTGTTGTCACACAAATTATTTCAGTTGCTGTGATGACACATGCTTTATTATAACAGACCCTGAGAAATAATGGACTTTCCCCAAGTTAGTCTATTAAATCAAGGCTTCCCTATATAAATAATTATGTATTTCCATAGTATAACTATTTCTTCTTCTTTTTTCCCCCTGGCTTAGTTTTATGCTGGTGGGAATTTAGTTTATATCTGGCTATTATATTAAATGCTGTGGTCCTTCAGTAAATATGTAAAAAAGCTCCCATATTGTCCTATTTCAAAATAATATAAATCTATATAAAAGCAAAATACCACTCCTGCATCATAACAACATCTCAAGAACCATAAAGCCTACAAACTTGAAATTTGGCACGTATGTTCCTCTTGGCTTCTAGGTGCTAAGAAAGGATTTTTCGAAATGACCATCAGAGCATTAGTATTTTGTATATTTATTATTAACATGCTCTGATGCTAAGGAGTTCTACTTTGCCTCCCCACCTGAAAAGAAATCTGTTCCAAATGCAAAACACAAGCAGAGGAGAGGAGTTTCAGTTTTAGTTGTTTCACAGCACCAAACAGCTTTAGTACAGAACACTTGAGCTAAGCCACACCTAGGCTCCTTGCTGTCTCCTTCTTGCTCACGCAGCAAATACTGATTCAGTTTCCAAACAGCCCTCAACTCTCTCTCACACACTGATAGGATGCTAGCCAGAGGAATATCGATGGATGCTGGTAGGCAGAGGCAGAATTTTCCCCCCTTATTTTCCTCCCCCAAAACTAAGCCCTACCACATAGTTTTGTAGCGAATGGGCATTGGTATAATTATCTGAGAACGCCCGTTCTATCTACACTGCAAGAGAGTCCAGGACTGGGATATGACTCCTCCCTCTGAGGTCATAGAGCTGAGTCTGCCACTACATAAAAAGCCAGCCCCTAGCTGGCTCCCCAGCTTTTAGGCAAAGATTCTTGACAGACGTAAAGTGTCTCTGGAAGATAAATAGTGAAATTAATTCCCCACCACCACCAAGACCAGATGCGCAAGGGTGGGGCTGGACTCTCTTGCAGCGTAGATAGAAAGGGCATTCTCAGATAATTATACCAATGCCCATTCTCATCCATGCTGCGCCGAGAGTCCAGGAATGGGACATACCAAAGCCTGCGTGTCCACGGGAGGGCAATCATCTGGTCCACTCACTCTGACTGTGGGACAACCATCTGAAGTACCCTTCTTCCAAACATGGCATCAGCAGAGGCAAAGGAATCCAGGTGATAATGCCGTGTAAACGGTGAAGATGCCCAGCTAGCTGCCCTGCAGATTTCCTCAAGGGTCACCTGGGTAGTCCAGGAGGCGGAAGTCACAGCACTTCTAGTGGAATGTGCTGGTAGGTTCCTGGGCACTGACAGGTAGGCCTTGGAGATACATGCTCTGATCCATCTACCAATGGTAGATGGCGAAGCCTTGTTCCCCAAAGAATTAGGATGAAATGATACAAACATGGGCTCGGACTTCCGAAAAACCATGGTATGTTTGATGTAGATGTGGAGAGCTCGTCTTACATCCAATGTATGCCACTTCTGCTCCAACTCATGATGTGGCTTGGGGCAGAAATCTGGTAACACTATGTCATGTGCCCGATGAAACCAAGAATTTACTTTAAGAACAAACGTAGGATTTAGCCTCAGAACCACCTTGTTCTCATGGAAAGTGCACAGACCCTGTCTAACTGAGAGTGCTGCAAGCTCCGATACTCTCCTGGCTGAAGTAATGGCCACTAGAAAGGCCACTTTGATGGTCATAAATTGAAGTGATACAGATTTGAGAGGTTCAAACGGGGGTCCTGTAAGGGCCTGCAAAACTCTAGGGAGATCCCAGGTGGGATGCCTGTGAACTACAGGAGGGCATAGATTAGAAGCCCACTCCAAAAACCTTTGAACTGAGGGATGATGAGATAGGGATGAATAATTGTCCCAGGACAGCCACCATCTGACGGCGGAGGGTGTTATGTTCCAGTCCTTGCTCTAGCCCATTTTGAAGGAATACTAACATATCTGTGACAGATGCAGAAGTGGGATCAGGGGTGGATTTTGAACACCATGTGCAAAAGACTCTCCAGATAGCATCGTAGATGCAAGTAGTAAAAGGCCTGTGAGAAGCCTGGATGATCTCTATCACCCTGTCAAGGAGATTAGAATCCCTCAGAGATTGCCACTCAAGCACCAAATGGCTAACCAGAACCACTGAGGATCTGGGTGGAGTAAGGGTCCTTGATGGAGAGAGATCCTGCTGGCCGGGATCTTCCGCGGCTGAGCTACAGACAGATTCACCAGATCAGCAAACCAGGGTCTCCTGGGCCAATGGGGTGCCAGGAGTTGAGCTCTACCTTTTCCTACAACATCCTCCGAATGACTGCCGGAATGATAGAAAGAGGGGGAAAGGCATAGAGGAGACCTGGAGGCCATTTGCTCCAAAGTGCATTGGTCCCCTCCGCCCCTTGGGTTGGAAATCTGGTGAAGAATCTGCTTACTTGTGTGTTTTGAGGGGTGGTGAAGAGGTTTACTGCAGATATTCCGAACCTGTGGGATAGTTGGAGACTCCACTCTGACTGATCAACTCTGGATCGACTCAACCAGTCAGTGGGTGTGGTTGACCCCCGAAATGTGGTCTTCCCTGATGGAAAGCAGGTGTCTCTCCACCCACCATCCCAGGAGTTCTGCTTCCCTCATCAAGGCCCTGGACCTGATCTCCCCCTGTCTGTTGACATGTGCCTTTGTGGCCACATTGTCCGTCATGACCAACACGTGACAACCTACTACTCTGTTCTGGAAATGCTTCAGGGCTAGGAAGATGGCTTTGAGCTCTAGCCAATTAATGGGGCAGGCCCTGTCTCCCTGAGACCAACTCTCCTGGGCTATCTGGCTGGCCAGATGGTCCCCCCAACCCTGAAGACTGGCATATGTGGTGAGCAGGATTCTATCCGGTTCCTTGAATGAATGTCCTCTCGAGACTGCCGGAGATTGCCACCATTTGAAGGAGCAAAGGATATGTGGTGGAACCTGAACCCTGATGGAAGTGTGGCTGGTCCCTGCCTGTTGAAATGGCAGCAGGAACCATTGAAGAGCTCGAGCATGGAGCCGTGCCCATGGAATGATGCCAATGCAGGAAATCATTTTCTGAGGACTTTGGACAGGTGAGACAAGGGGACTGTGCGCTGCCATCGAATCTGAAGGATGAACTCATTGAGGCTCTCCCCACAATCCAGGGAGAGAAATACCTTGCAGAGAGACATATCGATGATCGCGCCAAGATGAAATAGTCTGGTTGTCGGAGAAAGATGGCTTTTCTTGAAGTTGATAGAAAACCCATGGTCTTGTAGGAACTGCAACGTGGTCTGGAGGTTGCGATGGGCGGAGTGGACCAACGCCGACTGAATCAAGATGTCATCCAGGTAACATTGGACCCTCACTGGAACAGCAAGCTGCCAGGACCTTGGTGAAGACTCTGGGGGCCGTTGAGAGGCTGAATGGAAGGGCCCGGTACTGGAAATGCTTGTTCTGGTAACAGAAATGAAGAAACTGGCAGTGATGGAGCCAGATGGGAATATGGAGGTATGCCTCCGTGAGGTCTATGGAAGAGAGGAGATCGCCCTCCCGAACACTCTAGGATTGAATGCAAAGTCTGCATCTTAAAATGCCTGTATGGGATGAACCTTTTCAAAAACTTCAGGTCAAGAATGGCTTGCCACCCTCCTGAGGCCTTTGGGATCACAAAGAGATGAGAGTAGAAGCCTAGCCCTCATTGATCCATTGGAACCAACTGTATGGCTCTTATGTCCACAAGCTGTTGAATGGCCGATTCCATGAGGACCCGTTTGGAGCTGTCCCTAGAAACCAGGCAGCAGACAAAAAAACTTGGGGGTGGAGAGAAGAACTCAAGGCAAAGACCCGACCTCACCATCCTGAGCACCCAGGCATCCGATGTAGAAGAAGGCCAGATGACCTCCAATGGGTGGGGAGAAAGGGCATTCACTTAGAGCGTCAGAAAGAACAACCTCCTTGAAAGGGCCAGGGTGGTCCGTTGCTGCCTGCCTGCAGCCTCAGGTCATTGCTCCTGATCAGGAGGTTCTCTGGCCCTGAGAGAAACGAGCGGAAGACTTGGGACAGAAGGAAGAAGGTTGATAGTATGGTGCTGGATGATACTCTGACTTCTTCCCCACCAAGGAGAGAACCTTTCTCTTGTTCCCGGTTTCCACCAAGTATGGCTCCAGGGTGTCGCCGAACAGTTTTTCTTCGGTGCATGCAGCAGAGGCCAGCTTCCATTTTTGGCAGGAATCAGACTGCCAATTTTGCAGCCAGAGGAGCCTCCTGGCCACCAACGATGATGCCATGGCCCGTGATGCAAATTTGGCCAAATTCAGTGTAGCATCCACCATGAATTCTGCTGCCACAATGATTTTATTTAGGTCTTGATGTGACCTAAAATTGGTGGTAGGAAGCCGATCTTGCAGTTGGAACAACCACCACAGAGATACCCTCGTAAGAAACGAGGCTGCTGTGGAGGCCCAGGCTGCCCAGGCCACTGCCTGGTGGGTGCGCTTGAGAGTTTGCTCTGACCTCTTGTCCTCTGCCTTGAGCATATCCTCTGGCTCAGTGAGGGTGCCTGATGTTGAAAACAAGGCAACCACCGGGGCATCCACAGCTGGAACCAGGACAGCGTTGGCCAAGGAAGGGCCCATGTTGTTAAAACGCCTGTTGTGTGAAGAAGCTGAGGCCCTGCACCAGTCGAGGCACACTGCTCCTTGACCAAATCCAGAAATAACAGAGGGGATGGAAGAACTTCTGTATGGACCACTGGCTTTGAGAAGAGAGAGTCCCCATGGTTATTAGAAGTTGCTTGAAGTTCTGGAGCCACCTCCTCTGGACTTAATTGGGCTGTGACCAAGGCCTTGTGCGGAAGCGGTTTGAACAGAGAAAGTTTAAAAATCGCTGCTGATGTGGGTTGATCAGACCTAAGCCCCTCCTCCTCTGATAAGTTAGGATCCCTGATCTTACCTGACATGGAAGAGTGATTGTGTTCTGAGGGATTTATGTAATCCTTCTCCTCATACTCGCCCCAGTCAATATTGGGTAAATGGGCAACTGAACCGTTGTTGCCTGGGAAAATCCCTCTGAGATGGGGGCCCTTGGGAGAAAGCAGGGAACAGAAAGGGGCAGAGTAGCTGTTGGAATCCTTCAACTAGCCCCTGTCTGATGGCTACAGAAACCATGTCCCTGATATCCTCTGGCCTACTCCTGTGGGAGGATCCACTGGCTGCAGGCCTGCAGCAGTGGGAGTAAAGGTGGCTTTAGGCCTAGGCCTAAGGCCACCTTGAATCATCTGATCTAGGGGGTGTGAGGAACCTGGACCCCAGGCAGCCTGCCTGAAGTTGGGCCCAGACCTTCTTAAGTTCTGGGGCAGAAACTCCTCTTCTACCCTTTCTGGGGACCAAGCCTGAAGGTGGCTGGCAGAGCTAGTTTCAGCCTCCCCCGCCCTGGCCATAACCTCTGGGCAAACCTGAAAATTCCCCTGATTGGGAAGATTGTTGCATCCGACTCCTCATCTAATCCAGGGTCTTAGCAAACTGTTTTTCTAAAGCAGCATGCCTTTGTTTCTCAGCCCTGAGTTCAGATTTAGAAGTCTTCTTGGGGGCTAAAGCCTTGGCCTTGATCTTTGCTGCAGCCTCTCATTTTGCTGATGATTTTTTGCTTTTAGCTCTTTCTCCTATCCAGAGACACTAGCTCTTTAGCTGGGGAGCCAGCTAGGGGCTGGCTTTTTATATAGTGGCAGATTCAGTACTGTGACATCAGAAGGAGTAGTCATATCTCATTCCTGGACTCTCAGCACAGCGTGGATGAGAAGCATGGGTAACAAGCTAGCTTAAAATAATGGTTAAAATATTGTACTTCACTAACGCTGTTCTACAGAAAATCCCAAGCCTATGGATATAGTCCAGATGCCATGATGAAATCTACCAGAACCAATCACAGCACTCATAGGTTTAACCGTTTCTTAGAATTCCCCTTGCTCTTGTTTTTCTTGAGAAAGCTTATTACCGCCTTATCTAGACAAAATGGGAATGAGGGTTGACATTGGTCTCACTTTTCCTGCAGAAGCCTGGTCAGCTTTAAACTACAATAACTTGTTATTATCTGCCAGTTGCTTGCAGCTATCTAGAATGTAACCCACAGCTTAAGAACTTCTTAAATAAGGCAGTAATCATTTTGCTAGAAATACTTTAAAAGCAGGGCAAAACTATCCAATTCCAAGAAAGCATTTGTGTCTGCAAAGGAAATCATCTTAAACAGAGACAAAAAAAAATTAGGTTCTTGATCCAGAAGCCTCATTTTCAGCAATTTAATGTAGCTATATGGCTCTTTAATCGTGAAGATTAATATTTGTGAATCCAGTTTCAGTTTAGATAAATAAATATTTTAATGCTAAAGTTAAATTATTTTAAAGATATGCTAATTTGGGATGATGCATTGACTTACCAGTAGATCTGTGTGTTCTCTTCTCGGTCTTTGTATTTCTTTCTCTTTCCCACATAGATTAGAAATGAAATTTAGCAGTTAGGCTTATGCCCACATACATTAGTTTCCTGAGGATAAATATAGCTCCCTGTGATTTCATTTAACTGGGAGAAGACTGTATTATGTGTCACCTTGCTTGGCAGCTGAATTGGATTGAGGATGGAGATCAATCTGGGCATCAGTTACAAAAATAACATAATTGATGCAGTTATGATGAGCCGGAAGCATATTTTTAGTCGACTCATCTCGAGTGAATAATGGGATACTGTTGATCTACTCCAGCTTGGTCCACCTGAATCCGTACTGAAACAGGCTCAGGAAAGTGAAGCTGGTGTCCTGTATCAGACAACCATAGCAAAAAGGAGTACTGTCCCAATAGAACATGCCAAAAAAAAAAAAAAGGACAAGATGTAGACCAGTTTCTGATACAAAATACAAAAATTTGTATCTGGGAAAATTACACAAATCAATATAGTAAAATCTTGGGGGTCAGCCACCTCCCAGTTTTCTCTGAAAATATCTCTATTAATTGAAATAGTCCAAATGGACATCCATTTACTGACGTGTAAGTTTATATTTATGCTTAATAATCATTTTATTTAAAATTCTAATTTTGCCAGTCTATAACTTAGTTACTTTGGGTACTTTGTCATATATGGCTGTTTTGTAAATTATTTTGCTGTGAATTTGTCCAATTCCTTTTCTGTGTACATGAGATAGAAAGATTTTATATCAAACAGGGGCAATGGGGAGAACAGTGTTGTATGTGATTGGCACATTTTTATTACTTCCTTGGTATCTATAAGATACCAAGACTCAAAATTGCTCCCATATGTCCTTTCATGTAGCGTAGATTCCATTATTTGTTTGTTTTGCTTGTTTTTATTTATTTATTTAATGTTTACAACAATCTATCTCACCTTTGTGTCATTCCTACAAGGTAGACTAATCAGGGAACTGACTTCACAGGAAGACTAAAACTATACGTTGTTGAGACAGTCTATATAGCAACAGCACTTATATATGACCTCATAATGGTCATAACAGCACTCTCTCAAGTGTTTTACAATATCAGCATACAGGTACTCCTTGACTTACAACCACAATTGAGCCCAAAATTCCTGTTGCTAAGTGAGACAGTTGTTAAGTGGATTTTGCCTCATTTTACAACCATTCTTGCAACAGTTAAGTGAACCACTGCGGTTGTTAAATTAGTCACATGGTTGTTAAGTGAACTCGGCTTCCCCATTGACTTTGCTTGTCAGAAGATCACAAACTCCGGGACGTTGCAACTGTCATAAATATGAATCAGTTGCCAAGTGTCTGAATTTTGATCATGTGACCATGGACACGATGCAATGGTCATAAGTGTGAAAAATAGTCATAAGTCACTTTTTTCAGTGATGTTGTGTGTGTGTGTGTGTATGTATGTGTGTGTATATACAAACATATACATATACATTACATACACACACACACACACACATATATGTATGTATGTATGTATGTATGGCATTCAGCTATATATAGCCATATATATATATATATATATATATATATATATATATATATATATATATATATATATATATATATATATATATATATATATATACATACATACACACAACACACACACACACACACACACACACACACACACACACACACACACACTTAAGTTTTCGCGGGTACTTACATGTATGGTATTCAGCTTTGTTCGGGTATTTTCCCACGTCACAATACAGAAGCCTGATGATGGCAGATGAGATTCTGCCGAAACGTTGCTACAACTTTAAAAGCACAACTATAATGATGTGGGAAAATACCCGAACAAAGCTGAATACCATACATACATACATACATACATACATACATACATACATACATATTTGTTTTCGTAGATTTTCACGGATACAGGTATGTAGGTCCAGGTGTGTTCGGGTCTTTTCCCATGTAAGATTAAGAGTATCTTGGTGATGTTTCGGCGAGGTCCCATTCGCCATCCTCAGGCTGGTGCTTTCGGCTTCATGCAGTGTGTGATCGGAACTGCCGTCTCTCTATAAATACTGGTGGTGGGGGCTGGTGTGCTGGGCTGGTTGGCTGCGCTACTGCCTCTTGATTGGTTGATGGAGTTGATGTTGGTATAATGGGCTGTGTGATGGCCTTGTGAGTTTTGTTGTGGAGATATCCTGGATCTTGTGCTGTAATCTCCTGGGTCGTTTGTTTTGTAGTGATCTTTTTTCCACTAGCCTTTTAAGCCTTCCATTAGTGTTTTAACGGCTTGGATAATGGGTTGTGTGATAGGCTTGCGAGTTCTTTTGTTGTGGTAGCCTGGGTCCTGCGTTGTAATCTCCTGGGTCGTTTGTGTTTTGATCTCTTTTCCATTAGCCTCCTGTGTTGTAATGGCTTGGGTAATGGGTTGTGTGATGACCTTGTGAGATTTATTGCTGTGGTATCCTTGGTCTTGTGCTGTGATATCCTGGGTCATTTGCTGTGTTGCAACTTCTTGAGTTCTTGTCGTGTAATTTCCTGAGTTTTCTGATGTGATATCCTGAGCGAGTGGCCGTGATGTAGCATTCTGGGTTTTAGACTGGCTTTGAGTTTGGGGTCTAGGTCTGTGTTCTTGGCGTGTGTCAGCTTGTTTGGTTTTGGGGTCAGGGGGTGCGACAGCTGGCGAAGCAGCCGTGGTCTGTTTTCTAGATGGTGGTTGTCCTTCGTTTATAGGATGGGCTTGGGCCTAGGTCTGATGAGGGGGATTGGCGGTGGTGTCCCGTGTTGTTTCGGGTCTGATGTTGGTTTTCGTGGCTGGGACTCATTTGTTGGTGAGGGCTAGCTTCCAGATATCTGGTAGGCAGGAGGTGTCGTCCCGTCTATTCATGTTATGGGGGTGTTTCTCTATCTCGATGGCTTCCCTGATTATTCTCTTGCTGGAGTGTTCAGTGTTGGATATTAATTTGGTTCCTTCGAAATTAATTTCATGTCCTGTGGCTTTAAGGTGCTGGAAGAGGGAGGAAGTATTTTCTTCTCTTCTGACTGCGTTTTTGTGTTCTGCGATATGCGCATTTATTCTCCTGTTGGTTTGTCCAATGTATGTGGCTGGGCCGAAAACACCAGCCTGAGGATGGCGAGTGGGACCTCGCCGAAACGTCGCCAAGATACTCTTAATCTTACATGGGAAAAGACCCGAACACACCTAGACCTATATATATATATATATATATATATATATATATATATATATATATATATATATATATATATATATATATATATATATATACACACACACACACACACACACACGTATACAAATACATATATGTATGTATGTATGTATGTATGGTATTCAGCTTTGTTCGGGTATTTTCTCACGTCATTATAGTTGTGCTTTTAAAGTTGTAGCAACGTTTCGGCAGAATCTCATCTGCCATCATCAGGCTTCTGTATTGTGACGTGGGAAAATACCCGAACAAAGCTGAATACCATACATATAGATACCTGCGAAAATCTAAGAATATGAATATGTATATATATAAATATATATATATGTCGGTCTAGGGGTGTTCGGGTCTTTTCCCGTATAAGATTAAGACTATCTTTGCGACGTTTCGGGGAGGTCCCACTCGCCATCCTCAGGCTGGTGCTTTCGGCTTCGTGCCAGTGCAATATATATATTCCATATATGCTGTGTTCTACTAAGTTACCTGACGAACATGAGATCACTGGGGAAAAAACCATGGAATCAGTATAATGAAAATAGCAATAGCACTTAGACTTATATACTGCTTCACAGTTCTTTACAGCCCTCTCTAAGTGGTTTTCAGAGTCAGCATATTGCCCCCAACAATCTGGGTCTTCATTTTACCCACCTTGGAAGAATGGAAGGCTGGGTCAACCTTGAACCTGGTGAGATTTGAACTGCCAAATTGCAAGCAGCTGGCAGTCAGCAGAAGTAGCCTGCAGTACTGCACTCTACTCGAACCACTGCACCACTGTGGCTCAAAAATAGCTTCAATTCAGTCAGTCAAACATTTATTATGACCCTAAGGCCAGTAATCAGACAAAACCAGCCAGAGGAGAGGTGAGGAGAGGAGAGATTGGCTAATTGTGATTGGACACCGAAGGAATTTGTGTCTGGTGCATAAGCTCTCAGTTTACATGCAAAGTTGTATAATCATAAGGAGAAGATAGTAGAAAAGATGAGAAGGATAATACTAAAGCAATCATACAATGTGGGTAAATATTTGTAGACATAAGACAATACTATGGTAATTAGATGTTCAGCAGAGTGATGCCATGAGGGGAAAAACTATCTTTGCATCTAGTTGTTTTCCCATGCTCAGCCCTCTTTCTGACCTGTGCAGTATACAGGTCCTTGATGGAAGGCAGGCTAATTGCAGTTATGTTTTTTGCAGTCCTAACTGTCCATTGAAGTCTGTACCTGTTCTGTTTGTTTGCTGTACCAAACCAGACAGTTAAAGAAGTACAAATTATAGATTCAATAATTCCTCTGTAAAACTGTATCAACAGCTCCTGGGACAGTCCGAACTTTCTGAGTTGATTCAGGAAGAACGTTCTTTGTTGCACCTTTTTAATGATGGTTCTAATGTTAGGCGTGCATTTCAAGTTCAACTTGAAGGGTCTCTACTGTTGACACTGTGTTGTCTAATATTGTAAGAGGTGGTTGAGTAGGAGGGCTCCTCCTAAAATCCACTTTAATCTCTGCAATTTTAAGTGTTTTTAGCTCCAGATTGTTCCAGCTGCAGCACACGGTCAGTTGTTCAATCTCCTGTCTATGTAAATTCATCACTGTCTCAAATGAGACCATTCACTGTTGTATCATCTGCAAACTTCAGTACTTTAACTGAGGGATCCTTTGACATGCATAGAGAGAAAAGAATAAAGGAGAGAGCACACAGGCCTGTGCTAATTGTATGGGTATTTGATGTAATTTTACCTAATTTCACCTGCTGCTTTCTATCTGTCAGAAAGCTTATAGATATAGATAAGGTATAGACATCAGGATGAAAAAAGAAATATATATTTTCAAATGCAAGGGCAGTCAGCTGGTTTATATGCAAGTGAAGAAACTTGGAAAGATATAGCCAAATAATATCAGCATGGGATAAGCAACAAATTGAAATAATGCTTTCTACCAGGGAATTTCTTCAGAATGGGATACATAAATGCCAACTAGGATTACTTGTAGACAGCCATGAAGAAGACTACTACTGACCCCTACTCCCTCCCCGAGGACATATGTGTTAATGTGGGAGAGTAATTTTGTACTACCCCAATATAACAGCAAGAAACTGTGCCAAGCAAAATGGAGAACTTTCAGGATTAAGAAGAGCTGTAGGAAGCTGTCACTTACTCACTTGGAAAGACCCCCTTGGGTTGCGAAACTGGGAACCACATTTTGGTTTGAAGGTTACTGTCCCAAATACACTGCTTAAGGATAACATCCAGTATTTGGGAAGCTTAGTCTTTCAGTCTTTGAAAGAACAAATCTTTCCTTAAGAGTCTTAAGGAGTAAAGCTTGCCAATATTTTTTTTTTAACCAAGTTGATTTGAAGTGCTCTCCAAGAATCAGAGGGAGCAGACCCATGGGAAAGAAATTAACATTAGCCCAAAAAAATGATAATGTCAAAGTCTAGCATTCACTGAGACCATGCCCCTGTTTAACTCCCTACTCCCACCAACTACCTTTGCTGCTGGAGGCTCTTGTACAGGAAAGACGGGGCCGCACCAAGAGGTGGATGCTTCCACTTTCCCATCTGCGCAAAGGGCACTGGCTCCCCCCTCCCCTGCCACAGCCCCGGCATGGGCGTGGGAGCTGACTTTAAAACGGACTCCATCCACGTCCCCTCAGGCAGCCAGAGCAGGGCTTGGCAGAGATGCCTCCGGCAGGACCGCAGAAGAGTGAGCCACCAAGCCTGCTGCTGGCGTGCCAACCTTTGACCAACGCTTTGCTCTGGGCATAAGCGGGCACAGCAGCAACCCAGCCCAGCTCACATGTCCTGCTCCTCTCGGGGACCGCAAGCTCACTTGCCCCACTCAGCCTGGCTTCCAGCGCTACCGCCAGCCGCTCTTACCTTACATAGCAGCGGCGCCTCCTGCTGGCCATGCCTTGCAGGCTGAAAGTGCAGCCCAGCGATGCCCAAGCCAGGCTGCACGCTTTTGCCCCTGCCCCTGCAAAGCCGGAATCCGCCGCCTGCCACGCAAACCCCAATGAGTAGACTTGCCTGCGCTCGGGGGAAGAGAAGCTGTGCTCTGCCAGCTCCTTTTCCCCCAAGCAGGGGCAAGGTTGCTTATTGGGTTCGTGTGGCAGGTAGCAGATTCCAGCTTTGCTGGGCCCCGGGGCGACAGCGAGCAGCCCCCACTTGGGCTGCGCTTTCGGCCTTCCGAGCGCCTGCAGGCACCATTGTGTATACTTCGGCGGCGGCTCTGTAAGCAGAGAGTCTGTATCCTGTGCATCTCTGGGAGCGCCTGAAGCTTGACGGGGCTGCCTGGGCCCTTGGTGGTCCCATGCCCTGTTGCGAGCTTGGAGTCCATGGGTTGGAAAACAACCCCCGGACTTCCGAAGAGAACTTGTCGAGGGAAGAGGTCGGGGCAGGTTGGTCGTGGCCACCACACCTGAATGGTGCAACTACATTCTTTTGGAAAGGTCTGGCTGAGAGACTTGGGAAAATCCCAGGAGGTTAGGGAGGGTGGAAAAAAATTGGTGTGCGAGACCAGTCAGCTGGTGTTCGCACTGGGGAAAGAGGAGCTGGCGGAGCGCCAGCTGCGGCGTGAGTGAGTGTCAGAAAGGCAGCCGGCTTGCCTTTGTCTCTCGTGCAGTGGCAGGAAGCTGTGCATTGCCGGGTCCGGGGGCTCTAAGCGACCCAGCAGTCAGCAGGGCAGATTAAGAAAGCGGCCTCCTGAGTAACGGTTCCAAGTGCTGCAGCTTGATCTGAGCTCGAGCATGTCCACATGGCATGCCGAATTTGGCGCTTAATGGAGCTCTGCAGGTTTGCCAATGCACTGGACCAAGATCTACCCGCACAGGCTGAGCTGGCACGATGCACAGGATGGAAAGTGGTTGGCTGCGTGTGTGTCGTGGGAACACAGCCATTCACTGATAAGGGTGTAAATACACATGCACACAAACTACCACCAGGCTGCGCGTGGGAGGAAAATTAAGACATCCTCGAAAAGACGGCCTAGCCGTTTTTTTGGGGCTCAAAAAAAAAAAAAGACCCGGCTTTATTTTATGAGAAACATGGTACATTTACATTGAGCCAATTGATGGTGAACCGTCTAAAGAACCATAATTAACTTAAATTGCAATGTTATATCATTGCAATTTTGTTTTAACAATAACTGTTTTAACAATAATTAAACTTATTCTTTAATTCCACTGCTAGATGTTCATTTATAGAAAAAGAACACACAAAACTTCTGTGTTTAAGGCAGAACCTCACCCTGTAGCGAACAACTATTCTATATCAAATTCAGCACTTTGATCCAATTCACTTCACATTTTGAATCTTACCAATCCACATCTCTTTCACATTGAACATAATTTGTACAACAAGACTGCCAGGACAGGTTAACACATTTTAAATTGTCACCCTTTGATATTTTGAACATTCTGGAAATCATGAAAAATTCTAGTAACAATGTAAAAGTTATAAAATCTATACAGACATATTTTTTATTCTGCTATAAATTTATGTTTTCAAGAATTTTTTCCCCAAAGTTTGCCCTATCCAAAACTCTTTTGCTTTTTTTATCTTTATATATAATTCCTTCTGTCAGTGGGGCATTATCTTTCACTCCTGATGTTTCTCTTCTATTTATAGTTATCTTAACGATTTGGACCGCATAGCAGGCCCTGGATATCTACCCACACAACAAGATGTTCTTAGAGTTCGAGTTCCAACTACAGGAATCATTGAATATCCATTTGACTTACAAAGTGTTATTTTCAGGTAGATAAAAGTTTTTTTTAATCTTTAAAGTGCTACTTCAGAGGAGTTTGTTTTGGGGGAGAGGGGTTTCGTACCAGAAGCATAAAAATACATTTAAGTAATTGCACCAATAGAAAATGCTATTTTGGAAATGTATTCTTTTCTCCCATTCCCTTTCTTCTTTTGGCTTAGTAGTAGCAATTTAGGCAAAACAGTTCAATCTCTTAAATGTTCATTGTTTAAATTAATATTTTACACTGATCAAAAATGGAGAATGCAGAGTATTGTGTTAAGTCATAAACAACATGCTTTTTTGAGTAAGGTATGAATATAGTTTATAAATTGCAGACAAATGGTATTTTATATATTTATAGATCAAATCTACCAATTCTTATAAATATCCTAACTATTAATTCTGCTTCATCTTGTGAAAGAACATAAACTGGAAAAATAATATAGGTGTCTTTATAAGAATTCCCCTGTTTTATTATTCTGTCATTATACATAAAAGACTATTACTATTACAGTTACTCTGGAAAAGATTGGACTCTTAACCATATTGAACAAAAAAACCTTCCTGTTTCAATTGTAATAATTACACTCATTTTTAAAGGTGTGTTTAACTTATATAATGGTAGCGGCTTTATCAACTTTTGCTCATTTGTAGATTTGTTGAAATACAAAGTTTGATAAATGGTGCCTATTCTATACAAATGTATATTCTAAAGAACCTCTTATGAACTTTGTATTTTGAGTTTCATTAACTGTAGTCCTGAAGCAAAATAAAAGAGGGTCATTTTGTTATTAAAGATGTTATTTGGCTTTATTAGTCTATGTGACCCTTAAATTTGGAAATAATTTGGAAGAGCAAAGCACCTATCAGGGAATCATATAAGGAAAACAAAAATTTCTACCTGCCTAGAGCCATAAGTGCAAAGTCTCTGGGGATAAGGAATGTTATGAAATCAACAGTCCAGGAGGAAAAACATTAAATGGTAGGCTTGTGGTAGTTTAATATTTGATGGTAAAATTCAGGAACACTGGTGATATCCCTCTGATTATCAGTGTCCCTAATTTGTTCCGTTACCATTGATTTAGCCACTACAAGATTTAATTGGCTTATATTTTCAAGAGAAGGGCTGATACTATGTTATCACTTCGTGCAAATTTGACATCAGTATGATTAGTAGCAGTCTGTCAATGGTATCTATACTTCTATGCAATAAATTTGTTCTGGAATAGTGGTGCTGAATCCTGTTCAGGAATATTAAGTTGCTGCTGGGTTGGTTTCTACACCATTACTTATCTCATTTATCTGGATGTCCCTTCAAAGCAGAATAGCAATAGCACTTTGACTTATATATAACTCCATAGTATTTTACAGCACTCTCTGAATGGTTTACAATGTCAGCATACTGCCCCCAACAATCTGGGTCCTCATTTTACTGATCTTGGAAGAATGGAAGGCTGAATCAACCTTGAGCTGGTCAGAATTGAACTCCTGGCAGTAGGCAGAGTTAGCCTGCAATACTGCATTCTAATCACTGCACCACCAGAATGTATGCTTGCTGTCAATGTAAACATTTGCAGAATGCTGAAGTGTAGATGTATCCATTCTATTGTCATGATCTTTGACATGTAGCATATAAATAATATAATAATGAAAACATGCCCCAACATTTTAGTATTTGTACATTGTTTTGATTTCTATTAATTTTGCTCCTATTCCAGAATGGTGGATGTGGGAGGACAGCGATCGGAACGAAGAAAATGGATACACTGTTTTGAAAATGTCACCTCCATTATGTTTCTAGTAGCTCTTAGCGAATATGATCAAGTACTTGTGGAGTCAGACAATGAGGTAGGCCATCATCAAATGCCCTTGAAAAGTATGCTTCTAATTAAGGCAATAATTGCTTTCCCAAAAATCCCTCATATAATTTTGTGATATTCTATGACCAGGAAATATGTTTTCTGTGATTTCATCCTGGTTTTGAGATATTGTGCTCAGAAACATTGATCCTAATGGTGACGCTTCAATCTTTTTGGACATTAACTAATATTTCTATTCTCTAAAACTGGAAATTCTGCTTCTCCAAAATTACATTTTCATTTCTAACTAATACACCTTATTTAGAATAGAATAGAACAGAACAGAACAGAACAGAACAGAACAGAACAGAACAGAATAGAATAGAATAGAATAGAATAGAATAGAATAGAATAGAATTCTTTATTGGCCAAGTATCATTCGACAGACAATGAATTTTGTCTTTGGTGCATATGCTCTCAGTGTACATAAGAAAAAATAAAATACATTCATGAAGAATCATAAGACTTAGTCATAGGTTACTAATAAGCATCAAATCATACTAGGAAACAAATAAAACAATATAAATTATAAAGATACCAGCAACACTTCTCACTTCTCTCATAAGTGAGAAGAGATAGGTAATAGAAAGGATGAGAAGAATAATAGTAATACAGTTTTACTAAGTAGTTTGACAGTGTTGTGGGAATTAGTTGTTTAGCAGAGTGATGGCAGTGTAAAGGATAGATACAAATCAATGTTAATTGATGTTTTTATCTCCGAGTAACTAATCAATTATAAACAAAATTATGTTAACATTATTTCAACTAGTTAAGCTCTAAGCAGAATAATCCCAAATTAATAGATGTCTATTATATGATATATACTTAGGATCCCTTCATAAAGGCCTGTTCATTCTTAGGTCTACAGATTTAACAGATAATCAGAGTTGGAAGGGACCTTGTAGGTTATCTAGTGTAAACCAAGCGGGAGACCCTACACCATTTCTGACAAATGGCAGTCCCAATCTCTTCTTGAAAGTCTCCAGTGATGAAGCTCCAACAACTTCCGAGGGCAAGCTGTTCCATTGGTTAATCGTTCTCACTGTCAGAAAGTTTCTCCTTATTTCCAGATTAAATCTCTCCTTGTTCAGTTTCCATCCATTGTTCCTTGTCTGGCCTTTTCTCAATTAGCATAATACTTTTCTGCCAGCTCCTACATGGAATAAAAGCACTTCAATGCTGCTGTATGGATGAACCAACAGTCCACAAACTATTTTGCCATGTGATCTGCCCTTAGCTTTGGCAAGTGCTAATTGAAAAGGTCAAATGCAGGGGTCCTCAAAATTGGCAACTTTAAGACTTGTGGACTTTAATGCCCAGAATTCTCCAGCCAGCTGGCTGGAGAATTCTGGGCATTAAAGTCCACAAGTCTTAAAATTGCCAAGTTTAGAGACCTCTGGTCAAAGGTCTCATATTATATTCTTTATTTTCTTCACAGCTTGTAGAAATATGCCTGTACTAATCCTTCAAGCCTGAATAATTATGTAGACTTTGTTGTTAATACCCTTAAAAGTAAACAGAAACATGCATAAAATTCCAAGTTGGAAGTTTGTTAACTTTCCTTGCTAGGCAGATTAAAGATGGCTTATATGTTCAAATTCAGTAATTTAAAAGAAGACAAGCTTCTATTTATGAAAATGTTTTTCAGAACCAGGAAATGAAAGCATTTGGACACCTAATTCAGGCATAATATGAAGGCAGTGAAAATTCTGGATTTAGTTTGGAAGAAGTGCTTCTAAATAGGCTTTAATCTGAATGTATACCTATCATTAAAGCATAATTTTATTCTCCAGGATTGCATAGTTTCTGCAGGGAGGCTGTCACTATAACTGCAAGATCCTGCAAGCAATAATAATTGCTTTAAGAAGTCCCTGTGTTGATACTCTTGCCTATTTCAAAGCACTTCTTCTGTATCAGATCTGGAGCACTTCGGAGCCCTATTATTTACATTTCTCATCAGTTCTTTCTTTTCTCCACTCTGAAATTTTGCTATTGATGCAACTTATCCCAAAATGTCATTTACAATGGAAATATATTGGAATGAGATATTTATAAAAGTAAAATTGGAAACCACTTTGGTCTGGTGGCTAAGACACCAGGGACTGTGAATTCTAGTCCTTCTTAGGCATGAAATCTGTATGGGTGACTTTGGGCCATTCTCTTTTAGATTAGAGTGACAAGCTGGTCATAATTCTTGTCACAATTAGTGGATCAACAACACTCAGTTAATCTGAAAAAAAAGCAGACTCTGCATTTGCAAGAAAAAAAAGGAACGAAAAAAAAAAGGAAAATACAGCTCTGGAAGAGTTAAAAAGTGCAATGATATTACTTAGTAAAGGAATTTTTGTATTGCAAATTATGAATTAAAACATTAATTCTTTGTGCAATCCTCTTTTGTTTAAATTAGAGCAATTGTTTTATGCTTGGTTTTATGCTTGAGTAGAACACAATCCGTTGGGAACATTCTATTTTTATAATGTCAGAGGTCACTTTTGTGTTAATAACTTCAACAGAATATCTCAAGCTATTCTGAAAGAAAACTCCTCATCCCTTAGCGTCATTAAGATGACCCTATGATACAACGTAATCCTGCTTTGCATTTTTATGTGTTTAGCCCTTTAATTGATAAATAATTAAACAAAGCTCTGTTGTTACTGCTTTGATTGTTCTTTTGGTTATGTTTTAAGAAGATAAACAACTAGCAACAGTTTTCCTTATTGCTTTCTGATTTCTGTAGCATTTTTGACCTGTGAGTAATAGTTTTTTAATGACACAGGAAGCATATTTAATTGACATTACTTGGAACTGCTATTCTAGATTAATTGGATCTTCATAGAAAATTTTAAGATTCTTTTATATTGGGAATGGTGAATTGCCTCTTTAGATTTGGGAGAACATAGACATTGGAGAAAGGATGTGAGAGTGATACTGACTGGCAGTTCAACTTCTAATCAGCCACATACTCTTCTTCCCACTCTCCCTTTTCTTACCTGCCATGATCAAATGGAAATCTTCTATTACCTGGAAACAGCTCAGTGTTCAGTGATGGGAACATGCTTTGCCCGCATAAAATCCTAATTAAATAGGCTATTAAGATAATGGTGGCAATAAAAATATGTACTTCCAATAGAAGAGAATGTATCTAGCTCCTGGTTGAATTGTGGAGTTCTCGTTGTTTTCTGAGCATGGTTATTGCTTGTAGGCTTTTCATTATCCAACTAGCTAACATCATCCGTCCAAGTCAATGTGGGATTTGCTGCCCATATTTTTTGTATATAATAGCTTGCCCTGTTAGTTTTGACATCCAAAACTCCAAAGATATGTGCATCGTTGCTTGGAAATAACTGCATCTCAAATTAAGTAATGCCAATTTTCCATATCTGTGTCTATCTGCATTATATTTAGTAAGGATTATAGAATAATTTATTGCGATAAACTGTAAACTTCAAACTCTTTAATAAAGTACATCAGGAAATGTGTGACTCTTTGGGGACTTTCTTATCTACTTTACTTTCTAGCTCAGAAAGTTGTTATATTGTAGTCATTAAGTGAATATACAGTTTACAAATCCCTATTCTCGTTAAGTGAATATATACTCCCAAGTTTTTTCTTTATCTAATGTAAATGTTTTAAATAAACATTTAGTCTCCATATGGGACTGGGATGCATTCCTGTAGTTTTGGGGAAGATATATTCTTTATAGCTTTATTCAAAATAGAAAAATATATTTAAAAAGAAATTATAGTATTTTGCATTGGATGACTTTAAATTGACCATACCAAGAAATATTCTGATCTGCAAAAGAAAGATGATTGAGATTTCACATATGCTTAATTTTAATGTGCACATCAGCATGAAAAATATTGGCAAATAAGTAAGTTTATATTTCCTTATTCAGAGGTGACCTGCAATTTAGGAATTCTATTAAATTCAAGTTCCTGCTCAAGGAATAGCTTGTTATGCTTGTATGCAATTGAGGTTTCCTGGAATAATTTATATGTTTAGATTCTTAGCTGCCTAAAATCTGTGAGAATGGGAAGTATAGACTTTGGAGTAACTTTCACTAGGATCAATAACTATAGCAGAAAGGAATTTTTTTCTTTATTCTTATTTTTCTTTTTTCCCCTTTCTATTCTTTATTTTTCCCTTTGTAACTTTTACGTGTTCTATTTTCCTATCTCTTTGTAGTTTGCATTCATTTTTACTATAATAATTATAATCTTTAATAAGATTACTTGAAAAAACCTCCCCTATGTGTGCAGCCACACATCATTCTGTTCCATCCTATCCATTTTCTGTATTATTTTTTCACTCAGTTTATAACAAAAGATATTTACAATAGATGCCACATTTACTGAATGTACAGTAATATTGATCTGCCCTGATTGATTATATGCCATCAAGCCATTTTCAACTCCTGTTGATGACATGGATAGATTTTCTCTATGACAATCTATCTCTAACCTGTTATTTCGAGGCTCCCAATAGTGTAGCCATCGCCACTGAAATGGAATCTCTCCATCTTGCTGTTGGCCATTCTCTTCCCCTCTTCCATTTTCCCAGTGTTACAATGTTTTTCCAGAGAGCTGGCCTTAGCATAATCTGTCCAAAGTAGGATAATTTGAGCCTGGCCATTTGTGCCTTTAAAGGTTGATTTGTTTGAGGATCCATCAGTTTGTTTTTTTGGCTGTCCAAGAATTTTCTCCAGCATAAAAGTTTCAAAACATCAACATTTTTCCTATCCTGCTTCTTAAAGTTCATATTTTGCTTCCATAGAGGACACAGAATATGCCATGTACCATGGCTTGCATGATTCTGATCTTGGTATATATAGACACATCGTGGTATTTGAATACATTTTTCAAGGCTTTCATGGCTGGTCTATCAAGGGCTGGTCTGCAGTGTATTTCTTGACCACTTGTTGCTTTACCAGTGATAGTAGATCCTAAAATGAAGACGCTAACCACCATTTTGATGTCTTCATTGTCTATTCTAAAGCTGGTGGTTCTGCCCGTTATCATTAGTGTGATCTCCTTTACATTTACTTTTACTCCCTTTTTTCACTGTGCTTTTTTACTTTTAGTACTAGAGCTTGCATTTTCAGCTCTCAGGGTAGAGTTATCAGCAGTGCCTTGAATAGTATTCCAAATAAAAAGGAACTGGAATAATTTGTGACCAACTCAATGAGGCAGTAACTGCCATATGGTAGATATCATCAGACATTTTGACATAAAGCTCCCAAACATTAAGATATGCACTTAAATCTTAGCCCCAAATATGAAGACAAATGTTCCAGAGAAATCCACAAAACATTTCAACATACAGTAAAGATACCCATAAATCTTCCTAATATTTTTAGAGGATCAAAAATAAAATATAACAGTTTGCATATTGTGATCTTCTTTAAGAAGGAAAGAAAATTTTGGAAACAGGATTATTACACACTAGATCTACTTATTTTTTTTGTGAACAATGCCAATAAATAGGGTTTGAAAATTATTTAAATGTCTGAGATCCTATTTAAACCTCATTTCACTATTTTTTAAAAAATTCAATTAATCTGCTATGCATTATAATAATTGATAAAGGGCTAGGGTTATAATCAAAATGTTTATTATTGTCATAAATTGGTAAAATTATGTTACAACTTTGAAGCCTCAAAATACATGTATGGAATTATAGCTGCTATTTTAATGTGCAGAATAAGAGTCAATAATGATTGATGGCACATAATCAGGCAATCGAACATACCATAATAAAGACAAAGAAGGAGCATCTAATCCTGCCTACATTTGGTCATCAGCTTATTGATTAGTCAACTGTACAAAAAGTCAGCTCACTTTGAACTATTCTTGGCCTTACTTTATTTGTTTACAATCACAGATCTGTTCACTAGCTGCCTGAGGACTGATTTTTACTAAAACATAACATTAGCCTTCCTAACACCAATCTTGCTATAAAAGCTTTTCCAGTGATCATAATAATAAATAGCTAATTTTCTATGACCTTCCCATTAACTGCATTATACATGTATGCTACCTAATCCTAAGTGTCATATTTTATCAAAATTGTTGGAGACCCCTGCCTTAGAATACACTTAAACATATTTTGCTCAATCTGCCTGATGGAATTTCAATATTCCTGTTAAAAATTAAATAATTTGTAACCTACTTGAAATGGCTACTGAGGATACCTCAAGTCAGCTAAGGCAAACTAATGTGTATAGAAACTATCTGAAAAAATATACCATTAGCTTAAACTATCTTTTGAAAACTGGTTATCTCTGCAATTGTCACACCTCCTTAGAATTAGTGTTCATATTTTTAACATAATGGCAGCCCATAAGAATGCCATACTTACCTGGTTCAGCATAAAATAAAGTTTTACATTGTCTAACTCTAAGGAGAGCAAACAATTGATTTAGCTTTAAATGAAAAACACAGGGGTCGTAATTTGCTGATAGGCAAAGATTAAATATCTTAATTTGGGGGATTCCACTGTATGATAAAGTATTTGAAACCAAGTGTTGATATTTGCAGATAAGCTGTCCATTATTCTTAAGTGCCATACCTACAGTTTTATTTTGTAAAGATGAAAATGTAGAAATGTATAGAGAAGACACAGAGTATTTAAAAATGTGGATTTGGAGTAGTTTGAAACCCAGGAATTTTAGATAACTCTTTTTAGGAGGTATGTGTGCAAGTATTTAGACCAGCATATGTTCACAAAAGATGCTGTGTCTGCAGAAATGAACAGGGCATAGCATCAAAGCAACTTCTATTCAAAATTTATGAAAGCAAAGAACTAAAGAACAGTCTTGTATACAAAGAATTGTCCTTCTGTTCTTGGTATTACTAATTAAATGGGTAATCCTGATCAAGAGAAAAAACAGCCTAATGACTAATAGATGATAGAGACGTTTAGGTGCCTTATGAAATTACTGTAATGAACTACTGCCAACACATATTAAAAGGTCTATCTAGAAGCTAAGGAGCCATACTAAGGTGCAAAATATATTTATATGTGTTTGTGCACACATCTTTATTCTTTTAAAAATCATTTACTAATTTTGATTCTCCATTTATGCTGTTAGAGCTTTTTTGTGAAAAACAATTGGAAATGCGACATTTTTGAAAAATGCAAATTTACCAATCGGATTAACTGATTAAATTATAGCCAAATTATATAATAAAACCTACAGCGATCTAACTGCAATAATCCCTGACTGCAATGATACAGTGTTTAAAGATAAAACATTTCTTTGTTTACAAACTATTAGAATCAAAGTGGGGGACCTAGGGTTCAATCAAAAATAGAAGAGAACATCCTTTATGGGATACTTAATATTTATTGGGATGATCTCTTCTTTTCTTATCCCACCACTTATTTACAAACAAATCCTTAAAATCTCATCATTTGAGATCTGGTGTCAATCCTGTTTTGTTTTAATTTATACATCCCTTAATATGTCTTAAACATAGTCTGTCTATACAGGTAAACTGTAGAGGAAGGAATGGCAAACACTGGGGGAAAAGTTAAAAGAAGGATCAGCCTAGAATCTATATAGCCATAAGCAAACTAAGTCAAAGCACCTTGAATTCCATTGACCCTTACCTAACTCCTACCAGGTACTAACCATTAGGCATGAGTAGTAATAAATCCATTTAATTGGACCTTCATGCGTGGACTTTATCTTTCACACCCAACATAGACAGTCTTAAAATTAACATTTGGGCCAGTTGCTCAAAAATATCTTTCAATCCTTCATTCTGCATTAGTACTTTAAGTCATGTTTAAGTGTTCCGCTCCTTTAAATGTAATATTTAGTTCCTTCTGGTTCCCCCTAGTGTCCACCTTCAAAGTCTCATCCTATCATGGTTTTTTTTAAAGAGAATTCAAAACAAAAGCATTTTCTTGTGGGAAGGATTCTAATTCTAAAATCTTACTTTAAAATTATTTTGCTAGGTTTGAAGGAAACCTTCCCAATGCTGTAGAAGTCAATCCAAGGGTTTCTAGTAGCTGAAAAGCAGTTAAAAAACGATTTCCAAAAATGATTATAAGGGCAATAATAACCATTTCCAAAAGTGAGTTAAAAAGAAAGTATATTTGTCCAGTGTCCTTTCAAAGATCCTGACTGTGCTTTGAGTAAGGTGACTGTTCCCAGGTCTCCCAGAACTCTAAACCCATATCAGACTGTTATCTTGTGGCCTTTTGTGAGAAGCAACTATATGGAGCATTTGTGGGTTATTCCAGGTCCTTGCCTTGTTTGAAGAAGACATATGAAGAGTAGGTCTTAACTGGGTCTTCATTTTATTGGAGTCATCAATTTTTGACGGAGCTATGTTCAGTTCACCATTTCTTCCTGGAAGTTTCATCTTGGGGAAAATATCCTGTAGTAAACTGATTTTAAAATCACTTTAGCCTATGAGTAATGCTAAACAAGAAACCAAAGGGGAAAACCATGTGCTAGAGGGGAATATGAGAAATAATGCAAACCTCCAGTTATTTTCTAATTGATTAGATAAATTGAGCCTTGGAACTTAAACAGAACTCCAGATTCATCCATTCGTATATTTGTATTTATACATATGCCTGTATCTATTAATTATATGATTTGTGCATCTACTGTGCCTTTGAAACAATCACTATAGGTATGTTAATGTTTCTTGTCTATTTTTTGCCTTTCCAGAATCGAATGGAGGAAAGCAAAGCACTATTTAGGACAATTATCACATATCCCTGGTTCCAGAATTCTTCAGTCATTCTATTCTTAAATAAGAAAGACCTTTTAGAGGAGAAAATAATGTATTCACATCTAGTTGACTATTTCCCAGAGTATGATGGTAGGTTTGTGGGTTTTTTTCATAAGACATTATGTGCAGATAGAATACAACAATAAGACAACATTATACAGTTGATAGGTGAGAACAAGCTTCTGTAGTTCTGTAATATTGTGGCCACCATTCCCAAACTTCTAATTAAATGGTGCATTATTAACTAAATGTTCAGATTGTCAGTTGTTATTTGTTAACCAGAAAAACAGCCCTTGGACATACCATGGTTTGTGTCTTCAGTTCATCTGAATAAGATTTGAGGTGGAGGAAATTCTATCCATATGACTGGAGCATGTTTTGTTTATTAAATTATCTGGTTGTGCATATGTACATAATTGGAGTGTCATTCTTCCTAATCTCATGGGATTAACAGAATAGGATAAACCCAATTTGCATGTAATACAGGGAGACTTGCATGTCTTATTAAAAGGATGTGGTTTGTTAAATTGATAATTCTACTTTCTATGCCTTGTCCCTCTACTTATTGGGAAGTGGAGAGAGATACAGTAAACCTACTGAAAAATGTTCCAATAATTGAAGCAAAGAGAAGAGTTATTTTTCCCCTCCACCCTTGAAAGCTGACATGTTTCTTTCCCAAGGGCTACATTGCCTGGTGTACTCATCCATCTCCCAGTGATAAGTCACTCTAATCTTGTTTTAAAATGAGGCCCCTATCTTCTTTCTCAATCATTTCTCCGCCTATACTTTTTCTATTTGTTTAAAGTATAGTAGTACATTAGCTCTCATTGTAATGTACTGTGAAATTCTTGTCTTTGGCTTGTTTTTAACCATCTTTAGTTTAAAAGGTTAAATGTCAATTCTCCAAGTTACCATGATTGTTGATTAAGATGTTGGGATGTATCCTTTTCCAGTCCACAACTTGTCTTCCACCCTTCAATATTCAGTCCTCATTTCTTGCTTAGATATAACCACAGTGTGATAATAGCCATTTACAGGTAAGTCCTTGAACACACTGAGGCCAAAAATTCTGTGCTAAGCAAGACAGTTGTTAAGTGAGATTTGCCTCATTTTATAACCATTCCTGCCACAATTGTTAAGTGAATCATTGCAGTTGTTAAGTGAGTCTGGCTTTCCCATTGACTTTGCTTGTCAGAATGTTGCAAAAGGTCATCACATGAACCCCCCCTCCCGGGGTCAATGCAACCGTCTTAAATACATGTCCCAAAACCAATAGTTGTAAGTCAAGGGCTATCTATTTTTCTAAAGATAAAATTCAACCTACTTCTTTTCCGGTGTAACAGGACCTCAGCGAGATGCACAGGCAGCAAGAGAATTTATCTTGAAGATGTTTGTTGACCTGAATCCTGAGAGTGAAAAAATCATCTACTCCCATTTCACGTGTGCCACAGACACAGAGAATATCCGCTTCGTCTTTGCTGCTGTCAAGGACACTATCTTACAGTTAAACCTAAAGGAGTACAACTTGGTCTAACTGTGCCTCTTAGATCTCTATCCACCCACTTTGGGGCAATTGAAGATATTCAAGAGGGACTGTATTATTTGTGAAAATGATCTGCGTAATACTAATTTATTGCTGGCCTGGACTCTGTTAATATTTGCAGAGTTTGTAGTTAAATATTACAATTTTATTTAAACTTTACAGAGGAAAAGAAACAAAAGATGCTGAACTACATTCACAGCTCGTTTCCTCTTTTTTTAAGTCAAAATTTTGTGACTTAATGTGTTCTAAATTCTCAGTTGTGCACTCACAAAATGATAGGGGTTTGGGTTGATTTTTGTTGTTGTTGTTGTGACTGAAGCAAAATCAAGTTGGGCTCTCCCTCCTCTTGTCTCTGCCTGTGTCTGTCTTGATTTATTTTTTTCAGGTACAATACCTATCCCCACAAATTTGATTTTCAGGTGTCCTTAGATTGGTGGGAGGAGAAAACCTGTCACTAGAATTTAAGCCATCAGAAGCTACTTTCATGAGGGATCAGATCTGTTGATGTTCTGATTTTATTTAATTTTTGGCAGATGTAAAGTATTCCTACCTTTCCATATCAACTTTACACTGAAGGAATGTTGTTCATGGGGAATATTAATAGCAGTGTTATAGATTTTTATCCATAACAGTACCATAGAAAAATCAACAAACTACTTAGAAACATAGCAACAAATTACTGAGAAAGGACATTTTTGAAACAGATTAGCTGTTTAATCTGAACTTGCATTTACTCTCTTCCAAAACCAATTTTTCAGGGGGAAAACCTCTCCCCCTCCTTTTTTTTTTTTTTTTGCTTCTTAATCACAGATGCTAAATATATACCATGGAGATATTATACCCTGGAACTTCTGTTTTGACTAGTTTTTAAATTAAGCTATCTAGTTTTCTCATCCCAATTTCAGATTTTTAAAAAATTTTGCAGAAACTATTGGCCAGATTTGGCTCTTTTCTTCTTATAAACATAGTGACTACAAAATATAAGATGATGATTTAAGATGCCAAATTAACTGATTGGGAATCTCTTCCAGACAACTGCCAAATATTAAAACGAGATTTTAGCTTTTTTGTTTCCTCTTTGTACTAAAAAGCATTCCATTTCTCAATGCCAAGCTTCCCCCATAACATTATGATTAGAAAAAATGGTGCTACATACATATGCATATGGCCTAATGAAAAAACAGGTTTAACACTGTATCTAAAGTGCTATAAGATTGGACACTGTTCTTATTTTCCTTCTTTACTAAGACACTTTTAATGGAAAAAAACAAAATAGCTAAAAGAGAGAGGGGGGGAGAATGAATGTACATATAAAGTTGTATTTGTGTGTGAAATTACAAAATGGAAGGTTAAACCTATATATAATTGTTTGAGAACAAGTCCAGTGGATTCAGAAGAATGGTTTCTGAGTAAATATATCAGTTTTAATATAAGAATGGGAGGGAAAAACTAGGCCTGTTTTGATAGACATTCTCACTCTGCCTCTCTCCTCTTCTCTCTCTTGCTCTTTATTTTGGGCTGAAATAAGATTTTTAAAGTTTTGTGTAAAACAACTCTGTAAATAAAAATTGTCAGTTTGGAAAATTGTAAACGGGGTAGAAAAGTCAGATACGAAATTCAACTAATTTTTCTAAAAGGTAATTTTTGCAGTTCTAGGTTTAAAATAATTTATCTGCATTATACTTTGGGGCAACAGAGGAGACAGTGAATGCGATAAATTACGACTAAACCTCAAGTGTAGGAGCAATCTGCCAAGCTTTAGTGTTACTGGCACAAGGTCCAGATTCCCAGTATAACATTTTTAAAATAATGCTTCATGGATGATCTACAACATATTACTAATAAGATTTCATTGATCCTTAATTCTTTCTATTAGAATTGATGAAAACTTGGATTGCTTTTGCTCCCTAATCATGAAATCTTGTAATTTTAAAATAGTAGGCCTAGTGCAATTATGAATGCTATAGTCATTGTGAGATATGTGTACATATATGTATATGTATCTCACAGCATCCATACTGGCTTTGTAATCATTTTGGGCAGATTAAATGTGCTGTATTGATATGTATCTATGTAACTGTAATGTATGTCTTACAGATAATTCACAATTTAAATAATGTTATTTTATTTACTTTTTTAACAGAGAAGAATGTACATTTTGTCAGTTTATTTCTGACTAGGATTTTTTTTTAATTTTTATCTACAAACAGTTGTTATAGTTCAGAGTGGTACTAGCATCATGCAGTATAAAATAATTTGCACTGCGGAATGGACACACTCATGCACATGCAAACACCCAGAGGAATTTAAGCTCTTTCTTGTCAGATTACATTGTTCTTTGGCAAATGAAAAGAAAGGTTTGCGTCTCCAGTCTTTTCATGGTAAAAATGGGGTTTTTTGTTTGTTTATTTTTTTACCACAGTGAAGGTTCTCTGTGGCCACTTAATATTGAAGGCATTGATCAGCTATCAAAAGCCACTGAGCTGGCAACTCTGCGATTAGTTAAGCTTGTCTGCTTTCATAAGGCGATGGGAGCATATGTTGAAGCTATTCACAAGAAAGGATAATAGGAACAAGGTGCAAGAACATCATCATGAAAAATTGCTCTGGGTTGGAAGCTTTTTTAAATATAGGGTGCACATTTCAACATGTATTCCATTTGAGAATTTTTTTTATTTGTATTTCCAACACCCAATGGGAATTTTAAACATACAATTGCTTCATGCTACCAGAGATTTCATAGAAATTCATTTTTGCAACAACTACCATCTGTTACCCCAAAAAACCAATGGCTCAGCTGTCACTTCCTTGCTTAAGTCATATTTCAAATTTCAGTTCAAACTAACATTTGAAAAAAAATGTCAATTTTCTTTAAATGTGACAATGTTGCAGCTGATAAATATTTTTTGTTGGAATGTCAAAATTAACTAAAATTGGCACTGTAGGAGAAAAAAGACACATAAATATTTTCTTATGGGATTAGGGATTCTTTTTCCTGATGTTGATGCAATATGAAGGATATCATACAAAGGAATTATTATTTATTGCACCTGCTTGTTTCCATTGAGCTTTTAAGAATGAAACTTTATATATATAATTACCAATTTTACAGGATTCTTGTAATAGTTAGGAAGACTGCTGATGGACCTGAATCTCTGTGTAGCATTTGAAATGGCAAACACTTCACTCAGTTTACAAAGCTTTCCTCCCCTGTTCTGAATGGAGACAAGGAAGAAGTGATGGCAAGCAGGTAACAAAATGGCCAGAAAGTAGCTAGTAGCCTTGACTCATCTTTTTCATCACAACTGACCTTGTAAAAGTGACTTCGTATCTGATGCTCAGGATCTCAAAGCCAGTTCACCAGATCTTCAATGAGGACGGCACGTGAAAGCAGTGTATACTTTGAAAAGAATTCAGAAAAAGTGCTTTGAGCCTCTTGTAAGATGGAGCCCAAAAGCTGCCATTTTTCAGGCTTCTTTGTGGGCCTGCAAAAAAAATAAATAAATCATGACGGTCGGAAGAAATCCATGCATTAAAGTTAATGAGACACTTAAAGCAGGTGAAATTTTTCTTCAACTTCACTTGAGCATGAAGGAGCAGAAAGGTGCTGGGCTTGTGATTGTGTGAGGTCAGAAAAGGCCAGAGCCCAGACCTATGAAATGTTTTTGTCTTGAATGGAAGTGGTAACAGTCCCATACCTGGTGTATGACAACATTTCTTCTCTTTAAAAGGGAATAAATAAACCTTTCCACTTTAAGTGGAATTTTTTTCTACTTTTTTTTAAAATGGGTTGAAGGAAGAAAAGGACAAGAGGTTAAATATGCTGTGGGATGTGGAATTGTTCTTTATTATGGATCATTGGAAGAATTTTGGAAGCATCAGAAGAGGGAAGAATCAAAAACTATGAAGAAACAACCTCAACGGAGACCATCATCTTGATCTCCTATAGACCTCTGTATTTTTCGGTATAATTTCCATAATAAAGAATTTAAACGTGACATATGTTTTCCTTAGCTATAGTATAGGTAAATTACATTTTTTTGGTGGGAATTTGAAGGAAAACTTTGACTGCCAAGATAACTTTGAATTGTCATCACTACGTTGCTTTATGCCAGAGATCAAAATGCAACACAGATTTTTAAAGTGGTACTCCTCATCCCATATAAGATTGATTATCTGAAGATTAGGGTGAGGATAGTTACGGGTTTGGTTTTTGTATATGCCTTAACAGATTTTGAGCCCAGATAATAGTGCCTCCTCAGTTATCCAAAGTAAACTTAAGAAAATTTGTAACTTTGCCAAAACAATGTAACACTGCAAATCAGTTTCTTGGAAAGCTGTGTCTTAATTATGATTAGGATCCCAGTCTGACTGAAATTTGTTCTCAGTCTATTTTATATTTAATGGAAGTTGTGCAACAGTATTTCCCATTCATTTCTATGGGGCTTGTCTAAGAAAGCTGATGGATCATATCCATACATAGAAATGATTTTACCAGAGGAGATATTTATGGCTTCTCTTTTTCTAAACCTTGAAATCTGCTATCCTCACTCCAGATATACAGTCCAGATATACAAAAGATGAATAAATGGACAAGAAGCGTTTCCTTTTTTATTCAAAAGCATTTTCATTGTGAATATTATCTGAGCCAGTTTCATTTTAATTGTACCATGGCAGGATTTTTGTTTTTCTGATTTCCAAGTTTTAAAGAGAACAGACTTTTTATGTGATGTATCAGTCAAGAATGACTGCATGATTCCCCCACCCCCCCCAAAAAAATGATAGGGGGAAATGTCTGCATATTAAAGAGACAGCTCGGCTTTCACAGCTTTTGGTTGTGAGTGTCAAATTTCTTTGGACGTACAGGTTGACTTCTCCCGTTTTGGAGTTATCGCAAAACACAGATTAAATGATTAAAAGAGTTTTAATAAGTGTTAAAACATACAACAAAAATAAAGTGTACACCAGATATAAAGATGTGCTCCTCTTCTTGAAACTTTTGTATTTCAAGCCAAGATCTTTACTGAGGAAGGATGCTTTCATACCTGCAGCCACAGTACCTTCATTTCAAAAGTGGTGAGCACAGCCAGATCCACATTCAAGGATGTCTGCAGGTGGGGTCAAAAAAATTAAGATTACGCCGCAACCATATGATTGCATCCCACTGCTTTTTTATGTGGAAAAGCTGTGACTGCTATGATTACATTTTTACCTTTTCCTAAGACCCTATTCTGGGGGAAATGCAATTGTATAATTAAGATGGCTTTGGAGTTCCCTCATATTGTTGACCTTAAATTCTGGAACATATTGCAGATGGCTGATTCCTATTATTTAGGCAGATTCCTGACTTTTGTAAATAGCTTTTTAGCCCACATACCTCATATACATACATCATAGTTGATATTAAATGTATATTTTTGTTCTATAGCCTTATTCTAATTTGAACATTCAGTTGCACATCTTAGCACCTAATCTGGAGTTTTGTGTTTGCTCTCTGGGCCTTTTAGGTGAATGAGACATTATTCACTTAAAGATACAGTGTTAATAAATATATCTGCTTTGATCTCTCTATTGAATTGAATTGTCCAGGAATAATTCACAATAACTCGTTTACACATTGCAAGGCATGCTTCATCAGCAGTACATTTCCATTTTATTCTAGTATATGGGAATTCATTTTAACTGTGATTAAATGGCATTTAAAACATTGATAATCCCAGTAATTCTTATTATACCTATATTCTTGAAAATGGGTCACTTTTCTTGTATTTCCTTCAAAGTAAACCTTGAATGCAATTACTATAATTTTGTAGACAATACTCATGTTTGAACAGGTTCTCTGGAAATGAAATGGGAGCTAGTAAGTTTAAATAGAAAGATTAAAACAAGATTTAAAAAGTGCCAGGTAGCAGAAGGATTCAGCCATGTGTCCTTCCTTCAACATACTTGTTAGTGACTTCTTTATAATAATATCTTGAAAGCTAGCCTTATAGGACCTACATGTTGACCAGATGGAACTCTTGTAATTTTAACTCAGCAGTATTTTATTACTTATGCTTGTTCTTAATATCCTTCAAATGCATGTATCATCTATGATTTGAGACTGAATCTTTTTTGGCAACAGCTAATGTATAATAATACCCAAATGACTGCACTAGTTAAAATTACAGCATTTTGGCCATACTTTTGTACTCCAGCATCTTTCTTCCTCTACATTTGCATCTCTTAAAGTACTTTTGGCTCATTGTTATCTTTAAATGCTCTTTTATAATTATAGGAATAAATACTTTTATTCCCATTATTGTTTCAAAGTGCAGTACTGTATCCTAACCAGGCATGCTGATCTGTAAAAAGCTACATATCCTGACTATATTTGAAAAGGGTAATATGTTCTCCCAGTCCCCCATCTTGGATGGTATATCTTTAATATAGATGGGCTAGTTTATTATCAAGATATATTGCTACACCTTCATATACATGCATATAAAACAAGAATTCAATAGTAAGTCCATACTATGGCATGTGTATCACTTTATATTAACCAAAAAAAACTTAAGGACCATGCATAGCTCCCTACTAAATAATATATTTATAACTATATAAAACTTGATGGATTTTCCTTAATAGACTTACAACATGAAATTCTACTACACACCTTTTAGCTTTTGATTTTGAAATTACAACTACTTTAAATGAATGGTATCTTCCTAATCCAATTTAAAATAATGTTCAGAAGGCAGAACAACCTTAAATATAAAACAGGAATCATTGTTCATTATAGTTAATAGCGAGCAGTCTAAGACTGAGTCCTACTTAATCTCTAGAACACTAAAAAAATTTGCTTTGTGAGAATTGTGTTGAGTGTAAGTGTAAGTTAAATAGAATGGGGATTTCTAAATTCATGAGAAAAGCTAACTTGATAACTTTACAGATGATCAATCTGTAAAAAGATAAAGATAAATTTTTTCCTGTCACTCATGTGTGACTCTGGGGCATGGTACTCATCTCCATTTCTTGGCCAAGGGAGCCAGCATTGTCTGAAGACAATTCATGTGGCCAGCATGGCTATATTTCAAAGGTGCACGGAATGCTGTTACCTTCCCATCAAAGTGGTACCCGTTTACTTATATTTTACATGCTTTTGAACTGTTAGGTGGGCAGGAGCTGAGGCAAATAATTGGAGCTCATCCCGTTGCATGGAGCTCAGGTCTCAAATCCAGGCTGTCAGCTCTCCAGTGCTCCTCTTGATGAATTTGTATTGATGTTTTATTTGAGTTAATATTGCCTACATATTAAAAAATGGTTTTGTATATCATACTGCCTGGTCCTTAAAATCTAGTAAGTAGAAGAAGGTTATGATTATGTTTGGTCAATGATAACCAGTTAAATTTAGAATGATTGTGTCAGCCAAGGAAAAAGCTATATATTACTCTCTATGATATAATTCCTTCTTTGTGTCTGTATAGGATGGTAATAATAGAAGACTAAATATTGCAGTAGGAAATGTAATAATAATTGTAGTAGTTAGTTCTTAATGCTTATCCACAAAGTACAAATTGTTACGTATATGAGCACACTATTAATAATTGAAATCAATCAGTTTCCTTAAACCCATCTGTCATATGTTTTACCCAGAGATTATTAATACTCTACTGTATTTATCTCCCCAAGTATCCTAATTTGGAAGGTATTCACTATTAACATGATAGTTTGATTTTTGACCAAACTAATGTTTGTCTGCTGCCTGCTATAATAGAACATCTCCATTATAATATATATTATAATATAATATAATGTAATATAATATAATATAATGTAATGTAATATAATATAATATAATATAATATAATATAATATAATATAATATAATGTAATGTAATGTAATGTAATGTAATATAATATAATATAATATAAATATAATATAATATAATATAATATAATATAATATAATATAATATAATATAATATAATATAATAAATAATAAATGTAATGTAATATAATATAATATAATATAATATAATATAATATAATATAATATAATATAATATAATAACAATACAATACAATACAATACAATACAATACAATACAATACAATACAATAATAGTGGCATCTCCAAGATAGTGCCGATGATGGCTGCCTTGGTGAAATGCTCTCTAATGGTTTCTTTATTCCTTATTATTATCTGCAATTCACTACGGATTTCATACTCACGAGACCATCTGCTAAGAATTAGGCAATGTTTCCTTAAGGAGTAGCTTTCTGATTCCCCACCCCTACCTGTCTTTGCAAATGTGGAGGAGATTCTAACCAATTCCCCGGTGCTATGGATTACAACAAAGAAAGCAAAGAAGTAACCACACCGGAAGAGGAGACGAGGTAAACAAGCGGGAATTTTAAACAGACTAAGAAATAGGGTGGGGGGGACTCCTCTCCCTTCAATCTTTCTGACTAATTTACACTCACTGGCTAACAAGATGGATGAAATTTATCTCTTAAATAGATGGAATTCTGATTTTCATAATTCAGCTGTTCTTTGTTTTACTGAAACCTGGCTTAATCCACAAATTTGTGGGGACAACACCATATACATCCCAGGATTTTAGACATTTAGATCAGACAGAATTGAAGAGACATCAGGTAAAACAAAGGGTGAAGGATTATGTTTATATATCAACAACAGCTGGTCTCAGGATATAACTATAATATATAAGTTTTGTGATGAAAACTTAGAGTCTTTACACATCAACTGCAACTTTACACCAACTTTTTGTAAGTGGATCATAAGCTTCCTAACAGACAGGAAGCAGCAGGTGACGCTAGGCAGAATCACATCTGATACCTGTACAATCAGCACAGGGGCCCCCCAAGGCTGTGTGCTATCTCCACTTTTCTTTTCCCTATATACCAATGACTGCATCTCAAACAATCCGTTAAAATACTGAAGTTTGCTGATGACACAACAGTGATTGGTCTCATTCGAGACAACGATGAATCTGCATACAGACAGGAGGTTATACAACTTGCTTCGTGGTGTAACCGGAACAATCTGGAACTGAACACTCAAAACCGTAGAAATGGTGGTAGACTTTAGAAGAAACCCTCCTATACTACCACCTCTTACAATACTAAACAACACAATACTAGACAACACAGTAGAGACCTTCAAATTTCTAGGTTCTACCAGATCACATGACCTAAAATGGACACCTAACATCAAAAACATCATCAAAAAAGCACAAGAATGTTCTTTCTGCGCCAACTCAGAAAGCTCAAACTGCCCAAGGAGCTGCTGATACAGTTCTATAGAGGAATTATTGAGTCTATCATCTGCACCTCTATAACTGTCTGGTTGGTTCTGCAACCCAACAGGACAGACACAGACTTCAGAGGATAATTAGGACTGCAGAAAAAACAATTACTACCCACCTGCCTTCAATTGAGGACCTGTATATTGCACGAGTCAAAAAAAGGGCTGTGAAAATTTGCAGACCCCTCACATCCCGAACATAAACTGTTTCAACTCCTTCCCTCAAAACAACGCTATAGAGCACTGCATACCAGAACAACTAGACACAAGAACAGTTTTTTTCCTGAAAGCCATTACTCTGCTAAACAAATAATTCCCTCAACACTGTTCAACTATTTACAAAGTGTACACTACTATTACTGTTAATCTTCTCACCACTCCTTATCACCCATCCCCTCCCACTTGACTGTTTCCTGGTATGATTTGATTGTTGATTGTACCCTATGACTATCATTAAGTGTTGTACGTTATGATTCTTAACAAATGTACCTTTTCTTTATGTATACTGAGAGTATTTACACCAAGACAAATTCCTTGTGTGTCCAATCACACTTGGCCAATAAAGTATTCTATTCTATTCTATTCTATTCTATTCTATTCTATTCTATTCTATTCTATTCTATTCTATTCTATTCTAGAGGTTAATATGAAATAGTCTTGCATCCAGGCCTGTTGGCCTGCTTTCTGTAAGCATGAGTTAGCATGTAAGCAATGATTAGAGTTATTCTGCTCTTCTCTCTCCCTCTCTGTTCCCCATAAGGGATGAGAAAGGGAGATGAGTCAGGCAGGTAAAATCAACACATAGATTGATTAGGCAAAAGAATAATCAAGTCAACATTGGAATGCAATAAAAGTGTTTTAATGAAAAGCATAGTCAAAGTTGAGAGTCAAAAAATTGAAGAGTAAGAATTATTGGCACACAACTCAATGTGGGCAATTGCAATTATTTGCAAAGGTATTTGTTTCTTTTTTGACAACAGATTTCTGAATTCACCCCAGGACTCAGCCAGCATTCATCTGTAGACTGGTGGTAATTCTCAAGTACCCTAGTTGTATAAACAGCATTCCTGTATCATTCAATTAGCCACTTTTTTTCTGTCACATTCCAAGACATATTAGGCATCAGAACCTAAGTATTGATTCAAGACTGGTTCACAGAGTTCCTAAATGTGGAAAGGGCAGGTAAGATCAAGTTTCTGTCACGGAGTAGGACTCAATTCTTGAGTAAAGAAGATCTGTGGAGGTCAGGAAAGATAAATAGTGTCACACAATTTTTCACAATTATGGTTTTGAAGGCATTCTGGTAAAAGTAGGTAGCATGCCAATCTCCATGTCCCATGGGCTACAAATCATTGTCTGACGTCCATGATAATGTTTATTTAATAAGATACGTGTACAGAGCAGCTGAGTTTGGGAAGTAAATGCTTGGAGGTCTGATTCCATTTCTCACAAAGTCCTTTAGACGATCACAACCTGCCCTGCCTTCTGAGTTTGATAAAGCAGCTGAATAATTCTGCCTGCCATCTCTTATGTTCTATGACTTGCTTCGATACCTCATTAGATTCCTCCCTCTAACCTTGAGAGATATAGGGCTGTCATAAGCCTATCCTATCCTTCCAATGTTCAAAAGGTCAGTGTGATGCAGCTTGCTGCCCATATAGCGTATATGCATGTATTTAAGGGTTTCAGCCCTTCCTTCTTTCTTTGTCAAATAGATGATTTTCTCCAAAGGCAAAATAAGCTCTCCTTTAAGGAAAAAAAAAATCTAAAATTTGAAATGCAAACATTTAATACAGTAGTTATGGAAATCAGTCATAGAGGTGTTCAGATTCTGGGAAAATAGCTGCTTGTTGTTTTTTAAATGAAACTTATGGCAGAAGATGTAAGACTCCCAACTGACCACAGAAGGCCACTCATGTGCTACAAATAAGTTTCTGCCAGGATCTATAGATGCTGGAGAAAGCCTCAAATTAGATTCTAAGGAGAAGTTATCCTCTTGTGCACAATCGAAGGATACAGATGAATTCTAAAATAACTGTATAGAATTGATAAAACAAAAATGTCAGCACAGCACAATAAATCAAAGATCAGACTGAAGTCACTGCAGTCATGTGACTTGTCTTTTCAGAGGTAGTACTTTCTCAAAAAGAGTTGTTCTTTCTGTTTCAGTTATTTCTCAACTTTTCTCTTTCTCCGAATTGTAATAAATTGAGAGGCTGCTAACCTCAGGGTTTTTTTTCTCAGCTTCAATTTAAGTTGTCTTTATTTTGAAGAATTCCACATGTTTTTATCTTAGCAAAGAGCTTGGATTCAAAGATACTTGCCTCTAAAGCTATGCCTTGGCCAAAGTAAATATTGATTGATCTAGGAGGGGGTTGACAAGTATCCAATTTTTCCCCTTCATGCTACCACAAAATTAGGACAGAAATGAGGACATTTTAGAGATAAACACATTTAAAGTGGCCCATGTAAGTTGATCCTGATACCATACAAATTTTAAACATTTGATTCTCTTGAGCTGCTGCTGCTATTTTGCTAGAGTAGTAAAATTGACTTCTTTAGCTGATCAGAGGAGACTTCTCTCTTTAGCAATGTTGCAAGAAATACAAGAATCAAAACATATTAGGGAAAAAAATGATCAACCAGAATTTTCCTAAAATAAAACTAAAGGTTCTGACCAATGGCTAAAACTACACTTGAGTCATGTGTTAAAATCTGCCTCTTGTCCAGCACAGTCTCTGATAGAGACTAATTGCTCAATGGACCACTGTGTCTTTAATCATTTAATTTCTCCAGTTCCACCGAAATGGTTCTCCGAAGGCATTTCCTCGTCTTCTCTTCCTAAGAAGAGCAGCTCCTTGTGGTTAAGACCAAATAAACACAAAACTGGAAAGTCTAGAAATGAAATACAGCATCAGCTGATGGATACGCACATTCCATTCTTATCACAAATCCTCTTGTATTGTGATTACCTTGGCATAATTTTGTTGGCTTGTTGTCATTTTAATCAGTGAGTTTCAATCTTTTGTATAGGAAAGGAAGCTCAGCTCTTGCTTTATTGATACCTCTCCTCATTATATTATTCTTGTATTATAGGGTGGTAGCCCCAAAGTGTAAAATGAAACCAGAGGAAACAAATATGATATAAATCATATATTAAACTCCTTATAAACAACCCCATAATCCCTTAATTCAGGGTTGAGTTGGGGTGACTGGATGGAGCTCATCATTTACTGGCTGGATGCTCTTTCTGTTGTAACATAGAGTTCACAGCATTTTATTTATTTTTTTGTATGTGCTCTGGGAGAGAAACATCAGCAGCTAGCCATGACTGAATTCTCAACTTTCTGAGTGAGAAGCAAGCCACCACACTGCTCATCTATAAATACATCTCTATATATAAAACAGTGGTGGGATTCAAAAAATTTTTACTACTGGTTCTATGGGCATGGCTTGGTGGGCATGGCAGGAGAAGGATACTGTAAAATCTCCAGTCAGAGGTGGTATTTGTCGGTTCTCTGAACTACTCAAAATTTCCACTACCAGTTCTCCAGAACTGGTCAGAACCTGCTGAATACCACCTCTGATATAAAAGCGATATACCACTCACATCATCATAAAATCTCCAGAACCGTAAAGCCTACAAACTTGAAATTTGGCACATATGTTCCTCTTGATTTCTCACTAAGGATTTTTCAAAATGACCATCAGAGCATTAGTATTTCGTATATTATTATTAACCCGCTCTGATGCTAAGGAATTCTACTCCCCCTCCCCACCTGAAAAGAAATCTGTTCCAAATGCAAAACACAACAAGAGGAGAGGAGTTTCAGTTTTAGTTTCACAGCACCAAGCAGCTTTAGTACAGAACAGTTGAGCTAAGCCATCCAAGGCTCCTTGCTGTCTCTTTCTTGCTCACACAGTAAATACTATTTCAGTTTCCAAACAGCCCTGAACTCTCTCACACACTGACAGGACACTAGCCAGATGAATACTGATGGATGCTGGTAAGCAGAGGCAGATTTCCCCCCCTTATTTTCCTCCCCAAAAACTAAGCCCGACCACATAGCTTCGTAGTGAAGCACAGGTATCGAGCTAGTAATACATATTTTGCAAAAATCTTCTATCAGCTTTCTATTATGCATCTGGAGGTAGGCATATGACAGCTGATTAGATCTAAAAGTAACTTTGCTTTTGGATTTCATTCCGATACAACATCTCTTTGTTTCTCATTCAAACAGCCAGGCTTTTTCAGGCCCTCTGTAAACCACAACAAAATGAAGTTGTTTTATGGGATACACAAGTTAATCCAGCTTTACTTTTAATTTTCCAAAATATCTTTTGATGAAACCTGACACTTGAAACTATGGATAGACATATAATATGTACTTGAAACTATAGGTAATCCTCAACTTATAACCAGTTGCTTGGCAAACATTCAAAGTTATGACAGAGCTAACCAGAAGTAGTTATAATGCTGTTCTAAAGTTCTGACAGCTGATCCCCTGGTCACATGACCACATTTCAGGCTCTTGGCATTTATGGCTGTTTGCAGCATCCTGCAGTCATATGACCAGATTTTATGTTTTTGCCAAAACCTGGCATTTACTTCTGGTTTTTAGCAAAACCAGCCCTTAGTGAATAATTGGTTTGCTTAATGACCATAGCATTAGCTTTACAATTGCTGCATTTGCTAAACACTCCTCCCCTACAAAAGAGTAAAATCAGTCATTCACCTGACCATTATTTTTACAATCATCATAACTTATCATAATGAGTAGGCTCCATTACAGTCATAAGTGGAGGACTACCTGTATGGATAGACCTAAAATGCACTAAATGTTAAAATTATTGATAAATGGAATATTAAAATGACAGAAGTCTAAAGAGCAATAATTGTTCTGTATAACACTGTTAAATAAGGTGCTAAATGTTATAGCCTCTTTCACTTCATTATTATTAATAATAGCAGTACCCCCAACAGCAAAATTCAAGTTTAACATTTTTATTTAATTATAAGATAAAATAAGATACAAAATGTGAAAGTAAATAGGAAAACTGGGGAGGAAGGGGGGTGGAGTTAGGAAGGATAAGAAAAAAAGAAAAAGAAACATTGATTTCCAACTCTGTCTGTTGCAATAATATAAGGCATTAACATCAAATCATAACTTTTTGTTTTTTCATAATAATTTAAACTATAACGATCTGTCAGTCTAATCAGTAAAACCCAAAATAAAAGTTTCATTCTTTTCCACTTGAAGCACAAAGTTCAGAAGTGGTCTCCATGTGGAAATAAAAGTACTTACATTCTTTTCTTTAATCGAAATAGTCAGTTTTGCCATTTCAGCCAACTCCATCAGCTTCTGCAACCATTTGTACATGGTAGGAATCGAAGTGTCCTTCCATTTTTGTGCATACAATAGTCTTGCTACTGTCAACATATATAGTATCAAAGTCCCAATTTTTTCTCCAAGTCTTTTTCCATTAGGAGGAAAAGGAAAATTTCTGGTTTCATCATTATCTTCATTTTCAAAATTTTCTGTGTTAAAATATGAATCATACTCAAAAATTTGCTGCTTTATCACATGTCCACCATAGATGATAAAAATTCCTTCTTTACTTTTACACTTCCAATATTCACCCAAAAGCAAAATTAATTATACTCGTCCGGGGACGAAAATAATGTCTAATATTTTTATTAGACCAATGTATAGAATGGCTTAAACTCAACCACAGCCATTTTCTTCTCCTTATTTGCATTCTGTATATAAAACATAGATTACCTGTGACTTGTAGTTCCTGTCTGCAATATTGGAGGCAGTCTGATATTAATAAATAACCATGAACTCTTCCAGTTCTTTCACTATCACCACTCCCTGATTACCAGATTCTCCTGGTTAGGCCAAGGACACCCTTGCTCTTAGCATATCAAAGAGCAATAAGCACTACTGAAGATAAGACATCAAGGCTGAAGTTTGCAAGATAGGAATCTGTGGAATCAGATCACAGAATTTACTAAATATTGAGCATAGATCGAGTCTATTTATCCATAAATGAAAGGCAGCACCTATGGATTGGGAGGGGGGGAATGAGAATTCCCTACAACGCAGGATTAAATTCAGGAAAAGACACTAATTTATCAGCTCAATAATCCTGGGATCAAATAATATCCACCAATTATGTACCGGAAAGGCTTACCTTTTCTCCTCAAGAAAACTAGCTACTTTAATTTTCAATCCTCAGGTGCCAATTCAACTCTGAAAGAATGCCCTTTATCCCATCTTCTTTTCCTGATTCCCAGAAAGAGGGCCCTCCAGCCTAACAATTCCTTAGGCCCAACTGTGTTTATTAATTTCAGTACACAAGCTAATATGCCTCAGTATGGATCATGCACAGTTTGGGAAATTCCCATAATATATCCCCATCACTTTCCTTTCAAGGTTAGCAGGGTCATTCTGCAGAAAAGAAAAGAGTAAGAATGTTGAAGTATGAGTAATAAAATAAACAGTAAGAACAAGAATAAGCTTTATAGCCTTTTCGGCACTGCAGCCATCATCTGCCAGCCTCCCATGTGTAAACTGTCTGGAAATAAATCCAGTTTAAGAAATCCCTTCCCAAATTTAATCCTCAACCTCCTCTGGAAATTAGGATTTAAGGTGAAAGTATATATAGCAATGCAGGGAGGGAGGATGAGGACAAGGAGATCCTCAAGGGAGTTGGAAAGAGTATGAAAGCATACCCAAGAGAAGAAGCCAATGTTGCAAGCATCAAGAGCAGCAACCCCATAGGAAGTATTTCTCATCCTAATTGGAAGTAACTAACTACAACTTTTTTTGAAGAGCACCAAGAGAATATGTCATAAAAATATAATATCTAGCCAGTTTGATCACCTCAGAAACTTCTTTATATTAAGTCTGTCTATTAGCCAAAGTCTTAAGCCTCTATTTAATTTCTTACAAAGATTTTGCTGGATTTGAAAAGAATAAAAAGATGGAGTAATCCTTTTTTCCCAACTCTTTACCAATAGTATACATACAAGGTGATTTCATTTTCTACTGTGGAATGAATGTTGCACCTCTGTGCATCTATACATATTTCTACAAGGGCTGGGAGGAACAAAGCAGGTTTATATACTTCCTGTCTGAGTCACATGACTGAGAGGGAAGGGCATTTAGAATGGAGCAATCAGCAACATTTTGAGTAACTGTTCAGCTCTTCCTCCCTCCCTCTCTGTCATCTATATCTATCTCTCCCACTCTATCTATCTATCTATCTATCTATCTATCTATCTATCTATCTATCTATCCATCCATCCATCCATCCATCCATCCATCCATGTGTTTCATATGTATGTATGTATTATGTATGTATGTATGTTATAGATAGATAGATATAGATATATAGAAATATTTAGACTAAGTAGTGTAAATTTATATTATTATTGCTTCTTGTTTGCTTCCTGCTTCTCAACGTTTTGTAAGAGAAATTCACTACTGAAGGTGTACAAGGTAGTATCCACCCAACAGGTAAAGGTTCAAAAATTCAGCTCAGTGAAGTTTATTTATCCTGCCTGGAGCGGGATGTGCATTGTGCAATGATATCCGTACTGGGAAGAATATACCTGTAAAGGCATGCAGAAAAAGAGAAGGACAAAATTGAGAAAAGCTACGGGAAATGAGCAAGAAAACCCCACCAATGTTGACACCAGTGTTGACACTGATAGAAAACAGAGGCAAGTAAGGAATCCAGAGATGTAAAACCAGTAACACCAATAACTGGTGGCAACTGGCGCTCACTGAAGAGGTGAGCTGGATCTGTTGTGAAGTTACTAGCTCAAAAAGCTGGTTTTGTTTCCAGTGAGTTTTGATAGTTCTCACTGAATCTACTCACCTGCTTCACACATATCCTTGAATCATGAACCATGGTTAATGACCTTAACAATCTGAATCGTATCTATTATAGGTATAATAGAATTAGAATGCATAATGTATAATGTTGATACAACCAGTATATCACGTTTATAAAATTGAAGCTGTAATACAAGAGGAAGAAAACTATAATAAAACTTTATTTAAAAAAAAAAACCATAATCTGAATCAAACCTTATATTAAGCCACAAGCCACATTAGGGCTTAGAAGCTTCCTCCAAAGGAGGCTGATCATAACCAGCCAGATGGTGGGAGCTGCGTCACAACCCAACCTCTGCCTGTTTTATATGTGTGCATGACAAGAGGGATGTGGAGCTTGGATCACAACACACCCATCATCTTGAATTTTGATTTCTCCCCCTCCCCCTCAATGCCACTGAACAGCAAAGCATACACTAAACTGGTTCTGCCCCATAACATGGCTTGGCTTCGGCTTAACATTGCACGAAGCCAGACATTGTGGCTTGTTAAGCCACGATTTAGGACATTGCGCTGAGTAAGTCTTTCAAACATTTTTTTTTTTTTTTTGGTTCAGTAACACGAGGCGTCGATTCAGTCACGGCGCTTCAACGGACGGCGCTTCGACATTTGGGAAGAAGCGATTCCCCGAACTAAAGCAGGGCCATGGCGAGGGTGCGCCAGTCTGCTGGACCGAAGACAACCGAGGTAACCGTGAGGTTGTCGGGTTTTCATCCCGAACGTCTGAAGGGGACGGGGACGACGACGGGGGAAACGGATCTGCTGTTCCCGAACAGCGCCGGATCCTCACCCCACAAGGAAGGAAAGAAAGTAAACGCTGCAAGTTTAGACTTTCCCTCGCAGCCAAAACTAAGCAGAGCTGCCTCGGGCAGAAGCGGGAAGTCTCCTTCCCGAAAAGTGAACGTGAGTTGAAGGGGCGGAGCCTGGGTCACCGACCGAGGAGACTTTGCCTCTCCCTGGGGGACAAGACGAGTCCGCTGACCTTTCAAGCCGGAGTTACGGCCCCCCGCCGGGACCCTCGAGCGGCCCGATCTGTGTGTCTGCGTGGCGGGAAAGAAGCGGCCGAGTTATCCGAGGGATTTTCGACGTTTCCCCAGAGAAAGGGGCACCCCTCAGGCCGGCTTCTCCCGAGGGGCTGCCGAGCATGGGCGGGCAATGCTGCTGCTTATCCGAAGAGCAGAAGACGAGCCGGCTCCTGAGGCTGGAGATCGAGCGGCGGCTGCGTCGAGACAAGCTGCATTCCGGCGACGAGCTGAAGCTGCTGCTTTTGGGTGAGCCGGGTAGGCCCGTCCTCCTGCCTGGGGTTGGGTGAGCCCAGGGTGCGGTCAGGCCACCCTTGGGAATCCGCTTCAGGAGCGATCTGGGACAGATCAGGAACCTGCCCAGGGCAGAGGCAGAACCATGGGCTCACCTGTGCCAAGATCGCAGGATTTAGGGCAGGATTCCCCAAATGGTTAAGGAAGAGGTTCTTTTGAAGAACCTCCAGAGCCAAAGAAGCTTCTTGGATGAGAAGTGAAACGTCTTCAAAGAAAACCCCAGAAAGTCCAGTTGCCTCTTGAAAAAAGCACCTTTGGGACAACCATAATCTGGATGACTGAGAATCTCCATAGACATTCTGTTTAAAAGTTGCTAGTATTATTTTGGACTGTAATGTTAACATAGTAGTTGAGGCTGAGATATATAAATTGTGCTTATTCCTAATTTAAAAAATTTATTTTAAATAAAATTACTAGTAAATTAGGTCATATATTCCCAATTTAAGGAGCAGGACCGGACACCAAGGTGCTGATATTTCTAGGGAATTTACTCAAGACTATTTCCAACCTTACTTTACCGAGAGATACAGACAGCTGAATGCAGGAAGTTTATTCAGAAATTGTTTGGGGAGGGTCAAACTGGCTTCTTATCTAGAATAGGTGAGTAATACTGTAGTCTGTTGAGTAGACTTTGAAGTCCAGTTTACATTACACGGAACTGAGGGAATGTGGGCAGAGTTTACATAATCGCAGTGTGATTTCTTTGCCACGTTTGCACAATTTATTCTTCTGCTGGGTACTTTATTGCATGTTATCACTAAGATTAGGGCTTCTGGGGTGTGTGTGGGGGGTTACCGCTATTGTGGTGCAAGAACCCCAGCACGTCTAGTTATTCCTAGGTGGCATGAGCCGATATTCAGTTTTTTGGTTCAGCCATGAAACTCACCATGTGCTTTGGGAAGCCACTACTGAGATAAATCCATTCCCCAAGGTTGTTATGATGATAGACCAGAGTTGGGAGAGTTATTTTGGGGATGGTTCGGCCAGCGTGCAGTTAATAATGATCATCTGCCTTGATTCTGCAGCCCCATTGGATTTGACTAAACCATTAGATCAGGGGTCCCCAAATTTGGCAACTTGAAGACTTGTGGACTTCAACTCCCAGAGTTGCCAAGTTTGGAGACCTCTGCATTAGGTTAATGTGGGAAAGCTAAAACTAGCCCAGAGGAAGGAAGCCCACACTGCAGCCAAGGCAACAACACACAATAGTTAACATCAGCCTGCACCTTTTGCTAAGTTTACAAGCTTACAGCTTGGTTCTCTGCATGGTGTTTTCAAAAGGAAAAAAAATTAATAGAAGAAGCTGTGAGCGAATAAAGTTCTTATTGTGGTCCCAATGAAAATTATCACTTTCAAGTCACTCCCCCTCCACACACACATTCCTGCCTCTTTCTTTGAGTATGGGATTCCACAAGCCAAACATCAGCCTATGAACCATTCCTGATGTCTGAGATCTAGCCTGTATCCACCCATTCTTGACTCAGGAGAAACTGTACCAGCCTGGCATTTGTTGGCTGTTTGTCATCCCACCTTTATTGTCTCTGTTTCCAGTCTCTGACAGGCATCTGACTTTCCTCCCATGGTAAGGGGTGATGATGCTTAAGAGATTTTATGCACTTTGAAGTTGTTTTGGGTTAGTCTTGAAATAAATAAGCTTTAACACTGGTGTAATTGAGAACTTCACTGATAGTCTAAGGATGAAGTGAATGCAATGTTTTGGGGATATCACTCTTGTTATAGTGATCGTGGTGTGATTAGGTAGAGAGGTAGAGGAACAGCCTGTGTCTTCACCAGTCATCCTTTTTGGATGGTCCTTCTAGCAACAAAGCCTTCTTTTTTCTGACCACCCATTTTGACCATCCAAATCATAAATCCTAAAAAGCAAAGGGCCAAAAAAAAGTCTCATATGTCTCTCTGCTGATATCCTTACTATTGTATTCATCATGCAAAACTCAACAGATAAAATATAGCAAGAGAAGGAAAAGACATTCCCCTGTTCTCTTCCAACTAGCCAATATTGTTTCCTTTCACCATTTTTGTCCCAAAGATGCTTTTTTCAAGATGCAACTGGATTCTCTGGCCCTTTTTTGAAAACGTTTCGCTTCTCATCCAAGAAGCTGAAGAAGTTCCAATCCAAGAAGCTGAAAGTGTTTCTTGGATGAGAAGCGAAACGTCTTCAAAGAAAACACTAGAGAGTCCAGTTACCTCTTGAAAAAAGCACCTTTGGGACAACCATGACCTGGATGACTGAGAATCTCCATAGACTTTCACCATTTTTAGGTGCATAGAATGCCCAGAGGCATTCCAGGGAAAGGACATTAGTAAATAGGTGGGAGTTAGTAGCACTTTGCTTTTACAACATGGATATACTACTTACTTGTCCAAAATATCGTAAATGGTTGTTAAGGATGGGAAGCAGCTCATGTGAAAGAGAAATGTATTTTGAGTCATTACAGATAGTTATTGACTTACCACTGTTTGTTTAGTGACCATGCAAAGTTAGAACTGGAAAAAGGTGATTTATGTCCAGTTTTCACACTTGCAACTGTTGCAGCATTCCTATGGTCGCATGATGAAAATTTGGGTGCTTGGCAACTGGCATGTGTTTATGACAGTTGCAATGACTCACGGTCATGTGTTCACCTTTTGTGATCTTCCCAGCCAGCTTCTGACAAGCAAAGTCAATGGGAAAAGCCAGATTCTCTTAATGATCACATGATTCGTTTAACTACTGTAATGATTCACTTAATAACTGGCAAGGAAGGGTTGTAAAATGGGGCACAAGTCACTTAACAACTGTCTTGCTTAGCAATGGAAATTTTGGGCTCAATTGTGGTTTGTAAGTCAAGGACTACCTGTATAGAGAAGAAAAAAAATGGGTATTGACGTTGCTGAGTCAGATAGGCCAAGGAATGACATGGAATAAAAAGCTTCGCTATAATCTAATTCAAATTTCAAATGGCTGCTTGGAACTAGGGAGGAAGAATTGTAGGAGGAGAATGGTGAACTATTTTTCCAAAGCATTTTTATGTTTATTCTTACAAACATAATAGTAAAATAGCAATAACCATTTCTTTCTTGCTCATATGATAAATAGAGATATTCTATTTAGTACATTTTAAAAAGATTTTAAAGTACTGGTTAGAGTGCTTGAAAAAAGGGATAAAGCTCATGTATGAAACCTTGACTTTTTCATAGAAGTAATAACAACTTTTTAAGTGAATTTTCTGGAACATGCATTTCTGTTCTAAACATCAAATAAAGCAAATTTCATTTTATTTGCCAATACCATTTATAACTAGCACTAGCAACATAGTCTTAAAACAATTGAAAATCAAGGATAGTGATTTGAATCAGCATAGGTAAAATAGTTGGTAACCAAAATATTGACGCAACTAAACCTCATTAAAGCCACTAATGTATTGTAACGTGCTTTCAAAACCACATTAGTTATGCCTGAACCTCATTTGTGGTTAATTATTTGCTCATTCTATTTTGCTACTCCTGCAGCAGTGATTTTGAATGAAACTAAAAACTGCATTGGATATTCACAAACCAAGACAAAAAGTACTTTTTAAGATGGGTTCCTGAGAACTGTTTAGCAGAATGACAGACCCTAAATATTCATTTCACCTCCATTCCCACAATCTGCCAGATTTAAATAACAATGATGGGACCAAGTCCTATGTAACTCAGAGTCTGAGTATCTAAGCTCATATCTATACAACTACCTCACCCAGTCACTTCTAGAGCACCCTATGCCTGGGGCATCCCAAGATTAGATAAGCAGTGGGTTTTTTTTTCCCCTTATCCCAATTTATGTCACTGTAAGGTTGGTGCTATGCAATATGTGACTCTAAGTTCCTTTGGTTGCTCTTGGGCTCAATTGGAGTTTATGGTGATGTACATGGCTTTATAAGCAGTAATACTTTCAGAGTATCTTCCTGCCCAAGCTTTCTCAAAACAGTTATTTTTGCAGTACACTGATCATTGCAACCTCCTTCAAGTGAGGCTCAGAAGCTGAGTCCCTGGGAAATTTTCTATCTTAGGTAAATTCTGCATGATAGACCTGGGTGAACAAGATGTTCTTTGCTGAAGTCTCTTCTTATCAAGAGATAGGACAGGAAGGGTCAAAGAGGAGGGCATTTTGATGACTGCTCCCCTCATTTGTAACAGTGTATCCCCAGCACATGAGTGGTCTCCCTCTTATTCTTCTTTGTGTTTTCCTGCAAGTGCAAAATCTGCTTTTTCTAATTTTGGCTCAACCAAGTGTTAGTCCATCCCATTCCGCAGGAATTGACTGATCGGCTTGTGATGCAAGCCTGACATCATGGGCTAGGAGAGAGTGACTGGCCCAAAGTCACCCAGCTGGCTTTTATGCCTAAGGTGAGACTAGAATTCACTGTCTCCCAGTTTTCTAGCCCAGTACCTTAACCACTAGCCCAAACTGGCTCACATCTCTCTTATGTCTTCCAAGAAATAGTTCTGGAAGGCCTTAATAATTAAGTAACTAGAAAATTATTTGTGCCATTATATTTTTGTTAATGTTTATTTTATATTATTTGTTGCATTAATTTTGCATTTTATTTGATTACAAGGCTCTTGAGCAAGATAGTTCATACGCTATATAAATAAAAGAAATAAAATGTTAAAACTGCAACGAAGTAAATTTACAGTGCATTTTATTCATTTCCTTAGTAAAATTGATTTTATGTCTACAATTTCTGGTTACAGTTATTGGAACATACATTGATATATATTGATATACATTTATAAATATTGATTTGCACACATTTTTTGAATGAAAGTGATTTCTGTTTGCTTGATATAGTCAGACATTTGCAATGTTTGTATGCAGCTCATTTTCATGACTTGGCATTTTCTGAATAATTTTCTTTATCGTCTCCCTTCATTTCCAGTGAAATGGAAACATTTCAGAGTCAAACTTGTTCATTTCAGTAAAACACACTCACACACGCCCATATACCAGGTAATAAGAGTAGCAAGGTTTTACCCATTTTTTTCAGTTTTCCAGAGAATGGAGAGAAAAAGGAAAAGAATGGTGAAGCAAGTAAACATATAAGCATAAAAGCTAGAGGACCAGTTATTGTCATTAGTCATAGGGCCCTGAGTCACTTTTGTGTTTACTTATGCAGAATAGTTATTGTATTTTTATCCGATCTTTTTTTAAAAAATGTCCTAACTATGAGATTAGGCAAACAAGGATGTTTTTACTTCCTGATTTGATGGAGTGACAGGGTGACATGTAAAGTTAGAAACTTGGGAACGATAGTACTGTAGTAATTGGGTCAAGGAGAGTTTGCAATTACTGAAGTATTAATATACTTGTGATTGCATCTTCTACTTAATTTTCAGATATGCCATGGTTCTCAAGTAACAGACTAGATATTCTTCCCGAGTTACCTCACAAACCCTTCGCAATAAGGAATTCTTCAATATTTTCAGTTATTAATTTTTGTACAAATACGTAACTAATTCCTTCAAAACTTCAGTATCACATGAATGAGAGAGCATTGTGGTTGTATTAAGTGTTGAAGTGGATTTCCTGTCTGCAAAAACCAAACATAATCATTGCTTTTTCTGAGTTATAAAAAACATTCAAAGGAAAGGGAGAACGACGGCATGTCTCCTTGGTAACAGTAAAACCAGCAGGCTTTTCAATTTCACTAGGGGGCGAAAATATCCCTCAATACAATTTTTAGATAAACTTTAGATAAATTATCCTCACTTAAAATAGTTTCCATTTTTTGACAGATACATTTGATGTGCAAAAATAGTAGTGGGGGATGGAAGGTATTTCTATGAGTTTATTTTCTGTGGAGAAGAGGATGTTTACTGTACGAAGGAAGGAATGATTTCTGACTCCAGATATTTTATATGTATACTATGGTATTTATTGTTAGTTATTATGTCTGCCTTTGTGAGCTTTCTCTATCTCTGGAACTTTTACAGTAGAAAAATATACTACAGTGCAGAATTAATAAAATAGACATTAATAGTGAATATATATAACTCCACCATTGCTGGTCTCAAGCCTGAATGAGAAAGGAGGAGGTTAGGCATCAGACTCTGCTACAAGTTGGCTGTAATTTCCAGGTAGCATCACTATGCATCAAACCCCAAACAACGCTTCTGCGGACCCTGAGATATGACAGGAATAATGCATAGAACAAGAAGACAATAACAATTAATATAATATTAGAAAAAAAATAATAGTATTAGCTTTCCTTTTATTTGTTTCTTGTATTACCTACAAGAGTCATCACTTCAACATTCAGACTCTTGAAAAACATATCTATTTTGTGAATTTAGGGGGAGGGTGTCTGAAAATTTGAGCAAGCCTGTATTATCCAAATGCCAAGTACTGTGGTTTGCAGGACCCAGCAAAACATAGGAATGCCCTGATAACCTTTTGACATTTCAGTAATCAGAGGTCTGAGGCTGCGTGGTGGTCAACCCTACAATTCTGGCCATCTATTTAGGTTAGTTCACTGCTGCATTCCAATAGAAAATTTGCATACAGAGTAGAATTAGCTTCATTAATGATCAGTTAAGCTTGCACCTACTATGACAAAGGAAAAAAATGTAACATCAGCCAGTTTTAGGGTCCTCTGGTAGATCTCTGGAGTATTTGGAGCAGATAGGCAAAAAAAATGCACTCAATTATTTAATATAACAGTAGCAAATTGTTTTCTCCCTTGCCTGCCTGCACCATAAATTATATTGCTGAAAAGACCAATGTGAAACCTTATGTGGAAAGTATGTGGATTTAGCTCAGTTCAAGCACAAAAGAAAATTCCTGGGTCTAGGCTTATTCAGCTTCTGGTTTTTTGTTTTTCTTCCATTAAGTTCCGTTTGGTGGGCTTCTAAGTGACTTGAGTGACATCTAAAATCTCCCCAACATTTTGTAACACTCTGTTGTTTTTGTGAAACAATGTTTTCCCTTGTTTTAGCTGAGAGAATAGAATAGAATAGAATAGAATAGAATAGAATAGAATAGAATAGAATAGAATAGAATAGAACAGAACAGAACTTAACTTTATTACGGTCTTAGACAGCAATAGAGCTGAGGAATAGAACAAGACATTTTAACCAAAGTCCCATTGATGATGTTACCTAGACTGGTAATAAAACTAAATGTCAAGCCCAGAGAGCAAACCACTGCCAAAATTTCAAGCTATATCAGGTCCAGATTAAAATCAATGTTTAAAGGTCAAGAAAAATTTACAAAAGAAAAAAGGGTCAGGGAGAAAAAATGAAGAGAGAAGATGGGTTGCAGGAGGTGGTAATGCCCCATTTGAATGAAAAATGTCGTGCGCATGGCATAGGAAGGCAGGGTAATGGCACAAGTTCTCTAAATCCAGGTACTCCTTGACTTACGGCCACAATGTCTGTTGCTAAGCAAGACAATTAAATCAATTTTGCCCCATTTTAACGATCTTTCTTGCCACAGTTGTTAAGTAAATCACTATAATTGTTAAGCTAGCAACCCGGTTGTTAAGTGAATCTGGCTTCCCCGCTGACTTTGATTGTCGAAAGGTCGGCAAAAGGGATCATAGGAGCCCTGGACACTGGAACCATCATAAATATGAATCATTTGCCAACCAGCTGAATTTTGATCGTGTGACCTCGGGCATGCTTCAACAGTCATTAAGTGTGGAAAATGGCCATGTCACTCTTTTCAGTGCCACTGTAATGTTGAATGGTCACTAAATGAAGTGTTGTAAGTCATGTTCTAACGATGTGAATATTCTTGCTATTTTTAATTTGTTTGGTAAAATATTAAGAAAGGGAACAAACATCCCATATCATGGGACACGTCAGTAGATATGAGTCTGTAGAGATTCTTAGTCATCCAGGTCATAGTTGTCCCAAAGGTGCTTTTTCAGGAGGCAACTGGACTTTCTTCTTGTTGTTTTTCTTTGAAGACGTTTTGCTTCTCATCCAAGAAGCTTCTTCAGCTCTGACAGGATAGTGGGGAATGGAAGGATTTATATTCCTTACAGACAGCATTCCCCACTATCCTGCAGAGCTGAAGAAGCTTCTTGCATGAGAAGCGAAATGTCTTTAAAGGAAAAACAACAACAAGAAAGTCCAGTTGCCTTCTGAAAAAGCACCTTTGGGACATATCAGTAGATATGGTGGCTACTTTCTTGTTTCCATAAAAAGTTATATTCTCATTTGGGTCTTATAATCCATCTGAAGTGTCTTTCATAAAACTGATTTTAAGATATTTGTCATAATAGGAAATACATTGAAATCTCATCGAATCTTGTATGCTTAAATAATACCGCCATCCCAATATAGGCACAAATCTGCAACCATTGATCATTCAATGAGGCAGTGTTTGCTTTAGATGTCTAAGAGTTAAACCCACAATTTCAATATCTAGAGATTGTTGTGGCTTTCCTGAAAGAAATTCATTTACAGCAATCAGTTCTTGCTGCCGCTTTTCAATGTATTATTATCCCCAGTTGTTCTCCTTTTCCATTTTCCAATGAAACACAAGAGCCGACAAAGAGGCTTTACTTTCTCCATTATAATAAGAATAATTTATAACCTGCTGATGTTTTTGTAACCAGTGGCTGATCTATATAGATTCTAAAGTTATTCCACATTCTTCTAAAATCAAGAGCAAGATTCATTACCTCAGGCCCTTTGTTTCTTAATTCCTATGGATTCATCATCTGATGATACAATGAAGCTATCTATCATGGCATATCTCCACACAGCATTTTCTAATGAGCAGAGCAATTTTAGACATAGCCTCAAGGCATGCAAGCATATGGAAAAATTAAGTCCAGCTGTGATCAGAGGCTGATTTTTATAGAGTGGTCTCCAGAAGATAAACACTTATATTCAACCTCAAGTCAAAAGACCATTTAACAAATAAATACTGTAGTAAATTGTCAAGATAAACTTTCCACAATCTGGTATCCTACGGATGCACTGAATATAATTCCCATCACTATCTATAGCATGATTTATTTATAGTCAAACATATGAAAGTGGCAGCGGGAATATCAGATTATGAAGGTTTGGTCTAGATATGACCCAACTCCCATAAAAATGTGAAGAAGCCAGACTCCCGTAGTTATCAAAACCCTATCAATTTCAGACCGCAGAGATGTTATAAGCACAAAAAATACTTTTCACATCTTAACTACAGCAGTTAGAGTGGAGGGGAAGGAATAACTGAGATGGTTATGCTGACAGCAGTCTTCCTCCTCTGACGTGTAATTTTCTAGTTCTCCAGTATTATTTGGCTCCCTTGAAATGTAATGCCTGCATATATAGGCAGAGGACAGACTGTAAAAGTCCATGCACCTTTCCAGAAGTTCCAGGGACCAAGGCAGCAACACCAGGTATTAAGGGATGCAGAGAGTTACAATTAAAGAAGAAATTAATTAAGAAGGTTTAATTCAATTTGATTATTTAAGAAGATAAGAAGATTACTGGTAAATAAACAATGTAAAAAATAAATGGAAATGAAAGAGAATGCCACTGGAGATGAGAAAAACGGCAGCCAAAGGGGAGGCAGGCTTCAAACCATCCCAATTCTTCAGCTGAGGACAATCAAAGCAGCCATTCAGGACAAAAGGGGATTATAGTTTATTTATTTATTTATTTGATTTGTCAATTGTTTACAAGATAATAAGTATAAGTGTATACATAGTTATGAATACATGAAATGGGTACATATAAGAAAAATAAAAGAAACAATAGGACAGGGATGGTAGGCACGTTGGTGCGCTTATGCACGCCCCCTAGAGACCTCTTAGGAAAGGGGTGAGGTCAACAGTAGACAGTCTAAGGTTAAAGTTTTTGGGGTTTGGGGAAGAAACCACAGAGTAGGTAGAGTATTCCAGACATTGACCACTCTGTGGCTGAAGTCGTATTTCTTGCAATCAAATTTGGTGCGGTTAACCTTGAGTTTGTATCTATTGTGTGCTCTTGTGTTGTTATGGTTGAAGCTGAAGTATTCATTGACAGGTAGGACATTGCAGTGTATGATTTTATATACCATACTTAGATCAGACCGAAGATGGCGTAATTCAAGGTTTTCTAGTTCTAGAATTTCAAGTCTGGTGGCATAAGGTATTCTACAATGAGTAGAGGAGTGGAGAACTCTTCTTGTAAAATATTTCTGGACTTTCTCAACTGTGCTAATATCAGATACGTAATATGGAAAACAAGAAAGTAGCCACCATATCTGCTGATATGTCCCAAAGGTGCTTTTTCAGAAGGCAACTGGACTTCCTTGTTTCTCTTTTCCTTTGAAGACATTTCACTTCTCATCCAAGAAGCCTAAGTCATTTATAAAGATATTGAAGAGTACTGGGCCTAAGATAGAACCTTGTAGTATTCCACTGCTTGCCTTCCCTCCATGTAGATGTAGTACCATTAAGGACTATTCATTGAGTACAGTTTGTCAGCCAGTTGTTAGCCAGCTTTGTCAAACTGGCTGTCAAAAAACATAGTTGTTTAGCTTTATCGCTTTAGTTTTTATATAGATGGCTTGGTTGACTGATCTCAGAAGTGCGTTAGAAGGGACACAGAGAAACACATTCGGGCTTTAGCATGGCTTTAAATTGGCAGCCAAGAGTGCACCAGCACTTTTTCCTCTTCAGTATCAAATCTAAATTTACTCGGGTGTTGGGCTTAACAGCAATGGCCTACCAAAATACTCTGCTGTATTTTCCTTCAAGAAAATCTGTGCCTTTCTAAATCTGTGTTCATTGCTGTTTTAATTTTTAAAACTTTTATTCATTTATTTATTTTTAAAGGAAGGGAGGGAGGAAGGAAATGATAGGGAGGAAGAGAGGGAAGATTTTTGATGCTCTCTGCCAACTTCCCAGAAGAAAACTCAATGGGGGAGCCAGCAGGAAGTCAGAAGTTGCTCTGGCTCACTCCCACTGCTTTTTTGCCCAGTAGTAGTCATTCTGTTTTTCTGTTTAGGTAAGGAAGTATCTCTGGAATGATGACCCAACTAGGTAAGAATTGTCTAGTGATCATTTAAAGCGCTACAGTAGTGCCTAAACCTAGTGACCATCTTGTTAACACAACTTAACAAATTGGTTAGATTTTCACAAGTTAATGAACTGAGCTTCTTATATCAACCCAACCAGTGCATTCTACCAGTTAAACATATTGTTTAGTCAAGTCAAAGACAGAAACTGTCTGCAGGCCAAATTACTATGTTTTTTTTTTAATGTTCAGAAGCTATTAAGGGGAGGTTAAAAAGAGAAAATGAAGAGAAGCCATAGTGTTGTATTGGTGAAGTGAAAGATAAGAAGTGAAAGATAAATAAGAATAATTTAAAGATGAATAAGAATGAAACATGTATCGGTAAAAACAACCAGTACACACAGAGATAACTTGATAGAAATAATTAGCTTCATTAGCTTATAATAATTTTAAAATCGCCTCAGTAGTTTGCAAACCATACAGGAGACACAGGCATTTTCGGATCATCTGAAGCATTTGAGTTTTACAATCCCTCAATATTTTCATTTATGGTATTGAGAGACCTCTAGTGGTGGCATGGGGGTTTTAAACAAAAATTAGGGTCTCTTGCAGTCAAACCACCATTCTTATAGCTAGTAACGTTTTAAAGATATAATGTACAATATCTAAGTAGATTCTTTACTAACACTTTAAGAGATGTTAAATATATCAGTAGTAAATTTACCTGAAGAGGGGATTTTCTGTTACAATTTTTAAAGAATTTCTCCCCCAAAGTATAGATATGTAGGTGTATTAGAAAGATTTTCAATAACAGACTTATTCTTTCAGATTCTTGTGAATTAATGTAATGTTTTCAATCCCTGCTTTCATTTATAGTGACTTCATTATTCTGACTTGGTTTATAGTGACTTAAAAGCATTATGTATATTATTGTTTATATAAAAACTGAAATTTTGTGACTGTCTGTGCCTCAGGCATCTCCTTACTTAGTACCAAATTATACTTGCAACTGATGAGTGCATCAGTTGGTATTAGCATGAAGGAATGAAATCTCCCTTCCCTTTAAAAGTTCGCCTTTCTTTCCTTTCTTACAGGTACAGGAGAGAGTGGGAAAAGTACATTTATCAAGCAGATGAAGATAATTCATGGATCAGGCTTTACAGAAGAAGAGCGGAAAAGCTACACAAAACTGGTTTATCAAAACATATATTCCGCTATGCAAGCTATGGTGAGCGCTATGGATGCTTTACAAATACCATACTCATCTGAACAAAGCAAGGTATAGTATTGCACATAAATTAAAATCACTTCTGCTGTTTATTGTATAAGTTAGGTTAAGTAAAAATGCACTGGCATAAACCCATTCAGTCAATTTGGGTAGGGCATGATTATTTAATGTAGCCGGAAATATGCAGTGATTCTATGGATTCTAATCCAGAATTTCAACCTTATGATAAAACATGTATTATTTCACAGTGTGATGGGCTTAGGAATATGTTATATGTACATATGCAAAGGAGTCTCTCGTCTTTTTCTTCAACTTTCCTGCTTTTAGCTATTGCCAAGTTTTGTTATTATTTGTTTTGTCCAGCAGCTTTTTATATTCTGGCCATATAAGGCTTTTGGCCTATCCAATGCTCAGTAAGCCTTCATAGTGTAGTAGCTTCATTGCATCTCCATCACTGTCCTTCAGATATTCTTCTAATCTCCTTTTTTATTTTTCAACTCTTTGGTGTACTTACAACATTTCATGCCCACCCATTTTCCTTGGTAAGTAGAGTCTGATATTGTCATTAAATGAAGGGTATGATTTATAGTCATTATGTTTCTGGTCTTTCTAGCCAGACCTTTTAATTTTGTTTGAGCTTAATCCACTACTCCAGCTGTATATCTAATGACTGGAATCGCCAGGGTTTTAATTGCCTTGATATTATTTCTGCCACTGTGTTTGGACTTTAAGATCTCCTTCATTCTGCTGGTTCATTTTAGCTGTTCATTTTTGTTGACTTCAGTATGTTGTTGTCAGCCCGAGGGATATCCAGTATTTGTAGCCATTTTATTTCCATAAGGTATCTTTAATCCTTCAGTTTTCCTCTATTGATCTTTTGTTCCTCTGCTGTTTGAGTAGTTTCTTTTGTGCTCAGGGGGAGCACAAAGCTTGTTTTCAATTAGGTGTTGTAGGACTGCGTCAGCTATCACACCAGTTAGCAATTTGAAAGTTGTTAATAAGCAGGTAAATGTTCTGTAGTTAGTGGATGCTGCCTTTTTGTTGGATCTTTCATTATCAGGTAGATTTTTCCAGATGTTGATCAATACTCCCTTGGACTATGTTATTAAATTACTTGGCAATCACTTGGTCAGGTAGCAATGGGAAAATTTATTGGAAAAGAGATTCAGATACCTTGACAATAGCAAGGTGAATTTATTTGATGACAGGAGCGATGGATGCACCATTGGGAGACTGGAAGTGCCAGGTTGAGTGCAGATGGTTCTGAAGAAGGTCTATAGGGCCATTAACACTTGTCATCAATTTGATACACCAATTTGATATTCACATATCCAATTAGTTGGATATCATTTCTCCAGGATTATCAGTAATTTCTTCTTTAGGTATTCAAAGCTTATATTTATTTTGTAGTGATTGTATCCAGTTATCCGGTGTTCTGCTGGTTTCTTTTACCACTTTGATTTTTCATCAAAGGGTTCCTCCAATGATTTTTGCCTTCTTGTTATGTGTCCCAAATATTTAATTCATCATTAGCATTTTCACTAAACTGTCTGCTTTGATTTTATCTAGTAGTAAATGTTTGTCTTTTTTCAGTCCAAGTCCAAGGCATTTTTGACTTTTTTTTGCACAATTCACAGGCATTTTTTTTATTTCCTTGGCATTTCTGACAGTCCAGCTTTCACAACTATCTGTTATAACTGGGAAAGCCATAGTCTTGGCACTATGCATCTTTGCTTTAGGTGTGCTGGTAATATTTTGTCTAGGCCTATCACAGAAAACAGCTTTTACAGCTTTTGCATTATCACAATTTGTATGCCGCAAGATGATCTCTTCTGCATTGATTTTGGGAAGGAAAATTAAGCAAAGAATTTCACGATATCCACCTGCTGTTCCCAACATAAAAGATGAGATTTCAGCAGGAGGCGAAAAACCAAAACCAAACTGCAGGTGGACCTTCCTTAATGGTGGTAATTGGGACTAGACTTTTTGTTGCTAAGTGATGCATTCATTAAGCATGATGTCACATGACTGCAGTGCTTAGCAACAGCACTCCTGACAGTTGCCATTATTAAGCAAGGATGGCAGGTTAAGCAAAGGCCTCAGGTGACTGCAACTTTCTACTTCCTGCTGGCCTCCAACAAGCAAAGTCAATGGGGAATCCAGCAGGAAGTTGCCAGTTCTGATCATGAGAAGTCTCAGGTTTGGTGGCTTACAAACAGGCCAGTAGGCAGGTGAATGCTGTGGAGTGCATGTGAACATAGGTGATGGGTGCTGCCATGTGGCATTGTTGTGGCCTGTTGGCCACCCCCCCCCCAACTTTATGAGGAGGAGGTGTGGGAGTCAGGGTCAGCATCAGGACAACCTGATAGCTCTAAAGGGGAAGAGGGAATGGAGCTGTCAGAGAGAGAGAGACAGAGGTGGACCCTGAGTAGCCCTCAGATGGAGAGTCCCTATGTCTGGAGGGGGCTGATGAGGAAGAGGAGGAACAGCTGTGTGCCGTGACTGACACATGGAGAAGGAAGAGGAGAGCAGTGGAAATCTGTGGGCCGATCCTTAGGATAGAAGAGCCACCGCTGCTAGCAAAGTCTCACCCTAGCTCTGGAGATAAAAGGCAGGGGGCAGAGATGAATAGATATTGCAGACAACTATGCATCTCCCTGCTGGACAGACTTGAAAGAGAGAGAGAGAGAAACATTTAGAGAGAAACTTTTTGCTGAGGCTGCTGGCGCTCCTAATAAAGGAATAATTGATTTAAATACAGAGGGGTTGTCATGTTTGGGGAGCTGGGTCAGAACAGGCATGAGTGCAGGCAGAGACTATGGCATGGTGCGAATGGACATAGATGTATGTGTATTTGTGTACTACAGCCTGGCACTCCTCAAGAGATAAAACAGCAGGATTGGGGGTAACTAATTAGAGTGACTTGCAACCTCCAGCCAGCTTCCCCACTGACTTTACTCCTGGCAAGTTGGCAGGAAAGATCACAAATGACAATCATGTGACTACAGGGGTGCTGCAACAGCCACAATTTGAAGGACTGGTTGTTAAGTCTCCTTCATTCAGCATCATTTGAACAGTTGCTGAACTAGTGGTTGTAACCTAAGGGCTATCTGTACGACGATATACAGGTAGGCCTTGACCCTATGACCCCTGGACACTGCAACTGTCGGCCTCCGAGTTTACCCAGAGCCCGTCAGCTCCGAATATTTCTCACAGCAAGTCAGCTGGCCATGTCACCTTATCTCTGCTGCTGCCAGATCTGTATTTCTGCTTGTGTGCTGGCCGATGGCTTTGGAATGACTCAGCAGAGCTGAGGATGGATTCTGCAACAACTGCCAGGCTGCTGGAACTGGCTCTTTTCATGTATTGATGTGGTGCATATTGTTAGAGGGGGTTGGGGCACATATAGGTGGTAATTAAGACTTAGGTTAAAACATGGTGAAGGTGGCACCAGGTGGGGATCAGTTAGTGAGGGTCGGAATAGGGTAGGGATGTAGACATGTTATAGGGTTAATAGCATTTAGGGATAATGGGTTAGGCGTGGCCAGAATTAGAACTGCGTATAGGCCTGGGTGTGGTGAGGTGTGTCTCATGATAATGGTGATAAAAGGAAAGGGAGAAAACCCAACTCTAGCCTTGCCTGGGTTTTAGCCATTCTTGCCTGATTAGAGTATTTGTTGTTTGATGCTGTATTGAATAAACCATCATTGTCCTAAAGAGGAGCTGGAGTTTGGGTTCATTTAAAGACAAATCTTCAATACTCAAGGACTGGTTGAGAGCAACTGTCATAAATATGAACCAGTTGTCAAGCATCCGAATGTAAATTACGTGACAATGGGGATGCTACAACGGTCATAAGTATGAAAAATGGTCATAAACCACACTTTTCAGTGCCATTTTAACTTTGAACGGTCACTAAATGAACTGTTGTAAGTCGAGGGCTACTTCCATGTGTCTCTCCAGAATCTAGCTAAAGAATCTAGCCTCTTTGATCATCCCTTCCCATCCTTTTATGGCTCATTCTGCAAGATAGTATAATGTAAATATATACCAGACTAAAACAAAGAGACCTATGACTTCGTAATGTAAAGTGCTGTTAGGCAAAATTAATTAGGCATAGATTGCTACTGAGAACATTAAATTGGTTGATTTTATTTTATTTATTTATTCATCTCCTTTATAAATAAAGGAGATAAATAAATATTTCTTTTTATTTTTTGACGTTTTAATTTTTTCAGGTCTTACCTGTCTGTTCCTATAGATAATTAGTGTAATCATGTGTAATAATACAGTTGGAGGGAAACTGTTTTTCACAAGCTGTCAAAAAGGCAAATTTTGTGCTTGGGATAATTAGAAAAGAGATTAAAAATAAAATGCCAACAGGATAATGCCCTGTGTTATATCATCTGGAATACTTTGTACAATTCTGGCTGCTGCATTTGAAATAGATCTGGAAAAGGTGCAGAAGAGAGCAATCAAATATCCACCTTATGAGAAAGAATATCTGGCACTTTTCAGACTAGAAAAAGGCAACTGAGAGGGAATATTATCAAAATGTGTTTGATCACACATAACTGTAGAGCAGGGGTCCCCAAACTTGCAACTTTAAGACTTGTGGACTTGGAGAATTCTGGGAGTTGAAGTCCACAAGTCTTAAGGTTGCCAAGTTTGGAGACAACTACTGTAGAGGAAGGGTGAGAGAACCTGGGGGTGGACTTAAAAGAGGGATCAACCTAGAATCTCTGTAGCTACAACTGAGCTAAGTCCAACTCCCCCCACCAATTGGGGGGGCGGGTCCATTGACCCTTATCTAACTCCTACAAAGTGGTAACCTTAGTTGAGAAGATTCCTGTGAAAGGCATGAGTAGCAGTAAATCAGTTTAATTGGACCTTCACATGTGGGCATGATCTTTCACATCTGACAATGGCTTGGAGGAAGATAAGGAAAAGTTCTGTTTTCTGTTTGTCTCTCTTGAAACACTAGATTCAAGAATCACATAAGAAAGTTGGTAGAAGGAGATTTGGATGAGACAGAATAAAGCACTTCTTCACAGAATGCATAATCAACTGTGGAATTTGTAGCTGTAAGACACTTTTGCATGGCTTTACAGAGAATTTATTAGTCTTGAAGTTTCATTGTTGTCTCTGAGTTGGGTGCAGAGAGCTTCCAAATATTCATCTTAGTTGAAGATGAATAATCATAGGAGTCCTCCATCTCTCATTTGTTACGCTTCAGAAATGTCTGGTTGGTCATTGTGAAAAGCAGTGTTCTTACATCACCTGGCAGCGTTCCCGGGTATAGAGAATACAAGTCTCATATGAGACCCAGGTTGGTTGAGTGGTTAAGTATTGGGTTAGAAGCTGGGAGAGCCAGGTTCAAGTTGTCACTTAAACATGGAAGCCAGTTGGATGACCTTGGACCAGTCCCAAATTGGGAGGTCACCACAACTTAGCATCAGCCATTTGCAACACCCTGGCTGAAAAACAAAATCCCTTGTCACAACAAGTGTTGAGGAGCTTCCTTGTAAAACTAGATGGGTACAGTGAAAAACAAGCAGCCCTGCCAAATGAGTGAGACAAACAATAAAACAACTGTTATGGCTTCATAATTTGGCTTTTCAATAAATCTAGAACCTGGTTTGGAGGGATGATAGCTTTTGTTTACTCTTGTTACTATGATTGCATTTTAATTGAGTTTTAATTGCATTTTGTTTTATATTAGTTTTTTTCTGTGGATTGTATCCTGACAGAAAAGTGAACTGTTGTTCTCATATTTTTATATTAAATATTTGTTGTATTTATATATTCTCTAATATATATTTCTAAGTATCTCTGAAACAAAAAAAGAATTCTTTTCACCCAACATATCACCTTAAATAACCTATCAGAATATTTTTCCTTCAAAGTTCTCTATTATTTGTTTGAATTCACTACTCTTTCTGTGCTGTAGCCCACGTGTTAATATCCAATGCAAAATGAATTAACAATAGGTTATAGCTTTAAAAAGAACAAATATGATTATACTTCCACACCAGTAGAAATATAGTTTCCACTATAATCTGCATTGTAAATACATTTTTTAAATTTTTTTGGGCAATGTATAAGAGTAACAAAGCCAAGGGATAATCAAAGGAATGGAAACTGATAAATCCTATAAACAGTTACTGAGGAAACTAAATATATTTAGTTTTGAAAAAAAGAGGGCCAAGATACTATCTTTCATGTACAGTATTTGGGGGGGTGTTTGTCACACACACAAAAAAAAGTTGCCTCAAAATGCAGGATGTGGAATAATACGTTTCTGTTAGCAGCAGGCAAACTCTGCTTCAATCTTAGAAATAAATTATAATGGTAAGCGTTAATGCACAGTAGAAATAATTTTCTGTGGAGATTTTGGGCTTTAAGGAGAAGCAGAATAGCCATTTAATTTATATTCCTGAACTGCAATTGGCTTGCTCAGTGGTCTATAGCGGGGGTCTCCAATCTTGGCAACTTTAAGCCTGGCAGAATTCTGGGAGTTGAAGTCTGCCAGGCTTACAGTTGCCAAGGTTGGAGACCCCTGGTCTATAGTGCTTCTTCAAGTTTTGCAACCCTGACATGATAGAATCCCTGCCTGTGGCCAAATCCTCTGGTGATCCTCATAACTTTTTTTTCTAGGTTGCTATCATTGAATTTAAAGAAGAATCTAGAATAGTCTAGTCTAGAGAGGAAAATATGGTAAGAAATGACATGGGATTGAAGGAGAACTTCAATTTCTTTGCTGTTATTAGTTTGCTTTCCAAAAATACCTTATCAGTGCTATACAGGTTATTTTTGACTTATAATCAGTGATTTAGCAACCAAGATTATGATAGGACCCCCCCCCCCCAAAAGCAACCCACCACCCAGTTTTGAAGTTACAGCCACTGGAACACCCCACGGTCATGTACCCTTACCACCAACAGCAGGGACACCCACCTATTCCTCCTATTTCCCCCATCCTGCCCTGCCAGGTCTCTTCAGGTCTTGGGTATGTGTTCTACCCCACTGGGTCCCTGCAGGCCTTGGACTGGTTTTCCACCCCACCAGGGCCCAGGCCCTCCTCCCACCCACTCCCTGTCACCAATTGCACACTTATCTTTCAAAAATCTTAGAGCACTAGACCTCGCATTAGGGAAGAAGGGCAGGCTGCTCTGTCCCTCAATATCCTTGGGACCAGAGGTGGTATTCAGCCAGTTTGGACTGGTTCTGGCGTACCGTTAGCGGAAATTTTGACTAGTTTGCAGAACCGGCAAATGCCCCCTCTGCCTGACTCCACCCACCCACCCCCTTACCTCTTACTATATTCCCTTGTTTTTTAGCTCAGCTGATTTGTATGGCAGAGCGGATTGCCATACCTCAGCTGAGTTAAAAAAACAACTCAGCTCACCTCACTCAGCTCACACAGAGGTTGGTGCTTGAGCCCTGCGTGTGCACGAATCACGTGTTAGGCACCCACGCCAATGGTGGGATTCAATTTTTTTTTACTGCCGGTTATGTGGGTGTGGCTTGGTAGGTGTGGCAGGTGAAGGATACTGTAAAATCTCCAGTCGGAGGTGGTATTTGTCAGTTCTCTGAACTCAAAATTTCCGCTACTGGTTCTCCAGAACTGATCAGAACCTGCTGAATACCCACGTGTGCGAAGCACACACAGAGGTTGGTCTGAGTCCTGAACGCGTGTACATAGAACCTCTCATAGAACCAATAGATGCAAATTTGGAAACCTACCACAGTTTGGGACATGTAGTTGTGTCCTGATGCCAAAGTAATCAAGCTTTGTTTGCAAAAACCAGGATTTTAAGTGGTGTTCTCCCAAGTGGCTTTAAAAAAAATAACAAAGCCTTAATTGTATTAATGTTCTTATTTGTTGGAATGCAAAGTTGGATTACTCAAGAGATTTCAGGATATGCCTTTGCATATTTATTCTTTTGAATGAAAGTAAGGATGAAATCAATATTTACATTTGTTTGGTATTTTAAAGACCCTGTTTGAAAACTTCTACTTTGGACTGAGTTTCTGCGTATCATAGATTCTTGATAGTGAAACATAGTGAAGTCAAACATAGTGAAAGCTAATATTAAAAAATGTTTGCATTGTTTGGCTACTGTATTTCCTACTGAATTCCCAGCAATAATTTCTAATCCACTTCGAAGAAGTTTCTTAAGCAGAAACTCCTTTTATGATGCAGTGGCTCAGTGGCTATGATGCTGAGCTTGTTGATCAGAAAGGTGGGTAGTTCAGTGGTTCAAAACCCTAGCGCCGCGTAACGGAGTGAGCTCCCATTACTTGTCCCAGCTTCTGCCAACCTAGCAGTTCGAAAGCATGTAAAAATGCAAGTGGAAAAATAGGGACCACTTTGGTGGGAAGGTAACAGTGTTCCATGCGCCTTCGACGTTTAGTCATGCCAGCCACATGACCACAGAGATGTCTTTGGACAGCGCTGACTCTTTAGCCAGTTTGTAACGGAGATGAGCATCGCCCCCTAGAGCCGGAAACGACTAGCATGTATGTGCGAGGGGTCCTTTACCTTTACCTTTTTAGCCTTTTCTAGACCCTTTTATGTAACCTTGGTCAAGCTCAGATTAGAAATCTGATCGCACAACAATTATTCCAAATTGAATTGTAGTTTAATTTAAACCAACTGCCAATTTTTTGTAGGGTACTGAAAACTCCTAATCCAAGAGGCATGGCTCCTTACAATTTGCCCTCTGGCCTGCTTCAGCTATTGTTGGGCTTTTATCAGATCCCATTGCAATGCCCTTCCCTCAGCACTTTTATGGGATAGATACTGGCGTCTCCTTCTGGCTCATTGCTTGTGCTCTTGTGGTGATCAATAACACACACCTTTATATTGTAGGAGTTATAGAACGTTGCACCAAAATCTTATTTTTCCCCATCTAGCAGCAATCCCAGGCAATTAGACAGTTTATAGTTCGATTTTCTAGTTGCTGATAAAGTTTATTTATACAACCTACAATGTTGTTGTAAAGTTTTGTTATTTAGCACCCAAACTTCCACAGGAAGATTTAAGATGGATTGCTGTGTATGCTATTTGTTTTTATCTATTTTGCTTTTCTTTTTCTTTCAGTTTCTGTTTTATTTGCTCACCAAAAGCAGTTATAAATCACATTGAAATTGACTTGTGTGTATGTTTGCAGTTTGAGTTGCTCAAGAGGGAGATGTCCATCAGAAGAAAGTAGCTAATGTGTACAAAGAAAAAGGAAGGAAGATATATCCAATTAAGACTTGAACTTATATAAACTCTTGGAAAGTATTGATTTAAACATAAATTAGATGTGGAATTTTCTGTCCATTAAAGCTTATCTTCTTTGTTGTGAAATATAGATCAATACTATTGTCTTCAAATATTATAGATGCCGGGTTCAAGTACAGAAGTTTTAATAACATAAATTCATGGCGCACATCAGATGGGTTTTTTTTCGTTCTAATTATTTACTTAAACTCAGGCACTTTGGCATCCTCTTTATAATATTAGGCCAGTATTATTAATCCCATATTTAGGTGGTGTGTATTATTTCAATTACCGTATTTGCCGGGCGTATAAGACGACTGGGCGTATAAGACGACCCCCAACATTTCCACTCAAAATATAGAGTTTGTTATATACTTGCCGTATAAGACGACCCCCACTTGGAGGCGGTGCGGCGGAGGCCGGCCTCTTAGGAAGTACTTTTGTTGCATGCCCAGATATGGTGCTGCCTGCGTTGGTGGGGCACTTCATATCGGGAGACCTTCCACCGTTGCTTTCCCTTCTCCCTTGCTGCCGCCCGTCTTCCCTTTGCTTTCGAAGGTAAAGCGAATTATTTTACAAAGCCTCCCCTGCCCGAGAGGGCAGCCCAATAGCCAACGTGGGGAAGCTAATTTCCCGGGCCTCTTCCATTCCTCCCCGACCTCCCTACACTGCGCGCCTCTGACGCGCCGGTCCCTTCAGCCCAGCGACCTTTTCCACCTCAAAGAAAGGCCAGGCGGGAGCCGCCGCAGCGAAACAGCCACCAGCCTTAGCCCGGCGTGGGGAGAACGGGCGAGGTTAGCGCCCGTCGGCCCGTCCTTCCTGCCTTTGAGGCACCTGCATGGAGCGCCTCCAGCTGCTCGGTTTCCCCTACCGGCGGGTCCTCCTTTCGTGCGGAGGGCTGCGGGAAGGCGCTCGCCTGAGAGGATCTCTCCTCTCTCCCCACAAGGTCAACATCTGCGCTGCAGAGGAGAGGGCTGCAGCCGGTTCCTCCTGCTTGCTGAGTGGTGGGGAAGCCGCGCCCGCCCGTGTGAGATTTGGCAACAAGGGGCAGGAGGAGGCACGCACACACCCGCGGCTCACTTTCCCAGCTCTGCCCAACCCTTATGGCTCTGGCGCGGCCCTGGCGGGCAGCGAGCACCTCCCCGCTGGACCCTCCGCTCATCCTGCCAGGGCCGCGCCAGAGCCATAAGGGTTGGGCAGAGCTGGGAAAGTGAGCCGCTGGTGTGTGCGTGCCTCCTCCTGCCCTCGTTGCTCAAATCTCGCACGGGCGGGCCGCGGCTTCCCCCACCACTCAGCAAGCAGGAACCGGCTGCAGCCCTCTCCTCTGCAGCGCAGATGTTGACCTTGTGGGGAGAGAGGGAGAGATCCTCTCGGCGAGCGCCTTCCCCCGCAGCCTCCGCACGAAAGGAGGACCCGCCGGTAGGGGAAACCGAGCCACGGAGGCGCTCCGTGCAGGTGCCTCCAAAGGCAGGAAGGACGGGCTGGCGGGCGCTAACCTCGCCCGCTCTCCCCGCCGGGCTAAGGGTGGTGGCTGCTTCCGCTGGAGCAGCTCCCGCCTGGCCTTTCTTTGAGGTGGAAAAGGTCGCTGGGCTGAAGGGACCGGCGCGGGTCAGAGGCGCGCAGTGTAGGGAGGTCGGGAGGAATGGAAGAGGCCCCGGAAATTAGCTTCCCCACGTTATTGGGCTGCCCTCTCGGCAGGGGAGGCTTTGTAAAACAATTCGCTTTACCTTCAAAGCAAAGGGAAGACGGGAGCGCCTGAAGCCAAGTGTCTCCTCAGGGCTTCGGTTGCAGGGAGGAGCCCTGACTGGTCAAGCATCGTGACGACCCGGCGTATAAGACGACCCCCCAGTTGGAGGCATGATTTTTAGGGCAAAAAGTCGCCTTATACGCCGGCAAATACGGTAAAATAATAAAAAACCACCTAATAAAATTAGAACAATAAGCATTTTTAAGGGATTCCCTGAGATTGTTTTTTTAAAGCTAAAAGAAATGTCCCAATTTTAAACCATCACTCTAGAGAAGAAAGGAATGTTAATTTCTCCATATACCACTTTTTCTCATTTGAATTGCTCTCCTAGAACAGCTATTTCTAAATTCATTTGCTCTGCCGTTAATATTCTATGCTGCATTATTTCTTCTGGCCTTGGTTAAAGCCATGGAGGCATGTTAGATTAAGCGGGTGATCTTGATTGTGCTATTTAGGATTAAATATTCAACTGGAAATTAACATAAATTCCTTTGTTAATTAGGCAAGACAAGTATGCTAAATTCTGGGGTGACTGGGAACAGGTTATTTAAACATCTGTAAAAATCAATGAATAGGCATCACAGAATTTGTGCTATGTAAGTCAGCTAATGATGCCTTATAAATTATGATGGTAAATGACGCACAGGAGTAGGTCAAAGAATTTTAGTACATTTAATCTATAAAATCTTAATAAAATGTACAGTATGGGGCCTGGGATCCAGAATGGGACACGCTATCTGAGTACCTTGTTTCTCTCCTGCTAAATAAAAACTCTGAGATTTACAGTAATGTGCAATAGACTTTTTAAAACTCTTACTTAAATTTTATGTGCAGTCTTGGGATCTTGGGATTAGCTGGGAAGGGTTTCATTTCCTGATATGTTACAGCTACTGAATATTTTTTTCTCCTGAGAGGACATGAATTGGTTTCATAAACCTGTATGATGAAGTAGAATCAAAGAGGAAAGATTGTTATCTATTTAAGGTGAAAGATACAACTCTGGACATGTTCCATTCTTATTTTATCTATGGAGCTCCATCTCCTATCTCTTACCGGAACAACTAATAAATTATAATCTGTTATAACAGCTGACAGATAGCAGTGCAGGGAGGAAGTGATGGAGGAGGAAGAAGAAAAGAGGATTCAGTGAGAGCAGGAATCACTTTGATTTAAAGACAGTACAAGTTTGCCCACTGATGAGTGACAGACATCATATTACTTTACAATTCATTCAGTTTCCTTGAATTTATCTTTGGTGCTTCGTACAGGAGTTCCAAATGGCATACATTCCATTCCATCCTCCACTTTTCTCCTACATCAAAAACCCTGTGATATATTTCCGCAGGATGTAGAAAACTTGGCAGTCATTATAGCCTAGTCTTTCCTACCGGCGCTCACTAATTTGGCTTTATTTCCTTGGAATTATTTCCTGTGGAAAAAAAATTACAGATATTTGAACAAGCAAAAGCCTCCAGTACAGCTCTACAGCACTGACTTTGGAATTATTCCATCAAAAATTGGAAGGGTTACAGATGTTTATTTTCTCAGATTAGTTTATGGGGAAATGTATACCGTACATGCATACTGGATAGACACACATGCACGCTATTCCCTTTCTAATTTCCACCCCATACATTTCCCTTCTGTTCTTTAAACCTCATGGGGCTTGCATTTTTTGAGGATTTTATCAATTGCATCCAACCTCATTTTCCAAGTAAATTCCAATTATCTTCAATCCCTGAATATTATTTTTCAGATCTATTCCCCTCATTGAACTGTACTTACTTTACAATTTGCTGCAAATCATTCTGGCATGAAAACAACATTGCCTGCATGCAAAAGTACACATATATTCATATCTCCAGCCAACACACTTGTAACAGCACAATAATAATTCCTTATATGTTTATCCATAGAGTTCTTTGTCTTATCCAAAACAGCCATCAAATTTGACTTCATTTTGGAAACAATGCAATGTGCTAACATTTATAACAACATAATAAAAAGGAGACTAAAATCAAATATTTTGTACTTCTTTTCTAACTTAATTCAAGCCATTTGATGAATGGCTGGTATAGATGAAACTGCATACATGGAACTGTAACTCAGGAAAGGCAAGATATTCCTAATTTATCTAGAAGTAGCTGGGTTAGAAGAAATAATTAGGTCAGGCAGAGAGCAGCATTTTGCTCTTCATAAAAGCAGTCTGATTTTTTCCCCCAGGTGTCTACCTGAGTGTGAAAACAGGAGACGTTGCTGATTGATAAGCTTTATTGAGCTTATAAAGCTTTTATAACCTTTATTCCTTAAGGTAGTTGCATTTATTTTTTGGGCTTGCACCAAGATGGTGTGCTTTAATGAGCAGAAAAGCTGCACTGCACTTTCATGAGGCCCAGTGCACTTTTTCGGAATAGTTTTTGAACCACGCACTGCCCTAGTAATCATAACTTGTTCACGCTGTTCCTTTAAAAATGGGTTCAAATTTCTACTAACTTAGAATGCCACAAACAGATTATTCCCTGAGGTTACTTGTGTGTTTCATTTGTTGGCTTGGTACCCAGTTCTTTCCTGGGCATACTTCATAGATTTTGAAATGACAGATTTTTCAGCTGCTCTTTGAGGAACCCTTTCTCTCTGTGAGGGACGATTTTGATGGCAACCTGAAAGAGAGCTTTGTTTTTAATGGCTGGGACTTTTTAGCAAGGAAGTTCAGGCAGGCTAGTTCCGTCCTTATGTTTGCTGCTGGCAAGCAAACATTTTGTTAATACTGGCAGCGTTTTGACACCTGAGCTGATCTGTTTGCTGAAGGAGGTGGCCTATATTTTTCTTTTTTCCTACCTTAATTTACTTTCCCTTATGATATTGCTTGTTATCTTGACCACTTTATTATCAGGCCTCTTGAACACTGTTTTGGAATGGAAAGTGGGATAAAAACTTTAAATGAACGGTAGGGTTTTGTTAACTTCGCTTATCACTTCAGCAAAAGAAGAATTTATTTATCGGGAATTCAGTGTGTGCTGGTTTCAACTGGTGATAGCAGTAATTAACCATTTAGATAAGCAGATTTCTAGCAGGCTTTGTATGATTTGGATATACAGGAACATCTTGGTCAAATACCATTTCTACTTTGCTCCCTCATCAAATAGCATGGAAATGCTGTAATCAAAGAACCGATTGTGGTGCACTTCTGTTATTACTGGGTAGCAGGCATAGTATCTAGCCCAGCACAGACACAGACAAAGTGGCAGTGCTTAGTTACTATGGTGACCACCTTGGGTATGACTTTTCAAATAGGAATAGACTTTATAATAGAATATTTCAGTTTATGTTCCTGGAAAGAAGCGGCAGATTTTATAAGTAAGCTGCAACCGTCTTAAATGACAATTAACTTTACTGCAAGGGTTAGGGTTATTTGGATTTTTCTGTACATGTTTTAATATATCAATTAGCTTTATGTTATGTACTTTACCATCTGTTGAATAAAAGACTGCAGTTATAAAACCTGTAGTAATTTTATTGAAAGCAATGGTTGTGTTGACTTTGTGAGGTAGACCAGAGCTGGAAACAGACTCCGTAGGAAGACTAGAGCTCTTCTTCATTGAAATTGGTTGCAGTTGCAATAATGGCATTTTGCAAGCCTGGTTGTAATTTACCTCCCCTTATTTTAACTTTTATCAAATAAACTATTGTCTTGGTTAATCATTTATTTATTTATTTATTCATTTTTTTTTATAGCCACCTATCTCAACCAAATGACTGGGCAGTTTACAGTTCCAAGTACTACAATTTTATTTCCTTTTTAATTGTTAAAACTTCAGCCAGCTTCTTTTGAATATCCAGTAAAATGTTCTTATCTGAGTCATTCTCTTGACTTGTCATTTGTATTTCCACTTTAAATGCCTTCTCTGTTTATAATCCACACTTTAATATTTTTGATTCTGCATCAAGCAAGGTTTGTTTGACATCTTGATTAACACTGGATGATTGTCTATACATAGAAGCATACATTGTTACTGTTATTGCAGTTATTAATTCTTCAAAGTTCTCCTCTAATTTTTAAAAGCTTAAGCTTTTTGTATCATTTTGTAAATTCTAGTACCGATCAAAACTTTTGGTTTACACTTTTTTTGCCCAGAATCTTTAATTCCCCAATAATGTCCAATTTAAAACATAATCTAATATATGATACGATTTATACAGTAGACGAAATAACTGTTTACTTTATTTGGTTAGCTCCAAAATCTTAATATATAAGTTTCAAAATTCCAAAATTTATAGTAGTAGCACTTGTAAATGCATTACAATCAAAAGACCTAGTATGATTTTTTTTTTTATTTAAGTGAGAAATCTAGAGCTTTTCGTGCATTTCAGGGTAGTTTTATTTGCATAGTCAAATGCAAATGTTTTCATCTGCTGCTCAGTCATTTGTATAACATTTCCAAAGTGCCTGATTTCTTCATTCCTCAAAGTCACATTCTGACTAACGCTAAAGGAATCAGAGAGTTAGCCTAGTGTAAGTGGAAAAGCCAAGTACTTTAGCAGTGACGAGATTTATTTTCATTTTAGATTCATTTCTATCATGGAACATTACTGCCAAAAGTTATGCCTGCACATATGGGATTAGATGTCAGATTTTAAGACCATAGTTGCTTGTTTTTCTTTCTTCTTTTTTTGAAAAAAAAATCCAAGAAATAATTTGGGATACTGATTGCTGGGTCAGTAAATTCAAATGTTACTATGTGTTACTGCTTGCTTGCTTATTTATTTAACATTTTTCCTTTCTGCTTGGAGGACACTCATTATATATGTGCTTATAAGATCAGCACTGAGAAAGGAGAGGGAAATAAGCCAAGATAATAACAATCTCTTATTGTTGTCTATTGACTATTTAAGAGCTGTACTAAGATACACTGAGAGCTATGTGCTTGCAGGAGTTGGTGTACCTGGGTGAATGCTTTTTTTCCTTGTCCTCATATGTCTAATTCAGAAGGTGCATTGTTACCTCCAAATTTAAGTTGGAATTTTTGTTCATCACTTTGCACTTTAGGCAAACTTTTAAATGAACAGATAGGTATTTATTTGGTACTTTGTAGAAAATAGCAATAGGTAGTATTTTTAAAGGCTGCTTTAATTAGGGTATTTGTATAATCAATGTGGAACACAGTGTCTTCCACTGTGTAATCAGGGGAACAACCTGCCTCCAGAAATTGTGGAGGCTCCAACACTGGAAGTTTTTAAGAAGAGATTGGACAACCATTTGTCTGAAATTTGTCTGTATAGAGTTGCCTGCCTGTTGGACTAGAAGACCTCCAAGGTGCCTTCCAACTCTGTTATTCTGTTATTTATGTCTTCCTGGTTGTCGGGCGAGCCAGCCATTCAGAGTTCTGATTGCATACCTAGATTTGAAGCAGTTCAAATCTACATTAAATAGAGCAAGGGACGTGCACAGGGGTAGGATTCAAATTTTTAACAACCGGTTCTGTGGGCGTGGCTTAGGTGGTGGGCATGGCTTGGTGGTCATGTGACTGGGTGGACATGGCTTGGTGGTCATGTTATTGGCTGGGTGTGGCCGACTCAGTATCACTCACATCGAGGCACGCATCTCCTCTCCTGGCCTCTCATGACTGTGGGGATGCTGCAACAGTCGTAAGTGTGAAAAATGGTCATAAGTCACTTTTTTCAGTGCCATTGTAACTTTAAATGGTCACTCCACACAAGCAAAGTACCAGCAAAGGAGGGGAAAAAAACTCCAGAGAAGCTCCTGAGACAGGAAGTCTAGTCCTGCCAAGAATGTAATAAGGGTTAACGGAGAGGCAGTTTCTGTAAGCAACACCAGAATGTTTCCTTCCTGCTTTCCTTACAGGATTAGGCCAGTAATTTCTTCTAACAACTGGTTCTCCGAACTGCTTAGATTGTTAACAACCGGTTCTAGCGAATAGGTGCGAACTGGTAGAATCCCACCCTGGACGTGCATCTCCAAACAGCCTCCTTAGATATTGGTGGTTTCTCTTCAACATTTCAAAGCCATTGATACACTATGGAGGCAATAAACGTTTTAGCCTTGTCCTCCATAAATCGCATGTTTGCCACAGTTATCTCGCTCAACCTTATAAAGATTGCTTGTTAAGTGAAGCTTCATTCCAGCTGCTGAATTGGACAGATTATCTTGTGCCCATTGCTTAACATAGAACTGATGAACTCCAGTTTGATATTTTCTGTTGTTCAAACTGATTTTTCAATCTATAACTATGCCTACCCACCCACCCACCCACTCCCCATTTCAGGATGACAGCCGGATGATTGAAGATGTACAAGCAGACAAAATAGAAAGCCTGGAAAGAAAATATGCGGAAGCAATTAAGAGGCTATGGGAGGATCCAGGCATCCAAGAGTGCTACCACCGACGGAGAGAATACCAATTGTCAGACTCAGCTAAATAGTAAGTATAGTAATCTTTGCAAACTTCACTTTGGCTTTTTAAACATATTTATTATTGCTTATTTATTGCTTTGTTGTATGGAATGTTAATGAATAGATTTTACTACGTGTGCATGTTCGGTTTTTATGAGCTTGAACAGTTAATAAAACATAGTTGAAACAAATGCATGACAGGATCACATAGTGTTTCTCTGGTTGGAACTGGAAATTCCTCCACCCCCCCCCCCTTTACCTTTTTGGGGGAGTCCTTGGAGGGCTGCAGTGGGCTTGTTGACCCAGCGACATCATTGGAGGCTCAAAGTTGAAGGTGTTAAGTCTCTTTTCAGAGTTTTGAGGGCATTGAGGTTACCCCCAATTTTGATAAGATTTCCAGAAGCCTGATTTTTTTCTTCTTAATTTGAAAAGAAATATTGCTATCGAAAAATATAATTGTAATGCCAAATTTTGATAACCTTGTTTTAGGTGACTGTCATAAATATTTTTGTTTTTCTGTGTGAGGGATATGCATATAAAATGTTTCCAGGAGATTGTCCTTCTCGGTTAAATAGATATTACAAATTCTTCCTGTACATTATCTAGCTATCTGTAAAATAATTGGATATTTGATCTTTGAAGTCATCATCATCATATCATCATCACCATCATATTCATCTTACACACTTTGCTCCCCAAAGGAACTCTGAATGCATACAAGGAATTGAATTTAAAAACAGAAATAAAGTAATACAAAGATGCACATATTTCAGATCACATCAGGGAACATATGGGAAAGAATTAGAGAATTAGAGTTACAGATCACTTTATATCATTCCTGACGGAGAAGTCCAACCTTCAGGGCTGTTCAGAACATATAGGCTTCAGAGGGAGGATATAGAGCAGTGGCAGATATAGGGAAGCATTACAGCTGTCTGCAATCTTCAAGAAGTAAGATTTCCACTACAGCATCCTGATTCTGAATACATTTTCAATCCTTTTTGTTTCTTTGTTTGTTTTTGCTATATTAGCTTTCATGTGAAATATCACTTTTAGTCTCTGTTGGATTAATCCAGGGGTCTCCAACCTTGGCAACTTTAAGCCCAGAGGACTTAAACTCCCAGAATTCCCCAGCCAGAATTCTGGGATTTGAAGTCCTCCAGGCCCCCTGGATTAATTTATAATAACATGAAATGCTTTCTAATGGCATGAACTAAAAAGATGTGTGACTTTGATTTTGAAGTTTCCTTTCAGATTTAGAACGTATTGCTATGCCATCATTTGTGCCAAATGAGCAAGATGTCCTTAGAGTGAGAATACCAACCACTGGAATAATTGAATATCCTTTTGTACTACAAAAAGTTCCTTTTCGGTAAGTCTGTCCTTAAGGCCTTCTCTTAGTCATCATGACCATACGTCCAAAATTGCACCAATTGTTTTCAGTAAATGGATAACTAAAGAAAATACACAAGATTAGATTAATCCTCTCCAATCTTGTTTCACCTTTGCTATTATGCTGCATCCATTTTCATCTGTAAATAAAGATTTCAGAATCATAGAATCAGAACTTAAAAAATATCATTTAGGAGATCAAGTCCAAATTAAAATGTCCATGGTGGAAGGCTAACCTGCCTTTGGTTGATCATATTCAGTGAAAAGAAGCATGCCTTCTGTGATTGGTTCCACTGTTCATCTGTGTTTAATTTAAAAGTCTTATTTCCTAATCTAAAGGTAAAGATTTCCCTGTCAGTTGTGTCTGACTCTAGGGAATGGTACTCATCTCAGTTTCTTGGCCGAGGGAAACAGCATTGTCCAAAGACAATTTCCATGATCATATGCCAAAGGTGCACAGAAAGCTGTTACTTTCCCACCAAAATGATATCTATTAATCTACTTGCATTTGCATGCTTTCAAACTGCTAGGTGGGCAGGAGCTGGAGCAAGGAATGGGAGCTCAGTGTCTTTAATTGCTGAGCCATTGTGCATCATATTTCCTAATCTATAAACAACTAAAACTGTAGTTGTCCTGACCTTAAACTGAGTGAAACGGTGCATCATAAGGCAATGATTTTTGAATAAGGTATCTCAGCTGGACTCACAGAATGTGTCCAAGATCCAAGACCCATGATTCTTGAGGAATGAAGTTATGGCTGTTCTCCTGCGAGCCGTTCGGATCATCCAGAGAGTGGGAGGTGCTTCAGTCTGCGTCGTTGAAGGCTGAGCTTAATTACTAAGGATCGCTCCGCCCTTCATCACGTGGATGCCTTGCGATCCCCAGTTTATGCTCAGCCTTCGTGAGATTAGGCTGTGTATCTCGTCACTCCTTGGCCGATTCAAGAACTGCCTTTCTCCAGAGAATTCCTCAGGTTTGCTTGTTATTTGCCTCGATCTCCTTAGCCTCTGCGCATTTCGGATTGTTGATTTAGCAGGGGAGCGCGTTCTTTCGCCCCCAGGAGGGGATAAAGAGCGGGCGGCTTTCGCGCTCGCGCAACCCCTAATTCGGTCCTCTTCCTGCCGCTTTCCACGCCGCTCTCGTAGCGGCTTCATTCGATCGCGCTCAGCGAGCGCAGCTGGTGTTCCCCACCGTGAACGCCGATCACCCCAGGAAGGGGCGAAAATTACTTGGCTGCCTCTCTCGGCCTCTAGACGTGCCGGAGAGGCTTATTTATTGCTCTGAGCGGCCCGTTATTAAAGGATAGTAGGCGGCTGCCATTTTGGGCGCCGCCGCGTGTCGGGCGCCATTTTGAAAGGCCTCGTTGGGCTGCGAAGGGGCTAGCTCTTGTTGTAGGCCTGCCAGCCTGTGAGAGCTACTGGATATTAATATAATTGGCAATCTTGCCTTTCCGCAGCACGCTCAGGGCAGGAAATTGCAGCCTATCCCTCCCAGTTGTTGCCTGGGAGCTCCAGCTGCCAGAGGCCTCATCCCCGCCTCAGGCGTTTAATTTGGCGAATTGGTGATAACTAACAGCAATTTCTGGGGCCACTCCCCCCTGGGAGCACCGAACCAGACCTCGAATTGAATATATATATATATAAATAATGATGATAATAATAATAATAATAATAATAATAATAATAATAATAATAATAATAACAATAATAACAATAATAACAAATAGATACTTAACTAAATATTATATATATATCTACAGATATATATTTATGCATATATTTCTATCTTATTGATATTGATTATTACACCGATCCGGGCGACAGGAACAGGAGAGGCGGCAGCTACAGGCGTCCCTTCAGGGGTTCAGGAGGGAAGCCTTTCCGGCGCTCCAGATAGATTCCGTACCTCCCTTCCCATCGGCGGGCGCCTCAAGCATTTCGCCGACCATTTCGCCGACCGTGGTCCCCAAATCCTCAGGTGGATGGAGGGCCATCCTAGACCTCAAACATCTCAACCGTTACCTGATCTACTGCAGATTTAAGATGCACACCCTGTAGTCCATTCTACTGAGCATCAGGCGGGGGGACTGGCTATCCTCTATAGACCTTTCAGAGGCGTATCTTCATATCCCAATCCGGCCCTCCCATTCCAAATTCCTCAGGTTCTGCTACAACCATCGCCACTTCCAATATGTGGCCCTTCCCTTTGGGTTGGCCTCCGCCCCGAGAACCTTCACTAAGGTCCTCGCGGCTCTGGCGGCCCATGTCATCTCTACTGTTACCTGGATGACATCCTCATCCTGTCTCACTCCAGACTCCAAGCAGAGAAGGATATCAGAGCTACTCTCTCTGCTCTCCAAGACCATGGGTTCCTAGTAAACTGGCAAAAGAGCCAACTGTTACCATCTACACGGATCACCCACTTGGGGTCCGTCATTGACTCAGTTCAGGGAAAGGTTTTCCTTTCCTCCGAGAGATTCCTTAGCATCCAGGAAACTGTCAAACATATCAGACGATCAAGAAAGGTAACACTCTTAGAACTGTCTAAATTACTGGGTAAAATGGTCTCATGTATCTCCATTGTTCCCTGGGCCCGGCAGAAGCAACTCAAAGGCCACGGTCAAGGTGCCGTCAAGGGTCCTCACGTCTCTCCTCTGGTGGACCAGTCCCGCCATCAACAAGGGACATTGCTTCAAGGAGCCCCAACGCCTCACCCTCACCACAGACGCCAGCCTGTCCAGATGGGGCGCTCACATCCACGCGCTCTCGACACAGGGCAGATGGTCACAGGTAGAACGGGCATACAGTATAAACTGGTTGGAACTCCGCGCCATCCACCTGGCCCTGCGCAACTTCCTCCCTCACGTACGTGGGCGGCATGTCCTTATACTCACGGACAACGTCACCGCCAAGGCTCATGTCAACCGACAAGGGGGCACCCAGTCCATACGTTTGATGAGAGAGGCCGAACGCCTCTGCCGCTAGGCGGAGCACAATCTCCTCTCCCTCAAAGCCGAACACATCTCAGGGGACTCAAACACCCAAGCAGATTGGCTAAGCAGCACCACGGTGGACCAGTCCAAGTGGCGCATCCACCCGTCACTGTTCAGGGAGGCGACCATGATGTTCGGTCCCCCGTCAGTGGACCTCTTCGCATCCCCGCTCAACACACAACTCCCCAGGTTTTTCTCGAGGTACCCCTCCCACGGGGCCAAGAATCACAACGCCCTCCGTTGCCCCTGGCCCACAGGGCTTCTATATGCATTCCCTCCATTAGCCCTGGTCCCCAGAGTCATTCAGAAGCTCATCTCCGAGAAAGCAGAGCTGATTCTAGTGGCACCCTACTGGCCCAGACACCCATGGTTTGCGGACCTCCGCAACTTATCGGTGGCCCCTCCCTGGAAAATCCCCCCGAACAGGATATCCCTTTCTCGGGCCCCTCCAACACCCGGATCCTCAGTGGCTTTAGTTAGCCGTCTGGAGGTTGAGCGGGAACGTCTGAGAAAGGAGCAGTTTTCTGACCAGGTTATTGATACCATTTTAGCCGCCAGGTGGCCCCCAACAACCCGAATATACAATGCCACTTGGAAGGGTTTCTGCAAGTGGTGCCATAGTCTCCAGGTCAACCCGCTTTCACCCTCCATCGCTCAAGTTTTGGAATTCCTCCAAGAGGGTCTGAGGAAAGGTCTTTCCCCCGAACACCCTGAGGCGTCAGGTCGCAGCCCTCTCAACCGTCATTATTAGTGACAACCTAGGTTCCCTCTCCCTCCACCCTCGCATTAGGGCATTCCTCAGAGGAGCCACTAACTTGTGTCCCCCAACCGTACACAGATACCCTACCTGGGACCTCAATAAGGTCCTGGTGTCGCTTACCAAACATTCCTTTGAGCCTCTCAGGGAATCCTCACTCCAGTTCCTAACATTCAAAGTCGTGTTCCTGGTGGCCATTACTTCGGCTCGCCGAATATCGGAGATAGCAGCCTTGTCGGTGAGGAAGGACCTTTGCATCTTCCATGCCGACCGGGTGGTTCTCCGGCCGGACCCTACCTTCTTGCCCAAGGTCAACTCAGCGTTCCACAGGGCACAGGAGCTCACACTTCCGAACTTCTGCCCCAATCCCTCGCGGGAAAGGGAGAAGCTTTGGCACACCCTGGACGTAAGATGGGCTCTCCGCATTTACATTAAGCGTACCCAGCCCTTCAGGAGGTCCGAATCCCTGTTCCTTTCCTTTCAGCCCAAATCCTTAGGCCACAAAGTGTCCCTGTCAACTATCGGACGCTGGATTAAAGCTACTATTTCCAAGGCTTACTTGTCCCAGGCTCTGCCGGTACCCAGCGGGATAACAGCGCACTCCACCAGAAGTGCAGCCACCTCGGCAGTTTGGGCCACTCAGGCTCCACTTGCGGATATTTGCCGGGCGGCCACCTGGGCCTCCCCATCTCCCTTCATTAGACATTATAAGATAGACATATTTGCCTCGGCGGAGGCTTCGTTTGGTAGACGAGTCCTCCAGCGAGTCCTCAAGGAACCGCAGGGACTACAGAACCAGACGGAGTCCCTCCCGTAGGACAGCCAAGCTTTGGTATGTCCCACTCTCTGGATGATCCGAACGGCTCCCAGGAGAATGGGCGTTGGTTCTTACCTGACACGCCATTTCTCTGGAGTCGTGAGGATCATCCAGCCCCACCCTTATTGGTTCACCGTCTGGTGGGGTCTTGTTTCGGCCAATGAACCCTTTAGCATAGTAAGATGAGAGCAAGATCTTCTCTTCACTCTCAACTTCGCATAAACTGGGGATCGCAAGGCAGCCACGTGATGAAGGGCGGAGCGATCCTCAGTAATTAAGCTCAGCCTTCAACGACGCAGACTGAAGCACCTCCCACTCTCTGGATGATCCTCACGGCTCCAGAGAAATGGCGTGTCAGGTAAGAACCAACGCCCAATGTAGTGCTATTGGTTGCTGCAGCACTTCTGATCTGCTGCAATCACGCGAATTTCCTTTCAGTAGTCCATGATAGTTTCCCAGCCAGTCTTGCAATCCCTTTCTGTCCCATCCCCCCTGCCAACAGCCATAGTATGGGTAGCAGTAGGAACTGTTTTTCTGAGTTTTCCTGAAAGCTGCTATTGCCCATTTCAGCATCTTCCACATTTGGACACACTTTATTTAGTGTATTAGAAAAATGACGCTTGCATTATGCACCTTCATTTATTCTGTTTTACCGGTAGTGCAGCGGCCATTAGGAATGTGTGTTGTGGAAGAGTTGTGGAGATGGGATGAAGTTACACATTATTTGATCCAATAGAATTGGTACCCATAAAGCTCAGATAACTTGAAATAACTTTTCCATCATTTTAGTGGAACATATTTACCTGTTAATTTTTCCAAATGTAAAATGTAAAAATCAATTGTATAAAAATCAATATATCTTTCTAGCAAAGTGCAGCCTCAACGTTGTTGCTTGGTGAAGTGTTTTACAGGATGATTAGTGATTTATGCTCCTTTTTACAGAATGGTAGATGTTGGTGGACAAAGATCAGAAAGAAGGAAATGGATTCACTGTTTTGACAATGTGACCTCAATTATATTTTTAGTTGCATTGAGTGAATATGACCAAGTCCTGGCAGAATCCCATAATGAGGTAGGAAAAAGAAAAATAATTGCTGTCATAAATAGTTATTCAATACTCATGTGTATATCTTAACAGAAGTTACCATGGAAGGCTGATATTTGTACCAGTTATCTAGGGGGGGAAAAGAGAACTCAAGAGATAACTGCCCAACTATGCCCTTAACAGAAAAACTATACCAGTATAATTGGCTTGGGCTTCTGGCAGAGGTATATTCATGTTCAACAAAAATAATAAAACATCCATAGTTGCAAATAAACTAATGTTTGTTATTATTTATTATTAATGTTTATTGTACTATTATTTATTATTATTAATAATAAATAAAGGAAATAAATAGCTTCACTTAATGATCACAATTGAGTGTGAAATTTTGGTTGTAAGTCACTGTGATTGTTAGGTGGGTCACCATATGACTTGATTTGATTTTACAACTGTTTTTACAAGTTTATAAAATGAGTCACCACAATTCTTAGGCAAATGACATGATCGTTAAGTAAATCCATTTTTCAGAATGGGCATTTTTTTTTGCCAGGAACTAACTGAAACTGGCAAAAAACATTGCAAAATATGATCACAGCACTTTGGGGGTGCTGCAACTGGTAGTAAATGTGAGCTAGTTGCCAAGCACCCAAAATGCAATCATGTGACCATGGGTGTGTGCGTGCGCGCACATGTGGCAATCATAACTTCAAGAAAGGGATTACAACCTGGGGAGGTTGGAGTCTGCAATAACTTTGAATAATCTTTAAGTGATAGGTCATTAAACGAGGACTACCTGTAATCAGCCACAAAATGAAACCTAGTGGCATCTCAATCAAGACATGTTCTCTGGAAGAGTATAATTTTTAGCATCTTCAAAGAACAATCAAGGGAACATAGCTGAGCTCTGCAGGGAAGCTGTTCCAAAGAAGGATCAGTTCCTCAAGAGCAATGCCTCTGAGATGAGTCAGATGGGTCAAGTCTGGTTGGAGGATATGGTCCTGGAGGTACCTAATCATCAAATGCATTCATAGGTCAAACCAGAATATTGAATTATACTAAAAGCTGTTTGGAAACCAATCAGATATTGCATAATGTTATCCTGGCCACTTGTCCTGGCTTAACACATAGGGCACTCCATCTACACCAGAGGTATCAAACTCTATTTCATTGAGGGGAGCATCAGGGTTGTGTTTAACCTCAGGGGGCGGGGTTGGCATGGCCAGCTTGATGTTACTTGAGTCGGGAGCACCTATGGTGACTCAAGCGCCCTGCCAGCCAAAACCGGCTCCCAAGCTCTGACCAGATCCAGTCCTCAAGCCTTGAGTTTGACACCCCTGATCTACACTATCTGAGGCTCCTAAGTGATCTTCAGAGACAATCACATGTACAAAGTGATAAAGGCCCGAGTTACTACAACACAGACCTCCTGCTCAAGTTAGAGCCGCAGTTGGTGCACCAGCATGAGCTGGTCAAAGATCTTCTGCCTATATCTTCCATTTGCCAACTGACATTAGCTTTGAGCATCCCCTAACTCCTTCAGTCTCTCTGTTCCTCCCTACTAATGATTTTTCTGAACTTACAATCTACACCATCCAAAGCATTCCACTATGAGCCAGCCTCCAGGAATTTTGTACAGGTAGACTTTGAGTTATAAGGGCAATTGGGACCACAATTTCCATCATTAAGCAATAGAATCATAAAGCACAATGTCATGTCATTGCATTGCTTAATGATAGCAATCCCTGTAGTGCCCATGGCCATTGTTAAGAGAAGATTGTGGGTTAAGTGATCTCCGCCTCACAGCTTCTAACAGCCAAAGTCAGCAGGGAAGCCAGCAGAAATGTGCAAATCTCTGGTAGATTGCAAGCAGACCAGCAGGCAGGTAAACGACTGTTGCTGAGTGGGAGAGAAGAGTGCACGAGGGTGTGCAAATGTCCTGGAAGGCACACAGGTGGCTTGGGAGGTGAGTGCAACAAAATGTGGGATGGCTGCTGCCGGGTGAAAGTCAGAGTGAGCTGTTGGGGAGGTATGGTACAAGTGCAGCAAGGCATGGAAGGTGTGCAAGGGGGAATAACTGGTACAGACTTGGGATGGCTGCTGACAGGCGAAAGTGATCAAGTAGCTAGGGAGGCACGGCATGAGCTCAGCGAGACGCGGAGATGGTGTCTAAGGGGTTGGGAGAGTGTGTGAGCATAACAAGGTTCAGGGAGGATGCATGAAGGTCCAGGGATGGTTTACGGGTGGCCAGCAAAGCAGGTCATGAGGGCAGAGGGTGGGGCATGTTACATGGGTGGAGGGAGGCTAATCTGAGCAATTTACAGTACAATCATCCCTGCCAGCTTCCCCATTGACTTTGCTTGTGGGAAACCGTCAGGGAGGGTTGCAAATCGGGATCATGTAAAACCTTGGGATCCTGCAACCATCGTAAGTGTGAGCTGATTGCCAAGCGTCTAGGTCGCAGCCACATAACCAAGGTGGTCCTGGGATGATAGGAACATTGAGAAAGGTCATGACCACTATCCTCAGTGTTGTGGTGACTTCAAAGAGAAGCTTATTGAATGGTCATTAACTGAGGACTACCTGTATCACAATCCTACAGTCCATTGCAATCCTCCAGCACAGGTAACTGTAACAATAACTGTAAAGCACTCATAATAAACATTTACAAGGAAGTGGTCTGCTATCAGGCAGCACCTTGATCTTGTAGCAGTGGTTATCTTAGTAATTCTTTGGTTGCAAGAATTACATATGGATACATATGGACTGCATATTATTAATCACACACAAACATCACCACTCCTGGGACAGAATACTTGTTTTCTTGCCAACTGTGCCCTCTGGAGGTGGTCCAGTAGTTTTCTGGAAATCTGCCAGCATTAAACATGTGCTCTTCTGGGAGGACACTTCTCCAAAACTATTGCACTATCCCAAAAAGAAATAGATCGTTGTGTTCCCGAGGTGATGGGGAGGAAGTTCCAGTGTTCCCAGGAACATTCTGTCCACAGGCCAGTGAAGTTTTCCCATCTCCACATGTCTATTTTAAGATGTGCAACAGAGTTTATGGCATTGCCTTGATAGCTAATATAGTTGCCCAAATTAATTACATTTTTTGTGTATGTCAGGATGCAAAAAATGGTAGAGTACATTTTGTTTTGAGTATTAAATGAAGGTATTTTAATTTTTGAAGATAACCTATTTAAAAATGCTTCTTTGTTCTTTTATACTTCTCTTGTAGAATCGTTTGGAAGAAAGCAAGGCCTTATTTAAAACAGTAATTACCTACCCTTGGTTTCAGGATTCTTCAATCATCTTGTTCTTAAACAAAACAGATATTTTAGAAGAGAAAATTATGTATTCTCATTTAATTAACTATTTTCCCCAGTTCCGAGGTAAATGATTATTCTAAATAGGGCTTATCTCTGTTATGCAGGAGTACAATTTCTTCTATTCACTTACACAATTGGCACTATCTTGGTAAAACCTGTCAGCTATCATGGTTTTCCTGTGTTATTTTATTACTTGGAATACTTAGTCTGTATTATTGTAATTGAAGTTACACATCATCAGATTCTAATCCTAAGAGATGGATACTGATGCTAGAATAAAAAGTTATCATCTGTTCAATCCAGCATGTTTGAAAACAATGGACTGGATTACACTAATAAACATTGAGGGCAACAGGAGAAGGGAATGGCAGGAGGTAATTAGAGCTGGGATACCCACCCCCTAGGCCACGGCCCATTACTGTGCTGTGAGCCATTCAGAACTGGGCCATGAAAGCAGCAGACAAGCATGCATGTAGTTGTTGGCCTCTCCACGGAACCATCCCCTCCCCCTCCACCCCGGCCAGTCCGCAAATCCGGAAAGATTGGGGAACTCTGGGCTAGATAATTGATGGAACAAACATCAATTTTGGCAAACTTCAGGAGATAGTGAAGGATGAGGAGAGCCTAGCGTGCTATGGACCATGAGTCCCAAAGAGTCAGACATGATTTAGCTACTGAACAACTAATAAATATAAAAACATATTTGGAGATCTCAATCTGGGTTTCTCAAGTTATCAATTTTGATTTCGAACAGGACCCAAACAAGATGTCAAAGCTGCTGGAGACTTCATTCTGGAGTTATATAAGGATCAGAATTCAGACAAAGACATCTATGCCCACTTTACATGTGCCACAGACACCGAGAACATTCGATTTGTCTTTGCAGCTGTTAAAGACACCATCCTTACTCGGAATCTAAAGGAATTCAACTTGACATGAATAAAAGGGAACCAGCTACATACGTTTGACTATAACGCAATTTTATTTATTACTTATATTCTGTGTTAATAGATTTTTTTAAAAAAGATTGTTTGTGTCCTTGCTGAATATGGAAGGGTACTTCGAATAAATTTAGAACTTTTTAAGGCATAAGATTTTGAATAGTCTGCTTTTAAATTTTTGGAGATTTGTGAGCATTTTGGTCATAATCACAGAGATCCTTTCATAATTTATAATAGATGTGCATTTAAACCTAGTGAGGCCACAAGAATGAGTTTAAGACTTATTATTTAACAGAAAGAGGTGTGCTTAGATTTGAGTAATTACTTATTAAATCTGCTTTTAATGGTACTTTTCTCCTTGTTGCAGTGAAAAATCAGCCTTAACAGGTGGCAGCAGTTGGTTGCTCTTTTTTTAGGCTCAAAAAAACCAAAATCAAAGCCTAATTATTACTTGGGTTTGAATTATCTAATCCTCTCAGGTTAGATTTTTTTTTTAAAAAAAAAAGCCAGAACTGGTCTGATGAAGGGACTAATAGTCTTCACATGCTGTTCCTGTTGAAATTTGCATGAAGTTACCATGAGCTGAACTTAATTGAAGAGTACTTATTTTACTTGCAATCAAACGATGGATATTAAAGAGGCTGCTTGTATATCTTTTTACTTAATGACAGGCAACTACAACTGACAGGTGCTTTTATGGAAAACTTTGATGCTTTAATATCATTTGCATTAATATTAATAGGTTAACAAACCAAAGGCAGTTGTTTGAAGGACCCTCTCTTCCCAATTACATCTATCTGCCAGGAAGGGTGCATTATGGGTCCAATCTGCTAAGAAGTTCCATCTGAAGGGAGCCTAAATATGAGTCTTTTCTGCTGCGGTTCCTGCCCTCGAGCCCAAGTGAGGTTGGCTCTCTTCCTATTCCAGCTTTCTGAAAACTCTGTAATAAAACATGGTTTTCCCAACAACTTTGAGGAACCCATAGGGAGCCTGTAAGATGGCCCCACTGTACTTAGAATATTGATATTCTCCCACAATCTTGGTCTCTTATTTGTGTTTTTTTTTTTTAAATGATTGTTATATTTGTTTTTAATCATTTGTTGACTGTATGCTGCTCAGTGACATGGGTAGCTATATAAATTTGCTAAATAAACAGTGGCTTTCTATGATCGACTAATCCTTGTTTATAACTTGAATAATGCTTTGATTCTCCATTCGATCCCTTTTAAGAAAAATCTTTCACCTATTCAAAATCTTTTATAGCTCACTTACTCTACAGCAGCCTACAACTGGATCAATAAAAGCAATCTTCGTTTTCAAGCTTTACAATCTCAGTCACTCAATACAGAGGGAATGAGGCAGGGAAGGGAGATAAACTATTTGGGCAGAAATCAGAGGCAATTCAAGGAAAAGCAGGGTGAGCTGCTTCTATTGGTGTGGCCTCTAAAGTGCTGCTGGAACATGGTGGTCGCTAGGTGACAACTGTGGACAGGAGACCATGTAATGTTGCAAGTTTGGCATTATTTTAAGCAAACTGTCCTCAATTTTTTGTTTGTTTGGAGAAGGTAAAGTGGCAGAAAATCAGTGATGGCCAGATCTGTGTGAATCCATGGTCCTTCTCAATGCAGACATATGTTATTGTGCTAATTGAGGAAGAGAACGGTTGAAATTAAGAAAAGTTTGCTTATGAGACGGTGGTGGTAAGGTAGAGCTTTATTGTGAAACGGCATTTGATAAAAACCCTCTGAAATAATTGCTTGCATCTCCGTTAATTTAAAAAAAAGAGCAAAAAATGATTGGGCGGTATATTAAAATTATTGACCCATCAACTGTATTATGTAATTTAATTTCCACAGTCACATTTTTCCCTCTGAGGATTTTTGTTTAATCTAGAAAAGAAACTTTCCCAATATCTATAAATATATCTGACTATACAACGGCATGAAAATTATGCCATGATGGTAATTATAAAGAGCCGGCAGTTCATACATTTTTAAATTAACTAAATTTAATTTAGTTACAACAGACTCCACAAAAGCTTATAAACAGGTTTCAAAGTTTAAATGTTGCCCCATAGTCACGTGACTGCATTTTTGGCACTTAGCAACTGGCTACACTTTTGGCAGTTTGCAGCATCCTGCAGTTGTGACCATGATTCATGACTGCTGGAAACCAGCATTTACTTGTAATTTCCAGCAAAAAACAACCCACAGCAAATGCTTAATGACCCTGGTGTTTGCTTCAAGATTGTAATGAAAAAGATTTTTTTTTAAAAGGGTCTGGTTACCTACTTTACAACTGTCATAATTTACAACTGTAATTGCCAGGCTTAATTATGGTCATAATTCCATAACTACCCGTAAATGAATTTCTCTACCTAAACATAGATTTGGTCGTGAAAACAAGTATTCTTGGTTCTGTGCTCCCCTCTATCCAAGCTGATTTTTTCTTCTCCTTTTATGGTCCTTCAGCAACATCCTAAATACCTACCAAAACATTTTACATATGTGCCTATTTGATAACTTTTAAAATAAACCGAGCAGATATGATGAGAATTTAAAAACTACATCCAAATAAGGTCAAATGAAACAAGTGTAAAAGCTATATATGTATTTATTGTATATCTTTAAAGATGCTATATAGTTGGCCTTACTGTACAATTAAATGCAGCGACTGAAAATGCTCAAGTGTGTGATGTGAAGTCAGAGACCCTAGATGGGTATCACAAACTTGAGCCACACAATATAAATTATACTTTGGCATTTCTGATAGTTTAATTTATAGGAGTTATATAAAGAAATAAAAGATTGGAACAATGCAATGGGGTTAGGGTACTTGCCTCAAGCAGTTACACAAAGCATATCAGAATATATTATAAATACATAACACATAATGTCACACTGGGCATGCCATTTACTTTATTCAGCTTTTCCAACAAAGCTACAGTTTGATTAGTTTAAGCACCACTAGCAAAGACTAGTTTTCCTCTACCACAATTCTTCAAACAATCTGGAAAGAATATTCTGGCAGCAGACATTTATTGTATGCATCAAACTATTCAAATCTGTATTAGGCAATATATTTTATGTGCATTTGCATTCCATTTCTCTTTTATGAAGTAGCCTCTGTCATAAAGGGGGGGGGGATAGGCAGTGTTTATTTGCATAGTCTTAAAATTAACATTGTGCAATAATTTTCCCCATCCTGATATTGTATGTGTGTGTATATATGCATTTTGATGAAAGTTTTAACATTACTTTATGAAATATTCTGTAATGAGCCATGGATTTTCCCTGTACATCCCCACCCCAAATCATAGGGACATTCTTAGATAAAATCAAGGGTTTGTTACCACTTTGGATCCAAAGCTGAAACGGTACTTCAGAGTGGGTACAAAAACACATGTGTGCATTTTCCTGGAGTTCTTCAGCAAGTCCAAAAGAAGACACAGCTTCTTTAAGGAGATGCCAACAGGACATGTTCACTCTGAAACATGCTTGTGACTTCATATCCAAAATGTAACTCATTCTTAAGTGAAAAACTATGATTCAAAGCTAATACAGTACTTCGGAGTGTGCAGAAAAACACATGCATTTTCCTGAAGTTCTTCTGCAAGTCCAGAAAAAGTCAGTTTCTTTAAGGAGGGCTGACCTATAGGATATAAGCCCCATTCATCTGAAACATGCTTTTGACTTCAAACCCAAAATATAGCTCATGCCTAAATGAACTAGTACTTTAAATTGCCATTCAACAAAATTTCTTATTTTGTTTGATAGCTATTTGCTTAACTGTGCGATACCAGAACATTTTGTTAATTTTTGTATTATATAAAAATGTGATTATTAAAAATGGTGTTACAGTACCATAGGCTTATCTGTTAATAAAAAATTAAATTACCTCATTATATACATATATATATCTATTAGTAAACAAAAAGCTTCTCCAACAAAGCAAGGTCAGCAATGTAATATCAGAATATTGGAACACCGCTGGTTGAATCAGTCTTCCTGAATTAAACTGAATTTCAGTGAATATTAAGTAATGTGATATATCATTACAATATTACCTTTAAATAAACACTGAACAAAAGGAGTTATGAGCAGAGAAGAACCTGATTACTACATCATAAGACTCTGCTAAGATGTTTGGTCTTGTTGATTACGTGGCAGATCAAAAAATAAAACCAATTTAGTTTAGATTTAAGCAATTATAATTTATAAATACAAAATCAAATAAGCCACAATTCAATAGCAGCTTTCGGCACTAGAATTGCTTGCACCTATTGATAAAACTGACCTTTTTCACTCAATAGTGTAGAAGATTCAAAAACAATTGATTTAAATACACAAAATTACTGTGTCAATCTCTTTGTATTTAAATAGTGTCACATGCTTTGAAGTATAAAACAACGATAATGTTCTTATTTTCTTCAACTGGTCATAGTTTTGGTTGACTCTCCTTTACTTTTTCTTCCAGCTTAGAGAGGATCCACTTGAAATTAAAAAAGCAAAAGTGATTTAATTAATAAAAATGGGGGAAAATGTACAAACTAATAAAGCATAGAAGCACTGAACAATTCATATGATGTCATGAATCTCATAGCTGACATTACTGTGAATCACCTGGTTAAGCCACACTTGGATGAAAACAGCTTCTCTGAGAAATGTCACGCACATGCCTTGCTACTTCTACTAGGAAAAATTTGATACCAGGATTATGCAATCTGGGCACTTCAGACCTATCTACAACTCCCAGCATCACTAAGAAGCACTGTAAAAGAACAATGGGAATTGCAATTCACCAGCATCTGAAATACTATCCACATATTGTACATTACATTCAGTTAATTCCTTCAAAACAGATATTAATATATTATGTAGTAATAGCATTTCATATTCACCTTTGCATCTTCTGGTGTTTTAAAATTAATTATTTTTCCAAATTCTTTGGCATGAAATACAGACTTCACTCGTTCCTGAAATAAACAAGCAAACAAATACAGTTTGTATTAAAAGCAAATTTCCAAATACCTAGGCAGCACTATTTTTTTCCATTCCAGGAAAGGATTCACAAGTTATATAATGAAATTAGTATTTATTTAAAATGTCTTTTACGTTTTGCAGATCTTCTCCCCTAACGCACAAAACAATCTGTGACTGGCTCCCAAATTTAATCTTTTTTTCTGAACGTTTAGAGTGCTCAGTTGAGGGGGGATGAGCAGCATCGAACTGCTGCAGTTAGAGCAAAAGAGGCCTCATCAGAAACCTTCTTAACCTGATACCTTCAAATGCACTGGATTTCAGCTGATTTAGCACAGCTGGAGACCACAAGAGTGGAAAAAGTTGCTATGTGGGAAGATGAAATCTCTAAGACAGCAGACTACATTAGACTGTTCTGCAACAGGGTGTGACCCTTGTATATATAGTAGAATATAGACATTTTTGCCAATCACTATGATTTAAATAAATAAGCTAAAGGTTTCTTATAAAGTTTAGTAAAACAATAAATTACAATTTTAATATTGTACAAGATGATTTTCAAGTATAGCTATATAGATAAAATCTTTTTGAAAGTACTGATTGAGAAAGGACCCCAAATACAGTTACAAAAGTACTTTGTTAGTAGGACAAAAGGGGGTGGAGTACTAAATATGTGAAGGAGAATCCTATCATTTTATTCATTGTTCTGGCATGTTAAACTCTTGCAAATTCATTTTGCAAGAGTTTAACTCAGAAGTCCTGTTTGGCATGGGAAAGTTTCCGTATCTTGATTTATGTTATGACCTAAATGAAAAAAAGGTTAATCACTAAAGCATCTTTTTTGTATGTAACATACAAGTAATGTCTGACTGTCTCTATCAGGAGCCTGATTTTCGGAGTGGCAACAATTCATTCATAGGATGACACCATATTGCCTAGTTGAGAGATGGAACAAGCTACTTTCCTTCCCCAATGTGAGCTTCAGAGCTCTACAAAAGGTAAGGGAGTGATTGTGTGGGAGGACAGTGTGGAATCCTCTGGAGTGAGAAACTGGCCCAAGTCCTACAGGGATGGGGGAGAATATAGTTGGGGGGAGGTCTTCGCAGTTTCCTGTGGTCAGTTGTAAGGGAGAATCCACCCAAATTTTATGCACATGACCATGGGGGTGCAATGGCCTTAAGTTTAAACTGAATTGTAAGTAGCTCTTGGGGGGAATCCATCATAACTTCCAGTCATAAGTTGAGGACAATCTGTATGCATGGAAATAAGAGTAACAGAAAACAGATAATTCCAGGGTAATAGAATGACTTTTGCTTCTTGACCGGACCAGAATATTAGGTACAGATCCAGAGGAAAGAAATGGTGAAAAGACTGTCTTCCAGCAAGTAATTTTTCTATGATACTGAGCAAGGAGGGAAGGCAACAATAGTAATTTGGGAGATGGTGAAGGTTTGCAAAGAAAGAGTGAATTGTAATCAATAGAACAAACAAATGAAACTCAAGCTCCATGAAAAAATATATACATTAAAAATGATAACGTGTCCTTTATTGGCTAATACTAGTTAAGTATTATCCATAGAAAAATTTCTTACTAATAATCTCATATTTATATTATAAATATAATTATTTGAACGTTAATCAAGTAATTTGTTTTGTTCCATCTCTACCATCCATAACTTTACCTTTGCTTCAATGCGCAACCTTCTTCCATCAACAATGAATGGTTTCTTGGTAAATTCATCGTAAGTATACTGCCATTCACATGTTAACTGTCCAAACGTACCTCTTGTCACAAACAATATGCCACTGTATATGAACACAGGACAAATAATTAAAACAAATACAATCATAAAACTATTTTTTTTTTGAGAAAAATGTTTAAGCCTTCAATGTCATATAACATCCAGTTTAAAATTATCTCAATTTCAGTCTTTTTTTTTTTAATCTTAGCATTTTCCCGCAAATATAGAGTCCACTTTTATTTGGCTCAACCAAAAACATGATAAAAAATGAAGCCTGGTGGCAATTAAAATTGCTACACATACTTCATCTTTAACTTCAAGTTCTATCCACTGTATTTAATTCCAAATTCACTTTCATGTTTAGAAAATAATTTTGTCCATCACAAAATTATTTTTACTCTAATTTAAAGTAAATTGAGTACTAATTACAATCCAGATGTTCATAACAACTGTAATTTTAATAGCTGGAAATCTTTTATTCCTTTCATCACTTCTCTCCCCTACCTTCTCCCATCTTTGGCATAGAAGCCTTGAAGACAAGAACTATCTTTCTACTCACATTTCGAAGTTGTTCTGGGAACCATTTTGATTAAACATAAATGCTTTTGGTTTAGAATAAGAAAGTAATACTGGAGGAATCTTACCTTTTTGTAACCATTAATAAATCTGTATTATTAACCATTGCATGTGTAAAGTATCGTAGTTTTGCAAATCTTCCATTTTCAATATTCTAAAAGAAAAAAAAAGTTGTAGAGTTCCCTAGAATATAGCATCTTAATTTTGAGGAAAAGATTTATATTGCATTAGATAATATTAAAACTTTATACAAATATGGATGAACTTCATACTTTGAATATCTATTATGAGTAAGCAGCTCTCCGTTAACTTTATCCTGCCTCTCCCTATCTCTTGTCCATTAAATCACATGCCACATAATTATTAGTTCTTCTGAACAATCCTATGCAAAATGGCATTGTTTCAAAAATAATGAATGGACTACATCTTGAGACTATTGGAAGACTTAAAAAGCTGTATTTTTCAGGTTATATGAATCTTAAACCATAAAGGTATCTTGAATTAACCCAACATTATTCAAAATAAAAAACAGATTCCATTCTTCTTTTGCGTAGGCTCACATACCAAAGGAAACAAAAGGAAAATAAATGTAAGGATCCTATGCTTTCATACCTTTGTTTCCAAAAGTACATGTTTAAACTCACTAAACAGTGAGTTGTATGCAGGCTGAATAACTTCTTAAGTTATTAAGGTAATTTGCTCATTATATTCAGGAATAACAACAACAACAACAAACACACCCTCTGTGTTGAGTATAATGCTGTCTCCCATTAGTTCTACATACAAAATTATTATTTTTATCAATGAATCATTATCCATCCCTCAAGTCACACAGTATCCTGAGCTTAAAGATATATACATTGTGTAAAAAATTAATTAAAGCAATGTATTCACAGCAGTTGAATCATAAAAAAAAAAATGGTAATGAATAGTGAAAGGCATATGGCATGGTGAAAGCATCAACATAAGGGCTGCATGCACAAGCCTAGCAAAAGAATTCAGGAGGCAGCAATGAAAAGAGCTGATTTAATATTATTGCTAGTGAGCTTCCAAATAGATCTTGTAGGTTTATCTTGAGATCTAGATAGATTTGTAGTATAGTCAGAATGCCTGGCCCCAAACCATTCAGGCATTTAAAGCACTAAGACATAGTTCTGAAAAGTCCATGCAATAGTAAACCTAATACAAAGTAGGTAATATCCTGGCCCTAAGATAAAACAAGGAGTTGTATTCTTCATAAGTCAGAGCTTCTGAATCATCAAAAGATCTGTATGTATGAATACAATAATCTAATCTAAACATAGCCAGATCATCTGTGACTTTAGGAAATATGCTTTCTCTGGATAAGATTAAAGCTGTGCTATCAATCTGATCAGATCAAAGCGGTTGCTATCTACACAATTTGATTAACTAAAGTAATAAATATAAAAATACCCCCAAATATGAATGAGATATTTGGGGTGGGGAAGAGGAGTATATATCCGGAATCAGTGATACATCTATCTAGATCTGATTTTCCCCAGCCTTTTACCAGAACTATTTCAATGTTCCACATATTTTGTTTATATCATACACTTAATGAATTGCTTCAAATCCTAACATATCTTCTTAAACGTTATTACTCCTATTTTTTTTTTTACATGGGCGAAACAACAGTGGAGGACTATTGTTGTGGTCCGCCGGCAGCCTGCGGAGATGGCAGCAGAATCGGACAGTGGGGAAGAACATGGGCCAGTCCGGGGAGGACTCACACAATGGTCCTGAGTCCGATACAGAGATGGGCCCAGGGCCATCTGGATAACTTCCATCTGGATAACTCTGTGCTGACTCCAGAGCCTCCAGAATCTGACAGCAGTGAAGCAGAGAAACAAGGGGAGCCTGTTCCTAGTGCGCGTGTGCTCAGAGCTGCCAGAAGGCAAGAGCAGCTAAGACAAAAGGAGCGACTCAGGAGTAAGGCTTGAAGGTGATTGCCCCTCCCATAAGATATAAAGGAAGTGCAAAGGGACAGGAACCTTTGCAGGAAGCAACGTCGTTCACTCTATTTGGATTAAACCTTTGTGTGGACTTTGTACGTTTGACTTTTTACAGTTAATTTGGCACTTTAGTTGTTGGCAGCAATTCAAAGGAGATAAAGGTGGGTGCTTATCTCAAGAGACTGTTCAGGACTCATTACAGACTAGGAATGAACATAATTCCCAGCGCTGAAATAAAACAGGAGTTGTTTGGACTAAGTATGTGCTTAATTATGATCTCAGGAAGCCTTGGTCAGAACAACTATAATGACCATCTTCCATCTCACATCCAATATTTTTTAAAGTGCAATCATCTCCAATTACATATTATTATTTTTAAATGTACTTCTAAAAATGTACACATAGCAGGATGATAGGAAACTGATTTTAATATATTAAGAAAAATATCCAGGTAAAATAATTGGATGTATCAATATAATTATTACAAGTTGAACTCAACTCAAGGAGATTTCCCTCAAAATTCACATTACAATTTTTTTTGGAAATGTATATGCTGCTTTCCTCAAAGACGTGTATTTTTACTGCCAGAAAAACAGAGAGACAGACCCTTGTAAGATTTTCTGCATGAGGGACTAAAATCATTAGAACTGCTTTTGATACTTTTTGATATAGCTTCATCTTTGCTCTGCAAATTTTGCAGCTAACCTTTTTTTAGGTACATGCTCTCTTTTATATTTTCAAACTGGGTTAAATGAATTGGAACTATATACTTAATATGGCAAATAGCTGCTGTTCCATCAAACAATTGACGGGAGCTCTACAAAGACACCAAACATAGCAGATCCCTTACCTGAGGAGCCTTGGTTATTATTTTTATAAATAAAGATCTGTTTTAGCGAACCCACTCACCTTTTCCCTGTTTGGCACTGAATGTACTGTAATTTATTGATTTATCTACAAATACACATACGCACCTAATGTAACATTAATAAGTTCAGAAATTATCTACCAATCTGATATTACATATATTCAATGTCCCCTTTGAAAATGAAAATCCAACTGAAAAATTCCACTGTAGTGCTGGTTGCCTGTAAAATAAAAGGAACACTTGCCCTATAAAATAAAATAAAATAAATGTCCTGTTTTATGGGATAACACATTTTCCCTGATGAAACCATTTATCAATAAACAGTTATGTTAGCTGCAAAAGGGATCCTGTAAAGTTACCTGCTATGGCAGATCTCCAAATACTGTACACGCAGGCCTCTGAAGTTAGCTGCTAGGACAATGAGATCACCAGAGGGTTTGTAACTTTGTGCTTGCTCCTTAATACGCATATAACTATCGATTTTCTTACAATTACAGTATATCCTTAAAAGTCAGGGAACTGTCTTTGTCTTATCATATTTTACTGTTAAATTTCTATCTTGCATTATAGCAGCTTTTTCTAAACACTGAATCTTTTGAAACTCTATATGAATAGATAATAACATCAAGACTTAAAGGAAGTATTATCACTGTGGCCCATCCGCTTGACATCTCTCTTTGGATTGAATTGTTACACCAATTGGAAGAACTGGAAAAAAAAAGTGGAAATCAATACTTCTTTCTCTCAGCTTTGGCAAAGCTACTATTAGCATATAAGGATTGTACAAATAGTACAGTAAAAATGTATAGTCTGGCAGCTCCCTCAGCTATATTCTTAGACACTATCAAAAAATAGACCACAGCCCAGTCTAAAGCATAACAATGTTGTGCAATCCCTAAGGGTAAGGGGAAATGTTATGAATATTATAAATTTTGTGCTTTAGAGAATCCCATTCTCTGCATGGTTCCATCTCTACTGCTTTTAAAAATATTAAGACCTCAGAGATATATAAACACATCCACTTTGTTTTAAAGGAAAATGACCATCCAATGTGCAAAATAGTTAATTTTTGCATTTAAAAGATTCCAAGCTATATTTCAACTTCAAAGACACCAAAGGTAGCAATCCCTTACCTGCGGAGTCTTGGTGTTCTCTGAGCTTTGTTGTTTGCTTAGAGACATTCTGACTAGGTAACATCAGTGCTAGTGAGTGTGGGTTTGCTCCCTGTTTATATATAGTAGCTTGCCCTGCCGGTGTTGATGTGTGTATGGTTTTCTCCTTAGCAGTTCCTTGATTAGAGTATTGTTTTCTTAAGTAAACCAAAAGACCCAGTAGTGCAAGAAGAAAAATCAGGGTTCATCTACATCACACAGTATGAAGACTACAACAGCGACTATATACTGTAGGACAGGCAGGCAGAAGACTAGTGGAGTGCTGAAAACTCCTTAAACTCACAACACACAGACAGACTCAACCATAGTTGCAATTGGAAAACTGATCATTCGAGAACAAGCTAAATCTAAACACACTAGAAATTCCTGGAAGCTTGACATTCCGAAAAATCAGCCACCAATAGACACATAGAGATAAACCACATTTACATACCAGTCAAAGAGAATAAAACAGTAAGAAGGGAACAAAAGGACAAAACCACATCCTCTGCAGCAGCAAATACCAAGATAAGCAGGGATTAACACCAGACAAGAAGCAAGCAAGCAAACAGAAAACAATACTCTATTCAACTAACTACCAAAAGGAATACCCCCCCCCCCCCAAAAAAAAATCACTGGCAGGGAAAGCTACTACAGGTAATTGTCAGGTTATGACATGTCACTTAGCTACCTTAAGGCCTGCACAAGATCCAGGCCAAAAGGATTTGCAAAAGGAGAGGACTTCCCTCTGCAAAGCCTTTTGCCGCAGATCTGGTACAGAATTGTTCACAGAGAACAGAGACCTAAAGTACAGTAGTGCGAGATCACACAAGATAAGTTACGCGAGATCTTGTGTTACTGATCTTTCATGTTTTTGAAAGCTTTTTGTGGTGATCTGGAATGGTGCAAAAAGTGCTTGACTGGGGACTGGAATGGCATGAAAAGCATTTGCAAGCTGATAGGAGGCTTGAAACAATGTTATTTCACTGCCCAAAAATCTCGGCAGCTTGCAAATGCTTTTTGCACTGAGACTAGAAGGAAACCATGGCTGAGAGGATGGATAAGAGCCAGCTCACTAGATCTTCACAAGGTAAGTGACCTGGCATGACAGGATGGGGGGAGGGAGCAATTGTGGGGACTCCAGGGGAGGGAGTATGAGTATCTTGGTCAGCGGAGGCCTTGGGTGGTCTGAAGCAGGTGGCCTGTTCCATCGCTACCCCCCCCCTCACCTTGAGATGCCTCATGTGTACTTAACAACCTGTGCAGTCGATGAGTGTGGGCGAAAACAGTGACTGATCCAGTTTGTTTGACATAAATCACTCCAACAAATCTTTGGGTTACAAATGTAATTGGTAGGCTCCATTACATTCGTAACTCGAGGACTACCAGTATATAAACAGAAAAACCCAAAACACACACACACTAGCAATGATATTGTAACCTAGTCAGATAATGAAATGTTTGCAAGGAAACAATCAAGCTCAGAGAGTGCCAAAGACTCCATAGTTCAACCCTGATATATGTTATCCATACATCGTTTTTATTGGAATGAGTACAAGTAAAATTCTCCATTATATTGTTCCAACTTCTTATTTTCATCCTGTTCATGGCAAGAAAGTTTTAAACACTACATTGCGTTGTATTAATCCCACAATACTGGAAAACTCCAGCCATTAATGGATATGAATGGTAAGCTGCCCAGAATCATTGATTGAGATGGGCCGCTATAGAAATTGAATGAATGAATAATTCAGTTGTAATTTGTGTCCAGTCATTTCCGAAGTTACCTAATATGTATAATCAGAAACCAAATCTAATTGACGTAAAGGTTTGAGGAATAATAAATACGTTGTGCTCTTATTGGATTTCTACTTTTGTAATATTCATAGAATCAGAATTCCTCCCTCCCCCCCTAAACAATTTCTACTCATATAGCTGATCTTAAGAAAATATTTATTTATTACCTCATTCAGAAGGATAAATGACTCTTGGATAATGAAGCCATAGAGAAGGCACCTACCCTACTTTTATTTATGATGCTTATGAATTCATCAAAAATCGTATTTTATTTGTCCATATATCTAAAGTGAGATACAACTATCCATTATACGGTTTGACTTAGACTTGTTGTCGTCACAAAATAGAGATAAAGCACTGCTACATAAAGTTGCCACTTCTTTTCTTAGTGCTAAGTTTCTGAAAAAAATAAAATTTATATGGACTAACAAAAGATTCAGGTTAGGTTTGAGAAAAAAAATGCACTTCTTTTCTTTCTTTCTTTCTTTTTTAAAAAACTCTCTATAGTAGTAGGTCCAGAGATCTGTTTTTGTTTATCAATAAACCCAATATTTCAACAGAAAAATATAGGCCATTTGGCTTGCGAAACTGAAAAATTATTCCAGATCAGTGAGTATATTACAAATACGATTGTTGGAAACATTTTGGCTGTATTCTGGAAGATCCTATCTCAGAAATAATCCATTGCAAATCCAAGTTTGTTTCCTGTTTTCTGATAAAAAATAAGCTCATAGTTATGTCTTTTAAAGCTATAATTTCCTAAGAAAATTGCATTTTAATAGCATTGTAATTGTAATGTAAATGAGGACCCAGAGTGTTGGGAGCAACATGTTGAAATTGTAAATTGCCCAGAGAGTGCTGTGAAAATTTTTGCAAGGACCGGGGGAGAGGGGGGGGCTTTTCCTGTCGCCGCAGCTATTCCCGAACGCTCGCGTTCACCCCACCCCCACCCCGCCCGCCCGCTTCAATCCACAGTGTCCTTTCTGCCTGCCTGCCTGCCTGCCTTAGTTTCTGGTTGTTTGGGAGCAGCTTCGGCTGAGAATAATAACTATTCGCTCTTTTACTCAGCCGAAGCTGTTCCGATTCAACCATTAACGAAGGCAGGCAGGCAGGCAGAACGGAGCACTGGGTTGAATCCAGCAGCGCAGCGGGCAGGTGAGCGGGCGGACGGGGTGGGGTGGGGGGAGAAACGGGCGCTCAGCGACAGGAAAAGCCCCCTGCTTCTTTGAAGCAGTTTCTTCCTGTGCTGGTGGAGGAGCGAGAGAGAGACTGAGAGAGCTAACCCAGAGAGAAGGACAGGCTTCGGTTGCTTCCTCCCTCCCCTTCTTTCATTTGTGTCCTTGATCCCTGATCCCAGCAGCATTCACCGAAGGTGAAGAAAGCCGCCATTTTTTTTTAAAAATTCTTTGCTGGCCCGGTAGAGTGCTCCACGGCCTGTACCGGTCCGCGGCCCGGTGATTGGGGACCCCTGCTGTAAAGCACTAAGGGGCAGTATACAAGTCTAAGTGCTATGCTATTGTAATTACTAATATATATACATGTAAAAGAAACTGTTTAATAAACCACTGAATTTAAACCTATTATATAATTCCAAGATGGCCCTTGGATCATCACTGTCAGATGAAACAGAAATAGCCATATATAAACTTCTACATATACTTTTTAAAGAAAACAACAGTAAGGAAAAAACCACCAATTTAAGTCTTTTATACTTTAGCTACCAACATCAAGTTTAGAATGGAGTAGATTTCTTACTCTAGATTGGGGGTGTCAAACTCAAGGCCCATGGGCCTGGAAATATCAAGGGACTGGCCTACGGTGCCTCTGGCACCTAAAACAGGCCACATGCAGCCCCCTGCGCCTCGTTTTCACCCTCCATGGCCTCCTGCAGCACTCTGCCGACTGAAACTGGGCTGAAAAAATGGGCCCCAAATTGGGCTGAAAAATGAGCCACACGGACTGTTTTCGGCCGACAGAGTGTTGCAGGAGACCATGGAGGGTGAAAATGAGGTGCAGGGGGGCTGTGTGTGGGCTTCCTGCACTCCATTTTGGCCAGCATAGTGCTGCAGGAGGCATCTGTCCAACCCCCCACTGCCACCCTCCCTTGCCGCCGGTCCACAGAAGAGAACTACAATGCTAATCCGGCCCTCAAAGAAATCCAGTTTTACACCCCTGCTCTAGATTCATTTAGAAACAGATCACAGAATAGATCCTATGTAGAATTATTAAAATAATCTTTGAATATTCTTAATTTTCTTCTGTTGGCAAGAAGCAAATTTGCAAATGGAAAATTGGCTCATTGGTAATATAGTTTTTACTGATTGGCCATCCAAATATTTCAAATTTTTATTATTTCTGCATATACTTACATTGAGGCCATTATTAAGAGTTCTTTTTAATCAGAGAAATAAAAGACTTCTATTCGCTCTACTTTTAATAAGATAAATTTAAAATAAATGAAAATATAAAAGCAAAAATATGGTAAACTAAGTCTCTAAGGATGAAAGTGTGTAAGACATAAAGGTATCTTTATAAATAAATCAATTTTGATAGATTAAACTATTCCATTAAAAATTTAGAAGGGAGAGAAGGCTAAGTAAAATGGTGTGAAAATTTGAACAGAAGAAATCAATCTTTTCTTATATAGACTTATTTATTGTTATTACAGAATAAAGACAATATACCTAAAAAGAATATAAGACAATATTAACATCCACAATGTATGTGAGAACACAAGACACTGTATTCATATATAAAAGGAATTTTTCTAAAAAACGCACAAATGATTTAAAACATCAAATTAAAATAAAGGAATGGAAAATACAGTACTTTAACAAGGACTACATAATCTTCTGACATTATTTTCAATTAAGTAATTATCACAAGATTATGGTCAATATCAAACAATGTTTCAGTGTGACAACTGAAATATAGACAAGTTAAATAACAAATTATTTTAATTTATGTTGCTGATTAGAATATACTTTAAAATTTACATGTAAAACACAATTTTATAACAATTATTGGATTATTTTCTCTGGCAGTCTCATAAAAGAAATATAACATTCAGCTGTTGCAATTCAACAAGTAAGGCATACATTATTATCCTAACTGTTATCATCAACATCATTAACATCATCATCATCATCATCACTACCACTAATATGGCACAAAGTCCATTTCCTGTAGGCCTGTCTTTTCTGTAAGCATGAGTAAGAGAAGAAAGAAGCAGAAGAGTTAGTTGATGCTAGTTAATTTGGGTAGAAACTTTAAATGCAAGAGAATGAAAGAATAAAATTAAAGATGAGATGTAGCTTTTGAATTATAGCATGCAGAAGAAAAACACTAATCAATGGAGTATGTTAATCCTATATTTCAACCTCTTATTCAACCAACTATTTAAAGATGTCCTAAGATTTTTTTGAATTTAAAAAGCACAAGCTAAAATGGCTCATGGCTATGTAAGGTAAAATAATTTACATTTTGTATATCAGTGAACTTATAAATTTTATAACTAAAGCATAAAACGGAAAACCTTGAAAAAAGATAACTTGTGATCCAAACAGCTTTGCTCTTGTTTTCAATAGATTTCCTTCTTTCCTTGGAATGTAATGTAACTCCCTGGAGGCATACCAGATTTATGGATCATGGTGCCAACTACTCAGAGCTAAAATTAAAATTTGTAAATAAATTGGAACATACTATAATTGCAATTCATGAATACTGTCTAACTGACTGTATACTAATATTTCTAGCCTAATTTGTACAGATTTAGACAGCAGGATGTGAAATGAGTGATTATGTTATCTTGCTGAACTAGATACGAGGAAAAGTAGAGCAATTGCTTGGCAGGCAGTCAAGGTGTTTTTATTTTTATTGTTACTGATATGAGGCTAGAACTTCAAAGCTTCAGCTTAGTTCAAATTTCTACAGTTTTTGGAAGAATCTACTCAATCTAGTTATTAGGCTATTTAAAAGTTATACTTACTGTTCTAACTTATACATAATTTAAGAAGTAAACAGTTACTATACTCATGTTATTGACATATTTCTTTCCTCACTCTGAAGACAACTTCAGTAGGAAAAATAAATTAAATTTTCATAAAATATTGAAAATAACTGACAAGATTCATTTAATATGTTATAGTATAAATTCCTCATTTTTTCCTGAATTTTATAAGCAATAATTACTATTCCAAAGTACAAAAGGTACTATTACTACCTTTTGTAACATTTATTACAAATCTTAAAATAAAAAAAGTGTAACAAGAACATTTGGTTAAATGCATTAAGTTTATTTTAAAAATTATCTATCATTGTTTCTTGTTTTGCAAAAAGCCACTATTTTAAACTTAAAGCTTTTTTTTTTGGGGGGGGGATTCTAATAAGAGTTTTTCATTTTAACCATCACCAGAAAACATTTTATTTATAGTCCTGCATATATACATTCTTTACAATCATTTGTCCTAGGCATGGTGTACTGTCTTTTAGATAAATTATTGCTATTTTGGCTATTGTTGTATTTTTTTATTTATCACCAATAGAAATGGAATATATAAAATCATTTCATTAAAAACAGATTTCTAAATCAGTTCTTTTGAAAACAGAAAATATAAGAAAAATAAATTTATATAAACTTAGCATTTGAAAAATTCCTCTAAGTTACTAAAAATGTAAAACTCTCTAGATTAAAAATTCTGTTTAAAAATATGTAAAATAAAACAAAACTAAGTCATAATAAAACTTTAATTTTGTTCAAAATGAGATTTTAGGTGTTCAGCTACATATTGAAATTATGTTTATCAACCATTTCAACTCAATTTCTAAATGTGCAGATATATTTTCTATTAGATTTAATATATTAACTTAAAAATAAATATTCTATGTAGATTGAATTAAAATAGTAAAGATTACAGTTCATCTAGTTAAAAAAAGAATATGTCTCAAATGTTCCAAACAAATGGCTCCATGCATGTGGAAAGGGGGCCAGCAGGAAGGAAAATATCCAGGCCAGGAAGAAAATTATGTATAAGGGGGTTTAATAATCTCCTGACTTTGCAAAAGATCAGATGTATTTTCACACAATAAATCTGTGTTGGCTATTATTTTTGAAAAAAATGAATATAGATTTTAAATCCTTGTATCTAAAGAGCCACGTCCTTCCGAGGTGGGTAAAATGAGGAGCCAAATTGTTGGTGACAATATGCTGACTCTGTAAACCACTTAGAAAGGACTTTAAAAGCACTGTAAAGCGGTATGTAAGTCTAAGTGCTAGTGCTACTGGAACCAAGTGGCACATTATCATATTCTTGTAATTATCATTCAAAATGTGATTCAAATTTATGGTAAGTTAAAAAAATGTGCAGTGTTAAAATCACTCTACTTCTATAAAGATAAAAATATATTCAAATAAATAACGTATAATCTGTTATATTAAATATGTTATACTTTTGGCTGTTTACTCTCTTCACCTGTAACATTTGACTTCCAGCACCATCTCTTAATCTGTAAGGTCTAATGACTCCATCGTCCCCAAAGAAGCGTGGAGGACGCAGGCTTATGACATCTTCAGAAGCATTTGTAGCTCTGAAATTACAAGTTTAATGGTTATGTACTTAGAGAGAATATTGGCATACCTATTTAATTCAAGCTGTAAATAAGATTACATAAAGACTTTCCCCCCCATATATTTCTCTGAACAGTACTATTTAATAAATATGTTACAATTGTACACTGATATGCAGATGCAGCAACTTTAACAAAACAGCTCTTGTGTCTAGTAAATTTTATGATATAAATTTCATGGTGGATTTCTTTAAAAATGAAAAATTTTAAGCCACAGGTTTGCTCTTTGTTTTGTCTTCGGATGGCCAATGCAGCACCCCCATGTAATAAAAATTTTTACAACCATGGGGGCACTGCAGTTCTGTCACACCTGCATATCTCTCCCATCTTTAGGACATCCAGCACAGCGACATTTGGCCCAGCCTCACTTTCAACCCTAACATTGCCACTACCATTGAGAAATACCACCATGCATATATGAACCTTGGGGAATGTGGCGATTGCCTCATTGCTCAGGGCTCTACAAGATCTACTGCATATTGCTTACATTCAGGCATTTTTCTCCTGCTGTTGAGAGGCCCATATTTAGATATGCATTTACTTTGAAAAATGTTTTATGACATTTTGTATTGTATTATGAACTATTTAATAATAATTTTATGTCATAAAATGTTTGATAAAAATTGCCAAATGTCAATTCCATGGGAGTCATGGATTCTAGATCTTGGAAACATTCTGTAGTTAAGCCGATTTGAGGTATCTTTGTTCAAAAAGATAGTTCTTGACTTATGACTATAATTGGGACAGGAATTTTTTATCATAAATTATTACTGTTTTAAGTCAAATTGAACCAACTTTTACAACAATTTTACAGCAGTCAGAAAGAAAAATCCATCTTCTCCAATGGGAGCTGTTTTGCCAAAAATGGGGGAGGGGGGAGAAAGAGTAACAAATTGCAAGCATGTGACTGCAACATGCTGCAAATGGTCGTAAAATGCAACCCTATTTTACACATTGCCCAAATTGCAATCAAGTAATGGTGGGTGTGGTATGATGATTTTAAGTGTAAGTACAGATCATAAGTCACTTTTCCCAAGGTGCTGTAACTTTGAACCATCCTTAAATGAATTGTCATAAGTTGAGGACTACCTGTTGTTTCACTATAATGCACTGCTTTGCCCAGGTAAAGATTACGAAAACAAGAGTTTTAGTAGTATAGAGATGAGAATTATTTGCATTTCAGATACTGAAAATATTTGAAGATAATTGACAAATTTATAGAGAAACAATTAGACATGATTTTAGCCTTGCCTTTTAATTCCTTGAAAAGTGCTGCTAGCCATATCTATTATTCCTCCAGTAGGTCTTGCTACTGCTCCTACTAATCCTTTCCCAACTCCTTTGAAGAAACCTGCTGCTCCTTCCTTTTGGGCTCCTTGAAGAAAAAGCAACAACATTTAAAGGAAGCATTAAATAAAAATCTATACACAAATTTATCAAAAGTTATATTCAAAGTTATTGTACCAATTTTTTTTACTGAAAAAAAAATCAAGGAACATTAATAAAATTTTCCTTCCCACATGGCTTTCAAAAGCCAAATCAGATTGAGAGCAAAACATCTGAGTTTCTGACTACAGCCTTCTAAAAGATAAAAAAAATGGGAGAAATAGCTACACAGTAGCAGCAGAAGACATAATAAACATGGTAAAATGTGAATAGTTTTTCCTATTTATGAAGACAACCATTAGATGAAAAAATAATTCCCTTGCAGGCTGCCCATATCCAGTCAACAGCAAAGTTGTTACAAATTAATCCCGATTAAAAAATTGATAATTTGCAGTATTTTCTTTGATAGGAGAGAAATATGTTATTAACTTCTATGATATGAAACACTTAATGAATTTTTTTCATTTTATAAATAGTAACTTACCTCTTATTGGCTTAGTTACTATTCCTGTTATACCACTGACAAAACCCTGTGAACAGAGATAAATATTTCATTTTCCACCTGAAATGGAATGCATATTTTAAATATTTTCTATGTTAAAATTTATAAATGATTTATACTAGGCAAAGTATTGAATCATAAAAAGTAGTTAATTTATATTTCCTGTATCTATATAAGTTGTCAATCTAAATCACAATCCGCTTTACCATTAAAAAAATTAAATAAAAGGAGACAGTAAGATATGAATGACCTGCCCCAGCTCTTAGTTTGGTTTAGTTTACTTTATTGTCATTGCACCTCATACAATGAAATCAAGCACCATCTTCAGTGCATATCATGACCATGAAAATTAACACAAGCACACACCCTTCACACACACACTGAACTGAAAACCCCCGACACCTCACCAACACTGCACTATATAGTAGAATCTATTAATCTTACAATATACTACTCTTGAAGCCATTCTAAATATTCAAATATATATTTCTTACAGATACTAAGCCTTTTCCTCCACGAGTAAAGCCCTCCTTCAGGCCAGCAGGTTGCTTATTCATTGCTTCTCGTCGTTTCTGCTGATAATCGTCATCAAAAGTTATTGCTGCTACTCCTTTAGCCATAGCACCAGTTATTCTTGAAGCAGCACCAGCTAGTCCACCTATTACGGTATTACAAAAGAGAATTTTTGTTAAAATTAGAAAATTTAAATATAGTAAAAGCACAATATATATTATGAATATATGGCATTTCTGAATCCATGTTAAAAATAATTCTTACCAACAGCGCCACCAACTAAGGCTTTCAATCCTAGTGCCATTCCTTCTACAAATTCTTCTGGACCCTGGATAGCCCCCTAAGAAAAGAACAAAAATATGAAAAAACAATTACTATTTTACTATCAATGATAAATTCTCCAATGAAAAAAAAATGAAGTAAATATAAGCAAGCAAGCAAAGTATAAAGTCTATCTGATACTCACTATAAGTAATGTAGGAAGTAAAATAGGAAAGGTAAAGCCTTGGATAATGATATCTAAAGCCATTTATGGCTAAGCTAAGTAGTTGATTCTTACTGAAACTGATAAGCAAAGGTTAGAACTACCTTTGTTCTCTTCTACTGTGACTGAAGAATTTCAAAACTTGCTATCATTCCACATTTCTGTAGAATTTTGTGTAAAGTGAATTCAACATTTTCATAGCCAACATTTACAAATACAGCCAGTCCTTGTATAAATAATAAACATACCTGATACGGCTCATAAAAAAATGCTTCAACTCCTTCAGATAAATCTCTTATGAATCCAAATGGATTGCCCAAAACATCCAGACCAAGAACAAGAACATACATTTGTTTAATTGCCTGAAATAAAAATCAGATTTTATGAAAAAAAAAAGTTTTTAACAGTAATTTGGAACAATGTTTTTCTGCAAGTATATTGATGCAACAATTGTTTTAAATGCATGAGATCTAAGCTAAAAATGCCTCTCTGGATTTCCATTTGTAGAAGGGAAATTGGTGTTGTGGAGAAACAGAAATGGCTAATTTCCAGCCCATACAGAAGATGGATACTATACACTAAAAAAAGCAATTTCCTTTCCTTTCAAATATTTCCTGTCTACTTTCCTCTGTCCCAGCACTGCTGTCATTACAGATAGTCCTCAACTTATGACTTTAATTGAGCCCAGAATTACAGTTGTAAATATACACTGAGGCAAAAACCAGAAGTAAATGCCAGAAAGCAGGCAAAACAATGCAAATCACAGTCACATGACTGCAAGATACTGCAAATGGCTACCAAGTGCTCAAAATGCAGTCATATGACTGCAGGGTGTATGCTTATGTGCACTAATCATAACTCTGAAAACAGGTGGTAAGTAGCTCTGGGGAGGGCCCTGTAACTTCAAGTGACCAGTCCATAAGTTGAGGACTATCTGTATCATTCAGAAATCCAGGGTGTTGTATTGCTGTGAATGGGTAATTTTGGGCTTCCTGAAAAGGCAAAAGCAAATGAAGATATTTAAAATATTTATAGGTATTTTAATGGTAATTTTTCTGTTTCTGAAAATTTAAAAATATTCTGTCAATGTGTACAAATAAAAAATTATTCCTGTTATATGCATACTTGAAAACGCAGAATAGAAGCAAGATATAGAAAATTCTGTATAGAATTTGGTACAATTTTGGCGAGTTTGGGTTTTATCTTGCAAATGATTTTCAAGAGAGATGTCATGAATTGGATGGATGGATGGATGGATGGATAGGCAGAAAAGATTGTGGAATCCTTGACTGCCAGGGCTGGAATTTCATGGCTTTTAAGTAAGGTGCTATAGGTCAAGGAAAGGCGGCAACCTAGGTTTTCAAAGGGGCCACCTACCAAGTTCTGCTTCTGAATTAATGAAATGATTTTTCCTTGGAACTGTATCACTCTGATGAAAGTGACATATCCCTTCCTGACAATAAAGCAAAATTCTCGTTATAGAACTAATGTGGAAAGAATCTTAATAGAAATTTGGACAGAAGAAAATTGCATTTTGGAAAAGTTTGGAAGCACAGGATTCCTCTCTGAAAGGAAATGTTTTACACTAAAGCAACAAAATAGTAAATGAACAAACTGATGCTGAATCTAATTCTGTATGATTTGTATTCCTACAATAAGATGTATTGGAAGGAAGATGTAATAACGGAAGTGGCAAAGTTGGTTCTTATGGGAATTTTTTCTGATTACAAAGAAATCTACACAAGATCATATTACCTGGCAGTCAGATTTTTAATAGATTTCTATATACATATACATATACATATACATACATACATACATACATACATATATATACATACATACACATATATATATACATATATGGATCTTTGGTTATTCGGGTTTTCTCCCACGTAAAATTGGAAGTATCTAGGCGACGTTTCGATGAAGTCCCATTCATCATCTTCAGGCTTGTGTCTTCGGCTTTGCTTCTCAGAGTAATGTGAGCTTGCAGCTGCTTCTTCCTTTTAACTGCTAGTGGGGGTGTGACTTGATTGGGTGGGGGCTTGGCTGTGTTCTGATTAGCTGGGGGGGTGTTCTCATTGGTTGGGGTTTTGACTGTGTTCTGATTGGTTGGGGGGTTGGCTGTGTTCTGATTGGCTGGGGGTGTGTTCTGTTCAGGTGGGGGCTTGGTTGTGCTCAGGTTAGTCTTAGTTGCTGGGGGATTTGAGCTGGTGAGCTGTGATCCTGCTGTTTGGCTTCGCGTTCGTGGTCGTGCCACATCTTCATGGTGGGTGTCACTTCGCTTCATGTATGGGTTGGAGGGGTTTAAGGCGGGTAGTGATGCAGCTGCGGTACGGCTTCTGGTCCGTAGTCGTGTCTCATCTTCTGTGTGGGTGTGAGTCTGCTTTCTACGTGGAAGTGTGGTGGTATCATCTTGTGTGGCCCTCGTGCGTGTGGGTCTGGTGTCATTCTTCATGTTAGGTACTCGCTTGTTTATGAGGGTGGGTTTCCAAACGGCTGGTAGGCGGGAGGTATCATCTCGTTTATTCATGCTGTGTGGGCGTTTTTCTATCTCTATGGCTTCTCTGATTATTCTGTTGTTGAAGTGTTCGGTTTTGGCGATAGTTCTGGTATTTTTTTTTTTTTTTTATAAAAGTTTTATTGATTTTAACAACAAATAAAAACACATAAAACATAAAACATAACATAAGAACATCATCATTCTTCATAAATTTACAGACAGTGTATCGGTTGGTTTATCACTCCTTTTTGTGCATCTATTTCATAGTCATCATAATAATTATGTTACATAATAACTCATATTATCAATCAACAATTATATATCCTAATATCCTTATTAAACAATCATTTGACTATAATTTAACTAATTCATGCTTAAGCGAGATAACTATAATTTAGTTAATTTATAACAAATCGTAAAATCATACCAAATCTATCTTAATATAATATTCTAAAAATATTATCAAAACCAATATATATATATATTCTATTATTATATTGTTTTATCTAACCATTGATAAAAAAGATCCCAAACTTCATAGAATTGTTTATCTTCTTGTTCTCTAATTTCAAATGTCAATCTACTCATTTCAGCACATTCCAGTATTTTCTTAATAATTTCTTCCTCTAATGGTATTTTCTCACTCTTCCAATTTCTAGCAAATACAATCCTAGCCGCTTGACAGGTGCTGATGAAAAAGTGATTAAAAAACTATATAGTTATTTGTTGGAAATTAAATTAGAGGAAGAACAAGTCAAAGAAACAATGATTGTTTGGGGAAGAACTTTGGATATGGGATTGATTTAGAAAAATGGCAAAAATTGTGGTCTCAAAATTATAAAATGACCATGTCAGTAGCATATAAAGAAAATTTGTATAAGATGTTTTACAGGTGGCATTTTCCCCCGACAAGAATAGCAAGAATGTTCAAGAATAAATCAGAAAAGTGTTGGAAATGTCATCAGATCCCTGGCTCATATTACCATATGTGGTGGACTTGTGAGGAGGCCAGGAAATACTGGACTAGAATTCACATATGGTTGGAAGAAATGACAAAAAAACATATAGATTTGAAACCAGAGATTTTTCTATTGGGAATCTTACCTGATACATTTAATAAAAACTTAAAGTATTTGATTGTAAATGAGTTCTGGTATTTTTAAAGTCACCACGAACGCAAAGCCAAACAGCAGGATCACAGCTCACAGACGAACACAATACAGAAGCCTGATGATGACGGATGAGATTCTGCTGAAACGTTGCTACAACTTTAAAAGCACAACTATAATGACGTGGGAAAATACCCGAACAAAGCTGAATACCATACATGTAAGTACCAGCAAAACGTAAGAAAATATATATATATATATATATATATATATATATATATATATATATATATATATATATATATATATAGAGAGAGAGAGAGAGAGAGAGAGAGAGAGAGAGAGAAGCACACACTAAAATTAAAAAAAAACTGTATTAGAATCTAGCTTTTGCCCTCCTCCCCCTCAATATGAACAGAAACAGAATTAAAAACAGAGGTGGTTCTGACCAGTTCTGGAGAACCGGTAGTGGAAATTTTGAGTAGTTCAGAGAACCGGCAAATACCACCTCTGACTGGAGATTTTACAATATCCTTCCCCTGCCATGCCCACCAAGCCACGCCCATAGAACTGGTCGTAAAAAAATTGAATTCCACCACTGATTAAAAAGATATAGCCCTACTGAGGTATATTTTATAGTGGCTCTAAGTTTAAAATATTTAGTACTAAAACTACCTTGAGAATTGGGAACTGAATGAAATTGGGAAATAAATTCCAATAACACATATTTTATCATAAGGGAAAAAGAAGTGCTATTTATTGACAAATAGTGGATTTTGAGGAATGTTGCCTTCTATTACCCCCTAGCGGTCTGTTAAGGAACATGGCTTCATTTTGTATAATCTGCTATTTAGTCAAGAGAATCTGGAGCTTGCAAAATCCTGAACATGGAAGCAGAGGCATCCATAGCATGAAAGAAAGAAATTGTGAAATAAGCTTTGCATTGTTGTGACACAGGCTATAACTCTTTGTATATGTTCATGACCTTGCATATGTGTATGAAAGAGGTGGAGCTTGCAGTAAAATGCTTGTCTTGTCATTGTGAACCTATGCCTGGCTGTGTCAAAATAGAAGGCTGTTGTAGATAAAGCTGTGAGGCTAACTGATGCTTTTGCTCTAAAACATGCTGCCAATTCCTGTTTTGGGCAAACCTTATGCTTTCATCTGTATTCTGATTATGCATAAGTTTCTTAAATCTTAGATATCCTTCTTTAGTTTCAAGGGATGACTATTCTTTTAGATGCATCATTTTCCATTCTCAGCTCATAGCGGTAGCCTTTCCCGCAACGATTCTAGCTTAGGGTATTCCAAACGATATAGTGATTGTTGTGTAAAACTTCTCTCTGTTTAACACACACACACACCAGAAATACTTATATTTTTTTCTTATTGTTATATTATTTTTATAGATAGTCCCTAACTTACAACCAGTCACACTGCAGTTTGAAGTTATAAGAAACCCAGGCAAAACTACTTATGACCTGTCCTTGAAGTTAATTGCTGTACCATCCCCATGATCACATGATCACATTTCAGCCACTTGGCATCCTGTTTGGAATTTCTCTTCCAGGACATGGGGGCTCCTGGGGGGGGGGGAGGTTTGTGGAGTAATTAAAATCTTGGGGGTGAAGGCTTTTCTTCACCTCAGCACTATAGTTCTCTCCCTCTCCCTCCCTGCCCCCACCCTCTTTATCTCTCTCTCTTTCTCACACACACAAACACACACAAGAGAATGTGGAGAAAATAAGCTAGCTTTTCCCCAGCTTTACTTCTGTTCAGAAACTTTGTGTTTGCTAAGTTTTCCAGCCAGAAAATTAGTGGACACAATGTTTTTGAATAGAAGGGTCTCTCTAAACTTTTTTGCCTTCAAAAACATCATAAGATTGTTCTGAACAGTAAAAACAGCCTCTTTCTACCATTCAGAAAGATTTGCTAGTTTTCTGGCTAGAAAGTTAATAAACACAATGTTTCTGTAACAATAAAAAGGCTTTTTACCCTTTCGAAACATTGCATTCGCTAGCATTTGGAGAGGGGACAGGAACCACCCTCCTGGGCCGGAGAAAGGAAACTTAACTTCCTTTCTCCAGCCCAGCCCAGCAGTTTCCTTTGGCACACTGAAGGAAAGGGTAATTGGTGCACTGGGCTGGAGAAAGGAAACTTGAGACCCTAAAGATCCAAGTTTCATTCTTTTTGGCTAGCATGGCAATTTTATTATACATACGAATGCAGGGGGAAGGCTTGTGGTGGGCTGCAGAAACAAAGCTTGGACCTTTAGGATAGGATCTTCATTTCTACAAACCAGGACAGGAATTCTCTTCTGCTGTTTCGATGGACAGCTCCTTTGTTTTGTCCACTCAGTCACTCTGCAATTGCTTAATATTTGCAACAGAAAAAGTCAGAATTGCAGTCTTTGAGCAAGTATGGACACCTTGCTTAATGGCTGCAACACCTAAGACCAAAATTTCAGACTCAACTGAGATAAGTCAAGTCAAACCTGCATTTTTGTAATTCTTTTTTTAAAATTTTTATTAAAAAAGGAAAGTAAAGAAAACAAGGACAACTGGACCTTTGATAGATACATTTTTACTTCTGCCTAGTTAATCAGTGTAGCATTTCAGCTATATGGAAAAAGTGCTCATATGGTTAATTCACATTGGCTTATACTAACCTGCTTTGAATAATGCATGATAACTGTCCACTGCAATTGTTGGGTAGTACAGAAGTTATAGTTCAGTTCAAAGAAAGCCAACCTGAAACAGGCAAATCACATGCATAAATGAAAAATAAAATAAAGTGTAAGTACTATTCTAAATAACATTATTGTATTAATGTAGTCCACATACTTAAGAACAACATCCTGCACATCTGTAAGTGTGGCCCCAATGCTCTTTAACAAGAGGTTTAAGGATTGAACCGGAATCAGTTCTTTGTGTTTTTCATCTCTGTTGCTGTCTTCTCCACCAGTACTGAGTGAAAAGCTTAAATGCAACTGAAAGGAAAAATCAATAAAGGAATTGAAAGACTCTTAAAACTTTAAATAATATTTTAACTCTTGAAAGATTTTTTGTTGTTTCTGTAAGAATTATTGATAATTTGTCAATAGTTATAGCCATATTGCCTTGCAAAATCCATGCCAATGTTGCAGACAACCATCTATTTTGTTATGTCACCTGCTTTTACAGTTTTTTTTAAATTGGAAAATCAAACTTTGCTATCATCTGCATTGTTCTGCAATACAGATAGTTCTTGTTTAACAACTGCCTCATTTAGAAACTGTTTGCAGTTACGACTATGATGAAAAAGTAACTTTGCAACCAATCCTTGCATTTATTGCCTTCACAGGTCTGTAAAGCAAAGCTGAAGTAAGATTGTAAGAACAGTCACAATTTCCTTTAGTGATCGCTTTGGGATCTCAATTGGATTACTAAACAAGGTCTACCTGTATAAACATTTGGGATTGTGGCCATCCTTTAAAAATGCAACTAAAGCTAATATACTTTTCCAATAAAACCCAACAACTCTTATTTGTTGGATGTAGCTTTCCTCAAATATTTTTGTAATTTTTTAATGTGAAAAATTATTGATGTTACTCAATTTTGTTATTACCTGTTGAATTAAGTATTCATTGCGGTAGGATGCATCATTCTGTTGACAGTTTATTTTTGTTTTTATATTTGGAACCTGTAGCTCTTAGTAAAACTAGTCCTGCTGCTTTTCCCCCTAGAGCAGTGGCCCCCAACCTTTTTTGTGCCACGGCCCGGTACCGGCATTACAAAATGATCCGCGGCCCGGTACCGGCATCAGCACGCATGGCAAGGCGAGCCGAGCGACCGGCCAGCCATCCGTCCCCCGCTTCTCCCCGCCACCTTCAACTCCTCCTTTGTACCTTTGTTGATGGGCTTCGGGACGGCTTCGGGACGGTCGCTCGGCTCGCCTTGCCTTGGGTGCTGAAAGAATCCTCGCGCCTTAGTTTTGTTCGAAGCCGCCCTCCCTCCTTGATGAAACTAAGGCGCGAGGATTCCTTCAGGACGCAAACGCCACTTTCCAACCGGAAAAGCTCACCGGAAGCACTTTCTCATCAAAACAAGATGGCGTCGCCCAGCAAACCGGCGGCCCGGTAGGAAATGTTCCACGGACCGGTCCCGGTCCGGGGCCCGGTGGTTGGGGACCCCTGCCCTAGAGTATTGGAGCTTACTAAAATGGCAGAATTTTCATAGAAATCTCCTGATAGATTTATGAGGACTATAAATACTGATAGGCATTCGTTCTTATTTAATACTCACTGCTAACTCTATTTAAACAAGCAAATGTTATATTAATGGCTACCTTAATTGGAGAGATATGAAAATATTCATATAAACTGATTTGTGATGTGTCAGTTGATACTGCATTCTTTAATTCTTCCTGTGCAGATTCGATATCCTTTTTAAAAAGTTCAACCTGTGAAAAATTTGACAAAAGGTAGTAAATCTTAAAACTTTTATCAGTAATGTCTATAAAAAACTTTATAGACATTACTGATATATTTTTACATAGCAGTTCATATGTAGTACATAATCGATAAAAAAATACTAGATTATGTAACGATTCGTTGTTGCATTATTTAAAAAATATCCTATAGAAATTCATACCTCTTGGTCTTTGGGAAGTTCATCAACAAGTGTAAAGAAATCGGACAGCGCATAAAGGAAACCAAGATCTAATCGGAGATCCATCTCTTGAATTAAAACTTTAAAATACCTATAAAAAGTTGAAACCATTAAATAGTAGAAATATGTAACTATTAGCTATGCAACTATTTCAACAACAAGAATGAAAGAAAATGCCTCAGTGAACAAATAACCAAACAATTCATATAACAATACTTTATGCATTTATATTAAACTTTTATAAAATTAATACAAAAAACAGTAAACACATTACTTCTAATACTTTTACTCTAATTATGTCTACTCAAAAGAAAAAAAATCAGTGATTACAATACAATTTATTTCTAACTAAATAAAGTTTCCTATTCCAAAGGTAAAGGACTGCAGTGCAATGCTATACATATTCAGTCAGAAATGAATTCCAATAATTTCAAGTGGAGAAAGTTACAATTGCACCCCCAAGTTAAGACTGTAAAAAGCATAAATACTTACTTTATGCGTGATATCTGAGAATGTCCTGCAGTTCTCATCACAATACTGACATCAGTAAATGGCTTGGGTTCTATAAAAATTCCAAACATACTTTCATGGAGGATATTATTTATTCTAATATATAAAAGGTAATATATATAATTGATACCATTTACAATGATAAAATGATATCATTTGAGATCATTTGCAAAGGATGCAATGAATGAGTTGAATAAAGGAACCAAGTTATTACAACACACACACACACACACAAACACACACACACGCACACAAACACAGCATATGAGACCAAATGAAGCCATTTACTAAAATGAGAAATAGACATTCATAAACATTTCAAATTCTAAATCCTAGCAGGTGCATGCTTATGATAGTTTAGTGACATCAATGAGTAATAATTTTAAGATTTCAATGACATTAGCTAAACTGTCTTAAATTAAAAGATTTGCAATTTGTAATTATATTGTTCCAGACTCATTGTACATTTGTCAAGTGAAAGCAATCTGAACAAATCAGTTTGATAAAAATGCAAGTGATAGAAACGTTGTCTTCAGATTACTTTCACACCTGGAGAGATAATCATTTTTTCCTCTAAAAAAATTGGTTACTCTTATTTATTGAAAAGCACTTCATCCAAGTGAAAAAGTGCAAGTATTTTTGTAAAGTTATATATGTTCAGCTTCTAACAAATTTAGGATGAAATATATAAATGTATTAATAAGATATAGTGAATTTATCTTATTTTACTTTTTTGTATTGTGAAAGGGCTTTTTATTCATATATTTTAATTTATTTTTCCTTAAAGTATTACAGATGCAAGAAAAGCATAATAATGTATTAAACTGTATTAACAAACCTGAATCCAATGAGATGGACTTGGGAGGTTTAATGGGATAGAACACAAAAGGAAATATGGCTCCAGGAATATGATTTTGTATCTGATAGGAGCAATTATAAGACAATACACCACAGGTTAGAAAGTATTTTCACTTTATATAAATTGTTTTGTTGTAGTTTACAATTATGCTAGCTTTATAAATTTGAAATGCAGAATTCCCCAAACAAAAGTCTTAATCTACAGAAGTTAGCAGCTAATCATGTCTTATTGGTTTTTCTATCAAAACAAAAGTTCATTTTAAAATTTGAATTTTCATACATTATTTAAGTATAGCCTAATGCTGATATTTTAAAAACAAATAACAGGAAATAGTGTTAAAACTATACATAAGATGATTGTCCATTATCTGTTTTTCACCATGAATTGTGGGTAATCTGATATACCTGTATTCTATAGATTTGAACTCTGAAAGAAGACTGATGTTCAGAGGTACTGTATTGTACTTTTAAAGCTGGCAAAAAGCTTCTTCTCACAGGAAATTCATATGGCTGCAATATTTTCATGTCATTACCAGTAGGAGTCAAACAGACCTGATATAAGACAAAATCCAAATTGTAATTAATTTTTTAAATTAACCTTTCAAATCAAAGGTCACAGCATAACTCAAACTAAGCATTTTTAAATTCCATATATTTCTGACATTTCATATCCTTAGTTTTTCAATTGTATGCAATTGTAATGACAATGTTTTAAACTTTATCCAAATATGTTAATCACTTTGTTTTAAAATTAACAATTATACCTTCTCCAGGATTACTCAGAAATAACTCCAATTAAATTCAACTGAATATCATCTTTATTAGTGCTGAGAGAAAGCAGAAATCTAGATACTGGGGCATAAAGCAGGGGTCTCCAACCTTGGCAACTTTAACACTTGTGGACTTCAACTCCCAGAGTTCTTCAGCTAGCAAAGCTGAGGAACTCTGGTTGAGGAACTCTGGGAGTTGAAGTCCACAAGTCTTAAAGTTGCCAAGGTTGGAGACCCCTGGTATAAAAAAAATCCTGGCTACAATCCTGTCTCATTAATTCAAAATGTAGTTACTGAACTGAGCAGTGTTACTTCTCACACAATCTTGCCAAAAGAATATCAGCAATATAAGGAGCAATTTACCATATTGATTTAAAGGAAAAGAAAACAGGTTAAGATAGAAGTGAGAATGCTGAAGAGGTCAGTACCCTCCCCCCCCTCCCCCCCCCACACACACATTTCTAAGACTGGCTGAAGAACAATGTTAATTGATATCAGAATCTCTGTATCTGAAAACCCAAGTGATATGATTAAAAGGTATTCTCATAAAAGGTTTAAATTCAGTCAAAATGCAGGTATCTGCATATCCTATATCTTTAAGAGACCAAAAAGATGTTGAGAAATTCCTCACTACATTGCCATAGAATCTTTAAGAGTATCAAGAAAGCGAAATACAAAATACCATGCTATTTATGAAAATAGGAACAGATTTTCTGAAAATTCACAAATAATAAAAAATCTCTGTTTTACACAAGAAATTTACTGCCATGTTAGAAGAGTTTTGCTTCATCTGTTCATCTGGTTTCATTCCCAAGGACTGCACTGTATGCATTCAAACAAACATCATATTCAGAATCCTGGAACACAGAATTGCCTCCTTGGCTATTATGCTACAGATTATTACTTTTTGCTGCTTGAACCAGAGGGAAAAAAGGATGATGTGGTCAAATAAATCTTAAATATGCAGGACCACAGAGACAAAGAAAGAAAGAAAAATTTATCTCCCAGGAACTGATTATACTGGGAAATAATGCTGCCCAGTGCCATCACTTATATCAGGGATCCCCAACCTTTTCGACGCCGCGGCCCGGTTCCGACATCAGCTGGGCGCCAGCGGCCAGTGCCAGCGTCAACTGGGCGCCGCCATCTTTATGGCGAAAAGGCGCTTCGGTGGCGTCACCGGGCGCTGTTTCGTCATAAAATGATCAAGCGGCTCAACGCTTCTGGTGAGCTTTTCGGGTAGAAATGGCTTTCTACCGGAAAAGCTCACCCAGCGCTGCGCCACTCATCTTTTTATGACGAAACAGCGCTTCGGTGAGCTTTCTACCGGAAAAGCTCACCAGAAGCGCTTTTTACCAAAAAAGATGGCGGCGCCTTCAGCAACCAGCGACCCGGTAAGGGTTGTTCCATGCCAGCGACCGGTACCGGTCCGCGGACGTGATTGGGGACCCCTGACTTATATGATGGGCTTTTGAAAAACGCTAGTCTAAACACCGTTCAGGTTCTTAAACAACTGCATCTGACCAAGGAGTTTTGCTCAGGAAAATCAAGAGTGACAATTGCAAACTGCCCTAGCAATTTAGGAGAAGAAATTAGGACCCAGCATTCTGGAGAACATTGGCCACCGGGCAGGAAATTTCCCGTAACAGGTCATAAAAATTACAAAAGCTTAGTAGTTTCAATTACACGTTCAATTGCACATGTTGAACTGGGGGTGGACTGGTTAATTATATAGTTTCACTAACTCTAGGCTACAGATCAGCCACCTGTTTTAAAAACAATGGTTATACAGTACAAGCCAGGCTTCCTGTCTCCCTTACAAAACAGACCCCAAGCCCAGGGATAAGATAGAAGAGGGTATCCCACAGCAGACCTGCTGGAACAATTAGGGCCAAGCAGATCATGGCTCCCAACTGTCTTACCTCAAACCATCTCATGCAAGTATTATTAACATCAACACCAGAGCACCTAAAGTGATTTCAAGTTACTGGCTGGCAACGAAATACAGGGGCAGGCATGGTAATATATCTGGGGAAGTGATTAGTGCAATATTCTGCTGGAGCAAAGAGGCTTTGTGGCTATGGCCTAAAACAGTCATGAATTCCCAGAGTTATTCTAGATTTTTTTCTGGGCCTTGTCATTCATTCAAATAGATTATTTCCACAAAGTTGCACAAGCACAGGAAAAAGCAAAAAATGCCCAATTGCAACAAATTAAATTGATTAAATTAAATGTTTTAATGAATTAAAATAAAATAGTTATTGATCAAAATATTTATAACCCATACTATCTTAAGGGATACGGAGATAGGATTTGGTAATTAAAAACAGCCAAGAAACAATAAAAACTATTCATCTCTGGACTTAGAGTTGAAAAACAACTTAAGGAAAATAAGGGCTAATGCATGCTCTTTTGGAAAATCAAAAATATTTTTTTAGAGGTTACTGAACAGAAAAGTTTATGCCCCTTTCAATTTGCATAGTTACAGGAACATTTCCCTCCATGAATTTTTGACTACTTCCAGAAAGTTCTGAACGTTGTTCTGAGATCATAAAGGAAAACTACAACAGATGAAAATAAGGGATTTTATCCAGGTGTGACTAGGGGTTCGCAGGGGTTTGGGAGAGCCCCTAGATAAGATTCTGTGCAGTTTGGAGAACCCCCAAATCGCACTCCTGGCTGGCCCCGCCCACCCCTCCCCTCCCCGGAGTTCCTGCGCAGCCCGTTTTGGATGCAGGTAAGTGCAGGGTGCACACGGAAGGTGAAAAATGGGCCTCCCGGAAGTTCAGGAATGCCAGAAATGGGCCCGTTTCTGGCTTCCAGAGAGCCTCTGGAGCCCGGGGAGGCTGTTTTCGCTCTCTCAGAGGCTTGAGGAAAGCTTCCGGATCCCGGGGAGGTGCAGGAGGCCGACTAGGCCACAGCCACCATGACCACATCCATCCAGCAACCAGGCAGATAACCCTTTGCTAAAATTTTTGAAGTCCACCCCGATTTCATCGCCTCTCCCAGGCAGCAAGAAACAGTTATATTCCATAATTTTATTAAATGAAACTTACCCACCTATGCATGGAACAAATGACATGTATGGCATAACATTAGCAGAAGAGAAAAAGGGGGAAATGTGTGCAAATGCTTGAAGGAATCTGGTATTAGCATATAAAAAAAACCTTTAAAAAAACTTCAATTTACCGGAATATTATCATCAAGTTCCACTACTTTATTTTCTGTAGGTGAGTTATCACAGTATTCAATAAACTCTTTCTCCAGTTTGTCCGTTTGTTTCACACTAAGTGGCTTCCATCTTGACTTTTTCTTGGGTTTGGTCTCCCAAATTACATCGGAGCTTGCAAGTAAATTTTTTTAAAAAAGGATTATTTATCAAATTGTAAAACTGTGATAAGCAATAAAACTGTATTAAATCTTTGAGATTTACTAACTTGAAAAAAGTCTCCAATATCAAAGATACTTCATATTTTTAAAAAAATTGCATTAAAACTTCTTGGAAATATAAACTATTCTATGATTGACACTTTAATGTAGTTATTAAAAAGACTGTAGTAGAAATTCAATCATCATAATCCTCAATTATTTAGTGCAAATATACATTTTATATTCTGTCAAGTATTAACTTTAAACTTGGCATTTATTTAGCTGTTGGCCTGTAATTGTGCCAATAAATCATCATTATTTTCCCGTATCAAATTTAAAAGCAGCACATGATGGCAAAGTTAAATTGTTTGTGCATACTTTATTCAGACAGAAGATAAAAATCTGCCACCATTTTAACATGTACAAAAAGATTCTAGGTTACAATTGGACTTGTAATAGTTCCTATACATTATGCTCACTTCTAGAGTTAAATAATCTAAATTACATCAAGTATAATTTACTATATAATATACATTACTAATATTAATATTTTAAATTTTACATTTTTTAGTTTTTTGAAATGTCAATGGTAAATTGAATATATTAGTTACCTTGTGATTCCAATGTATGCTATTTCCTGTCTTAAATAGTTATTTACTAAAGAAATTCCAACATCTTGCAATGATACAATTATCTCTTGTTCTGCTAATTCCACTTTTTCACTTTCATATGTCATTTTGAAAACTTTTTCATCTTCAGTGAATAAGATTATACGCTGCAAACCTTCAAAAAATGAAACTATAAAAATGTGCTTGGCTCCCACTTGAAATGGTGTCATCAGGTCCTAAAATAAGAGATAAGTATTAATTATCAGACATTCTTCAAAGCACTGTTGCTCAAAGCTTTTATTTCCAATTCGATAACATACAAAACTTTACCTGGACCATATTTAAAGGTGTATATGGGGTATTCCTGCAGCAGGCAGGGAATACAGCACTTCAGGATCTCCAACCTCAGAGTGATTATAAAGAAGCTATTTAGCTAATTCACATATTTAAATTAAAAGTTGTTTTACAATTGCTTAAATATTTTCAATATCAATTGTTTTATATATGTTTGTTATATGCTACTTTCATGAGTTCTATGGAAATCTGGTGTATGTATATCTATGGTTTTATGTATGCAAGTGCATATACTGGCACACACATATGCACAGAGATACACACACACACACACACACACAAATCATGACAGTTTTGTGGCTATCAGGAGTGAAGCATACCAATAAAAATATTCTGCCTTCTTCATGCTTAAATAACCAGAGCACAAACAAATTCAGAATAATCCAAGAACAGTTTATTCTGTGCCTAAGGCATTCTGAGAATACTAGTTTTATAAGGTAGCCTAAGAGAAAATTAATTAAATTAAACTAAAATGAAGGGATTTATGTAATATTCTCACAGCTTAAAATAAATTAATCTCTTAATAGGGGAAAGACATATTTCTTCACTGAAGTCACAGATAATTAAATTGTAATAACAGCATGTAGTGCAACTTATTAGCAATGTAGCCTTATTATTATTACACTTTTTAAAGCCTCCAGAGGTTAATCTTATGGGGCATGATTGCAATTAATAAATTCACTTATTATGAGTATATCATTCTACCATTTTAAGTTTTATACACATATACAATATTAACTGTATCACAAAGTATATGTGATGCAGTGTATATTCTATGAGCCAAAGAACTCACAGAATATAATTTCAGTTCAGTAATCAACTGAACTGAACAAGTTACAGTATCGAAACAAATGATATTCATAAGAATATTCTGCTCTAAGAGTGGGTTTTGGGATACTATACATAGAAGGATATAAATGTCAGAATAAACTAACATGGTTTAATCATTAAATTATTAGTATATTCTGGTATATCACAAAATGTATACTGCATGTATGTTAGATTTTACAGCAATTTTTAGAATTGATTTCATGAAGATGCTTGGAGGTAAATAGTACCACCACTCTATAATTTCTAATCACCTAAAGATAGGTCCTATGTTTGTTTTTTTCATAGTCAACTCCAATGCTTTCCACAATCTTAAAAGTTTGATCTCTCACAGCATGCTATGCATGTTTGATTACAAAGCTTTTCCAACATAACCAAATGCAAAGTCTATATTCAGTGGAGTTATTTAAGTATATATTCTGAATGCTCTGGAGACATAATTACAGATAATTTAATCAACTAAAGAGGAACAATAGCTCTGATACCAGCTATTAACTAGTGCCTGTATTGTCCAAAATAAGTCTGGACAATGACACAAATTAGATTTTCTTATCCAGATAAAGCTATAAAAAAATCAGATAGGGCCCTATAACTACCATCTTGTGCTAAAGACTTGTGTAAACTTATGGAGATAGCTTATTTCTACTTTATTTTAGGGTCACAGCACATAGCTCAATTTATTCAATCCTAGATTTCCATTATCCCTCTATTCCCTCCCATTTCCAGCCTATTTGCTGCATTTTAAACATTATCCCTTCTAAAAGCTAAATTATTTGATTGTTAGGTATTATACTGATTTGAACATTATACATACATCTTTCTGAGTTATTTCTTCACTGTTCTTTCCACATTTCCATTTCAGTTTTCTGGAACCTACAGGATCTGCCCATGTATACAATACTGCTTTATTTGGTTCTAAAGTTTCTTCCATTGAAGTGAGAGAACTGCAAACAAAAATAGGAAAATACAGATTTCAATGCAAAATACATCCTCAGCAAAACATTTATCTTTCCTCCAAAGCTATTATTTTCCAATGTTATTAAATTTCTATCAATTAACTCTGACAACTCAATTAAAACATTCCCATGTTACAATATTCAATCTGTGATTTTAAAATTAAATGAAAAAGCTTATTAATATATAGGTAGACTTAATATATTAATTTCTCAGATATTTATATTTCACTGTAACTCTGCTGCTTCTTAATCTATGTAGTTAAAGTGACAGGTTTATGATAGATTGCAGAGTTTGTTTTATTTGAAAAACTTTTCTTTAGTTTTAGCTCAAACAATAATAACCAGTAAACAGGATAAATTAATTTAGCAATTGTGTTAGATACACTATTAACAAGGATATTCTTATAGTACATGATCACTATTTATTCATACAGCACTAAATGTTATGCTGTTTATTTTTAACAATATACAAATAAAACATTGTATACACTGTACACATTGTATACCTTTGTCCATATTCAATTACTTCTTCTTTGGTATGATTAATTATCAGGAATGGGGCTGCACCATCATGGTAATTAGAGAATGTAATTGTTGTTGAATGTTCAGCTAGCGTAATATCCACAACAATGCCACCAAGCTAGCAGATATGCAAAGATGAAATGATATACAATATACACATTACATTGATGTTCACATAATTCAAGGATCTCAATGTTTCTGATTCAAAATTAACAGCAAAATAGTAGATTACTACTATTATTTTAAAACTTGGAAAGGGGTTCATATTCCCAAATCCTTACAAAATTCCAAAACCTGATAACACATTTTAGTCCTATTCACTTCTGATCTTATTTATCATAAAAATAATTGTATTAATTGCAGATATTCAAGCAATGATGGCAGGTTTTAAAAGTTTAAAGATATACACTTTTGCATGGTTTCAAATTAAACAAATGTATTTATTTTGCCTTATGCAATCATATCAAATAAGAACACATGAATATTTGTAGACTAGTGCATCTCCATAAAAATTAAATCAAAAACTTTGATATTACACAAAACTTTATAGCAAGTACACTAGATTATCTTTAAAGTCTTAAAAAAGTAAGAGAAAAGGAACTCCTTAAGTTAGCTTGGAACTTCTTATGGCATAGTTCAGCAGCCAAAGGACATATACTACCTTCAGCACCCGTAGACTACATACTTAAAACTGACATCAATATCATCAAACTTTAGCCATAGAAATTTGGTTAGATAGTATGGATAAGCATAGGAAGAACTATCAGTATGACTTCTTTGAAATTCCTACTCCCAGTTTAAAATACTCCTCCCAAAACTTTCAAAAAGCAGAAAACTCAACTTTATTACATTAAAATTATGGCATCACCAGCTACTATTTATTTGTTTAAAAGGTTGGGAGGCAACCTGTGGGCAATCTGTCATTTTTTTTCTCATTTAACATTTATCTCTATATACTCACCTTGTTATCTAAATGAAGTAGTAAGCAGTTTTCTTGTTTATCAAGTTGTATAACTTTGGATGGAATGTAAGAATCTTTTACTCTAACCTGTAACTTGCTGTCATTATTTTCAGGCCAAAATGGAACACACTGAAATAAGAATGAAATGCATTTATAAAGAAAATATATCATGGAACTATAGCTATAAAAAAAAAACAGTATTTCTTCCTTACTTGACTCCAAAGTTATACAATATACAAAATCCTGAGAGCCAATTGCAAAATTTCACTGAATACTAGAATACAGCACAATAAAAATGTTAATAATTTTTTTTAATTGCTTTTAGAAATTTGTATGTGTCTTTAGAAAAAAACATATTAGTAAAAGTATAAAAAACCCTTGTGAAAATGTAATTCAGATGTAATTCAGATGCTTCAATTTATAAAAATAAACAGAATTCTAACTGCAATTTTTAGTAAATGGTAGCATAAAACTAGAATATAACTAAAATAATAATAGTACTGCCTTGTTGGACAAAGGAGTATGCTAACTGGGAAAATTAAAAGTTATATGCAAATTTTCACTGCTTTAACTTAAATTGGTAGAATTAACTTTGGGCAATTTGTATAGTTTTAGCCAGTTATAATAAGAATAGTTGTTTAATAATCATTGTCCATTTTCATACATTTAAAAATGTTTATCCTATGTGGCTGAAATTTTGAGGGAACTAACAAGTCAATGCATCAGATATTACACAATTTTTAAAATATAGGGAATATATGTATGTATGTATGTATGTATGTATGTATGTATGTATATGTATGTGTGGATCTTTGGTTATTCGGGTTTTCTCCCACGTAAGATTGGAAGTATCTAGGCAACGTTTCGATGAAGTCTCATTCATCATCTTCAGGCTTGTGTCTTCGGCTCTGTGCTTCTCAGAGTTACAGACAGACACAATACAGAAGCCTGATGATGGCAGATGAGATTCTGCCGAAACGTTGCTACAACTTTAAAAGCACAATCACAATGACGTGGGAAAATACCCGAACAAAGCTGAATACCATACATGTAAGTACCCACGAAAACTTAAGAATATATATATTAGAAAAATATATATATATATATATATATATATATATAATATATATATATATATATATATATATATATATATATATATATATATATATATATATATATGGTGTTGTAGCTATTTTGTTTCAAATCAGCACTATAAAAACAATAGGATATTGTTGAATATTGCATATTTTATTTTATTTTTGCTTTTGAGTTATTGTTGAGTCTTGGCAACTGCCTGGACTGGTTGCTTCTTGGCAGTATTTTTGCCACTGCCTTCTTCCCAGGGATGAAAGAGAACGGCTGGCCCAAGGTTATCCAGCTGGTTTCCTGGTTTCTAGCCTGGTCCCTTAACTACAATAGTAAACAGCCTTCCCAGATTGTGTATAAACCAAGTCTTTTATATTGTAATATACAATAAGGTAAATAATTATTAATAAAAAATCTAATGGATGCAAAGAAACAATTTATGCATGAATTATCAAGTTAAAATTATTACAATGGATATAAAACTTAAAGACTTACCTGTTGAAAAAATACTGGTATCCAATTTTCATTGCCATGTTCAGCTACTTCTAAAATGTGTGTACTTCTGTTTGTGATCATTAAAAAAGGTGTGAAAGTCACTATTCTAGTGATATTAAAGCTGCTATTATGTATAGTAACACCAACCTGGAAAATACAATTTTTAATATAAAAGTCTCATTATTGTTAACAATGTCCTTATTTTTTCTTAAATAATATTTCTTCAAGAAAAGATACAATTCATCCTGTAGTGAGTGAATGAGAATGAAATAAATTCTGTGAAAAATACATGCGATGAATTCTTTTGCTTCTGAAGACATATTATACCTATGCTATATATCAGTTAACATTATCTAGTGTACAGTGACAATAGCTTTTTCAAATTCAACTACATTTTGTTCAAGTTCCACCCTTATTTGTGGATTATTAACTTCAGCATCTAAAATAAGTAAAACACTAAGCATATAAAATATTAAGCTTGCCATTAGGATTTAGGTTGCTTTAAATTTTCCCCCACACAGGAACTGGATAGACATTTGCTGCTAACATATCTAAAAGATATTGCTTATGGCATTAAAATTTGTGACCAGGGCAGAGCTGGCGTCACGACGATACGGCATGCGATCTTGGAGGTCTGAGATCACTGCCGATATTGTTGCTCCTGGACGGTCCTATTGGATCTAAACCGTCCCGAAGAGACGGTGAAAGTGAAGAGCGCATCCTGTCAATCCCAGTGATACCGCAAAGTCCCTGGTAGATCCAGGAGAAGCTCTTCTTGCCAGCGGCAAAGAGGCAGCCATTAAAGCTGCTGAAGTTGGAACAGCTCCGAAACGGAAGAGAGCAGAAAGAGAGAGTGTGCCGGTTTGGTGAGAACCTTTTTTTTATTCTAAGATCTGAAAGGACACCCTAAGGAAAAGAAAGAATCTGTAAAAGTTTTTGACAGAAGTGATTAAGCGGCGATTTTAAACAGGAATGTCAAAGTAATGTTGTTGTTGTTTTTTCTCTCAGTGCTGGATTTTCTATATATGATCTTGTATTTTGAAACTGGACTGGTTTTTTCATTTATATCTATTTTCTTCTTCTCCTTTTTGATTTTGTAATATTTTAGGCTAGAGGCTCCCTTTAGTTTTCATTTTTTTAAAATATCTTTTTCTTTTTTTTATTAATTCTTATTATATCCTGCTCGGAAAAGGAGAGGGAAAGTAAGAGCAAAGAAACTTTGTAACACTGCCAACTAGAGGCTTGAAAATATTCTATTTCCCTGTGACCAGACAAAGCTGACAAAGAAAGAACTGAGATTCTTTTTCAAGGACATTGCTATTTGATAAGATAGAGGGAAGAGCATGGGAGAGTATTATTGCAGGTGCTCTTCTGGGTTTCTATCAACAGCTGGAGTCTGGTGTTGAAACGTAGGGGGAAAAAAGGTGATAAGTTTTTGGAGAAGAGAGTTATAATAAGAGCCTTGGATAATTAAACAAAGTGCAGTGTACCCTTTTTATTTTTTCTAAGTTGTGCTATCCCTCCTCACCAGCTTTATTGTATTTCTTTTTATCTTTTTTTTTTTTTTTGTAATAACTATATGGGTTTTTGGCTTTGTTGGAGCTTGTCTTTGTTTTTCTTTTTTCTTTGGAAGTTCAATCTCTACGTTTGCTTTTTATTTTAAAGGGAAAGCCTTAAAAGCCTTTTTTCCCCTTTCCTGGTATTTTTGTTTTTTCATCTACCTTTCTGGTTTATTTTTATGCACTTTTTTCTATTTGAGACCTTTCTATTGGATTAAGGTGTTGAAGAACCTGAAGAATTTTTCCTTTTCCTTTTTTTTTCTTAAGTCTTTTTCTTCACCTAACTATTGATTGGATTAAGGTATACAAGAACCTGAAGAAATTTTGCCCTCCCCTTTTTTATTATTATTATTGGGCTTCCTTTTTCTACTATTTTTATTTTGAACTATAATTGGTTACTTCATAATTGGATTAAGGTTTAGAAGAACCTGAAGATTTTGAATTGCTTAAAATGAGTAGGAAATTTACAGCTCCTGGTTCTTCAACTTCTACTTCTTCCTCTCCACCATCTGGAGGACAACGTTCAATACAGACAATGTTAAAGCAAGAAAAAGAACAAGAAAAAGTGACTCTGCAGATGATTATGCAAGGAATTCAAAATATTCAAGCAAGATCAAAGAATATTGAAAACAGAATAGAGAACATCGAACAAAGAACAGAGAACATTGAACAAAGAACAGGGAAAACTGATAAAAAAGTGGAGAACATCCAACAAATGATGTTGAAGTATGATGAGAGATTCCAAAAAATTGAAGAAGATAAACAAAGAGACAAGAAGATTGGAGATATTGATAATAGATTAATGGTGGTTGAACAAGATAAAAGTGGTATGTTGAGATGGGAGATGGATAGATCAGAATTCTATCTTAGATTCCAAAACATAGAGGAAGAAAAGGGACAAAACCTAGCTGAGACAATGATAGAAATACTGGCTGAAGCTTTGGAAATAACTCAAGAGAAGATGATGGATGGAATAGATGAGGTTTATCGAGTTTTCACAAGATATGCGATGAGAAATAGCTTACCAAGAGAAGTTCACATTAGATTTACAAAGAAAGCCATTAAAACGCAAATATTGCAAGTGGCAAAAGAGAAAACATTGAAATACAAAGACAAGGAGATTGTGGTCTTGAAACAAATACCCAGAAGAGTGAGAGAGATGAGAAGAGAATACCGATTCCTGACTAAAATGCTACTTAAAAAAGAGGTGAACTATAGATGGCTGATTCCAGAAGGTTTAATGTTCACATGGCAAGAACAGAGACACAGAATTGATTCAATTGAGAAAGCGGAATTATTTTATACAGAATTTTTTGGAAGGAAAGAGGAAGAGGCAGAAAAAGAGATCTCACTAATTGAATTTTAAGAGGACTGCCAAATGGCGACTGAAAAAGAAGAAGGCGCAGTAGGTGGAAAGGTGGAAGCCAAAGAACAACGTGAACTAAGATCTACGAGAGCTGCTAAACCTAACTATAAAATATAACCATGGAAGAGAAAAAATTGATTACAATTAATATAAATGGACTTAACTCAGCTGTTAAAAGAAGGAAAAGCTTTCATAAATTAGAGAAATTAAAATTTGATATTATTTGTCTACAAGAAGTACATATTAAAAAACAATGTGAGCAATTGTTGGTACAGCCAAAATTAGGGAAAATATTTACTTCCTTGACACAATGTAAGAAAAGAGGAGTGGTTTTATATATTAAAGAGACCACCCCAGCAAAATTGATCTATACCGATGATGATGGAAGAATACTAATGGTGGAAATAATGGACAATAATATGAAAACACTCCTGATTACAAATTATGCTCCGAATGACAAACAAGAAGAATTCTACAAAAAATTACAAATGAAAATAATCGAACTGGACTATGCTAATATAGTTATGATGGGAGATTTTAATGGAATCGTAGACAATAAATTGGACTATACAGCACAGAAAACAATAAAGCAAAACAGAAAGACCCTCCCTAAATCTTTTTTTAAAATGGTAGATGAAATAAATTTAAAAGATACATGGAGAGAAAGAAATGCTAAAACTAAACAATACACCTTCTATTCAAATAGACACTTATCATGGTCCAGAATAGATATGATATGGATGTCAACAGAATTGATAACTAATATTCAAGAAATAAATATTGAAACAAGTACTTGGGCAGATCACAATCCAATGACAATTAAATGGAAAGGACAAAAAAGAAGATCTAGATGAACGTTAAATAATACTATTTTAAAGGAAAAAGACTTCACACCGTGGATGGAGAAAGAATTGGCTTTTTTCTTTAGAGAAAACAAAAAAGAAGATACATTAATTCAGAATGCATGGGATATAATGAAGGCATGTTAGAGGCTTGATAATAGACTATACAAGGAAAAGGAATACTATGAAAAGATTAGCCTCTAAGGCCCTAGAGGATGAGCATAAAAGACTTGAAAAAGAGCTACAGAAAATGCCACAGAAAAAGGACATCAAGCTAAAAATGGATATAATTAAACACAAAATGGGTCAAATAGAAAAAGAAGAATTAGCACAGAAAATTAGAGGTGTTAAACAGAACTACTTTGAAAACGCAAACAAACCAGGTAGATGGTTAGCATACAAATTGAGAAAGGAGAAAGAATCAAGGAAAATATTGCAATTAATAGATGACCAAGGCCAATTTTGCCATGGCAGCAAAGAGAAGAAGGAAATCATTCGAGACTTCTATGGGAAATTATATATGCAAGAGAATATTGATGAGGAAAGAGTTAAACAGTACTTACAGAATGCTAATTTACCTCAGATACCTAAAGAGACTGAAACAATGTTAGAAAGCAATATAACGATGATGGAGTTAACTGAAGCACTCAAGAAGCAAAATAATGGAAAGGCACCAGGCCCAGATGGACTTCCGGCAGAATTTTATAAAATATCACAAGAATCGTTGAATCTTCCATTTCTGTTATGAATGAAGTTCTGTTAAAGAAAAAGATACCTAAATCATGGTCAGAAGCCTATATTACACTTATTCCAAAAGAGGAGGCCGACCCATTACAAATTAAGAACTATAGACCCATTTCTCTACTAAATGCAGATTATAAAATCTTTGCTTCAATATTGGCAGAAAGACTTAAAAAATATAATTTTATCCATCCTGATCAAAATGGATTTTTGCCAAAGAGACAAATTAAAGACAATATGAGAGTAATCTTGGACACCTTGGAATACTACGAGGCACATCCTGAAAAACAAATGGCTCTGATATTTCTAGATGCACAGAAGGCATTTGATAATGTGAATTGGCGATTCATGTTATTACAGTTGGAACAGATGGGTTTTGCTAGAAAATTTATTCAAGCAATAGAAGCTATATACTATAAGCAAACGGCAAAGGTAATGATAGAGGGAGAACTGACAGACTCTATCAATATAAGAAAAGGAACAAGACAAGGGTGCCCACTATCACCTTTGTTGTTTGTGTTAACTTTGGAAGTGCTAAACAGAAATATTAGAGATGAAAAGAATATAAAAGGAATGAGAATTAAAAAGGAAGAATTTAAGCTGCAAGCAATTGCGGATGATCTGGTTTTCATCTTAGAAGACCCTCTAGAAACAGCATCAAAATTGATAGAAAAGATAGAGACAAATGGAAAGGTGGCTGGTTTGAAAATAAATAAAGATAAGACAAAGATTTTGACAAAGAATATGCTATTAAGACAAAAGGAAGAACTGGCAGACCTATTGAAAATTCAGGTCATGAATAAGATTAAGTACTTGGGGATATATTTGACAGCAAGATGTAGTACATTAAAAGAGAATAATTATATTAAACTTAAACAGCAGATAGCGCTACATTTGGCGAAATGGGGAAATTTACAACTGTCACTAATAGGGAGAATTTCAACAATCAAGATGAATATATTACCCAGAATTTTATATTTGTTTCAAACAATTCCAATTAGGCTTGGAAAAGACTACTTTGAAGATTTAAATAAAATTGTGTTGAAATATATATGGCAAGGTAAGAAAGCGAGAATAAAGTTAAAACTTTTGCAAGATGCTAGAATTAGAGGAGGATTTGGTTTGCCTAATTGGGAGTTGTACTACCAAGCTACAAATCTGATGTGGGTTAAGGAATGGATAACATTAAGAAATACTAGATTGTTGACATTAGAAGGACATGATCTGTTGTTGGGGTGGCATGCTTTTTTATGGTATAAAGGAACTAAAACACAGGGGTATTTTAGAAGACATTATATATGGGAGTCTCTGTGGTTAAACTGGGAGAAGATTAAAAGACAATGTTATTTGAAAATTCCAGTCTGGTTATCGACTATTGAAGCATTTTCGTATCCTATAATATACAAAAAGGAACAAACAGTTAGATATGGTGAAATATTGAATGAAAAAAGTGAATTTAAATCTATGCAAAAACTAGAGGAACAAGGTATAAAGATGAATTGGTTTTCACATGCGCAAATAGATTCAAGGTATGATAAAGATTCTAAAACAGAAGGTTTTTATGATAAATTGACTGACTTAGATAAGATTTTGACAGGTACTGATGAAAAGGTGATTAAAAAATTGTATGGATATTTATTAGAAATTAAACTAGAAGAAGAACAAGTTAAAGAAATGATTGCTTGGGGGAAGAATTTTGGATATGGGATTGATTTAGAGAAATGGCAAAAATTGTGGTCTCAAAATTATAAAATGACAATGTCAATAGCATTTAAGAAAATTTGTATAAGATGTTTTACAGGTGGCATTTTCCCCTGACAAGAATAGCAAGAATGTTCAAGAATAAATCCGAAAAATGTTGGAAATGTCATCAGACACCTGGCTCATATTACCATATGTGGTGGACTTGTGTGGATGCTAAAAAATACTGGACTAAAATCCACATGTGGTTGGAAAAAATGACAAAAAAACATATAGACTTGAAACCAGAGATATTTTTATTGGGAATTTTACCTGAAATATATAGTAAAGACTTGAAATACCTGATTGTAAATGTATTAACAGCGGCTAGGATTGTATTTGCTAAAAACTGGAAAAATGAGAAAATAACATCACAGGAGGAAATGATTAAGAAAATATTGGAATGTGCTGAAATGAGTAGATTGACATTTGAAATTAGAGAACAAGAGGATAAACAATTTTATAAAATTTGGGATCTTTTCTATCAATGGTTAGACAACAAAGTACAGTAATGAAATATGTAGACTTTTAGAAAATAATAAATATATAAAGATGTACTTCTTTTTTATTATATCTACAAAATGATTTTAGGATAGATTTGGGAAGACAATATGAACTGTTATAAAATAAACTAAGTAAATTATGATTATCTTGTAAAACATGAATAAAAGTATAGTCAAATGATTGATTAATAATGATACTAAGGTATTTAATTATTGATTGACAATATGAGATTATATGCAATGTAATTGTAATTGAAGACTACGAAATGGAAGCACAAAACAATTTGTAAACCAACCGGCACACTGTATGTACACCTATGGAAGATAGCTTGATGTTTTCATGTTTTGTTTGTTTATGTTTGTTTTTAAAAACCAATAAAAAATTTTTTTAAAAAAAAATAAAATTTGTGACCAGGTTTAGTCTAAGAGGTAAGGGAATTGTGCACTTGTCCTAGGCAACGAAATGAAGCAAATACTAAATCCATCCAGTAATTGTGAAGCTGTTTGTTCAATATTTTCAAATATTGAAGAAAACTGAAATGAAATGCAGGGGGTGGGCTGGCTTGAATATGACTAAAAACTGGAATGCTCTGGAAACTTATTTGGAAGTCAACCTTGTTAAATGAAATAGAATTTCCTTTAAAGAAAACATACAAAAATATGGCTGCCAGAAAATTACAATAAAGCAAAACTTTACCTGGTATTCTTTTTTGTGGCTTTTACATTTTACAAAGCCATGACTCCCAACTGTATCCAGGGAAAAATGATCAGAAAGTTCACTGTCTGTCACCATGAGCTGAACCTGTAAGGAGGAAACTTGTTATTCAACATTTATCATGAAGATAATTAAAGAAAAATATAAAAATGGTTAATATTCTTAATTAAATAAACCTGTAAATACTGTATTTTGAAGTGCTTCATTTTCACATTTTAGTTAACCAAACCATGTAAACTTCAGTTCATTTGCTAGCTGTAACAACACTTTGGGGTGCTAAACACTCTCAAATCTTCATTTGGCTATTTCAAGAGGGGAGATTTTTCTTTTGTCTTATTTTTCTTATGTTTCAGCAACTATACAAGCCCACGTGCGCCAACAGAGGAGGCATGCTGTGGGACCTCACAGTCAAGAAACTTTGGTTGGTGGGGTGCAGGAGAAGGGCTTCTGCTATGGCTCCTAACCTTTGAAACATCTTGCCCACTGAGATCAGTTCCCACCCTTCTGATCTTCCTTAAGGGTCTAAAGACCTGGTTCTACCAGATGGCTTGGGACCCCGATGACCGAGCATCACACTTGAGGAAGCTGATACATTTAGAGGCAATCCCATGTATCTCCTGAGCATCCTGTTCCCTCCCCATATTTTAGCTATAATTTTCTCTTTGATTATAACTCCATTTTTATTATTTTATAAATATTTATTTTATATTTTAATGCTGTAACCCACCCAGAGTCATTTTGAAATGAGATGGATGGCAAATAAATTTGATAAATAAACAATTAAATAAATAAATTTTAGACTCCCTGAAGACTTCCTCTTTTGGCTGTTTAAAAAAAGTAATGTTACAAAAGATATGCAGAATTAACTGTTTTTTTACTTAAAGTATTATAGAATAAGGATCATATGCCTTACTTATTGATACTCTTAAAAACCATATTTTTCAGTGCCATGTTAAAAACATCTCTTCCTAAGTCTTAAATATAACAATTTATTAAAATATAATTATCATTAAAAATAGCTTGTAGCATTTTTATAGTAATAAGATTCAAAGTACTGGAAAACTAAATATGATAAGAGTTGATTTATGAGACTAAAATCAATACCTTATTATCATGATAAAAGTGTTTAGGCTGGAAAGAAAAGAGAAGTGGCAACTTGTAGTCAGGTGGATGTTTGCGGTGAATTCCATCGGCTTTATACTGTAACATTCGACCCGTCTTGTTGACCATCCAATAGGGACTGTGAATTGCTACAATCACTTGTCCTGTAGCATATGTCACATGGATAGCTATATCCAAATCTGTCCTATCCAGATCACTAATGCATGAAAATGTGATGAAACTAATTTCTTGTTGATTTGACTGGATGCAGTACTCAGTAGTCCAATCTTTATCAAGATAATTAAGTAAACGCAATTCTAGCTTGCTCTGATCCAGTAATGCATTATGAATCTGAGCAGAACATCCAGCTTCTAGAGCACTGCACGTGGTACTATATCCCTGTGAAAGCAAAGTTTCAATAAAATTATAATACATATAATCAATACACTAATTATCATATTAATTATCTCCTATTGTTTTTATTAGTTAATGAACAATTGTGCAGAATGAAATGGAAAGCTGTTTGTATTGAAATATGACATCTGAAGTAATTATCTTTGGGTTATTTTCTTGGGAGATTTTGGTAATAATTAATAATAAATATAAAATAAAATAAATGGGAAGTTAAAAGCAATTCTATTATTAAAAAGCACATATTTCCCCAAATATTATATGTTTTTTTTTTCTTTGATACCATGATTCATAATCCTCTTCAGCTTGTTCTTATAAAATTTCTGAAATGTTTTGAATTAGAATTAGTTTTTATTTCAAATTGCTGTTTTTTTATTTCAAAATGCTGAGATAGGCTGCTCTGATCTTACTGGAAAAGTTCTGTTGCTGTTCTTTTTTTTAACCAGGATGATTCCAAAGTGAACTTGTTACCAGTAATATCAGAAATGCATAGAGACACTTCCAGTGATGTCAAGCTAGTACTTTTTGGCCTCAAAAACAGCTCTCCTAAATTGAAAGCTTCATGCTGAAAACATTTCAAATGTGAAGTTTGCATACTTTTTCATATAATGAAAATAAATTACATCAGAAAGTATTTTTGAAGGATTTAAAATAAATATTGGGCGTTATGTAGAATTCTTTAAAATCATATTCTTAATAAGCATTTACGTACTTGCACATTTATTGTATCAGTGCAAAGATATAATTGCAATTAAGAAAGATATCAAAGATACCAAATATTTATACTTATGATCTAAAATAAATGTTCCTCAGATCAAGTAGCAGACCAGCTAATAATTACTTTACTAAGACTAACTGAAGAAACACTATTAACTCAAGAGAATTTTCTTTCATATTTAGTGTGTACATGCAGCAGCAACTGAATTCTGGACATGGCCAAGCATATTTTGGGGGATTTCAATTCCATTTATTTGGTGAAACTGAGGATACAGTCTAAATTATAAGATCCGAAGAAAGCGAAAGGGAATTTAGGAAAAAAAACACTACCTCTAAAGAATAGGCAATCTGATATGGAAGTAGATTGCGGAGAATAACAGAAGACCACAAATGAACAACATATGGTAAATCCCACTGATCATCTGTACAAGTTGAAGTTATCAAAGTATCTTGCATTGGAACAATGTTGATAATAAGTGGGTTATTAGGGGATTTTAAAGACCGGCATTTCTTCTGTAGCAATTTGTCAAAATTCTTCACCATTTCATCAAAGCTAACACCTTCACTGGATTCATATTCTTCAGAAGTTTCATCTGCATCAATTACTGGTCGAAAAAACAGTAATGACCTGTGAATAAGCATAATAGTTATTCTTATTTTCTTTTTCTATTAAGAATATTCAATACTTCTATCCAGATTTAAACAAATGAAACTAGAACAAAATATAATTAGAAGCAACACAAATAATATTAAACAAACTGCATTCAAATACATTATAAATGTAACCATTTTGGATTACAGGTCTTTTGTTGCCTTATTAAGTAACATCAGTGCATGGCCTGGTTGACAGGTTACCTATCTTTTATTCTATCTACCTTCTGCAAGCTTAGATGATAGTCCTATGGATAGATATGGTTTTCCAAGTGATCAATGCTTTTGGGGAGAATATTTAATTGTCATAAAATGGTAGAGGTGATAGAATGGCTCAATGAGAAGGTGTTATTATTTTCTTGTGATTGGATATCATTAATTTATAATCTAAGAGAAATAATTCAACCAGCAGGAAGGAATAAGAATGCTCAATGAGTAACTTTTTAAATTAAGATTAGAAAAAAAAACATCTTAAATGATTTTGACTTACAAGCAAAGACTGTGATTAAGAAAGTTTTAAACAGATAAATGAGACAATAATTTAGAAAGGTTTAATTATTTGATAAAATTGCTTTTGAAAAAAGTAAAATGAACTAGACAAATGACTGAAGCTTCATAGGAACATTGTTTATTGTTAAATCTGAAAACAATTGGTGGATTTTACAAAATTAATAAGGATAGTATAAGCCAAATTCCCCCATCCTTTGTTCCCTCTTTTGCAAAAATCCATCTTTTTAGTTATCATATTGATGAATTTATTCTAGTTTGTTCCTTTGCCATTGTTTACTTTATTGTTCTATTATTTTGATTCTGTTCTGTTTATACATTTTATTTTTGTCCTTTTTATTATTGTAAGCCCTTCAGTGAATTATGGCAAATAAATTTAAGAAACTATATGACTGTATCTATGGATTGGTGGACATATAAAAAGCTTAAAAAATTGACTCAAATATACACTTTGCTGCGGAGGATTTTAAATATTAATATTCAATAAAAGACAGAACTTTTCCTTTTAGGACAGATGGGCACAGCTGGAAGAGTTATAGAAGATTATGTCAAAATAATGGAGTATATGCACAAATGATAGAAAGATTCAACACTATACACCATAGAGGAATGGTTGGTAAAACTGACAGAAGTTGTTGAGATAGCCAATTGACTTCTTTGATTAGAGAAAGGTCACTACAGTATTGACATTAATCAATGACTGAAAACCCCAATAGACTTTTTGTGTAAAAAAGAAAATGATTTTGTTACTTATGATTTTAATGATTAGAAAGAATAGGTTACAGAAGAAGGGAATTATGATGTAATCCTAGAGAAAAAGTGAGAGGTTTGATTAGAAGTGTATGTATTACTGCCGACAGGAAAATTAGAAGCCATTTCTTTATATTACTGTTCATGTTTTCTGTTTTCTCTGTCTCTTTTCTCTCTCTTTTGTCTTTTTCCTTTCTTTTGCAATTACTACAACTAACCCTCAGTTTACCATTCATTTAGTAACCATTCAAAATTACAACAGCACTGGGAAAAGTGACTTACAATCAATCCTCGCATGTAATGATTATAGCATCATCCCCATGGTTACATGTACAGTATTTACTAAGGTTGCAGTGTTTTGGGGCCATGTAACTACCGTTTGCAATCTTTCCAGATGTTTTTTGAGAAGCAAAGTCAATGGAGGAAGCTAGAGTTGCTTAATGATCACATGAATGACTTAAACACTGCAGTGATTTACTTAACAACCATGGCAATAAAGGCTGTAAAATTGGGTGCACCTCACTTAACAACTGCCTTGCTTACCAATATAAATTCTGGTCTCAATTGTGATTGTAAATTGAGGACTACCTGTATACTTTTTTCTCTGAATGTACTTTTTGTTATATATGTAAATCTTTAAATAAAAATTATTCTAATTTTTTTGTCTTCATCAATAAGTATTAGATTTTTGATGGAATGATCATTTCCAAGAATAAATAACTGGGAAATATTAAACAGCAATGTTAAAAAGGAAATAGTCCTGGGAGTATAAAGTTATTAATAATGATGCAAATACATAAAGAGTACAAGCTAAACATTTAATCTAACTATATTCCTTTACCCCCAGAACCTTTATTATTTCTTGATTTATTACTTTTAGAAACTAATTTACCAATGGATATTTACAAAATAAATATATGCACAAAATAAATAATATACCAAAAAGAAATTAATTACCTATAGGAAGTTAATGGTATGTTAAATTCATTATCTGGTAGTGCTACTCCCAAACATTTTCCATCTTCAAATATACTCAAAGGAATTGAAAAATGATTCTTTATCTACAGTATACAGAAAATAAAAAGTATGTGTCAATTGACAAAAAATAACTATGTTACAATTTCATTTCATCTATTAATTAAATCTCTACTCAACTGAAAAATATAATGAAATTTAACATTTAGGAAGATGTGATATCCATTTTATAAATACCTTTATAAAATATTGTATATTTGCTCTGATATGCATAGGAAATAAAACAATTAATCTTCCAAAACTAAGATTCTTTAAATAAATAAAAACATTGTACTTGGGAGATTCCCACTGATCAGTAAAATTTAAAAGAAAATATCTCACCTGAATTGGAGAATGTACGGTTACTATCTTGCTCCCATCAACAGTATCAATTTGACAAACAATAGATCTTACAACACCTGAATCATTATGTCTAACTCTGTACAAGCTCCGACCCACTTTTGTCAATGGGATCTTGTCAGTAGTAGAATGATTCTGAGGAGCTAAAAAAATGAAGATAAAAACATTATCCAAAATGAAGCCACACTGATCACTGTGTGGCTATGAGAGACAGAGGGAGGAGAAATAAAAGTACCTAAGTTAATTGCAAATACATAAATACTGTGAAAAAAGAATTTAATGTGTTAATAAAATGTTGCTTTGTGTGCCTTCACTGATTTGAACAAGTGCTATAATAAAAGGAGCTTTAATTTAACTTGTATTCTTCCTTTCCTAATTTATTAATGCAATTGTTATCCTCTACCCAATCAATGTTATTTTTCTTTCCCCGTAATCCAAATTGAGACATTGGAAGCTAATTTTAGAAAAATATTTAGTTACAAGACTCATAATATGTGTAATGTAGTTTGATTCTATTATACAAGTGATTGCTAATTTGCTCATTTTTCCCTGAAAAATTTAGTTTCAGAAAAAGAGCTTTTAATGTACTGTATTCACAATATTAATGAATGTAAGCCATGAAGCAATAGCAATAGCACTCAGACTTAAAGCACTTCACAGTGCTTTACAGCCCTAAGCTGTTTTAGAGTCAGCATTTTACCAACCTTGGAAGGATGACAAGCTGAGTTCAACCTTGAGGATTGAACTCCTGCTATAGGCAGAGTTAGCCTGCTATACTGCATGCTAATCACTGCATCACCAGTTAGAACTACATACAGTAGACAGCTATTTAAAAAGACTTCAGACTTTTCTTAAACACTAAAGTTCCGGGTTTTCCCTTCCTGAAAGAGAAATCAAAGATCCATCACATGGCCCAACTGGAGACATCCCACCAATCACTCCTCTCCAGGTGCAGCAACATGTCCTTGAGTCTCTGAGATAGAACGTTGTTCTGGCTAGTCTTCTACCCGACTATGAAATCCCCTCTCCCAAATTCCCAGGCACTGAATGTGGCAGCCTCAAAGCTTCCAAGTAAAAAATGGCTTCCAAGGCTGATACTAATCTTTGGAATGTGCTGACTCCCGACAATCAACCTCAGGGGTCTGGGTGGGCGTGGCCATGGTGGGCATGGCCTAGTCGGCCTCCTGCACCATGGCGGGGAGAGGTTGCCCTCCCTGCGTTCTGGAGGTTTTTCTCGAGCCTCCAGAAGGATGAAAACGGCTTCCCCAGGCTCTGAAAGCTCTCTGGAAGCCGGAAACGGGTCCATTTCTGGCCTTCCCAAACTTCTGGGAGGCCTGTTTTTCACCCTCCCCAAGTCTCCGCGTGCCCCCTGCACTTACCTGCATCCAAAATGGGTTGCGTGGGGACTCCTGGGAGGGGTGGGATGAGGCCATCCAGGAATGGGATTTGGGGGTCCTCGGAACTGTGCAGAATCTTAGCTAATCTTATCTTTTTTTCCTGAAAGCCATCACTCTGCTAAACAAATAATTCCCTCAACACCATTCAACTATTTACAAGGTGTACACTACTATTACTGTTAATCTTCTCATCATTCCTTATCACCCATCCCCTCCCACTTGTGATTGTAGGACTTTAACTTTGTTGCTTGTATCCGTACGATTTATATTGACTGTTTCCTAGTATGATTTGATAGCTTATTGTACCCTATGACTATCATTAAGTGTTGTAATTTATGATTCTTGACTCTTGATGAATTTATCTTTTCTTTTATGTATACTGAGAGTACTTACGCCAAGACAAATACACTTGGCCAATAAAGAATTCTATTCTGTTCCTGTTCCTGTTCCTATTATTCTATTCTATTCTATTCTATTCTATTCTATTCTATTCTATTCTATTCTATTCTATTCTATTCTATTTCTATTTCTATTTCTATTTCTATTTCTATTCTATTCTATTCTATTCTATTCTATTCTATTCTATTCTATTCTATTGGATCTCCCAAATCTTGCATCATATACATTTAGATGTTTAGTAATAGACATTTCATTTCATACTTACTGAGCCAAATGAAGAATACCTTGCTGCTTAGAGTGGTCATTGCTGTGAACTGGTCTTGCTCACTTTTGGTTCTGATATATTCCATATTGAGACTTTGCCCATCTTCAAGATGAAATGAATTTGCTTTTGGTTCATGATTAAGAACGCTGAAGGATTCACTAGGCAAAACATTGGTAGAGACTCCTAAGGAATTTATTAATACAAAAGGGGCCCTATCTTTTTTGAATGTTTCTGAAGCCTCGGTAGCTGCTTCTGCAAATGCCTAACAAGAATAAAAAAAATCAACAAAATTTCAAATTAATATCTTTTTCTATAGATTATTTTCTTCACTAAAGGCCCAAATCCAAATTAAGATTTCTCTTACCGTGCCTAGATTACTCAACATTAATAGTCCACATTTAGATAAAGTAATGTTCAGCTGATTTTGAGAATAAATAGTGATTACTGTTTTATATTCAGGCACTTTATAGTGTTCTTCTTCTGCCACTGATTCAACAAAGGCTTTTTTGTTTTTCTTTTTCATCTTAAAGAGAAAATATTTGGGACATGTAAAATTAGAAATTAGAAGTGAAAGTTTTTTTAAAGTTTAGAATGCTTTGTAAAGTTAGCCTAATAATAATTTATTAAAAGTGTTGTTAAATAATACAAGATGGTAGGAAGAAATATAATAAATATATCTTTTTTAAAATATTTGTTAAAAGATTTTTTTAAAATAGAAGACAATATAAACTGAACTACGAAAAGAAAAATAAATAGTTGATGTACTAAATTAAAAGGGGGGGGGAGAAATACTTAAAGTAGGAACTTTTTATTTTCATCACAAGTACAAATTTAGTAATTGTTCATCCCCCTATAAGGTTACATATAAGTATCTTCCTGTAAGATTCCTTATTCATATACAAATTATTAACATTTCGGATCTAGTGCCAACAAAAAGGTTACCCAGAATTTTATAGAAACATGTTTTATTTTTAACCTTGGTCAAGCACACCAATTTTGCATTCCTTCCTTTTGCTTCCAGTAATTGATTTATTCAGATGTTGCATGAGTTGATCTTTCTTCAGTTCCTCCCCCCACCTCCCCCACCATTAAAGGCTTCTTTGAAGCTTTATAAAATTTGAAAACTTTGATATAGTAAAGAATCATTATCCAGATCTTTGTGTATCATTTGCATTTCTACTTTAAATGCCATCTCTATCTTATAATATCTTATAAATTTTTCCTGCACATGAACAATTTATTTTCTAATTTTTCAGTATCTGATGAGGTTCATTTTAGCTGTTTATCTTGTAAATTACTTGCTATTCTTTTTCACATCTGTACTTTCTTCTTTAACAACTTTTGGATATATTAGATCCAGATATCAGTGCTTCAAATATCTCATGCAGTATTTCAAATGTCATAATATTTTCTGTCATTTTGTCCCAATGTTGACCAAAGACTAAAGGCAAATCTTTCTCTTTTTTTCTTTTTCCTTTTGTGCCTGGAATAAATAGTCTCTTCTAACGTCCCATTTTTCAAAGTCTCAAATTTCTATTATGAATTTAAATAGAGTAAACAATTTAATTTGAAGGCATTATTTATTTATATAATTATTTCTAAACTTTAAAGCAAAAGTCATAATATTCCAAACTTGTCTAGTCTTTTAAGCATGTATAACTTTCTTGAATTAAAGTCTTTAGTTTTATACTTTTATTTCAAATTATTTAAGTTCCTAACTTAATTTTTCTTTTATTCTAGAATGAAGGAATCTCACAAACTTGTCTTAAAGATTTTAATAGCCTGAAGATTGTTAAATAGCTAATTTCCAAAACTGATTAGAAATTGAGGTTACCAAACCCAGTGATCTTAAAAAGACTCTGCCATGGTTGAGAATTTGGTTTCCCTTTTTACCCAGAGATCATCTTCATCTGGAGAGGACCAGACTACTTGCTGGTTCTTTGATTATGGCCACGACATTGTCTTCACTTGTTTGGAGATGTGCTAGCTCATCATTTTTCATGAGAAAATATCAGTAGAAAGGATAATAAATATTTCAAGAATATAAAATTTGTTTGGGAATTTTTGCTTCAACTAACGTATTGATTACAAAAATGCCAACATTATAATAGTTGAGGTGTCTTTGGAACAGAGAGCTGAAATACAGTTGAAGCATTTTAATAAATGCAGTGTTTTCAAATACACTCAACACAATAAAACACAATCTTTGTAAATCATCAAATACTAGAATAAAAGCAAGATTTTGGATGACCATTTAGTATGTAACATAATGTATCAGATTACTGCAGGGAGATAAACCTATGTGCAACCAAAATATAATAAATACATTGATATTTCACAATCATATTCTTCCCAAGTATATGGAGTATATAAGAATAAAGAGTTTCAAACTGTACTCTTTTCAGTCCAGAACCCAAATTACTATGAAGAGATTGAACAGCCAGAAGACTAATACTCCTTTACGCCTGCTTTGGAGTAGGAATACACTGGATTATGTTCTAAAACAAGGAAACATTTCTACTAATAAGTAACAAGCAAGAAACAATTCTTCTCAAATAAGTTTAACAAGATCATATATTTAATATTTTTATTACAATGATAGATCACGAAGAACATTTATTATATTTGTTAACATATCTATCCTATACTCAAGTGAAATTGTAATTCTAAATCATACCTTTAATTCTAGAACCCATGGACTGAATTCATCACTGTTTTCTACTTCTAGAGGCTCAAGTAATGGTTCCCAAACACCAAACATTTCATTGAAATAGTGTACCTAAAAATATAAATTAAATGAAATGTAAAAATTAGCTTATATCAATTTGAATGAATTGAAAATGAAGAGCAATTTAAAAAAAGATAACGTTCATTCTTTACTATATAAAATGTAAGGGAGAAGAGGAAACTGGAGGAAGAATGCCTCTACATCCTCTTTTCTGGCTTGTCATCACAGTGAAATCTCGATTTTGGATGTTTCTACAGGTAGTCTTCAACAAAGTTGTAAAAAATTTTAAAGGGTCATCATGTTACTGGCCCAATTTTGCAACTATTTGTGTGGTTGTTAAGCAAGCCTATTGTTCACTATGGGATGTTTGCCCAAAACTGGAAGTAAATGTTGGATTTTGGCAAAAATGTTGTAAATCACCACAGGATGCTGCAAACAGCCATAATTGTGGGCCAGTTGCCAAGGGCCCTAAAAGCAGTTGCATTATCATGGGGGGCAGGGGGATGTTAGAACTTTGTAACCAGGTTGTAAGTACCTTTTGAGGAATTTGAACAGCCATTAAAGGACTGTTGAGGACTATCTGTATTGTAGTAAGATGGAAGTTGAGAAAGGCACTAAAGATATGCATCAATGTAAAGATAGCGTAAGAAGTACTATTCTTAGTTTAATGTAGATTATTCAACAGCTATCTCGTGGTAACAGAACTTTTTGCTGAATTTAAAATAGTGGGAAAAATATCAACCAACATATCCCACTGCATAACTATTTTTAAACAGCCTACAAAGTGAAGCATATTTTGAACATTGTACTAACCTCTAGTTCAAGACGTGATGAGAGATTGATTAAACTACTCCAATTTTTAACTTCTCCAGAAAATGAGGATTTTGCTGAAAGCATTGGTACTGTTTTGTGACCAACTCCAGCTTCAAGAGTTAAAACAACAGTTTCAATTTTCATTGTTAATGACTCTCCTGTAGGAATCAACTCAGCTACAGAAGCAGGATGTTTGTTTTCAGTGGATTCTTCAAGAAACCACATATTTAGATTTGTAATATTCTTCTTATCCCAAAGATCTGGCGGTACGGGGCTAAGATCTTTCTCTGCAGCCTCTTTGGTAGGGAAAAGTGCTGATGTGATAGTTATAACTGTATTTATGATAATAGGTGACACCTGATTTTAAAAAAAGGAAAATTATGGAGTTTAACAAATTAGAGAATAAAGAAATTACTAAAATATTAGATATAACAATATAAGGAGAAATATTTATGTTGGAAATAGATAGGAGTGCACTTTAAATTATTATGTAACATTTACTTAATATCTGAGTTAATTCATACAAAAAAAAATATTTGAGTTTTCCCATACCTTATAAGACTAAAAATAGCACTATATTTAGTCTCAATATTAATTTAAATATATATTTAATATACCTTAATCGTTAGGGATTTTATTGACAGCTCAGCTTTCTGTGGTTCTTCACCTGACTGCATCATATTAAAGAAAAGATCACATGGTTGTAATACCTGGAATCAAATAATAAATTAATAAATATGAATATCCGCATGTTAAGAATGTAAATTTCTTCAGGAAAATGGTAATACATGCTGCAAATAAATGAAACAATGTATTTTAGAAACTGATTTCTCTATGATCGTAGGAAACAAGCTTCCATGAAGTCAATCTGTTGCTATATGCATATGTTTTCATTTACATACCTGCCATGAGTAATAATGAAAAATCATATACATAATTCCTAATGTCAGTGTATGAATTGTGTATGCAGTACCAGAGACATGGTTAGTGATATGGCTACAGATCAAGATTGGATAAAGTCTATTTCCAACAATACTGCAAAATCAGAACAGCAACTTATAATTATTGATGATTCTTCCATCAAGTCAGAGAGCTTGGTACATTTTATTTCCTCTCAGTCATGATATTGGCGTTTTAATTATTGTTGATATTTCATATACAACCTTGCTTCCATAGAAATGTTATATTTTACTGACTGTATAATTTTAAATTGAATTACTAATTAGAAAGTGTAATTGGCAGAATGAAACTATCTTTAAAGGAAGGAAGCAAGAAAACAAGCAACCTCTCTATTTATCTATCCAATTTACCCATCCCGCCATCTTAATTACAAGAGAGAACTTGACTATTGTGGATAGATATTGCTACATATATATAGGCAATCCAAGTACATTGCTTTAATATGAAATTGCATAGCACTATGGCAGATTTCAGTCTTAGATCAGGTTATCTTAAAATCTTACCGTGGTAATATTTCCTTTCCTCAGAGCTGGAAAAAATGGACAAGCTTTCACATTTATATCTTCTACAACAGCTGTCATTTTATACATTCCAGGTGCATTCTTTATGGAGATTTCGCACTGTGCTGTGGCTACCAATGCAGAAGCATCTTTTCGAGTTAAATCAGCCACAAACACTATATCAGGGTTTTTAACAGTAAGATTTATTTCCATTGTGGATGCTGACTGCACAGGAACTAAAAATGTAATGCATATATTTAGTAAGATTGGAAGCATATATTTTTACTGCCCAATGTATCTATTTCACTAATTCTTGCTCTTAATTTAAAATGTTGAAAATACTAACAATAAACAATTTGATTGACAGAATATAAAAAATATAGGGAAAACAAATCAGATTCCGGCAAGACTTAAAATTAAAACAGAACTCAATTGAACATTGGTAATTAATATAAATCAACTGGTCTAAGATTATGTCAAGTAGTATCTTGCCTCCTATATCACATGGTTCTACTTTAATATTATTTGATAGAAGTGTCAAATCTGTTTTTCACAGAAAACATAAACCCTAGCTAGATAACCTCCTATATAAAATTATTGACATAAAAATGCATTAGCCATTTTTTACAAAATTTACCAAATCAGTAAAGATTTCATTTCCCATATTCTTAAGACTGCAAGTTTTAATGACTTCACCTACTTTTATCTAAATTTTAATTGTTTTATATGATTTTATGAAGCTGACTTAAGAGTTTCTAGGCATTTTAAAATGCAGCTAAGCAAAATAGTTATTAACAGTATGTAAAATGTTTTTCATCACCAAAAAAATCCCTTTTCCTAAGAATAAAATGATGAAGAAAATCTTTTTATCTTTAGATCTATGTTTGTTATGTGTTTGTGTACCCTGACATACCCATCTGTGTGAGAAACATTGTTTTTAAAGAATCAATGTTGTCCTATCAGAAACAATTTTTATAGCTATTTCCATTTAAAAAAATTGTAGCAATTGGAAAACTTGCTGTCTAATAATGCAGGGGTTCCTAATCCCCAGTCTGTGGACTGGCACAGTCCATAGCATGCCAGAAACTGGGCAGTGCAAAAAAACGAAGCCTCATCTGCGGAATGTAGGCAGCATGGGAAACCATGCCGCCTCTGGTCCATGGAAAAACTTTTCTCCAAGGAACCAATCCCTGGTACCCATAAGGACAGCTTTATAGTCTATAGTATGTTTTTTCATTCATTTTTATGACTGTAAAAAGACTTCAATACTCCAAAATTTTGAAATAAAAATGTTCACTGTAGATTTCTTGCCTCTATAATTACTGCTCTGGATTTAGAATATTTCTATTTCTATAATTTCAAGACATGTTGTACACTGCAATTGTAAATAGCAGCCTGCATTTTCCTTTTTTCACATATTTTAATAAACAATGAATTTCAAAATGATAACTTACTGACATTTCACAGGCTTTAGAACACTCTCTTAATTATCTGTTAGGAATTTCAGACAGCCTCTTTAGAAAGAAGGATGACTTGCACAGCAAGGAATCACATAACCCCTTACAATTATATTCAATTCAGCAAAAATTGAATATAGGAACACTTGAAATATAGCATATATCCAATTTGTGACATAAAATTATCGAGTAAGATGCTTATCACAGCATCATGCAAAGTTACAGCCTCATAATGAAGCCAAAGCTATTAATCAGTACCTAAAATATATTGGTGCCAATTACTGACCTTGTTCCTTTGTAGTCAGAGTTTGCCTGAAGTTTTTATTTGCAGCAGTGCTTTCAGCATTAGCATTTAGAAATATTTCTGCAACAGCAAGCAGAAACTCTACACTAGCACAGAGATAGGTTTCCTCAACAATTGTGTCCACAACAGTGGTGTCATCTCTCCCCTGTTTATAGCTTATATTCACCATGACTTTCTTTTCAGATCCATGTTTCATTTCTACCATTCTGAAAGACAAGGTGACAGAATAATAACTTATTCTGTTTTATAACATATCAATAATAAAAGACGGTATGTGCATAATCTTAGATATAGCTCTCAAATCACATAAAATCATGAAATCTGGAAGTTTATCCATCTTACTTTTTGCTCTGTTTGTCATTCCATAATTATTTAAATAGCCTTTGAGAAACAAATATGCTTTATGCCATCTTTTAAAGCTTTATATACATCGAAGTTTCTTTTCAGAGTTCTAATCCTCTCACCTTTCAAACTGTTATGAAAAAAATTATACACACTTCCGGTTTGCGATCCTGCGCGATCCCTGCCGCGCTAGCCGCTTTGGTGCCTCCGATCCACGGATCTGGAGGCTAAGGCTGCCACAAAGAGGCAGCCGAAGATAGAGGGGAGCTGGTGAGGGGTTTGGGGGTGTTGCAGACCCCCTTCCCAGCCGGCAAAACCCCCCTCTCCCAAGATGGTCGAGCGGCGGTCTGTAATGGCCGCCTCAAAGAAGCCGGCAGCTGGGTAAGACTGAGCAGGAGGAAGAGAGGAGAAAGTTGTTAAGAGAAAGTTTTTGTGGCTGACCCAGGATTTTAAGAGGCGTTTAATCCTGAGAACTATGGTTTTCTGAATAATACTTCGTTTCGAGAGGAGGATTTCAAGCGGCAAAATTGAGTGCTGAAAGGGAAAGTTCACTCTCCTTCCTTATGGAATCAACAAATGGCCATTGAGAAACCTGTTTTTTTTTTATAAAAGGTAAAAACTTGGCTTCTTGTTATAAGTGGGAAGGAAGAGGATATATATATATATATATATATATATATATATATATATATATATATATATATATATAATATATATTAATATATATTAAGATTTTGTTGCAGGAGATGCCTTGAAGATCTTGAGACCAGAAATTAATTGCAACAAGGCTTTAAAATATAGATTGGAGGTTTTTCCTTTCCCTTTGATACCTCACCAGGAAGAGAAAGTGAGAACTTTGTGTTTTGTTTGGACTGATTGACTCTCTCTGGAACTTTGGGGAATTGCTCTAACTTTTGAAACATTTTGGTTGCTTTAAGAAGAAGAATAAAGAATGGCTTTATCTGTTGATGAACTTAGAGAATATGAAGAAAGAAAGGACGCTGTGAAAGAAGCCTTCCTCTTTTTAGAAATGGCGCTTGTTAATTATCAAATACAACAACAGATGGAGGAAATGGAAGGAGAAGAAGAAGAAGACGCCATCTTCAATGAATCTAAAAATTTAGTTAAGAGAGAAAGGAGAAAGAAAGAAAGGAAAATGAAGGACTTAAGATTTAAAAAAATACTTAAGAAAGGAAAAAATAAGATGCAAAACCAATTCAATGTTAATGTTACTGAGCAAAAGGAGAAAGGAATACAACAGAGAGGGGAAGCTGGAGGTAAAAAGGTTAGGTGGGATAAGAAAGGAAGGGAAAAGGGAGGAAAAGCCACAAAGGTATAAAACAAGATGGGAAAAAAGGAATTTTTTTAGGGATAAAGGGTAATGTATAATTCCTTTAAAAAGAAGATTCTGCAAGGTACATAAGATGGTATGGTAGTATTTGTATTAGAAATAGAAAATTAGAATGTTATAAGAATTAACAAAAGACTAAAATATTGAAATGTTTAGTAATGATAGATTTTAAAATTTAATAAAAGATTAAAAGGAATGTTTAAAATATTGAGTTTAATTAAAAAGTTTAATTTACTCTTGTTTTGATCTTATTATAAACTCATTATTGTAGCACTTGTTTCTTGAAATAGACAATTGGAATGCTATAAGATTTAAAATTTAGATTTATTATTTAATTATATTAATTATTATGGACTTATTATTTTCTCTCTTTAGAGGTTAGTAGGTTGAATGTACTAAGCAGAATCAGATTGGGTATTAGGTGTTATTTTAAATATTAATTTAGGGGGAGGATAGAAAGGCATCATACCTTGATCAGTGATTTCAGGAGAAATTCTTTCTTTTTTTTTTACTTGCTGTAGGGAATGAGATAAATGGATAATTTGGAAAGAATGGACAAAAATATAAATGCAATGATTTAAATTAAAATGTATTAAATAAAATAGAAATAAGAAGAGTGAAAAGCGGGGAGAAGTTATATAGAAGATATAGAATGGTATTTCCGGTTTGTCGGCTTTGCGAGCGGTAGGGATTCGCGAAGCTGCGCGATCCTTGCCGCGCTAGCCGCTTTTGGGGCTCCGATCCGAAAGGGTGCGGAGCAAGGCTGCCCTGCAGGGGCAGCTGAAGGTAGGGGGGATCCGGAAAAGGGTTTGGGGGTGTTGCAGACCCCCTCCCTGGCCGGCAGAACCTCCTTTTACCAAGATGGCGTAGCGGCGGTCCGTAATGGCCGCCACAAAGAAGCCGGCAGCTGGGCAAGTATGCGCAGGAGGAAGAGAAGAAAGTTTTTAAAAGTGAAAGTCTTCTTGGTCGATCCAGGACTCTGAGATATATTTAATTTAATTCCTGGAAGTGATGGCTTTTTGGATGATTCTTTCCACAAGAGAAAGTAAGCGGCAATTCTGAGGTGCTGAAAGGAAAGTTTACTCTCCCTCCCGACGGAATTAACAAACGGATATTGAGAAACCTGTTTTTTTTTCAGGTAAAACTAACTTTATGGGATAAGTCGGAAGGGAGAGGACAAAAAATATATTTATCTGGTTGGATTTTGTTGGAGGAGATGCCTTAAGGATTTGGAGACAGAAATAAAACTTTAATAAGGCTTCAAAACACAGATTTGGATTTTCTTTTTTCCTTTGTCTGATACTACCCCTGGAAGAGAAAGAGGAAATTTTGGCTTGGCTTGATTGATTGAGGATTGTGGACTTTGGGATTGTCTTACTTTTCTTTTGGAATATTTTGGTTGGAGTAAGAAGAAAGAGGGAAAAAAGAAAAGAAAAGATTTATAATGGCTTTCTCCTTTGAGGAACTGAGGGATGAATATGAGCAAACAAAAGCAGCCTGTAAAGATGGTATGGAAAAAGCTTTTCTATTTTTAGAAATGGCGCTGGTTAACTATGAACAGACAATGCGACAGATGGAACAACAACAAGAAGAAGACGAAGACACCATCTTTAATGAATCCCAAAACTTATCTAAGAAAGAAGGAAGGAAGAAAGCGAGGAAAATGAAGGACTTAAGATCTAAAAAAACATTTAAGAAAGAGAAAAATATGATGCAAAATAAATACAATGATAGCAAACAAGAGAAAAAGGGAATACAACAGAGAAGGGATGCCAGCAAGACAGAGGTTAGAAGAAGGGGGGGTAGGAAGATCTGGTGGGGGAAGAAAGAAAGGGGAAAGGCGGAGAAAAGCCACAAAGTTTTAAAATTGGATGGGAAAAGAGGAATCTTTTTTAGGGATAAAGGGTAAAGTATAAATTTTCTTAAAAAAGATTTTGCAAGGTACATAAGACGGTATTGTAATATTTGTATTAGAAATAGAAAATTAGAATGGCTTAAGAGTTAATAAGAAATTAAAATGTTGAAATGTTTAATAATGATTGATTTTTAAAATGTAATAAAATATTGAAGGGAAAGGCAATGAGAATGCTATAAGATTTATTATTTAGATTTATTATTTAACTACGTATTTAGGAGGATACTATGTATTTAAACATTTTCGATTTATTACTCTGTTTTTATTGTTATTAAAAGTAAAATTAATAGATAGAATGTACCAAGCAGAATCAGATTGGGTATTAGGTGTCATTTTAAATGTTAATCTAATATTTAGGGAGAGGATAGAAAGGCATCATACTCTGATTAGAGATTTCAGGAGAAATTCTTTTTTTTCATTATAAGGAATGAGATAGAGGGATAATAAAGGATGGGCAAAAGATACAAATATAATGATTTAAATTAAGATGGATTGAATAAGACAGAATTATGAAGAGTGAAATGTGTGGAGAAGTATATATAGAAGATACAGAATGGTAAACAAAATAGGTAATGATCTGTAAGATGAGCATGAATATAATTAAAGCCCATATAAAGAGAGGTACCGGGGGCCAAGTTACTTTACTAAAAGATTTCTTATATGTTTGTTTGTGTCTGTTTATGTTTTTGAGAAGTATTGGTGAAACCTTCTAGAAACACAGAAAGAGAATGACGATAATCAAGTCAGAAAGAAATAGAGGACAAGAGATGTTTTTATGCTCATATAGAAATGGTTTAAAATAGAATTGTATTGTATAAGATAAGGTTTTATCTGACTTGTAAAATTTATAATGGAAAAAGGTTCAAATATGTAATGGTTGATGATGATTTGTTTGTTTCTGAAATTAATAAAACTTGTTAAAAAAAAAAAAGAAGAAGATATAGAATGGTAAATAAGATAGGTAATGGTATACAAGATGAGCACGAATTTAATTGAAGTCCATACAAAGAGAGGTAATCTGGGGCCAAACTACTTTCTTAAAAGAAGTTTTATATTTTTGTGTTTTGTGTGTCTATGTTTTCTTTGAGAATTAATAAAACCTCGGAGGAATGTTGGATGAGAATAATGTTAAACAAGACAGAGAGGAATGAAGATGATGATTATAAACTGGATAAATATAGAAAATTAATAACAATTAATGAAATTGAATACGAAAAGAGAAATAATGAGAAATTTGTTAAGAGATATCTATATGGTTATATTGAAATGGTGAAAAATAAAATTATGTTGTATAAAATAATATTTTATTTGACTTGTAAAATTAATAATGGAGAGGTTTTATGTATTTAATGGTTAACGATGGTTTGTTTGTCTTTAAAATCAATAAAATTTGTTTCAAAAAAAAAAATTATACACACATATATACCGTGTTTCTCATATAAGGCCAACAAAAGTACTTCCTAACGGCAAGCCCCCCCCCCCCACCATTCCCCACCATTTCGCATGTTTTAATATAAGCCTTAATTTGGGGGGAGGGGCTTAATTTCATTTCATGCCTATAAAACATGATGGGACTTCCTATTGGGGGAGGCCATATTGTTGGAGAAACAGGATATGTATGTATGTATGTATGTATGTATGTATGTATGTATGTATGTATGTATGTTGTGACTGGGAGGTTTGAGCCTGCTGTGCGCTTTGAGTCTGATGTGTCAGAAGACACAGGTTCGAGTGATGAGGAGGGTTTGGCATTGGAATTTGAACCTGCTTTTATGGGAGATGCAGACGTGAGCCAGGAGGATGAGGAAGTGTCGGAATCAACTTCCTCTCCAGAACCTTCCACATCAATTATGCCTCAGGTGTCAGTAGCTGATCCACAGAACGTGCCAGAGTCTTTAAGTGATGATCAAACTGACGAATGTTGGGTTGATGCAAGGACTAGACGTAGGCTGACGTCAAGCACAATTTGAAAAGAAACGTCAAATCAGAGACTAATTAGAGAGACTGACATGCCCCTTCAGGGAATATAAGGAGGCGTGTTAGCTAGAGATCCTTGTTCGGGTCAAACTTCGTTAATTACGTTTCAGCTTGGGAGAAGCCTTCTGTTTGCCTTTCGGCTCTGATTTATCGTGTGACTTCTTATCTGGGTTTGAAGACAGTTTCTGGGAAAGCTGCCAACAACAACTACAGAGGAAAGTTAACTCTGTTTCCTGATTTTGTCTGTTCGTGTTTATTCCTTTGGGACATTTGGACTCTCACCTTGTGGGTACAGGTGAGACAGAACATATATATATATATTGGCCAAACCTAAAGAGTACCTATGGAAGGATGAATATATTAAGTATATATATCAGGAGAATTTCTATCACTTTTATGAACCTTTTAAAAACTTTTGACATGTCCACAACCTTCATCTTTCAGGTATAGTTCTATATTAAACCAATTTTTTAAAAATTCTTTTGGATTATATTATTTGGTTATTTCTGTCTGCTGATTGCCTTGAATTTCACAGGTATGGAAATGCAGAATATAACTTGAAACAATTATATATGCACACATACTAAACATTTTTTTAACAGACCACATTAAGGTGCAGTCCAGAAGGCAAGTGAGAAATAGTGGGGGAGGGGGGGGGACAAAGATGGCAGATAAGAAAAAAGAAAGAAACATAGCTAAATCTACTTTATATTGATACCATACACTATACTTCTCCGTAGTCTTTCTATCCTTGCAAAACTTTGTCATTTATAAATATAAATTCAAATATTGTCCAAATCTGTTTTCATGATTCTCATCAACTTTATCTGAACACCACTGATTATGTAATCACTGCATTTGTGAGACGGGTGGCATAGTAAGTTAGTAAATATGATTTCCAAATTTTGAAACTAAAAATATGATTGAATAATTACTTTTTGTATGTACTAAACCACACATATATCCAAATTGTCCTAAATTGATTTAGGTGGCAGAGGTCCTCTACATATTTAATGGTATTAATCCCCATTATTCAGTCTAAAGTGCCACTCAGCATAAGTAGTAAGAAATAATTTTTGCCAGTTCATTTATCATAATAGACCCACAATACTGCTCTAAATTGGAAGACCTTCTCAAACAATATTTAAAGTAACATAGTAAGGTTAGATAGAATGAAAAAATCAGCAAGTATCTGTCCCACTTCCTTCATCAGGAAACTCCACTGGATTTCATCACTTTCCATGAATGCATGTACTCATATTCCAAGAATCTACATTCTTGATCCAATATCATTAAGCTAGTTAGAACTTCAAATGCAATTATATTAATGTATAATTTTATACTGTTTCACATAACTATGTATTTGGTCTTAATAATTAAATTCGAATGTTTAGCCTTTTGAAAAGTGAGGAAGAAATGGAACCAAACAAAAGCTCTCAACAAGCTGTCCCAAGTATTAGCAGCAGTGAAAACTACACATCTCTTTTATATACAGTAAAAATCATTTGCATGCATTACTATCAACACAAATATTCAATATAAGTTAACAATTTTAAGTTTTATTCTTTTGGGGAAAAATGAGCACCTTGGTGTAGCCTTCTGTACAGTTTCTCGTTTATCATCTAAGGTGCAATCTGTTAACTTAACTGAAGCATTCAGTGACCCATCTGATAACATCTTGACAGCAGCAGCTATTAACAATAATTTAAATTCTGCAAGTTTCAGACTATTATCTCGTTCATCCTTAACTTGAGGCTGTTTTGAAAAGAAAACAAATAATTTAATACAGTACATTGCCTAATACAGTAAGCAAACAATCCACACAAGAAATGTACAAATGTCCTTCCTTCCTTCCTTCCTTCATTTCTAGCGAGTACCTGGATTGGTCATTGTACTTTTCTTCAAAGGTTCTCTGGAAGTGGTTTGCCACTGCCTCCTTCCTAGGACTGAGAGGGGGACTGACGCAAACTCACCCAGGCAGGTCTACAACTTACAGTTTCCAAATTTCCAACTGGGTGTCTTAACCACTGCACCAAACTGGTTTTTCAATTTCTTACTAAAGGTGGACTGGGTCGGGAAGGATGTGTGGGATTGTCCAAGTGGTGCCATGCAAGGAAGTGATACAGATCATGAAGAGCATATGGTAAATGTACAAGAGGTGGTATGTAGGTCCAAGAAGAAAAGCAGGAAGGATGGCATGGGTCAGGGAAAGTGCAGTAGAGGACAGCACAGGTCAGGGAGCACAAGGAGGAGTGGTATGGGCCAAGAAGAATACAAAGGAATTCCTTCCTCTGTTTCTTTCTCCTTCCCTTTCCAACAGGTACCCAAGTGGCTGCTGCTAGATGGGGAAGGGCATGAGGACTGGTAACCTCTCATGGACTATTGAAAAGGAAGATCACATGACCGCAGCAGCACCATAGCAGCAGCTAGTAGCTCTAAAACAGCCAAACTTCCCAAATTCCATTCCCAGATTTTGGGTGCATTCTGTAAGTTAGTCCATTTGAGATACATTGATTCAAAATTTGTTGCTTTTATGATGCACCGTTTCACTCTGTTAAGGATCATGAAGAGAGATTTAGTAGTATACAGATGGCATCTTAAGGATAACAAAGAGGGGAAACTGTACATTATTCAAGATTTTAGTATGTGCTTATGTATTTCTGTGTACTGTGTATTTCCATCTATTCTTCTTTTGTAATGGAGTGTTGTCTTAAATTCAGGTTGTCTTTCTGTCAGCTAAATAAGAGACTGCCTAAAATAGATCTGAACAAACATACAGTCTGTTGTCCTGCATAGGTAATATTGATGTGAATTAGATAACAAGCACATCAAAAATATGGATTATGTCCAAATAATTTAGTTTTTTTAAATGAATAACAAAGAGGGGAAACTGTACATTATTCAAGATTTTAGTATGTGCTTATGTATTTCTGTGTACTGTGTATTTCCATCTATTCTTCTTTTGTAATGGAGTGTTGTCTTAAATTCAGGTTGTCTTTCTGTCAGCTAAATAAGAGACTGCCTAAAATAGATCTGAACAAACATACAGTCTGTTGTCCTGCATAGGTAATATTGATGTGAATTAGATAACAAGCACATCAAAAATATGGATTATGTCCAAATAATTTAGTTTTTTTTAATGAAACAGAACAGTTTTTCTCACATAAGTTTATCCTTTTACTGTAAAAAAGGTACTCATACATAAGACCAAAAGAATAATATCCAGCAATTATTACTATAGGGTTTTTTTTTATTTCCTTACTTGCTTTGAATGGATAAATGCTTGCTCCATTGTCTAAGTATCCACAAAATAAGTTTATGCAATTATAGTAAGCCAGTTGAAAAATTACAATGATTTAATTTCAAAGAATATATTTTCCTTACCTGCTTGGACTGTGGGCTGTACAAAACTAGAGTCAGGGAATCAAACTGGAAGTCTAGTTTTAATGCTGTTTTTACTTTAACTGAGGAGTGCATTTCTACCACAGCTGATGTCACCACTGTTGTTCCAGCTTTAAACATTAGAGACATACATGTTAAGCATATATTGTATTAAGTACTATTACTATGAAAAGCTTTCATAAGAAAAATGGCTTGCAGTATCCAAAGTTGTAAAACTGTGCATCTTAAAATATTCAAATATTCAGGGATAGTCTGATTGCATGCAAGGAAAATGGGAAGAAGTGTGGTAACTGCATTATCCTTTCACCACTCACCACATATAAAGGATGACCATCTATATAGCTGAACTTCTACTATCTATGCAGGCTTCCCAGACGATTGAGGCCAATTGAAAAATCAAGGTCTGTAATCACCTGGAAACCCTCCACAGATAGAAAAGGATCTCTACAACAGATAGTTTATCTTTATATATAGAAGGCATAACAAGGTGTTTGGTGCTAACAGTCATTTCTGCTCACAGTAAATATGAGCGGAGTATTTTGAGTAAACCCTGAAGAGATTTTTAATCAGGTCTCACTAAATAAATCTACTTCTAAGCATATATACATGCTCTAATTATACAACTATACATCTCTCATACAATCACTTCAACCAATGTGAAATATTATTTAATTAATTGATTAAAGAGCAAAAACAATTATATTTTTAATAGCAAAAAAAGAAAGAATTAGCTTAACTGAAAATAAAATACCTCCAGAATGCTGGGAGACACTTGCAGCTCCACTATGAATGCTTAACACATCTTTTTTTTCTTGTGCAGATGGAGGCTCAAAACTATCTCCTAAATTTTCATTCAAAGTCCTCAACATTGTAGTTATATCCCCTTCACTGAGAATCAGCTTTAGGGAAAAAAGCAGGTAATACAAAACATTATTTTTGCTTGAGGATGTTTGAAATTATTACTACTTAGAAAAATCCTAATTTGTTTTTAAAATGTATTTACCCTTTCAATGTCAATCATTAATTTACAGAAATACTTCAAATATGACTTTGCTGTAAAAGTTGTCCTATGAATGTTTCTGTGCAGTAAAAAAATGATTTCTCCTTTCCTTTTGCCACAGTCATTTCTTTGATTAGCACAGTATCTTTGCTAATATAAACAACTATTTTGTTAACAATTGCCACTTATTGTACTTTCTGCATTTCATTTTTCTGTCCTCACTATTTACTCTTTAATCTTTAAAGTGTTTGTCGTTAGAATATATATGGAATGTGTCTATAGGTGCACGTATATACTATCACAGATTAGGAGAGTTCTAAATCCAGCTCATAATTGGATTGGACTTTAGAATAATACCTTATGCCATGGTTCGTGTGTGACCTTTTATTTACTGGTTTATTTACCACTTTTATATGCCAAACACTCTCAAATGGCTGAGAGGCAGCTTACAGATACACACGATATAAACATTTAAGCTTATAAAACATTTAAACTGAGTTCATTTTTGTTGTTTCTATTTTTTGCTTTGCTTTTTATCTTTTGTACGATGTTTGAGTTTATAAAATATGTGTAATATTTTATATATTATTTGGTTTTATAACCACAATCCAGGGATTAGTTTTAAGATGGGAAGTCATATAAGTCTTATAAATAAACAAATAAATACAGGCCTTGGCAAAAATAGATTTTAAGACTCAGACTAAATCCTTAAAAAAAAAAAGTCTGCTCAAACTCAACCTGGATACAACACACAATCTTATCTCTAAGGTGCTTTTTCAAAGATGCTTCTTGGTTGAGAAACAAAACGTCTTCAAGGAAAAACAAAACAAAGTCCAGTTGCCTTTTGAAAAAGCATCTTTGAGACAACCATGATGTGGATGACTGAGAATCTCCATAAACAGCACAAAACCTTATTTCCTATTTTTTTTCTTGCCTTTATATATTGTTAAGTTGCAAAATATAGCTATGAACAAAGTATGACATAACATAGATAAAACATTTATATTCTATTTGACATTAATCATGCTAAAAGCTACTGGTATGTTTTTAAAGTATACTTTAGGAATATCTGTGTTCAAATTGTGCATGGGATCGATTTCTGAAAACATCTAAATAAAGAACTTACATTAATTGGCTTGAGACGCCCAAATATATTAATGTCAGGAATTTCATGATACCAAAGAGCAGCTAAATTGCGTTCAACTTTAACTTCAAGATTTAATGGCTGTAGTAGTTGTAATTCATTTTGTAATAATCCATTCATAATATTTGATCTAAAAATAAAAATGGAAAATATCCAAAGTGATGCATTAAATAAAATTAGGAACAGGAAATCTATTTAAATTAACTATGATTTCCTGTAGAATGAATACATTCTGAAAGATGCAATCCTATTAGAATGCAAAGTATTATTACAGATTTTACCAAACCATACGTTCCTTCAAAATATACAGAATTGGCTTTGTACATGTTAGAGGTCACAAGGATTTTATACACCTTTTATTTGAAAAGATGTTTGATTCCCTCTCTGGAAAAACAGATAAATAAATTCTGAGATTTTACCTTGATATCTAGAATAACTTTGTATTTAACAAGCAAATCTTACAAAGAATTTAAGCTTATTTGGAAATAATCTTTATACTAGAATCTAATATCAGGATTATGCCAAAATTAAAATTTGGTTTTGAGAGTTCATATATCAACTAGTGCTATAACTTATAGCAATGGTGGAATGCATCATTTACAATTTATAATAAACTTTTAATGATTTGAACAGTATTAACTATTTTTAGCCTAAAGCTCAGGAGAGAGATTTATTAAAAAATAGAAAATGTTCATAATGGAGCAAGTTTTTAGTATTGACATTTATTAGCGTTAAATGTTTTTCTCTGTCCATATTTTGTACTTGTTTTTTAACTACTTATATTTTTTTAAATATATACTGAAGATCAGCAGTTATAAAAAGAACAAAAACGTGTCATTTTGGCATTAAGTAAAAAAAAAAATACTGCTGGGAATTACAGGAAATAGCTAGAAAGAGGCCCAGGCTCTCCACTTGGTTTTAAGGTTCTTTTGGTTTTGCATTCTTTTCCCGCAACTGAAGTATCTTGGGTCTTTTTGCCATAAAGAAAGGAAAATTACATAAAGAGAAGTCTGGACTAGAAAAAGAGACTCTTTTTCCTCTTCCCCAAATTCCCCCAATTATTTGCCCTTCAAATCTACTGCAAATTGCTTAACATTTTTTTCTATTTTTCTGTGCCCCTTGTACCTAGGGATATAGCAGAAAATGATAAGAAATTTGGAACTTTCTGGATGGTGAAAGTTTAGTATCCAAATTACTATTGCCTTATAATTGTACATATAACTAATGAATTAATTTAATTCTTCAGCATACTTTGGAAAAACTCAATTTAGATTGCAAAAATGATTTTGAATCAACTGCTGTATACTAAAGAGTCATTATATTCTTCTTGCTTTATTTCAGTACTTGGAACTCATTGAGAAGTATGAATTTTTCAGACATAAGGGTTCCTAAAGCAAAAATATTACTCTACTGTCAGCAGAAATCTATACTGACTTACAGTATAGATTTCTGTTCTATTTGTCAACGTTTAAATTGAGGAGGTAAGTTGTCAAGAAAAAGGACTTTCAAACAAAATACTCAAGGTTTTTGGAGCTATTTTAATTAATTTGAATTATAAAATAATTTTGAAAAGGAAAAGAAAAAAAGAATGACTAGGAAAGTCTGGATTTGATATAAGTATAGAATTAGTTTTTTTCAAAATCACTTTTTGGTGGTTATATAGTATAAAGCTGAGGTTGTTAACTTAGCACACCACATCATACTATTCTAATTGAATTGCTTATTTTGAAATTACATTTAGAAAAATTATGAAATCATTTTAACTTACCTGTATAATTTTAGTTCACTCAGCTTCACACAAATACTGTCAAGAACTGGTGGGACACTGTAACGAAGCTTTGTTTTCACAAGCATAAACTCATTTTTTATTGTGATCATACCCAAATCAGCAACTAAAACATCAGTAGATACTGCTGACTGTGGTATTATGACAACAGGTGCTTTAATGTTAATGTCCAGTGCCATTCGGGAACTCTGCTTAGATAATTCCTTTACACCTGTGGCTGCTTTTTCAGCAGCTTGAACAGTGGCTTCAGTAATTGCTTCCTTTGCCATCTGAAAATTGTTTACAAAAGCCTAGAATTTAAATTAAAAAAGTTCAGCAATAAATAAGTAAAATGGGCATATTTAATCTGCTAGTGTTAACCCATATGCATTCCAAATTATCATATCAGTTATCATCTTCACCTCACATTTAAGTAACTTCAGGAACAATGTTACGTTAAGGAAAACATAGATTTGAAGGAAGTAGGAATATACAGTCCAATCAGTCCAAACATTTTTGGACCATATTTTGCAAGTACCAGTTCCTCAATGGTTCCCACAGAAAGTATCTTAAGCACAGAAACCTGTAATTATGCTGTTCTCTAAAATGAGATGTTAAATGGTGGAAAAATGAATAAAACTTGTTTTTTTAAAAAAGAAAGTATCTTAAGCCCGAGCAGAAGTCCAGGAAGCTGCACACCAGTTTTATCTGGTGAAGTATCACCTTTGATTGGGTAGTACCATCAAAGGTGATACCTCACCAGAACCAGGAGGACCAAAAATCCTAAGCCACTCCATCTTACTTTGGCTGAGTCAGAGCTGGTTCTGCCCTATCCAGATCCTCACAACTTCCAGGCAATGGGTCAAGAGCTGAACAGTGTCATGTGCCAGGCCAAAGCTGGAGATACATAGCTGATTATCTGATGATACTGCACCCTATGCTGCTGGAAGATCTTCTCCAGTTGTCTCATGTAGATTTAAAGAGGAAAATGAGGCCCGAGCCCTGAAACACACCACAATGTAGAGGACTTCTCCTCCTCCCCACAACCCTAACTTGAACCAATCACAGAAGGAAGAGGAGAATCACTGCAAGATAATACCACCCATTCCCAACAGCCAAAACCAATCCAGATTATACCATGGTCAATGATATCAAGTACATATGAGAGATACAGGAGTGCTTGAATAGATGCTCCACCCACATCCTGAGTTCTCAGAAGTCATTCATAAGCACAAGTAATATTGTCTCAGTGCATAATCCAGTCTTGACCCTGACTGAAAAGGTCAAGATAAACTGTTGTACCCAGGAGCCACTGAAGTTGAGTGCCTACCACTCTCTCAACAACCTTTCATCAAGAGATCCAGTCTTGCACCAGGCAAGAAACCAGGAGGCACCGATTTCTAATCCTGCTCTAGGTATGAAAGCTGGCTGGGTGACTTTGAGCTAATCACTGTGTCTCAGCCCAAACTACCTCGTAGGGTTGTAATTGTGAGGGAAATAGGAGGAGGGGGGAGTATTAAGTATGTTCGCTGCCTTGAGTTATTTATGTAAAAAAAATAAAGGTGGGTTAAAAAGATCTAAAAAAAGGATGGAGACTGGATGAAAGATGTCCAACAAACAATGGCCTCTTGAGAGGGGGGCATACTACTGCCTTTTTCAAAACACATGACACCATACCATCCTGTAATGAGACATTACTCACTATTTAGCCAAGCACATGCCACCTCCTAGGAGTCCTTAATAGACATGGTTTCTTGGACAGTAACTTTATTTAGAGGATGATTACACTTCTTCCACAACTAACTATTCTGCAATTATATTGAGTATTCTATTTCGAAGTTGCACATATCAAAGAGGGAAATATTGTCTCTCGCTACACTGATCTTAATCTCTGATGTGTACCAGAACCTCAAGTGTAGAACTTAATATGAAAGTAATATATATATATAAGTCTGACTCACAGACGGACACAATACAGAAGCCTGATGATGGCAGATGAGATTCTGCTGAAACGTTGCTACAACTTTAAAAGCACAACTATAATGACGTGGGAAAATACCCGAACAAAGCTGAAGGCCATACATGTAAGTACCCGCGAAAACTTAAGAAAACACACACACACACACACACACACACACACACACACACACACACACACACATATATATAATGCATGTATTGTTTAAATTTCATAATACAAATTATATTTTATATTTTAAACTGCTCTCAGGGATAATGCTTGGCTGAAAAGTTGTTTTAACAATTTTACAGTTAACAATATACACTTTAAGTAATCTCTTCTATCAATACATAGTTCAACTGAACAATAAATAGGGACTGCTAAAACAAGTTCAATAGCTTTTTATAGAGTAGAACAAGCAAAACGAGTTTACTTTAAAATCATCCAAGCTGTGTGTTAGTTTACAAATATCAGAAAAAATGTTTTGACTTACCAAAATTGCAGAAACAAATTTGTTGACAAAAACAATTTGAATACATCCAACAGTTAAATAAATGTTGCTGTCAACAGCATTCATATTTGTAAAGGAAGCACCATCCGTGGCACATGTGTATGTAATCATTTTTAAACTAAAGACTTCTTTTCCAGTTATATACAGAGCCTTGAAATAAAAAAAAAAATCAGTATAAATAGTATAAATTTTAAAGAATTATGTGTTTATCAAAAATGCCATGAGAAAATCCCATGGTTCCCCTTCTATTCATGTAATCCTTCATGTTCATGAAATGGGCTTTGATCCATTGAATTAATGGAAAGTTTTAGGAAGAAAATGTATCATCTTCAACCTATACAGCACATATTAAAAGCAGGAAAGGGGAGGATTTTTTAAAAAAATATCTGTGTTATGAGGTAATGTACAATATAGGGACCAATCCAATATGTGCACTGTAGCAGTAACTAGATATAGAATGCAAACAATAAAGTTAAACTGAGAGGAGTAATTTGTCTGTAGTCTTTGTTATAAAGTACATTCAATTCGACTTTCTTCTCTGAAAAATTAAATAATTTAAAGCATCTTCTACTAAACCAGGGGCAGATCAGTATTTCAAACTCAAAATGCACTGTTTTCTATAGAAGGCTTAAAGCTTAAAACAAACTGATCTTTGAGTTAGTAAATATCAACACATTAAAAGTACATCTGTACCTTTTTATATAGTGCTGTCACATCACAATCCACAATAATTATATTCCTTAATTTAGCAGATATTTCAGTTGTTTCTTTCTTCATTACCACTTGGCTATCAAGACCTACATATAAAAAAATAATAAATGTAAATAAAGCCTCATTTTCAAAGACTTTTTTCTACAATCTTGTTTATTTTTACCTTCTATGCTAATTTCTGAGATCCAACGTTTCTGTTCTCTTATAAAAATACGCAAACAATTCATGTCTACCAAAAGATGGAGATCACAAACATCCTCATGTTTTGATTTTTTCGAACCTATGGGAAATTAAAAATTACAAATAAATGGAAAGTTGAATTTCCTGAGATTAATATATAGCATTCACACCCAATTCAAAAGAGGAAATCAATAAGAAAATATATCAGGAGAAGGGGGCTGTTGACTCTTCTCATCTGACTATAATTAAAAAAAACACTAATGCAACTAGAACTATAAAGAATTACAGTTTATATGTCGGAAGGCATTTGGTCCATCTGTTCTCACTATAAATGGAGATTTTATTTCAGATAAATACTATAACAAAGCTTTCAACAGATTTTTTTTAAACTGCTTGAAAGGGATAACTTTTCTTAAATAATAAATGTTTTAGCATCAGTCATGGAAAGAATCATTTTTTTTAAATATAATTCTCTCCTTATCTCGTTTCATCAACAAAATCCAAAACTGTTTTCAAATGGACACTTGGAACATAAGAATACCTATTAGTCAGCATTTTAAAAATTATGTTGATTTAGAAATGGGAACTACTAATCTTGAAATAATCTCTTTAATATTCTTTTAAAGAACCCAGAATGTGAAATAAGGCTGAAATACAAGAAGAAATACAAAGTTTGATATGGAAAAGCCTTACTAAATTTCCTAAGAACTTCTTTTTTTTCTTCTTTTTCCTGGACAATTTCTACTGTATTAGCCTCTTGAGTTGGAAGGAGATTATTTAGAAAATTCATTGTACTCAGAAGTGCTTCGGTATGTAAATGAATATCTATAGAAGAAAAAGTCACCTAAAGAACAAATGCATTTTATTAATATGTTTTAAAAGCACCTTCTGAGATATAGCAACCATATAAATAGAAACCATAACTATTACCTTTATCAGCTGCAGAACGTTCTGGTAAGTACTCTTCAGGTCTGGAGCATTAATATCTGCCTATAGTCAAAAACATGACATTTTAAACTTGAAAATATTACAGAACATAGCTGCACCAGAACTCTATAGATAGTAGATCTATAATAAATTCTCAGTATTTGCTTTGGTAATTACCACACTTTTGGAATAGCCTTCTCTAACTATTGACATTGCTATTTATCTATTACCCAATGATAAACCTGTCCTTCATAAATATGCTTAATACAGTAGAACCTTTGGTCAAAAATGCTTCTGACCATGACCAAATACGGTTCCAACCAAAACAATTTTTTTTTCACAGCCAATTTCCCCTTCCGCACCATTTTTTTTGCAAACGCCAAATTTCCAAAATTAGGTTTGGGTCATGACCAAATCAGGTTGCGACCAAAGTTATGGAATGAATTATGGTCATGACCAGAGGTTCTACTGTACTAATTTGAATTCCTTCTATTCATTTTCCAGCACATTTATTCCTGAACAATTAAATAATTTAAATATTTGTCCACACAAATTTTAAGGGGAAAAATTGAATCCTTTCTCTTACCTTGATATATTCAATTGATAGAAGATCTTCCACTGAATTATCCAAAGTTGAAATAATATAAACAGGCTTCTCTTTATTATCTAATTAAAGAAACATTAAAAAAATTAAAATCATAGTGCAAAACAAATGAATTGGAATCAAATACAGAAAGCCCATGAGTTACAACGACCTTGGAAAAAGTCACTTCTGACCTCTTTTGCAATAGTGTGATCACAATCAGGTGCTTGGCAAATAGCTCCTATTTACGATGGTTGCAGTGTCTTGCAATCACATGCTTGCGATATGCAACCTTCCCAGCTGGCTTCTGACAAGCAAAGTCAATTTGGGAAGCTGGATATGCTTAATAACCAATAACCATAGAAAAAATGGTCATAAAATCAAGATTGGTCACAATGATTCATTCTAAGACACTAGAAATTTTGATAGTTAATAATTTAAGATTAATTAATGAGTTAATTATAATAAAAGCAAAATTAATTACATTGAACAAAGAAATTCATGAATCTGTAAAGCATTACTTAGGGTTCTTACCTTATGATCAAAATTGAGACCTGAATATCACTAAGCAATAATATTGTTATGAGTTATGCCTGATTTTATGACCTCTTTTGTCACATTCATTAAGTGAACCATTAAAATTACTAAGCAAGTCTGGCTTTCCCTATTCCCAATTTGCCCCTTGGGAAAGTAACAAATGACCATGGGACCCAGGACAGCTACAGCTATCATAAATAGACATCAGTTGCCAAGGGCCCAATTTTTGTCACACAACTATGGGGATTACTGCAATGGTTGTAAGTGCAAGGATCAGTCGTAAGTTAATTTTTTCCGCGATATCATAACTTTGAATGGTTGTTTAAAAATGGTCATTAACTCAAAGACTACCTGTATTATAGTTTCATGAAAGGAACCTAAAGAGAGTAATATCAACTGAAAATTTATTATGCAATTATTACTATTACTACTATTTTATTTATTTATTAAAATTATATTACCCATCTCACTATCACAGTTACAGTGGCTTATAGCATAATAAAAAGTTAATACAAAGCAATTAAACATTTAAAAAGATTAAATAACCTGAAGTAATAATATTGAAGTTATTATTATTATTCTTTTTGTATGCTTGATTTTGCCTTTGACCATAAAATTAAATAAAGTATTGTTAAAATAAACAGAGCACGTATTGTTTATATCTGTAAACAGACAAAAGCTAGTTTAATTTAATCTTATACAGGCAGTTCAGTGACCATTCAAAGTTATAATGGCATTTAATGGGGCACTTAGATAAGAATAGACTGTTGCTGGAAGTTTTCACTAAATTTTTCTCTCGTTCAACTAAAATAAAAGTAGAGCAAATTGCTACTTTAATGAACTGTTAACTTTAAAAAAATACTGGTAGTAGCTTCAATTTGCTCATTTAAAATCATATATATAATACTTACCTATATATTCTGGACACATTAAGCAAATTTCTCTAAGAAAAGCAGTAGCAGTCATGTCATATGTTCTGAGCTTAAGTTCAGTGCCTAATTTTAAAATTTCCAGCCGAAGAATTGGCTTTTCAATGTCTTCTGCAAGACGACACACTTGAACGAACACCTGTTTATTTAAAAAAGACAAGATGGTTATCCAAATTTTCAATAGCCTAAGGATGGAGAGAGGTTATAGGACTGGAAATAACTTTTAAGGTCTTCTAGACAATCATTTCCCTTTTAATAATTAAAGCAACTTTTCACTTCTTAAAGATATAAAATGATTAATTTATAAAGTAAGCACAAATAACTTTGAGTTACCTGTAAAATAATAAAGGCAGGGAAAAAACCTAACAAATAAATAAAATATAGTTTTTGAATTTGTGGAATACATTTTAAGTACATAACAATGGAAGGAAAAAACAGAATACAGTTGTTCCTTGACTTACAACAGTTCGTTTAGTGACCATTCAAAGTTACAACAGCATTGAAAAAAGTGACTAAGGAGTTTTTCACACAACCATTTCAGCATCCCATAGTCATGTGATCAAAATTCAGATGCTTGGCAACTGACTCATATATATGTTCCAGGATCATATGATCACCTTTTATGACCTTCTGACAAGCAAAGTCAATGGGGAAGCCAGGTTCACTTAACAACTATGTTGCTACATTAACAATTGCAATGATTCACTTAACTGTAGCACAAAAGGTTCTAAAATGGGCCAAAATTCTTTTAACAAATCTTTCACTTAGCAACAAAAATTTGGGGTTCAATTGTGGTCCTGTATAAGTAATTATTTTTTCATCAAAAGTTATGCCAATAATTCTAAGTTTGTTGAAAGCCTAAGATTACATTTTATTTATTAACTAAGTTAAAGGAAAATCAAATCTTCTTTTGCCGTAAAGTAACACAATATAATGAAGTGCTTGTTTCAATCAAAAGAAACTTTTTTCCTACACTAGAATAATAAAATTATATAATTGTCTTTGTCACAATAAATTCTTTGTACATTCTCCCAAACTGATTGTATTAATTCTTACTACCCAATGTAAGGCTACTGCTACAATCACAGTTGATAAAATAATAAACTAAGTTTTTGTCCAAGGAAATGTGACTGATCACTGTTGCTTTGCTTTTTTTTTCCTGTTTCCCATTCTCTATTCTTCATTCATATGTAGTTGTGGATCATTTTCCTCAATAAATAAAAGTACAAGTATACTATTTGTGACTCATTTGTCAGAACTGGGTTCTTTTTATCTTATTTTAGTGCTTGTATGGAAAACAGATCATTTATGCAGAAACACTGAAAATTCATATAGGTTCATGACTGTATGTTTAATTGTATATTTTGGAATTAAACATTCAAATTTTGGATTTTTTAAGACCTAGACTGTAAACATGGTTAAGTAACTGGTCTAGCCAGCTATGAAATATAGTTTTATTGGTTATAGTGTTACTAGATTTATTGGAGAAAGATGCTGAAAATAAACAGATGCCAACACTTATAGTCTATTAAAATTCAACTGAATAATAAAAATTGAAGAGAAAAAAGTGCAAGAATAAAACAAAACTTGTATATGATAAAATACAGAAAAATATATACCTGCCTAGAGTAATTTGATTGCAGCAGTGTAGAAATAAGGATGGGGGGTGGGGGGGGGGCATATACATACAGATAGATTCATTCAGTCATTCATTCATCCATCCATCCATTCATTCTCAATACTGATCCAGCAGGCATATGGAAAATTCATAATGATGTTACTAGTGGAGTGACTTAAAGAGAACCGAAAGGTAAGAAACAGAATCATGTACCTGTAAGTCTTATTAAAATTCTATATCCCATATAAAAATATTCATGCCTTGAGCTCTGCACAATTGATTATTCGTTCATGTATTAAAGAAAATAATGAAGAATAGCACTGAGATACATGGCTATGATCTGGGTCAGTGCAGCCCGCTTTCTATACATGAAAGTTATTGATCAGTAATGTACAATAAAATTCATAAATAATTACAAAAATGGAAAGCCACCAATATATATTTAAAATTAAGCCAATATTCTTTTGATTCTTTTGTTCCTTTAGCCCCTTTGGTTTGGCCCACTGGAAGTCTTAAATAAATGACTGCATTCTGTTGCTGTTCTACTTTCCCTTACGATTCTTCCTTTCACAGTACCTATTGACAACCCACATCCTAGTATTTTGGTGATCCCCTTGTCCTTAAGATAATGGACAGCTGTGAATTCTAGGAAGACAAGAAAATATCAAATGAATTTGTTCCCACAATATCAGAACTTGAGATATAGTTGTTAAAGATAAATGTAGCATGGTAGTCCTTGTTCAACCTAGTCATATACTGTATAAGGAGATACTGTTGCCCATCAACAGTAATAAAGCAACTATAGTAATAATGATAAAATAAAGGTGTGAACATACATTTCAGAAAGAAAACATACATACATAAACAGTCTGACATAAATGGTCATAAATCTTTAATAGTAAAAAATAAAGCATTACCTCAGATATTTCAAATCTTAATTGGAAATCAGTCATGTTTTTCAAAGGTTCTGTTTTTGCTGTGTTTTTTCGGAAGCTACTAGCTCTACTCAGTGAGCCCAAAGGTGCTTCAAAAAATGGTAGGTCTTCCAAAGGACTACTTGGAGCATCATAAAATTCATCCTCAGATTCTAATAAACAGTTCAAGGTAAAATAATAATTATTAAAACATGCTGCCATTTTGACTTATTCGTGTTATATAAAGAAAACCCAATAATTGAATCTAACATAGACAGACTTTAGATTTATGAGATTCTATTTAGATATTTGTTTTTATTATTTGGCTCAAGCTCCAAGACCTACCATCCATATCCTAATACAAAAGGCACATGAAGTAGTAATTCTGAGACTATTTTTGAATATTGGAATAAAACTGAAATTATAGTGCTTTTACATAAAAAATTAATCTTGTTTGTTCGTTGCTACTGATTAACAAGTGGAAGTCATAAAACACTGCTGACCTACAGGCATCACCCAGGCATACAGATTTATTTTCTGCTCATTTCTAGTCTCTGCATAAATAAAACATATTAGCCCTATAGGAAAAAAAAACTGCATGAAAACACTTATATAAAATAATGAAATTCTGGTACATACATACATACATACATACATATCCATTAAACTATTTTATTTTGTGGTAACCAGTGTTATACAACATGCGGAAAGTAACAAGTCAAGAGTGAAGAGAAACAAAATTCTAACTAAATCTAGTTTGCACCAACACAAATTATTATACATGTATCTTCATGACTTTTTTTCACATAGATTTATTTATTGCCTTTTTGTATTAAACTTCTCACTGCTTTCTTTTTCATTAGCTACATCTAGTTATAACCTTTGAAAGGAAACTACAGCCACCTATCTCCACAACCCCCATCTCAAACACACCAACAACAGCCAAGCCTCCTATAACTGACCCCAACCCATTAGGTTCACAATCTCTGGTGATTACAGAAAAAGAAGTGCAAGATCTATTTCACAGATAAAAGCCAGGAAAAGCACTAGGGCCAGACAAGATAACTCCTTCTTGCTTAAAAGTCTGTGCTGACTAATTGGCCTCCATATTCACCAGAATCTTCAATAAATCACTAGAGATGTGCTATGTTCCTTCTTGCTTCAAATGCTCTACTATCAATCCCAGTGCCAAAGAAGCCCTCCATCAGGGAACTGAATGACTACAGACCAATTGCTCTAACATTGGTGGTTATGAAAACCTTTGAAAGGCTAGTGCTGTCCCACCTAAAAACCATCACGGCTCTGCTGTTAGATCCCATGCAGTTTGCATACCGAGCAAATAGATCAATAGATGATGCTGTTAATATGGCTCTGCACTACATCTGCAACCCCTTGAATCTCCATATACCTATGCAAGGGTCCTCTTTGTAGACTTCAGTTCAGCATTCAATACCATAATTCCAAACATTCTTCTAACTAAACTAGCTAGCGGTACCTACCTACTTTTAAGTGGATCATACGCTTCAAACAGACAGGAAGCAGCAGGTGAAGCTAGGCAGAATCACATCTGATACCTGTACAATTAACACAGCCCCCCCCAAGGCTGTGTGCTTTCTCCACTTCTCTTCTCCCTATATACCAATGACTACATCTCAAACGATCCATCTGTTAAAATACTGAAGTTTGCAGATGATACAACAGTGATTGGTCTCATTTGAGACAATGACGAATCCACTTACAGACAGGAGGTTGTACAACTTGCCTCGTGGTGTGACCAGAACAATCTGGAACTGAACACACTCAAAACCGTAGAAACCCTCCCATACTAGACTTTTGGAGAAGACTTTAGGAGAAACCCTCCCATACTACCACCTCTTACAATACTAGACAACACAGTACAAACAGTAGAATCCTTCAAATTTCTAGGTTCTATTATATCACATGGACACTAACATCAAAAATGTCATCAAAAAAGCACAACAAAGAATGTTCTTTCTGCGCCAACTCAGAAAGCTCAAACTGCCCAAGCAGCTGCTGATATAGTTCTACAGGGGAATTGTTGAGTCTGTCAACTGCACCTCTATAACTGTCTGGTTTGGTTCTGCAAACCAACAGGACAGACACAGACTCCAGAGAGTAATTAGGACTGCAGAAATTTTTTTTACTACCAACCTGCCTTCAATCGAGGACCTGTATACTGCACGAGTCAAAAAGAGGGCTGTGAAAATATTTACAGACCCCTCACATCCCGGACATAAACTGTTTCAACTCTTACTCTCAAAACGGCGCTATAGAGCACTGCACACCAGAACAACTAGACACAAGGACAGTTTTTTCTGAATGCCATCATTGCTAAACAAATAATTCCCTCAACACTGTCCAACTATTTACAAAGTCTGAATTACTATTAATCTTCTCATCACTCATCGCCCATCCCCTCCCACTTGTGACTGTATGACTGTAACTTTGTCGCTTGTATCCTTACGATTTATATTTATTGTTTCCTAGTATGATTTGATTGCTTATTGTACCCTATGATAGGGGTAGGGAAACTTGGCTCTTCTATCACTTATGGACTTCAACTCCCAGAATTCCTGAGTGAGCCATAAAAGGTTCCCCATCCCTGGCGTACTGGTGGGGGAAATCAATTTTTTACTTGAATGGGACTGTTTAATATACAAATGTAGGACATATGTATATATAATATACATACATTCTACTCTATATTTCCCCTTCCTCTCAATCCACTCATTCTTTTTTCATATGCTTTGTTTTTCAATCTGATCCTATTCATTGATCACCATTTAAAAAACAATTCATTCTTCAGCCATTCATTCTTGACCTTACTTCTTGTTTTAACACACACTTAAGTACCAATTTCCAATGCAGTCAGCATACTATTATGATTGATCTATCCTTGCCAATTCTCACTTCCATATAAAAAAGCAAAGAGAAATATGCACTTATCACAGCTATTTCCCATTCTTCTGATAAGCATTAATTCCTTGCAATAGATCTTATTATCCAGTATTTTTTCTAACATTTACATTTTATAAGTAAACATTACTAGATTAAATAAACATGAAATGAACATTTACCACTTGATCCAGCTATTGAAAGAGGTTCTAAAAATGGAATTACTAAGGTCGACATTTGAGGTGTTGTTATCAGAGAAGATGCTTGAAGCTGCAATACAAAAGCAAAATATAATCTTCTTTAGTTCAGGAATATATTACTCCCTTGGCTAATATAAACATTTACCTATTTTTTCTGGTTGTTCAAAGTCATTAAATTATAACATCAATAATAATGATAAATTTCAAAATATCAACATACAACAGCTAATTAGAATGAGACAAGACTTACAAATCTCCTCTTTTTAAGAAAGTATATGATGCCAACAATAAAGCCAACCGGGCAGTAAATATAATGAAAGATAACAAAACAAAACAACATAGTAGTTGTTGTTGCTGTGCTGTGGGGCAGCATTATTGTTCAACACTTTAAAAACAATTACTTAAATATATCTTCTATCCGGTCATAGATATTAAGAATAGATGGAAGTGCTTCAGGTACAGCAAGTAGGAAAATCTGTATAGAAGGTAGGCCTTCAGATTCTCCTAATCTTAGATGACCTGACTGCTCTTTGAACTGAAACAAACCAAGAAACAAACCAAAACCCAACACTGTTTTCAAAGTAGAAATTGCATACTTCCATAGCATGTAAATATGATTTAGACTGTATTATGTACCAGATGAATTTGTCAATGTTTCATAAAATTATCCATATAGTAGGAAGGCAGTCATTGGGTTATGACAGTAATTGGAACCAACCAAAATTTCTCTTTCTAAGTGAGGCATTTCTAAAGTGCAGTGTCACAATGTATCATTTAAGTGATGCAATGCAGGCAGCCCTAGTTGTCATTGTTAACGGAAGACCCTGGCTTGGTCCCTCCAGTAAAGTAAGAGACTGCTTCTTCTTCAACTCCCCACATCCGCTTACCTAGTCCTCATCTCTGCCCTTTTGGCTACCCTACACTTTGCTGCCTCTGAAACCCTGTGCTCTGCTGGCTCTGCCACCTTACACTCCACTGGCCCTGCAACTCTGCACTTTGTTCATCCTGCCACTGTCAAAAACAATTAAGTATACATTAAGCAAGGTGATAGAGCAGGGCCCATGGAGCACCAGGTGGCAGAGCTCCAGAATACTAGGCAACCAAAATGGCAGAGATTTGGGGGGGGGGGGAGATGGGGGTGGTGGGAGCAGCCACGCAGTTGCAGTTATAGCAAGCTGTCAAACATCTAATTTTGGATTATGTGATTGCACAAACATTGCAACAGCCATAACTTCACAGACCAGATATTAACTACCATTTGTTCAGTGCAGCCATAACTCCAAATTGTTTCTAAACAAACGAACTTTAAACAAGGGTTACCTACAATCCAATAGTCTAAATGTAATTTGTCTATTACCGTAGCCAAATCTGGTGGCTTGCCTATTTGCCAAAATTAATGGCAAGTACCTGAAAAATCCAAGTTAAATCCAGATCCAAAGGCATCTGTACAAACCAAATCTGAAGCTTCTGAGTAAGCTCTAATAAAAATAAACTCCTGGATCTCAATTGACTATCCAGCCTTTTATAAATTAGGTTTTGATTTGTTTGCCCCTTACTACTCAAAGACTAACTTGAGATTAATATAATAAAGTTTTTTGGCTGTGATTGAAAGACAGCTGGAAATTCCTTCTCATTCAGTCCACAGTCCACATGATAATATGAAATTATCAGAATAAAAATAAACCATGTACCCACAAGTTTCTTTGTCACATCATGGACCTAATTTTAATGCTCCTATGCTGAGTTCTTGAAACTACAAGACATGTACCTTACTGCAATTTACGTGGCTATGACATGGAGGATTGGTAAGAAGATCACTATCATGACAAATTCACACAGCAGCAAGTGAGAAGTTGAAACAATATCTAAAAACTTGTAATTTTTCCTAATTGCTATTCCCTGAAAATCCACTTTTCTATGCTGGCAAATTATCAACAGATAAAAAAGAAAATAAAGACATTAAATAAATATTTGCTTATATGACTTCTGCTAATTATTTCCTTTGTGCAAAATAAGGAAATATCACATCGATCAAATACTTCACTGTGATTAAATTGCCCAAGAATCTTTTGTACTATCAATGAACATTTAAACTTGCCTTGGAAGGTTGTAGAACAGCTGTGGAGTCAGATGAATTTTTTGGTTTTGGAATGCTGTCAATAAGTTCCAGAATAGATTTTAATTTCTCATCTGAGATATTAAAAGAAAGTAATGGCAGCTCACCATACATTTTGTACCTAAAAAATAACCATTAGAAAAATAAATCCAGCCAGGATTTGTACAGTTTACAATCAAAACAAATAAAAATAACAACAAAAGCATCATTTTAAAAACAAGAGAAATAAAAGCATATAAAAACTACCATAAAATACACACAACTCACAGCCCATAAACCCATTTATCAAAACAATCAGTATAGCCACTGCACCAGCTCCACCACATTTCCCTGACCCATATCTATTGGCAAAACCATATCTTCAGCGTCTTATCCAGCTTTACCATAAACTTGGGATATAAATGATAGTTCTATTAGATATGCAACTGGCTTCTTGGAATTGGAAACAAAATAAATGGGTGCTTTTCACAATGAGGATTCCTCCAATATCTACACTGAGATTATTTCACATTTGTAAATACAGGTAATCCTCGACTTACAACAGTTCATTTATTGACTGCTCAAAGTTGTAACAGCGTTGAAAAAAGTGATTTATGACTGTTTACAACTGTTGCACTATCCCCCTAGTCACATGATCAAAATTCAGATGCTTGGCAACTGACTCATATTTTTGACAGTTGCAGTGTCCCTGGGTCATGTGATCACCTTTTGTGACTTTCTGACAAGCAGAGTCAATGGGAAGCCACATTAATTCAAAACCATGGTACTAACAGCTGCAGTGATTCACTTAACAATTGTGGCAAGAAAGGTTATAAAATGGGGCAAACTCACTTAACAATAGTCCTGCTTTAATTTTAGGCTCAATTGTGGTCATAAGTTGAGGACTACCTGTAATCATGAGCACTAGAGAGTGAATTCAGCAGCTGATACTAAGTTAATGAAAAGAAAAACTGTATGCCATTTTAGGTAACCCCAAGTAGTGAAAACGTAGCAAATGCATTATATATGCATACGTCTTTATAAGCTAACAACACAACAGGATATTAAATAGAATTGATATACTACAAACTGAACATTTTAAATACTAGATAGTCACTTTCAAATAATCTCTGTTATGAAAGAAACAAATTAAATATATTTCTGTCTCAACTCAAAACGTTGCCCATGCAATTTCTAGATTATCCAGCACTCATGGTTTTTACCATGATAAAGTGGTCCTAAATATAAACTAAAGTGCTGTATTACTAGTCTATAGCCGTGATGGCGAATTTATGGCACGCTTGCTGGAAGTTGCACACAGACCCATCTTTCCGGGCACGCCAGCCATCGCCCGTTGCAGCCAGCTGGTCTTTGCATGCATGCACCAGGAAACTGAGCTTCCAGTTTCTGGCACAGGCATGAGCGTTGGTCAGTTGGTCTGCGCGTGCGCATGCGCACCAGAAACCAGACAATGAATGAATTGCATACATCATCCCAAAGCAAGAAATAAATTTGACCAAAACAGAGCACTAAATAAGCAACAGCCATAGCTTTTATAGGACCATACTTTGATCTCAATACAGGTAGTCCTCAACTTACAATAGTTTGTTTAGTGACTGTTCAAAGTTACAATGGCACTTAAAAAAAAGTGACTTATGACTGTTTTTCAAATTTAAGACTGTTGCAGCATCCTCAATTTAGGGTGTGTCAAACTTTTCAGCTTTCAATTCCAAACATAAGGGCTGCTCAAAAGTTGTGACATTCCTTGGGAATTGTAAAGATATTTTGGTTATTTTAATATAATTTAGATGTGCTTGGTAAAGCAACTACATAAATATAATAACTTTTTAACATGTTGTTTGTTTCATTACCCATGGTCACATGAAAAAATTTGGATGCTTGGTAATTGGTTCATATTTATGAAGGTTGCAGAGTCCTGGGGTCAGTTGATCATCTTTTGCGGCCTTCTGACAAGCAAAGTCAATGGGGAAGCCAAATTCACATAATAACTATGTTTTTAAATAACTATCATGACTCACTTAACAGATGTGGCAAGAAAAGTCATAAAATGGGGCAAAATTCACTTGGTAAATGTCTCATTTAGCAACAGAAATTTTGGGCTCAGTTGTGGTCATAAATCAAGGGGTATTTGAAGATGATTTATCTCACAATAAAATTACTATAAAATAGCTACCCCTGGGTAAACTAAAAATCTAACCTAGGTCTAATTCCAAGATTTGATTACTGGGTTCAATATTCTGCTATTTTTTTGGTATTTAAAAGTATGTCTATTGGATTTACTGGTAGAAGGTCAACAGATATGGAAGAAATATATAATCATAGTCTCCATCAAATGAACAATACTTATAGTAAGAGTAGTATGAGTAATAAAAAATAGTTATAATTGTTGTAGTTATACTTGGGCATTCTTGCATCTGTTACAACCATTGCTCTGTTCAGTTCCATTTTCACATCTAGCGGTTGCAAGATATGTTGAGATGAGGATTGTAACCTACGAGCCTCCTCCCAGTTTTCATCTAGAAATGAAAAAATATTTATTGTAAGAAACTTTGAAAAACAATTATATCACAGTACAATAGATGCTTCCCAAGTGTTTTTCATCTATTTTAAAAAGCTTGGCTATATCAATGCTGATGCTAATTTAAAGCTACAAAGAGCAACTTTACACTAGTTTTAGTGGCATCTTTATTGTGGTAAACCCAATAGGTAGAAGTAGATGAATGATAGGGTTTGCTTGAGCTTTTAAAAGTCAAGGTGACTAGTTTCCCTTATTTCCCACTTGCTCTGGAATGGTCCTGTGTTTCCTATGAACTAGCTTAGGGGCTAGAGTGCCTTTGCTGCAACTCTCATACTGTAGGTAAACCATGCCCAATAGACTCTGTCCCTTCTCGGTATCCTAAACTGCTGGGGTGAGCCTTGGTAAGCTGACTTGCTTTTTTGTTGTTGTTTTACCAGAGCTCCAGGTCTAGCTTCTTGATGTATTGTCCAATGTTTCCTATTTCTCCAGTTTGTATTCTAATAATGGAGGAGATTCAGCTCAGATTCCTGCTGCATTCTAAAAGTATTAAGGGCTTCTATCTGCCCCACCTTCCTTGGCTTCTATGATTATCTTGGATTTCAGAGGGGCCCTGTTATGAGTATAACCTAGTGGTAGTCTTACTACATGGTGTTGCTGCTATTGGTTTCAATGTCAATCCTGCTGCTTGCCTTCTTTGCTATGCTTCAGGCCTTAGAGGATATCCATATTTTGATTCCACTTGAAGTAGGAGAATAATGTCTGATTTTTTGCTACCAAGAGATATTTTGCAATCTGCAAAATAAATTGCAATTAAAAAAATGCAATTTGCTTCTATCGACTGAACTGTTGGTTAGCAAAGTTCACCACATTTGCTCTTATGCAACTTCTTACTTTTAGCTCTTATTAGCTATGAATTCTCTAAACCTTAATTTTTTCAAAGTTAGGAAAATATCTTTTTTTGGTTGCTATTCTCAGCAACAATAAAAGAACAGTCACTGCTGGAATTGGTACAATAGTCACTGAACCATTACAGGTGAAACTCGAAAAATTAGAATATTGTGCAAAAGTTCATTTATTTCAGTAATGCAACTTAAAAGGTGAAACTAATATATGAGATAGACTCATTACATGCAAAGCAAGATAGTTCAAGCCGTGAATTGTCATAATTGTGAGGATTATGGCTTACAGCTCATGAAAACCCCAAATCCACAATTTCCGAAAATTAGAATATTACATGCAATCAATAAAACAAGGATTGTACATAGAACAATATCGGACCTCTGAAAAGTATAAGCATGCATATACTTATACTCAGTACTTGGTTTGGGCCCCTTTTGCAGCGTGGCATGGAAGCTATCAGCCTGTGGCACTGCTGAGGTGTTATGGAAGACCAGGATGCTTCAATAGCGGCCTTCAGCTCTTCTGCATTGTTCGGTCTCATGTCTCTCATCTTTCTCTTGGCAATGCCCCATAGATTCTCTATGGGGTTCAGGTCAGGCGAGTTTGCTGGCCAATCAAGCACAGCAATCCCACAGTCATTGAACCAGGTTCTGGTGCTTTTGACAGTGTGGGCAGGTGCCAAGTCCTGCTGTAAAATGAAGTCAGCATCCACATAAAGCTCGTCTGCGGAAGGAAGCATGAAGTGGTCCAAAATCTCCTGGTAGACAGCTGCACTGACCCTGGACTTAATGAAGCAAAGTGGACCAACACCAGCGGATGACATGGCTCCCCAAATCAACACAGACTGTGAAAACTTCACACTGGACTTCAAGCATCTTGCAGTGTGTGCCTCTCTATTCTTCCTCCAGACTCTGGGTCCTTGGTTTCCAAATGAGATGCAAAAGTTGCTCTCATCAGAAAAGAGGACTTTGGACCACTGAGCAGCAGACCAGTTCTGTTTTTCTGTAGCCCAGGTAAGACGCTTCTGACGTTTGTTGTTCAGGAGCGGCTTGACAAGAGGAATATGACATTTGAAGCCCATGTCCAGGATCCGTCTGTGTGTGGTGGCTCTTGATGCACTGACTCCAAACTCAGTCCACTCCTTGTGAAAGTCCCCAATACTTTTGAATGGCCTTTTCCTGACAATCCTCTCCAGGCTGTGGTCATCCCTGCTGCTTTTGCACCTTTTTCTTCCACACTTTCCCCTTCCCTTCCACATAACTTTCTATTAATGTACTTTGATACAGCACTTTGGGAACATCCAACTTCTTTTGCAATTACCTTTTGAGGCTTTCCCTCCTTATGGAGGGTGTCAATGATGGTTTTCTGCACAACTGTCAGGTCAGCAGTCTTTCCCATGATTGTGAGTCATACTGAACCAGACTGAGAGACCATTTAAAGGCTCAGGAACCCTTTGTAGGTGTTATAGCTTAATTAGCTAATTAGAGTGGGACACTTTGAGCCTAGAATATTGAACCTTTTCACAATATTCTAATTTTCTGAGATTGTGGATTTGGGGTTTTCATGAGCTGTAAGCCATAATCATCTTAATTATGACAAATCACAGCTTGAACTATCTTGCTTTGCACGTAATGAGTCTATCTCATATATTAGTTTCACCTTTTAAGTTGCATTACTGAAATAAATGAACTTTTGCACGATATTCTAATTTTTCACCTGTATGCCCAACTATATAACATACTCTTATTACAGAGCAGTTTGGCAGACAGAGCTGGGACTAATGGCTTCTCTTTTGTCAGGTTTCTCTGTAGCAGGTTATTAATGCTGGTTCTTCCAATTTTAAAACCATGCTCATCTTCTTCCAATTCAGTTTTCCTCGATACTTATTCAGCATAGAAGTTAAATAATGGAAGAATATACAGTCTTTTCTCACTCTTTGCCAGTCTGTTTTTCTGTGTACTGTTTGAACTATGCCTTCCTAATCTGAGAATAAGTTTTGCATAGAGACAGTGAAATGTTCTGAGATTCCCATATTTCTAAGCATGTTCTACAGTCTTAATATGATGGACACAATCAGTGGCCTAATATTATGAACTAACCTAAATGAATTTGACTCTTATTTTGTGAAGAGAAAACCATGTTTAGCTGAGCCTTAATGAGATGATTCTCATTAAGCAATAACTTGATGAATAGAATCCATAGGGAAGGGAAAATTTACTTAGTATGTTAAAGAAGGGTATTCCATATTATTCCTTAAAAATCAACAAAATTTAATACTTACAATGTCTGCTATAAAGTAGCTGTATGCTACTGAGTTGAATGTCAAACCTATCATAAGCTCTTGACATAATATCTTCTAGAGCACTTTCGCCAACTTTGATATCTGACAAGGTAGACCGACATTTACTACTCATCTTTAAAAAAAAACAATAAAAATAGTCAATACATACTCCAAGAAGAGATTACAAATAAAGAGAAGGGCTCTGTACAAATCAGGGAACACTCCTGAACTATCCTGCATACAGCATTGTTTAATACATAGAGCAAAATCAGGAATGTTACCCTCTCCATCTCATCTTGCACTTCTTGCTTCCTTCAGCGTTTCTCATTCTATTAATGTTTTGTCCCTCACTCAAGCCCAAAGTGACTTAGTTGCTGTTTTTTTTATACAGGTTAAGGTCTATTAGCCTGGCAAATTGGACTGAATCCTTGGCCCAAGGTTTTCCATTTCTATAATACTGAACTTTTGAAAATATCTAAATTGCCCACTACAGTTAAGTCTTCAAATTATATCATCACATGGACATTTTCAAACCTGTGGAAATTAACATACATTATTTAACTGAATTATAAAATATTCTCTCTGTGTGTGTTAAAATATCTTTTAAATCAAATTTGATTCCTGGTTAATTCAAGACAGATCCATTTTCATGGCAACTGTATGGAAATGCTTTGTCACTGCATTCTACATTCTGCCCTCTGTCCCCATGTCTAGGTTATTGCCATATTCCCAAATCTTCCAACCAGGCATTACTCAGACTAAACATGGGCCTGAAATGAATTCTGTTATGCTCAGATTAAGTCAGCCAATGGTTATAAAATAAATAACATAGACATAGAATATAAGCATTTTTTATATTTGAAGGGGTTACCTTTAAATGACCTAGATCCAAAAGTAGCTTATTTGATGTAGCTTCGTAAAATCCATTTTGTGGAACAATGACATAGGAAGACATAAGATTTATTTTTAAATCTAAGACCTTCTGGGTTTCTATAACATACACTAATCCTAGACAAAAAAGTCAAAAAATTGCATTAGTAACAGTTTCTTGAGCTAGACTCTGCTCCTCACACTATGATAAGCTGTTACAGTGTGAATTCAGTGTGCGCACATGTGTGTAAAAATATAGTTTACCTGTAGCTGTCTTGTCACGAAATTGTTCCAATTTTGTTAGGGTTGCTGAAGTTATTTGCTCTAAATGAACATCACTTGGGGGTCGGAAGAAATCAACTAAACTATTCACAGTCATCTGATAAGTATATAAAAGAACAGTCATGTATATTCTTAATGTAGAATGTGGGTCTTTTTAAAACCTGATTTGTAGAATAAGCATTTTCTACTTACAGCATCATATATTATTTCCAAAGGCTGTGACTCTATTATTAGTCTCTGATTGCAATTCTCATCTAAGGGATTGGTTTCAAACATTATCGTGAAGAGTGATGCATTGCGCTGTGAATGGACTGTGTGAGAGGACAACAGACAGGGTACTGTTTTTTTCTGAGCCATGCCCTGAACTTCAAATGCACTTACGCTTGATTCAAATCTGAAAAATAGAACACAAAGGATATGCATACATAAAGGTACAAGTACACAAACACATTTCATATACACACCACATACACACACACATGCACAAACAAACAACATATTATATTATTCAAAAGAAGTTACTACAAAGTTTTTGCTCTATGCTCTCATAATGTAATAGTCAGAAAATTACAATGGGGAGATGAAGGATTTTGACTTTTTTGCCAATTACATATTTCTCACATCGTTGTATAGGATCAAAGGGGAAAAAAGTTTCCATGGGCATGTTTATGATGAATGACCATGGCCTAGAAATGATTTCAAGTATCGCTAATGGCATTCACTAAGCTTGAATAAAAGGCAAGTTACAAATACCGTATTTGCCGGCGTATAAGACGACTTTTTTGCCTTGAAAAACATGCCTCCAAGTGGGGGGGTCGTCTTATACGCCGGGAGGACTCCGACTCCCACTTCGAGCTTGAGTTGCAGCCGGGAGGGAGGCTGGGGGGAGCGGTGTGTGTGTGTGTGTGTGTGTGTGTGTGTGTGTGTGTGTGCGGGTGTCACTCGCCACGCGCTGCGCAACCTTTCCCCCTCTTCCTTCCTTAGCGGTGTGGGGAGGAGAGGATTCAAGATCCTCACGTGCGGCGTACTTTTCTTTTTCTTTTTGCACGCAGGTTTTGCATGCGGGCGGCTGTAGGTTAAGGATGGGGAGCCCCGGGTGGGTTATCAGGTTTTACGGTGCTTCCAACATGTGCGAACGGTGGGAGAGCGGAGAAGAGAGAGAGAGAGCGCCCGCTGTGTGAAATCCTGCCGTCAAAGCAACACTGGGGAGGCAGGGTATAAATTTACCAGGTTAATGTAGCAATGGTGATTAATGCCCAGAACATTGTTTGCGGGTATTGGGGTGTGTGTGTGTGTGTGGTGGTGGTGAGGAGAGGTTGTCCTTTGAATGCGGAAAAGTAGGTGTGACCTTGTGTAGGAAAATAAAGAGATCCTTTTTAGCGTGTTTGGCTTCTTTGCCTCCCCTCGTTCATTTTGACGTGGAGATAATGGCCTTCGGGCGGGAGGGGAAGAAAACGGTAGCTGGATCATTTCAAATTTCACTTACTCTCCTGCCTCACTTCAATATGTCTGAGCGACTTCAGATACTGGAAGACTTTTTGAATGAAAGTGTTACCTCCATTTTTTTTTTTAAAGAGGGCCACTTGGGAAAAAAAAAAAGATTCTAAGGAATTCCTTGTTTCTTGATTAAAGAGAAGGCATTGAATATACTGTTCCTTGGCAGCCTTTTCAGTGTCCGGGTTTTTGGTGTGTGTGTATGTGTGTGTGTGAGAGAGAGAGAGAGAGAGAGAGATCAACTGTATTGAGAAGAGAACGTTTCCTGTGTTCTCATTTTATTTACAACATATTTTACGCTTAATGGTAAGCAATGAAAAATATTTTTAAAACTCATTTCTAAACTCCATAGCTATTTGCATATTCTTGGTTCAAAATTGGATTAGCTCATTTCAAAATTGTCCAAAGCAGAAAAGTGCGTCAAAAAAAAAAAAGTGCAAAAGTGGAAGGTGTGTGGAAGAGGGGGTAGTCTTATACGGCGAGTATATAACAAACTCTATATTTTGAGTGGAAATGTTGGGGGTCGTCTTATACGCCCAGTCGTCTTATACGCCGGCAAATACGGTAAGTTTTTTTTTAAAAAAACTAAATTATTTAAAATTCATTTTACATATATTCATATAATATGTAGTAAAATTATATGCAGAAGGCTTACCAAGTTTCAAAGTTATATGGGAAAGGAAAGGAAGGACCCCTGCTGCACTTTACTCCCATGTGAATTATCTCTAAAAGGGTTTTGAAAGTAATGCAGAGCAAGTTATAAATGTAGCAATAAGACCTCTTTTTTTGTGTAAATCCAACTTTTCTAGCAACTTTAGAGGTTACCAGAAAAGAACAGTCAAGATTTTGAATGCAATTTGACATTGGAAAAAAACAGACCATTATAGGGATCCAATAATAGGCTTATATTCTCTACCGTGTTTCTCACATAATAAGACCGGGCCTTATTTTTTTGACCCCGAAAAACGGCTAGGATGTCTTTTCGGGGTGACTTAATTCTCCCTTGCATCCTCGGGTGGGTGGGCGGGCAGCGACAGCTTGGATATTCGGGAGACCTTCGGGTTCGGCCACCGTTGCTTTCCCTTCTCCCTTGCTGCCCTTCTCCCTTGCTGCCGCGGCGTTTGGCGCAGCCACGTGCGCCAGTCAGGCTCCTCCTGCAACCGAGCCCTGAGGAGACACTTGGCTTCAGGCGCTCCGTCTTCCTTTGCTTTGAAGGTAAGCGATTATTTTACAAAGCCTCCCTGCCCGAGAGGGCAGCCAACGTGGGAGGCTAATCTCCCGGGCCTCTTCCGTTCCTCCCCGACCTCCCTACGCTGCGTGCCTCTGGCGCTGCTCCCTTCAGCCCAGCGAGCTCTTCCACCGCAGCGGGCGGCTGCGGAGCAGCAGCAGCGGGTCTGAGCCGCTCGCAGCGAAACAGCCACCACCCGTAGCCCGACGCGGGAGAACGAGCGAGGTTAGCGCCCGCCAGCCCAGGCGAGATTTGGGAACGAGGGGCAGGAGGAGGCCCTGGCGGGCAGCGAGCGCCTCCCCACCGGACCCTCCGCTCATCCTGCCAGGGCCGCGCCAGAGCCGTAAGGGCTGGGCAAAGCTGGGAAAGTGAGCCGCGGGTGTGTGCGTGCCTCCTCCTGCCCGTTCCCAAATCTCGCCCGGGCTGGCGGGCGCTAACCTCACTCGTTCTCCCCGCGTCGGGCTACGGGTGGTGGCTGTTTCCGCTGCGAGCGGCTCAGACCCGCTGCTGCTGCTCCGCAGCCACCCGCTGCGGTGGAAGAGCTCGCTGGGCTGAAGGGAGTGGCGCGTCAGAGGCACGCAGCGTAGGGAGGTCGGGGAGGAACGGAAGAGGCCCCGGGAGATTAGCCTCCCCACGTGGGGTTGGGCTGCCCTCTCGGGCAGGGGAGGCTTTGTAAAATAATTCGCTTTACCTTCGAAAGCAAAGGGAAGACGGGAGCGCCTGAAGCCAAGTGTCTCCTCAGGGCTCCGGTTGCAGGGAGGAGCCCTGACTGGCCACGCCAAACGCCGCGGCAGCAAGGGAGAAGGGGCAGCAAGGGAGAAGGGAGAAGCAACGGTGGAAGGTCTCCCGATATGAAGTGCCCCACCAACGCAGGCAGCACCATATCCGGGCATGCAACAAAAGTACTTACTAACGGCAAGCCCCCCCCCCGCTCTCCCCCCCCATTTCGCATGTTTAATATGGGGCTTAATTTGGGGGGAGGGGCTTAATTTGATTTTATGCCAATAAAACATGGTGGGGCTTCCTATTGGTGGAGGCCGTATTGTTGGAGAAACACGGTAGTAACAACAAAAAGCCCATATTATGTACCGTATTTTTAGATGATGATATTATCATCATCATCACCATCATCTTCCCACCTTTTTATATACATAAAACTAGAAGTGGCACGCATACCTAATATTCCTGCCTCTTAATTTTCCCCACAAGTGGGCTGGCCTGAGAAAGTGATTGGCTCAGTCACCCAGAGTTTGACACCCCTGATCTAAGGCATAGATTTTTCAATTCTTATATAGGTTGTCCTTGAATCACAATTGTGACAATTTTCATTGCTAAGCAAGGTAGTTGTTAAGTGAGTCACATCTGATTTTATGATCAATTTTGCCATGATTGTTAAGTGAATCACTTGGTTATTAAGCAAATCTGGTTTCCCCACTGACTTTGTTTGTCAGAAGCTGGCTGAGCAGATTGCAAAAGCTGATCACATAACCCCAGGATGTTGCAACTGTTTTAAATGTATGCCTGTTGCCACATGCGTAATCATTTGACCTTGGGGATTTGGCAAAAATGGTAAGTGTGAGGACTAGTTGTAATACTTTTTTCAGTGCCATTATAACTTTGAATGGTCACTAAATGTATCATTGTAAATCAAGGACTACCTGTACGTGTGGGCTTTTTGTTGTTGTTATTATTGTTAGAGAATATAAGCCTATAATTTCTTGGGTTTTTTTCCAATGTCAAATTGCATTCAAAATCTCAACAAAATGTCAACTTTTCTGGTTGCCTCTAGAAAAGTTGGATTTACACTATAAGAGATCTTCACTTATTTGTTGCATTTATATCTTGCTTTTCTTGCAGGAGATAATGGCTGAATGGTCCCTCCTCTAAATATTTTTCATCAGAACAACAATCTGTCCAGTACCTAATTCCCTGATGAAAATCCAACATTAGATCTACTACGTACCATGCCATACTAACCCTCAGGTAGTTTCTTTAGACAAAGATCAAATAACAGGAATGAAACGTATTTTGCATGTCTCTTTCAAAAAAGCTACCAAAGAGCACAAAACCAGAAGGAAAATCAGATGGACAGGGCAAAGCCAATACAGAAAGACGGTCATACATGGCCACTCACTAAGGGAAAGGCTCTACATTTTAACCATATTTCTATTTACCTACTTTAAATAAATGCTTACCTTATTGCTTCAGCACCAGGTCGTTGTGCTACTGTCGTACACAGATCAATTAATGCAAGTTTTATCAGCTCAGGTTTCTCCGTGTTTTCCCTGATTAGCACTGACATGCTTATTAATTTTACATAAAGCTTCATAGCTTCATACTATGCAAATTAACAAAAAAGAACATGAACTAAAGAACATTTTAACCAAATGTTATTAATGATTACATTTGAAATTCAGAAAATTAATCATTGTGTATGAAACTCAAAATAGGTAAACTGGACTGAAAACACAACACCAAATGTAAGAAAAATGCCTTATAATGGGATGTCTTTTCTAAGTTAATTATTCAAAATAATTTTAAAAATAATTTTCTAATAATTTAATTTTAAATAATTAAAAAAATTCTGAATGGTATATCACGAAAGGACAACACAAATAATCCCTCCCTTCCTCAAAGAAGATTCTCCCTTCCTCTAATTAAACTCAGTTATGTACCAATTAATATTTAATGTCTGCACCAATTAATATTTAAAGTTCTAGGAAATGGATTTTGGACAAAGTCCTACGGGCCCATAGCTTACAGTTCTCATGCATTCCATCCGAACTACGAAAGTCTGGTTCATTTACATTCAATATGTGAGCAAGCAAGCAAACAAATTATTTAATGCTTAGGTCTATGTATTAATTTGTACTTTAGATATCATCATTCATTATAAGATAGCATTGCTTTTAAAAATCAAATGTTTTCTGATTTATCCTACGCAAATTGCACCCACCGTTTTTGGCAATGTTGGATCGACAGCAGTTTCACTATAACCAATTGCTGCATAGAGTTTATCTTTTTCTTGTGGAGTCATGAACTGTTCAATACCTGCAATATCAAATGTTACTACATTAAACAAAAAACAAGCACAATTTTCATATGGTAGCATTCTAAAACAAACACATAAGGGTTTCAATATTTTTTTTTACAATTACAGCTTTGTCAAATGCTTAAATCTACTCCATTAGTAGAAGCAACTTTACCTTTTCTAATATCTAAAGGTACTATAAGATAATTTGGTGTTTAATCATAGTGAACGCTTACTCCAGCACTACAAAATTGTTAGATCAAAACTGCCATCTTTATACCTTTTGGTTCTTGTTTTGTTTCACTGCTTTTTCCTCCAGACCATCCCCACATCCAACTAAACCAGCCACCAGAGTCTTCATCATCTTGTTTAGCACCTGGTTTGAAAATCTTTAATCCAGCTTTAATAGCCTATTATGCAAAACAAAGCATAAATTAACATTACTAATTGTATAACATCAAATAATGCATTTATTGTATCAGTTATAAAGAAAACCTAGCAAGATGCCTGGAGAGATGCAACCCAATCTGAGCATCTCTTTGAAATGGGTAATCTGAAGGAGGAGGAGTGTTTTCATAATATAAATTCATAGTACCAAAAAATAGCAACTGCTACTTTTTAACTCCGAGCATAAGATTAAATAACACTCATTTTGGAGCTTCATTCTTGAAAAGTATTATCCCATAGTTGATGAAGAATTTAGGCAATCCTTTTCAAGTTACCCCTTACATTGCCAGAATCCAAGTTAAATATCCACAATGGACAGATGACTTTCCAGCTCCTGCCTCAGCATACTGAACAGATTTATAACCCTGGGAATCAGGAATCCTCCCTCACCCTTCAAGATTTCATCCTTTACAAAATCAGGCTCCCCCTCCCCTCTTAGAAATCCAGCTCAACAAACTCTGTGGAGTGCAGAAATAGGAAATCAAGGTGAGCCAGCTGGATCCCTTGCCATCACCATTGATCTCTTTCAGAAAATATGTATCCCCTAGCTGCAAATATTGTCATCCAGATCCTGCAGTTCTTAACCACATTATCAGCAAAGGTAAAAAGTTCAGGAAGTTTTTATAATGCACAATAATCAAAAGTTCAATTAAACTTCATTAAACAGCTCCTGACAATGGCCAGGCATTTGCTTCCTCAACTCCTGATAGGATCACTGCCAATATTTCATACAAAATGCACACAGGGCTGCCAGAAACAGTCTCCTAATCTCATTAATTCAAGAGTTGTGATCACTTCATCAAAGCTCCAAAAGACAAAGGAATGCCATGCTTTTCAACACCAATACTGCTACAATGCTCAAATGCAGCTACATAATTTATTTCTTATATCATCTACACTTTCTCAAGAACTGTAAGTGCCATATGCTAAGGGAAGGGAGTCCACAGGAGTTTTGGTTAATTAGCAGATTATTAATCATATTGAATACATAAAATACGTTCTTGTATTCTTGGTTGATCTAGTCTGACTTTCTTATATACAGATAGTCCTCAACTTATGACAATTGAACCAGAATTTCTGTTGCTAAATGAAATATTTCTTAAGTGAGCTTTGCTCCATTTTATAGTCTTTCTTGCCACAATTGTTATGTGAATCACTGTACTTAAGTTAGTAACATGGTTAAGTGAATCTAGCTTCCCCATTGCTTTTGTTTGTCAGAAGGTCACAAAAGGTGATTATATGATACCAGGACACTGCAACTCTCATAAATCTGAGTCAGTTGCCAAGTATCTGAATTTTGATCAGGATGGAAATGCTGCCATGTTCATAAGTGTGAAAAAAGTCATGTCACTTTTTTCAGCATATTGCAACATTTTCAGTCTATTGTAACTCTGAATTGTCATTAAATGAACTGTTATAAGTCAAAGATTACCTGTATTAATTTAATAATCTTGATTATTATACTTATAATTTACATTATAAATGCTGAAATAAAGACACTACATTTTGTATAGTGTAGTTTAGAACAGTGGTCACCAACCAGTGGGCCAGGGACCACTGGTGGTCCGTAAGTTTTGGTGGTCCGCAGAGAAATGTCACCCCCAGCACGCCCCCCTCAAACAATTAATCCAAGCTGCATGGGAATACAGGGCTGCACCGCCCACATGGCCCCTGGCAACACAAGGCTTGAGTCGCTTGCCTGGCAAACAACACGGGGTAGTGAGGGGAGGGGGGGAAAGGATAGAGGAGGAAACTTGCCCCATTCACCCCACGTGCCTGGCCTGGCCACCAGGCTGCTTCTTTCCGCTTCTTTCTTCTGCTTTTGGCTTCACGCAAGGAAAGCAGCAAAAGTCTTTCTTTCTCTCCCCCAAACTCCGGCAGAAATGAGTCTTTGGGACCCTACTACAAGGCATCCTGCTCCAAGAGGCTGCGCCGGCACGACAAATCTCACAAAGACTCATTTCTGGCGGAGTTTGGGGGAGAGAAAGAAAGACTTCTGCTGCTTCTGTTGCTTTGCTTGCATGAAGCCAAAAGTCTCTCCCCCACTCCCCAAGAACGGAGCTGGAGATGGTATCCTGCGATCCCAAATAAAGAATGATCGATCAGAAGGAAAACGGGTTGGGGAATTTTCCTGCAAACTTGTTTTGGGATTTTCCCAGGGTCTCAGGTCCATGGGATTTAAAATTATGAGTTTAGTGGTTCCTGAGGTCCAAAAGGTTGGCGACCCCTGGTTTAGAAGACATTTACCTCAAATTCTGCCTGTTGTCTTGCTAGAGTGATGTTGAATATATCTAAAGTCTTCTCTAGATCCTATAAAGAAAAGTACAATGTTACATGCAATACAAACTTATTTAAATTATTTCTACAGTTTCCATCACTAAGTAATGTGGTTGTAAAGTGTAATGACATGTGACTGCATTGCATAGAGATGGCAGTATTGGTTGTTATTGTTAAGTGAGGTCCTCATGGGTCATTATGTAGTGACCTCACATGACCATAACTTCCAAGTTCCTGCCAATGACTTTGCTTGTGGGAAACTAACAGGGAATGGCTTGCTGCAAGATTTTAATCATGAGCTAGGTGCCAAGTCACAATCATGTGTCTGAAGGGATACTGCAAAGGCCCCAGGCCAAAAGTCCAAGACTGGTTATAAGTCCCCTTGTTGTCCCAAAGGTGCTTTTTCAAGAGACAACAGTCTTTCCAGCAGTTCCAAGAAGGAATCACAGCCATTTGCACTACTCAGGTGACTCTGAGGACACAGACAAACCTTCAAGTGACCTCAACAACTCTCTAAAAGAATGCAAATGACCAGTTGTCTGCAAGGAATATAAATCCTTCCATTCCCCACCATCCAGTCAGACCTGAAGAAGCTTCTTGGATAAGAAGCGAAACATCTTCAAAAGAAAAACAAAACAGTCCAATTGCCTCCTGAAAAAGCACCTTTGGGACAACCATGACTTGGATGTCTGAGAATCTCCATAGACAAGTCCTCTTGTTCTGCATGGTTTCAGGTTTGAGTGGTCACTGAACAAATGAACATAAATTGAAGACTGCCTGTGGTAGAACTTTTAACAACCAAAGATTCATAAGTTGCTATAGCATATCCTCTACTCCAAACCACATACTATTGTTCCAAATTTCAGTCAACCTGCAGCAAAGATTTAGTGATCTTCTTAGAAAATTAAGAAAAAAAATATTATATACTGCCACTGAACTATCATTTTGAAATGATAAGATTCAAATCTATTGCAGACAAACTGCAAACACAATATAAGAAGCACCCCCATCACTGCTAGCATGAATTGTATCAATAATTTTGAAGGCCTAAATCACTGAAAGGTTTAGGGTACCTATTTTTACTATCAAAAATCCCAAAACGTCAAGCAGATTTTACTTGTTTTGAAGGCCAAGAGATATCTTAATTATTGTTGAATTAAAACTGGGAGAAGGTATTTTTGTCCCTATTCCTTACCCAGGCCCCTGATATGCATATGTAGTTGGAACCTTCATGCACAATTAGTTTTGGCATTCAGAGTAGAAGACAACTGGCAAAAGGAACCTTCCCTTGTTCAACTGAGGAAAGAACTGGAGAAAAGAAGATAGACTCCTTCCTGAAAAAGTGTTCTCTCATTACAATTAACTGGGCAACTTCTACCCGGTGAATTATCTCTTAGTCAGAGTTTATGCCTGGGAATGGGACAGAAGTCACACTTGCCAGCATAACCAGGATGGAAAAGGGAAATTGTTTTTTCTGCACCTCTCAGATGCATTTAGTATCAATGACCAGTGTTTATTGGTATTGCTTCTGAGAACAGAGGGTAGATGTTACCATTTTATAGTAGTTCCACCTTTTTCTGAGTGGGTGATATTAACAGAATTTGAATTAGAAAGAAGTTAGTAATAGTTTTGTTGCATTAATAGTACCATACCTTCCAGACAATGGAAAGTAATTCATCCACTCTATCCTGTCATGGTCAGGCCCATTTGGAACATTTGGGATAGTAACTAACTGGCAAGTTCACAGGAGAGCTTCCAAGATGGTGAAAGGAGGCCACAAACAAAATCTTGTGAGGAACAATTGTATATTAGATATTTTTAGGCCACAAAACAGACAATTAAGAGGACAGCATTCAAATATTTGAAGTGCTATCCAAGGAAGGGATAGACTAGACAGGGTAAGACTGACCAGAATCAATGGAAAACCACAATGAAGTAGAGATTCAGACAAGATGTCAGGAGGAACTTCCTCTCAGCCAGTGGAGATTTATAAATAAATATGCAATCCAACATTATATTTTGGAAAACAATTATTTGTGTAGCTTGTGATAAACATAGTGATTAAAACTTCTAACCTCCAACATAAACAAAGTCTCTTGTGTAACCTTCTTTGAAGTTATTTTTATTTTATAGAGTTCTTTATAACTTTTCACTTGATTCCTATGGTATCGAATATGTTCCCAAGACCACATTTGTAGCTTAGGTTGGATGTTTACTTCAAGAATGCCTTGTGTAACATATCGCCACCTAATAGAAAAAATAAAACATGTTAGGACATAATATTGCATGCAAAGTTAATGTTTCTTTTTAAATTATAAAGCAATCTTCACAAATTAATTTATAATTCTTGATTCTCTTCCCCAAAATACAAAAATTAAATCTATTACTTTATTAATAAGGGTACTTATGAAAATCTTCCCTATCAAGTTTCTTTGGGATTTTGAATTCCAATTTATGAGAATGTTCTAACAGAAAAACCATCAGAATTGTAGAAATTTCCAAAAGTTATTGGATGTATACCATATCCTGGCATTGTTGTGAACAGGAACATCTGGCCTATATTTCCTATATGGTAAATTCCGTGTCATCATATCAATTGATTCAAGGAGTTCCATAATACTGAAATACTGCAAGAAAAAATGCAAAAATTTACTTACTACTAGTATGGAATAATAATTACAATAAAATGTAAACAGCGTTTGTCTTAAAAGTTATTTAAAGGTCAAATACACTGTAACATTAAAAGTTTTCATTTTATAATGATAATACAGTATTTAACTTTGAGTTAAAGTAGTAAGTATTCCAAGAAAACTCTGTTCTTTGGCAGATATATTTATTTCAAGTTGTTCGCAAATAAATACTGATACGAATACATGATTAAAAATCCCCATGGCTATGTGGAAAGTGTTGTAAAAGTGAATGATGTGGGAAGTATCCAGTCAATGTACGACAATATGGCTAAAAATTCAGGAGTATGAAAAGTTCCATCCTCAGATAGCAGTGTAATTGATTAATTGACTCTGCATTTGAGTTAGTATTGACTCCTGGTAGGTGTCTGACAAGTCTACAGTTTTCTTGCCAATATTTTGAAAGTGTCTTGCTATTGTCTGCTTCCAAGGACACATTTCTAACACTTAAATAACCTTGATATACAAGCCTACTCAAATGTAAATTTGGGAATTCTTTCAAGGATTACTGAAAACTATAGTCTTATAAAAAAATGAAAATAGAACAATGAAAATTTAATTCAGGAAGTAAAAAAGGTTGCTATAAAAATCTAAATCATTTATGCCGTTACCTGTGGTTTATTCAGTTCAATGGTTATATCTTGAAGATTTATATCCAGATCTAGTTTTGGTGCAGAAAAGTCAACATCGGATCGCGGATTCATACGGAGTTTGGCTTTAGCTGAAATCGGACGGAATACTAAAAAGCAGAATTTTAGAAAAAGTTAATCAAGAAACCGATAGGTCATGCAAATAGATTGTTTTTCCCCCCAATATCATATGGATGCTCCTTATGGAGGGATACGAAAATTAGATTCCCTTTTAGGCACCAAAGTGAAAGCTAAATTTTATAACCAGTTGCCCAAAAGGACAAGGCTATGCTACGTTTGCTCACATATAGCATTCTGGAGGATAAAACAAAGATTTTACTACAATCTCTATAATCAAGAAGTCACATCAATATTGCAGTTTATCCTACTGTGATGATGCAAAAAAGGTGGAACTGTGCCAATAAAATGTTACATTTAGTCCTAGATAGGTAGCATAGTGCCAAACACTATCTTACAATGAAACCTACTTTTTGTTTCTTTAGGCCTATAAATATACAGAGTTTTCAAGGTAATAAATACCTCTTCGTACTTTATCCAGAAGTAAATCAGAAGTCAATATAACATTTTAGCACAGACATAATATGATCCCCGAGTTCAGTGATGGGATTCAAACTTTTTTACTACAAGTTCTGTGGGCGTGGCTTGGTGAGCGTGGCAGGGGAAGGATACTGTAAAAACTCCAGTCAGAGGTGGTATTTGCCGGGTCTCTGAACAACTCAAAATTTCCATTACTGGTTCTCAAGAACTGGTCAGAACTTGCTGGATACCACTTCTGCCTGAGTTCCTTACAAAACTAATCTAACCACAACTGTCTGTTTTAAATGAAGTTTTTGGACTAAATAACAAGGTAGCTCCAAGAGGAAATTATACCTATGCTTACTGTACTCCAAATGTAAGTTTGTTAGGAAATATTAAAAACTTACCAAAAGTATAGCCTTCTGGAATCACATTAGTGCTTGCAATTCCATATTTTAAGTGACTCTTTTTAGGGAAAAAAATTGATTGAAAATTTATTCACAATAAAAATGCAAAATGCAATATAAACCAATGAGAGTATTTTTCTCAAGCAATATTCTAGACTGATCAATGTTAAATTAAAATAGAGAAATCCAAGGATATATCTTGCACAGGTTCAATAATTCTGTTTATATATCATGCAGAAGAGGCTCCCCATTTAAAAATGTGGGAATATGTATTATGATAATACAGTGAAATGCAAATCACCCTTAGAACGCTAAATCACAGTAGATGATTGCCTAAATCAGAAGAAACTAATCTGACCTCTGACCTGTGTTCAGTAAGATCTGATTGAAAAAAATATCATGAGGAAAACAATCATCCACACACACCCCTTTGGCCTTATTTAATGAAGAATAAAAAAAGTTATGATAAAGCACAAAATTTTAATTGTCTAAACATAGACCAAAATGAAGCAATTAATTAATAAATCCCGAGTTAACATGAGGTCTTCAATTCAAAATATCTACTGTGGTCTTTGGTCAGAAAATATACATACTTGATAATTAGATGGGCATATTATTAATGAGAATATAATTTACTGCTTGGGTTCTCTGCAATGGCATGTCCCAAGATACGACAAGATTCTAAAATATTTCACTTACTCAGGTTTTTAGTTGAAAGACTGAACATTTTCAAGAAAACTGAAGAAAAGTACTTATACACTTATGAATAAACTAAAATTTTTAGATGCAAAAATACATCCCCAAAATTGCATTTGCCTTATTTTATGATGAGTTTATCCATAAGCATATATAATAATACTTTTTAAAATACCTGTATATCTGGTATAAGTTCTCAGATAAACCATCCATTGATAGGCTGACACTCAATTTTTTAATCAAAATCCCATAAAAATTGGTAATTTGTAGATTACCTACAAATAAAACGATTATGAAAATTTAAAAATGTGAGGGTCAGCTTATACATGGATGATACATTTTTCATAATAATTGGGTTTAAAAAGTTGAGGTCGGCTGATATGTATGTAGATGTGCTTGTCATTGTATGTAGATGAGCTTAAATGGATGGGTGCCATGGGCAGGTACTGCAGGTGGGCAATAGGTAACTGCGAGTGGGTGTCATGAGTGGAAATGGGTGCCGTGGCTGGGTGGCAGTGAGGAAGCTGTAAATTTTCAACATGTGACTACAGGGCAGTAAGATATCAGGCATTTTAAGAGTCATAAACTAGTTTTTTCAGTTCCACTGTAACTTTGAACAGTTGCTGAACAACTGGACATAAAATGAGAACTGCCTGTATACAAATTCAAAAATGCCAAATCTAAATTCCAAACTTTTAATCTTTAAACATTTTTCCTGTTAATGTATTGTTCATATCTTGTATCCGTAACAAATATTATTTTACAATTTGGAACAGGTTGGCCTTAGTACTAAATTGGAGTTAAAATCTAAGATAACAACTTTTATTTTGATCAGTTATTTTCAATCTAGCCTTATAATTCTACCCTGATTTTATTTTATATTATTTCATTGTTTTATTTCAAGACCATTTTCTGTACCATTTTACAATGAAACAGAGTTGTTAATAAATGACTACTTTCTTGCAAAACAGCTATACAATATTTCCCATACAAATCTCTGATTTTTTTCTTGATTTAATGGCTATAATTAATTTTCATACATAATACTTATTCCCAAAATCAGCTGAAAAGAAAGAAAAGAGACATAAATTTGCTAATTTCAGTGAACCTTTTTTTTTATGCCTTTGAGTCAGTTTTTGATTCCTGGCAGTTGCCTTGAGTAGTCCCTGCAGCTTTCTTGGTAAGGTTTTCCAGAAGAGGTTTGTCCTTGCCTCCTTCTTAGGGTTAAGAGAGAGGGCCTGGCCCAAGGTCACCTAGCTTCCTTTGTGCCTAAGGCAGAATTAGAACACATTTTCCTGCTTTCTAGCCTAATGTCTTAATCACCATATGAAACTGGTTCTCTCATCAGTAGTGCTTCTTGAAAAGTTAACTAATACAAGGCTACAGCATTAATGATCTTTTTTTTTAGCTTAAAAAGACACTGTATAAAAATATAAATGAACTGTAATTCGCTCTGGACAAATCATACTTGAAATAATTTATTAGCTTTGTCTACTTACCAAAGATTCTTTATAGTCACCATGATAATACATTTCAGACTTTACATTCCAGTATGCAAAGAAGTTGTCCAATCGAACTAACTGAAATAAAAATAAATAAATAGAAATTACTGAATATCATATGTAAGGTTATCATGGTCTAATATCTTATACATATTCATGTTTATGAAAGTTATTACAAATATTGATATATCTTTGACAAAAGTTAAACACATGTAAATGGAACTACTGAAATAAATCAAATAAAGCAGCAGTCCCCAATCTCTGCGGCTTGGAAGCCTTGCGGAGGGGGGGGAGAGAAGGGGAACTGGGCAAATTGAGATGCATGAAAACATGTAACAATATTAGTTCTCAATTATGAACTATGATAATCAGAGCAAAAAAAGATACTTCTCCCTTGTATTTATTTTTAAATTTATATTTGTATAATCTATAATTATGATGAAATTAACAAACAAAAATTAAAACAGTAGTAACAGAATTAAAAATAATCATAATTGTGATTTAAAAGATTCATGGGATTATTTTCTGGCCATCAGAAATAATATTGGCAAAATATGTCAGAAAATGGCTATTAGTATGTCCCAGCAAAAAAAACTACAAAAAAAAAAAAAAGAATATTCTAGTTTAAATTACAAATGAAATTTGAATAAAACAACTATTTATCTGATGAATAAATCACTTTACTTTACCTAAAAGGAGGCCAAAATTTCAAATAGCCCAGCAAGATAATATTAAAATAACACTTAAAGTATATCTGCTTTAGCATGGTGTGGGAAGGGCAATATAATGTTGTATTGTTTCATTCAGTTATTTTTATTATTGGTGGCCACATTTTAGCTGAAATTACTGTAGTGCTTGTATTTCTGGACTGACTTTATTTATTTAATTATTATTGGCCACAGTTTCATTGAAATGAATTTAACAGTTTTATTTGTTGAATTGTCACACGGCAATATCATTACAGATATTAACCAATATCTAAGGGTAGGCATAAATGTTTAAGAATATCATCTATTAACTTGCATATGGTTCCATCTTAAAGCATCTAAGTAGTTCACGAGGAACAGAACTGCTGGATAACTAGCAAGGTAATTCAATGTTAAGTCTGAATTAGATGAATTACCCAGAATATTTCTACTGCATGTTAGGGTAATTCAGAAGTATGGAGGTAAAGCATCCAACAGTACATGCAACATGTTGGAAGGTAAAACAAAGCTATATTATTTTTGCTACTATGAGGTATTAAACACTGTGGCAAATAAAATGGTTTGTCTCAGTGATCAATTATAGATTTTATGAGGTTTTAACATAAAAACTAATGGATGGGCCTAATGCATACCTACTTCAAGTATAAAATCATTTCATTACAATGAATGAAAACAAAGATGATTCAAACACATTTTCGTTATAAAGTCCGCATAATTAACACAAGTATAGACCAAAAGTGATCAACAATATGTTGATTTAAAAAAATTATTATTGGAAAGAATGCAAGTCATTCAAAATTCCTTTGGATTTGAATAGTTTAGTATGGTATATAAAAACTAAGTATATAGTATTATATATCATATAAATACTAAGGAGGCAAGGGTGTTGGAAAAAATGAAAAACAACGTGGCCTGTGTATCTGTTCTTCCTTGTGATAGTTTTGACAATAAGGAACAGGCTCTTTCAGAACACAAATCCTTGGCCTTCTCACAGCCTTCCTTTCATCTTTGCTTTCCTATTTATGAGACTGAAGAAAGTTCTTGCTTGTGTGGCAGTTGAAAAAAAATATAGCCACTTCTTCAGATACTGATGTTTCCATGATTAAATTTCCACAATTCAAAACCAGCTTAAACATGGACAATCTTTGGATCAGTTAGAAAATGGGGTTGCTATTCTTTATCTCTTATTTCTAGAAATTTATGAGAAGAGTGAAGAAATCACTATAGTTTCATGTACCAATGCTCTATGAACCATTAGCTGGTTATCACACTTTACTAAGCCATATAATAATTTCAACTTATTGATCAACTTTACCACCTTGAGTTCCTGAATAAAAAGCAGGATATTGAAGGAATTAACAAACTTTTAGTCCCTTCAATGTATCAAAATTACATGCACATAAAAAAACTTGCCATGTAACAATTCAGTGTATTTGTGATTTAGCTTTGCTCAAAATGAGATTAATATGTGAAACAAATAGCAAAAGAATGAAACCTCGCTTGTGCTTTACATTAACAAACTCAGAAGTCATAGCACATTCTACTCAACTGGATTTCCACCTAGGACTCCTACCTTATAGAACAATTTAGAGGTTGCATCTTGAATACATGGGTTCCAATTTTGATCTGAAGTCTGGAATAGAAACAGAAGTTATTCTGCCATTACTTTATTGATGAGACAAAACAACATTAAGATTTTCCCCAACTGTCATCAGGAACACCTGACGGGATTTGTGCTGTGTTCCACATTTAGAAAGTCTGAACAGAAACAATTTTAGTCACTTCCCAAATATAAAAATAACATTTCTGTGGAGACCAATCAAATTTCAGATCTTTTTTCTTTATAAATGATGCAAACAAGCGTATTCAATATTCAAAATTTGTTCAATTTAAATCATAAAACCATTTCTGCTTTAAAATTATGCCTTTTCGACTTTCAAAGTTGTCATTTATTCCTGAATTATTCAGATTAAAGAAGCTACATACATATTAAAACATTCATAAACAGAAACAAATTTTTAATTAAAAACTTGAGCAACGATAATACCTGTAAACTAAAATTTTCAAGTGAGATACCAAATGAGAGTGGAATATCTTTATTTGTGATCTGGAAAAAACAAAACAAATATTTTTCAATATGCAACAATACAGGTATACAGCATGCAAGATGTAAAATTTGTGGCAACGTGTGCCTTATAACAAAAGAAAACATTTCTTGATAATTTATCTATGTATAAGTACTGATTTTATAAATCAGGATATGAATTGTTATGATTAACTTTGGGTTAAGATTAGCTAAACTTTGTATCTTAACTATGTTTCATCCTAATATTCCCAACATAGTATTCTTAGTGCTCTACTCTACACATACTCCTTTACGTGTATGCATTTTAGATTAGTGTACTGCTGCATAAAATAGTACCTTCTAAATCTGAATTGCATTTATGTAATTATTATGGGCTTTAGACAGAGAAAAGCTGTGTTTAGTTTTAAATCTAAGGGTATGAATTTATATAGACATTAGTTCTGAAATCCACTAAAACCAGAGAAAGAAATGAGGATTCAAACGTTATTTGCTCAAACATTCCCCAGCATTGCACCAGTACTTAAAGCAATAATTTAATATGCAACTTTGCAATCATACCATCATTGAAACTTTCCAAATTATAATGATGCAATAGACAAGTATAGATAGCACGGTCTCAACTATCTCAGCAATAACTTTCTTTATGGGTGAACAGATAGATTATCCATCTATACAACCATCTGAAGTATCATTCACATTTTTACAACGTATCTGTATATTCTATGCACATATACTTACATCATCCTCGTATCGTATATGGATGTTGGAAATTTTCAACTGAAGGTTTCTTATAACTTGAGTAATTAGCTTTTCTATGAAAGTATCTTGCTTTTCTTGTGCTTTATCTAAATCAAGTGAATGAATACTTTATAATATTAAGCAACGGAGGCTACATTTGATTTAGGCAGATAAATAATATGTAACAGGTAATTCTATAATTGTTTTATTTATATATTCACATAGACACAGGTACAGAAATAGTGTAGGTAGAAATTAAATATGAGTTCCTTCGAAGGGATGAATGCAATCACTTCTTTTTGCAACAACAGATGACTGACTTGTTAAACATGGTACTAAGAAACGGTGCTTAGGAACTCATTTCATGTAATGATTTGAGATGACACAAGCAGCCATACTATCCGTAACCAAAGTGTGATGGAAGTTGGTCAGTCAAGCCCAAAATAGGGGGAGAGGATAAAGAGAAGGGTGAAGAGAAATGAAAACTCAAGACAAAGGATCACTGGAATCCTTGCAATAAATGGTCCTTCAGCTGAATGAAGTGAGTTGAGATCCTCTATATAACATTTGTTACTGAAATCTAACACAGACGTTTGTTGCTGGCTGAGTCAATTAAAGTTGGAACCAAACTGGAAGTGACTATGTCTGATGCAGATGTGAGAAGTCAACATTATTCAGAATCTCAGTCTACAGTGATTCAGTTCCACAGCATTAGAAAATAATAATAGTCAATAACTAAATTGGCAGGCTGCAAGTTATGATTATATGTGATTCCACAGACACTTAATAATTCATTAAATGGGTAAAAAGTCTACTAAATCCAAAGTAGATTATACCTTTTAAGTGACTTATCAAAGATGCAGCCAAGCTTTAATATTTCATTTAACCAACAGCATATATGCTATGGTAAAATACTTACATTTAAGCAAATGCTAAATATGTAAGTCATAAGCAAGTAATAAATAGCCGCAAATATAAGTGATGGCTGCACAATTCTTGGAAATATTTTGATATACACTGCTCAAAAAAATAAAGGGAACACAAAAATAAGACATCCTAGATCTGAATGAATGAAATATTCTTACTAAATACTTTGTTCATTACTTAGTTGAATGTGCTGACAACAAAATCACACAAAAATTATCAATGGAAATCAAATTTAGCAACCCATGGAGATCTGGATTTGGAGTTACACTCAAAATGAAAGTGAAAAAAAAACACTACAGGCTGATCCAACTTTGATGTAATGTCCTTAAAACAAGTCAAAATGAGGCTCAGTAGTGTGTGTGGCCTCCACGTGCCTGTATGACCTCCCTACAACGTCTGGGCATGCTCCTGATGAGGTGGCGGATGGTCTCCTGAGGGATCTCCTCCCACACATGGACTAAAGCATCCCCCAACTCCTGGACAGTCTGTGGTGCAACGTGGCGTTGGTGGATGGAGTGAGACATGATGTCCCAGATGTGCTCAACTGGATTCAGGTCTGGGGAACGGGCGGGCCAGTCCATAGCATCAATGCCTTCGTCTTGCAGGAACTGCTGACACACTCCAGCCACATGAGGTCTAGCATTGTCTTGCACTAGGAGGAACCCAGGGCCAACCGCACCAGCATATCCTCTCACAAGGGGTCTGAGGATCTCATCTCGGTACCTAATGGCAGTCAGGCTACCTCTGGCAAGCACATGGAGGGCTGTACGGCCCCCCCAAACAAATGCCACCCCACACCATTACTGACCCACTGCCAAACCGGTCATGCTGGAGGATGTTGCAGGCAGCAGAACGTTCTCCACAGCGTCTCCAGACCCTGTCACGTCTGTCACATGTGCTCAGTGTGAACCTGCTTTCATCTGTGAAGAGCACATCGGCCAGTGGCAAATTTGCCAATCTTGGTATTTTCTGGCAAATGCCAAACGTCCTGCACGGTGTTGGGCTGTAAGCACAACCCCCACCTGTGGACGTCGGGCCCTCATATCACCCTCATGGAGTCTGTTTCTGACCGTTTGAGCAGCCACATGCACATTTGTGGCCCGCTGGAGGTCATTTTGCAGGGCTCTGGCATTGCTCCTCCTGTCCCTCCTTGCACAAAGACAGAGGTAGAGGTCCTGATGTTGGGTTGTTGCCCTCCTACGGCCTCCTCCATGTCTCCTGATGTACTGGCCTGTCTCCTGGTAGCGCCTCCATGCTCTGGGCACTACACTGACAGACACAGCAAACCTTCTTGCCACAGCTCGCATTGATGTGCCATCCTGGATGAGCTGCACTACCTGAGCCACTTGTGTGGGTTGTAGACTCCGTCTCATGTTACCATTAGAGTGAAAGCACCGCCAGCATTCAAAAGTGACCAAACCATCAGCCAGAAAACATAGGAACTGAGAAGTGGTCTGTGGTCACCATCTGCAGAACCACTCCTTTATTGGGGATGTCTTGCTAACTGCCTATGCTTTTCACCTGTTGTCTATTCCATTTGCACAACAGCATGTGAAATTGATTGTCAATCAGTGTTGCTACCTAAGTGGACAGTTTGATTTCACAGAAGTGTGATTGACTTGAAGTTACATTGTGTTGTTTAAGTGTTCCCTTTATTTTTTTGAGCAGTGTATATGGAATAGATTGCAACTCTATATTCAATATATTTAAAATAATATTCAACCTCTTCTGACCATGGCATCTTTCTAGATTTGCTACTAGAAGATATCAGCATGAAATAAAACACAATGTATTCTCAATTTCAAAAGAAAGCGTCAACTAGAATACTCTGCTAAAAATTTTAAATGAATTTCTCAGTTTTAATTTCTAATACAGTAAATATTGGTAGATATAATGCATGTAACCCAAAGCTCCTTTGGTCCTGTATCATTTTTAAGGAGACCAAAATATTTGAGAATTACTGGCTCCAAAGAATGGAAAATAATTACAAGCCAATAAAAGAATTCAGAATCCTAGAAACAATTTGGAATGAGATTTGCCAGTTTGTTTTAAACACTAAGCAAAATGCTTTTGTTGCTTGCTTGCTTGCCTTTAAAACGTTCCTAGATGGGTCCTGGAGAGAATCAGATGAGAAGAAGAACTTTCTTTGGAAAGCTTTTTGCTGCTTGTCTGACCCTCTTTACACCCTCTCTTTAGGATTCCTGTAAAGGCAATCAGACAAGCAGCAAAAAGATTTCCAAGGGCCCAGCTTCTGCCAGGGCTGTTTGCTGCATGTGTTCTAGTCATTTTTTTCTTTTGAGTGGAACTTGTTCTTCAGTTCCTCAATGCAAGCTGCAGAAAGATATATTTTTTTGTTCCCTTCCTTCCTTTCCTTTACTCTTCAGTCTGGCAGTCACCCATCAAATAAGTAACTGACAGATTCTGTCACCCTCTTTCTGTTACCTAATTGGTGGAAGAGTAGGAAGAAAGATCAACAAGTCTGTCCCTCCCAACTTTTGTTTCTGTTTTCTTTTTTGAACAAATTAGGTTTTTGGGGGAAGGAAGGGTTAAGCAAGGAAAAGGGGGAAAACCTCTTTTGGAATGACTCTCCTGCAGCTGTCACCCTTGCATGCAGGCAGCGGGCTTTTCCAAAGCCTAGCAAGATCCAGGAGAAATTTGCAGTCTCCCAAAGGCCAGCTGATCTTGACAGAAAACTCCAAAAGTAGTCAGCATTTCCACAAGAAATTGTGGAAAGTGCTGAAAATGGTGCCCGCTTCCAAGAGGCATGGAGAGCAGACCCAAGCACTGCAGGGTCCCAATAGGATAAGGGGAGAGGTGGGGGGCACTGTAGTATCACTATGGTTGGTTGTAAGGGAAAAAGACATGGGGAGTGCTGCAGCCACCACAACTTTGAAACAAGGTTGTATAAGCCTGGGGTGGGGGGGATTTTCAAATGGCTGTTAAGTGACTGTCATATCTTAAGGACTACCTGTATTTGGTAACTCTTTTTAAATTAATTTTACTGTATTCATATTGATTTGCTTTTGATATGCTTTATTTTGTGAGCCACCATTCAGTTGGAGTTGAAGTTAAAACTGAATGACTATTGGATCTTTTCTTACCTTTGTCAGCAATCTTTTGTTTTGCATCTTCAATTCTTTGCAATTCTTTTTGCTTTGCTTCCAGCTGTTGCTTTTCTTCTTTTTCAGCATCATATTTAATACCTAACAGAATGGATTACTTTAATAATTAAACACAACTAGATTAAATCAACATCTGAAATCGCACAAATAAAAAATTAAGTCTTATTTGACTGTATCTGTATTTGACTCTCTGAATTTTTTTTTTTACAAAAAATCTACATGTTTAACTTGAAAAAGAAGTTTGACTTTGAATATGTAAGTCAGACTATTTATAGGTACCCAAATTATTGCATGATTAAAAATAAAGAGGCAGAAATTATACTGGCTAAATATTAATTTACATACTTATGTTATGAAGTTCATTTCCATTTCTTAATAAACTTACTAGCTGTAGGTACTATAAGCAGATAAACTTCATCTAAAACAGCTTCAACTGGCTGAGTATAAAGATTTTTCCATGGTATTTGCAAATTTAGCTGACCTAGAATAACAAAGAAATAGTCATTTTTTAAAAAATGCAACAATATTTTTAATCACAACTTTAATCATTTAATATTATTAATGTTTTCTACTTCAAAATATTTCCAAGTCTCATATTTAACATTACATAAAAATTAGTTGCAAATAATATGGATAATTCTACTAATCTGAATCAAGCTAGGTGGTTATTTCTCATCATTTTTGCTTGGAATTTAATATAAATTGAATTTATATTCCTCATAATTTAAAACATATCATGCATATATTTAAAAAAATATTATGTAAAAGAAAAACACATTTTAGGGATGGGCAAAAGATTCTATGCACTGACTCTCTCATGCACAAAACTCATTAATTCTGAGTGGTGATATATTTCATTGAGGCATGGACCTTAATGTTTTATCTGGAGAAAACATGGTCATTCAATGCAGTGATTGTTCAAGATGTGGAAGGGAAGAAAAGGGGACTATAATACAATACGGTTGAGTAGAATAGTTGCTAAATAGAGGTAAGCAAAGGAAAATGCAAGAAGATTAATGGGAGGAACAGGGAAGTTTGCCAGTTAGGTTTATATTAGGTGTGTGTAATCAAGGGAAAACAAATAATGGGAAGATGGGAGTAACATACACCGGACTTGGCCCTACTTTTCCCACTAAACCCCTTTTGGAATTTGTCTCAGCTGAAATATAAAATATACAATACTTTCCAACTTCTGAGTCAGCTGGACCATAAAATTTGAATATAAATCTGAATGTTATTTTTTCCTATTATAAAACCACACACTATGGCACTACTTTAACCATGCTTGCAGTTTGTTTACAATTTACAATTTTACAATTTGTTTACAATTTGTTTACAATTTAGGGGGAAAAGACCAGTGAAGCTTTTTTTATATATTATTATTTGTAAAGTTTGTACACTGTCCGATTCTCAACTATTTTGGAGATTCACATGTAACAACCGTAAAAGAAATAAACAATAGAGTAATAAATAATAATAAAAGATTGCAACTGGTAGGAGCAAGAAACAAATCCATACAACCAAATGGGGGCTTCAATCATGCTTGCCCAAAACTTGGCAAAGAGATGGGCCTTCAAAGCTATTAGAAACACCAGCAAGATTGGAATCAATCAAATCTCAGAGGGCACTTCATTCCATAGAGCAGGGACCCAACAGATGGCACTGTTTAATGGAAGGAATCCAAAATGCCCAAAATTGGCTGGGTAGATAATATTGGAGATACTGAAAATAGGTGTCCTTCAAGTAACCAAGTCCTATGCCATTTGGGGCTTTACAGATAACAACCAGCACCTATAATAACTACTAACTTATTGAAATCAAGAAAAAATACAACCTCAATATTTGAATCTAAATTCAGTAACAAAGTAGATACATAAAATATAGGAGATACAGTAGTCCTCAACTTACAACAGTTCATTTAATGACCATTCAAAGTTACAATGGCACTGAAAAAAGTGACATATGACCATTTTTCACACTTATGACTGATGCAGCATCCCTGTGATCATGTGCTCAAAATTTAGATTCTTGGCAACTGACTCGTATTTATGACGTTTGCAATGATCCCCTTTTGCAATCTTCTGACAAGCAAAGTCAATGGGGAAGCCAGATTCACTTAATAACCATGTTATTAAATTAACAACTAAAGTGATTCACTTAACAATTGTGGCAAGAAAGGTTGTAAAATGGGGCAAAGCTCACTTAACAAATATCTCACTTAGCAACAGAAATTCTGGGTTCAATTGTGGTCATAAATTGAGGACTATCTGCATATAAAAAAGTCAAATTAGATCAACCAAGAATACAAGATGTATTTTTATGTATTGAATACCATTAATTATCTGCTAATTAACCAAAACTGTGAACCATATTTTTAGCTAATAAATACAACTATTCACTAAATATCTTAATTAAGGAACTACTACAATATAATATCCACTGAATGATAAAAGGTTAAACATATAGGCTTTTATTTAATCCATATACAATTGCACATGAATATCAAAAACTCTCAAGAAGCATTAACTTTTTATTGATAGATAATAGCTGCATAATGAACCAATGCATTTCTAAGAAATAAAAACCCCATGTCTTTAAAAATACAAATTTCATTAATTATTGTAAAAAGCTTGAGAATTCTACTTACCAATATGACCTGCTTTAACTTTAAAGGGGACATCAAATTGATACTGTAAAGATAAATGTTTTAATTACATTTCAACGACAAAAACATTATTTTAATAGCATAGAACCCAGAATATGCAGAAATGTTTTTTTATTAATTCCTAAGACAGAATAAAAACATGTATTTATGAAGGGCTATGATGCGAAAGACACTTTAGTACTTACCAATGCATTTTCTTTTATTTCAAGATTTTTAAGTGCTACAGCTCCTATTAAGAAATTTGGAAAAAAAACATAATCAGAGAACAACAAACTTTATTTACAACATTTCTAAGTTAGAAATACCACTTATTAGAATTCTAACAATTTTAACGGAAATCTAGCAAAGTAAAAAAAAATGCAGTACTTCAGACTAAGATTGCAAATTTATTTTTTTAATATAAATTTTATTGGGTTTTCACAAAAACATAATACAAATAAAACATCTTTTTTTGAGAAAAGCATGATTCCGTGTTATCACTTCTTCATACAGACACAAACTCAATTTCATATTCATCTTTGTGTTCTATTCCATATCTTAGTACTATTTTCTCCATATTTTTCCCCTGCCTTGGTTTTCTCAACTTTATTTTTAATTATCTCATATCTAAATTCAATTATATATCTTTTTCTAAGTTTCAATGTCTTTCCAATCATTATATTTAAACTTTTGTCTGTCCTGTGTCAATTTCATATTATCTTTTCTCATTAAACAAATTTTCCCATGTAGTTACTAATTGGAGTATGACACCTTTTAAATTTATCCATTCAACTCTTATTTAAACTTCAATTTATGCCTTTAAAATTATAACATTCAATATAGTACATAACTTCCAATCGAATTCTGCTTGGTACATTCTTAAAATACACACTATGTTTTATATATGTTTTATATGTGTGTGTGTGTGTGTGTGTGTGTGTGTATTCTGAGGTTCTCGCGGGTATTTGTATGTGGATCTTTGGTTATTCGGGTTTTCTCCCGCGTAAGATTGGAAGTATCTAGGCAACGTTTCGATGAAGTCTCATTCATCATCTTCAGGCTTGTGTCTTCTGCTCTGTGCTTCTCAGAGTAATGTGAGCTTGCAGCTGCTTCTTCCTTTTAACTGCTAGTGGGGGTGTGACTTGATTGGGGGGGGGTGTGTTCTCATTGGTTGGGGGTTTGGCTGTGTTCTGATTGGTTGGGGGGTTGGCCGTGTTCTGTTCAGGTGGGAGCTTGGTTGTGCTCAGGTTAGTCTTAGTTGCTGGGGGATTTGAGCTGGTGAGCTGTGATCCTGCTGTTTGGCTTCGGGTTCGTGGTTGTGCCGCATCTTCATGGTGGGTGTCAGTTCGCTTCATGTATGGCTCGGAGGGGTTTGAAGCGGGTAGTGATGCAGCTGCAGTGCAGCTTCTGGTCCGTGGTCGTGTCTCATCTTCTGTGTGTGTGTGAGTCTGCTTTCTACGTGGAAGTGTGGTGGTAGCATCTTGTGTGGCCCTTGTGGGTGTGGGTCTGGTGTCAGTTCACTTCATGTATGGCTCGGAGGGGTTTGAAGCGGGTAGTGATGCAGCTGCAGTGCGAAAGAAAAAAAAATCCTTTCCCTTCCCTCTCTCCTTTGCTGCTTCAAAGTTTTCTTTGGGAACAATGTTATTTTTTATAGTTCAAATTCCAGGGTACCTTACGTTGTTGCTTTTTCAGTTTAACCCGGTCAACCAAAACTTTCTCTTCTTATCTTCCTCCTGAACATTCTTTTCCGGTCGAGTTCTTCTTTGAGGTGGCCATTTCTGACCATCGCTGCAACCGCCTTCGGGAAAGGGAGTAATGGCTAGCTGAGGAGGAGAGATGTGGCTCTCCTCAACCCTGCTGGCGGTCTCCCCCCTCTTCACCACCTCTTCACCACCTCTACAGGATGGCTTAGCCCCAAATCCAGCCGGCTCGGGGCGCTCCAGCGGCGAGCATGGATCAAAACTGCGCATGATCGCAGATTTTGGTCCGTCACCGAAGAAGCTCAAACAGGAAGTCCTAAGATTGCAAATTTACGTTGTCATATTTATGAATCAGCACACAACCCTTTGGTATTCCTTATGGTCAAAATTTCCTGACCTTGAAAAAAGCCAGCCTCAGGAGCCAATAAAAGGGAAGAAAGGGGAAATAGATCAAATCTTTCTACATCAAGACCTCAACTCCAGTATATAAACTAGAAGACATTTTGCAATCAGCTGCAAAGTTTACAGATTCAATTAAGCTGCTGCAATTTCAGCAAACATAATTATGTTGCCAGCTTGCTCAAACCAAACTACGCATTACACAAGAGTTCCAGGAATATTATTATACCAGAATGTATATGTGAAATATAGCAATATGCAGCTAGAAGTTATGTGTAGTTGCATTATAATCTTGGGGAGAACATGCAGAGAAGAGTGAGGCCTTACTTCCTGGATTTCTTTGAATTGAGACCTAAAAGTCCCCATCCATCACTGGACCTCAGTACATATAAACTTTTTTTTTCTTTTTCTGATGAGGTTGCCAAGGTATTGCTATTTACCAAGATATAACACCAGAAGGACTATAAATTAATGATTAAGAACATATTTTGTTTAAAAATATGTTCTGATAAAGTTAACAATTCAGCATAGCATGTTAAGAAATATTTTCACTTAAAAATACATCCTATAGATTTTTATCCTTCATAATGCAAGTAACAGAGTTAAATTTATTACATGCATCTTCTTCAATAGTTATACATAGGATCCAGAGCATTCAGATTTGGTCCAATGACTTTTCCATTGTCCTTTTCAGCCTTTTACTACTGAACAATGACACTGCCAACTATTTTTATTGAAATAAAGGTTAAAAGTTATAGGAATATGTTTAGTAAGTATATATATAAAATTAGAGGAAATACTAAGAAAATTTCAACAGTCTAAAGAACATATAGCAATTTTTATAAACTGCTAACAAGTTTTAGCAAAAAACAAAAAGTCATGTTCTTTAGGACTGCACCTGTGAGAGTACACCTAAATCTGTTTGCATTCACAATCTCAGCATACAGTCACAAACATAAGCACACACAACCATCTACCCATATATTATATGTGCACACATAATTTATATGTATTTTTATATAAACAGTATTTTCATATAAATTGCCATCCCTCATGCTCCAAAAATAGAATGATTTTCAGTTTCTTTACCAAGAGGAAAAGAGAATTGAAGAGCTTTTTGTTTTCTTCCAGCAAAAAAGAAAATCAGTTTTACATTGGCTAGCAATTTTCAGTAGGATGATTGCCTTTTGCTTCCGTTCTAATGGAAGGTCATCTCATACATAGTTTTCTGAGCAGCTGACTGATGGGCAGATGGATGGAACTTCAGGTTCCATGGAACACAGTACTGGCACTTTCCAAGGGCCGGGTGCAGTTCTCAGGCAATGAACTGCATCTTTGAAGAGAACTGCCCACGTAAAACCATTCTGTATCTACTTCTGGATAATCACACATGCATACATAAAAATCACTTCCTGAATTCACTGAAAAAATATCCAAACAAAGCCTATATATAGACAGTAATGCCTTCAATAAAGTCAACTAAAAGTCAGAGAATGAGAAATACTTTGAATTCTTTATCTAGCTGAGCACAGGAGTTGGCACATTATTAAAATCACAACTTCTGTAACTCTTTAAGTTTTAAGATGAAGTGCAGACTTAAATTAGCTTCAGCTAGCTGTTAAGCTGGTTTCATGTTGCACTCAGATGCCAGGACAAATCACCTTGGTTGTTGTCACATTTGTAATAAGGCCAGGAAATAGAAATTATATAGTTGTCTTATCTATATAGTGATAAGTGGATATAAGAAAGAAAAAATAATACAAAAGTGTTGATCTTCACATAAAATAACCTGGAGAATAATTTTAGACAGGCACTTAGTGATCTAGCAAGTAATAGCAAGAGTAGTATATATTTATATATTAGAAAAATATGTATATGTATATATTAGAAAAACTTGTGTGCTTTTTATTGTCATTTACTAATGATCATAATTTAATTTTCACTAAAGTTTAACATTTTTTTCTGATCCACTTAGTATAATATTATGCCCCATTTATATTGCATCTTCATAATATACACTGCTCAAAAAAATAAAGGGAACACAAAAATAAGACATCCTAGATCTGAATGAATGAAATATTCTTACTAAATACTTTGTTCATTACTTAGTTGAATGTGCTGACAACAAAATCACACAAAAATGATCAATGGAAATCAAATTTAGCAACCCATGGAGATCTGGATTTGGAGTTACACTCAAAATGAAAGTGAAAAAAAACACTACAGGCTGATCCAACTTTGATGTAATGTCCTTAAAGCAAGTCAAAATGAGGCTCAGTAGTGTGAGTGGCCTCCACGTGCCTGTATGACCTCCCTACAACGTTTGGGCATGCTCCTGATGAGGTGGCGGATGGTCTCCTGAGGGATCTCCTCCCACACCTGGACTAAAGCATCCCCCAACTCCTGGACAGTCTGTGGGGCAACGTGGCGTTGGGGGATGGAGCGAGACATGATGTCCCAGATGTGCTCAATTGGATTCAGGTCTGGGGAACGGGCGGGCCAGTCCATAGCATCAATGCCTTCGTCTTGCAGGAACTGCTGACACACTCCAGCCACATGAGGTCTAGCATTGTCTTGCACTAGGAGGAACCCAGGGCCAACCGCACCAGCATATCCTCTCACAAGGGGTCTGAGGATCTCATCTCGGTACCTAATGGCAGTCAGGCTACCTTATGGCGAGCACATGGAGGGCTGTGCGGCCCCCCAAAGAAATGCCACCCCACACCATTACTGACCCACTGCCAAACTGGTCATGCTGGAGGATGTTGCAGGCAGCAGAACGTTCTCCACAGCATCTCCAGACCCTGTCACGTCTGTCACATGTGCTCAGTGTGAACCTGCTTTCATCTGTGAAAAGCACATCGGCCAGTGGCAAATTTGCCAATCTTGGTATTTTCTGGCAAATGCCAAACGTCCTGCACGGTGTTGGGCTGTAAGCACAACCCCCACCTGTGGACGTCGGGCCCTCATATCACCCTCATGGAGTCTGTTTCTGACCGTTTGAGCAGCCACATGCACATTTGTGGCCCGCTGGAGGTCATTTTGCAGGGCTCTGGCAGTGCTCCTCCTGTCCCTCCTTGCACAAAGACGGAGGTAGCGGTCCTGATGTTGGGTTGTTGCCCTCCTACGGCCTCCTCCATGTCTCCTGATGTACTGGCCTGTCTCCTGGTAGCGCCTCCATGCTCTGGGCACTACGCTGACAGACACAGCAAACCTTCTTGCCACAGCTCGCATTGATGTGCCATCCTGGATGAGCTGCACTACCTGAGCCACTTGTGTGGGTTGTAGACTCCGTCTCATGTTACCATTAGAGTGAAAGCACCGCCAGCATTCAAAAGTGACCAAACCATCAGCCAGAAAGCATAGGAACTCAGAAGTGGTCTGTGGTCACCACCTGCAGAACCACTTCTTTATTGGGGATGTCTTGCTAACTGCCTCTGCTTTCCACCTGTTGTCTATTCCATTTGCACAACAGCATGTGAAATTGATTATCAGTCAGCGTTGCTACCTAAGTGGACAGTTTGATTTCACAGAAGTGTGATTGACTTGGAGTTACATTGTGTTGTTTAAGTGTTCCCTTTATTTTTTTGAGCAGTGTATGAAACTGTTTGCTGGCTACTTTCTCTCACATGAAAATCACAACAAAAATGATGGAAAACATGAACCATGGAATAATTAATTAGTCAAGGAGTGAAAGTAAGAAAATCAATGAGACATTCACAGAAAGAGCTATAAGGTCCTCTTAAAGGCTACATGAACAAGACCAAGTAAAATCCTTGAGATGAAACATCAGTAGAACATTCAGTTGTATCAACCATATTTATCAACTACAATGATACTCCAGAAAAGATGAGCTCATCTAACATTAGGTGATGGAAAAGTTCGAGTAAGTGTGGGCAAGTATTAAAATACAGAGATAATGAAAACGTATGATGCAAAATTCTATTGCATAATCAAGTTATGTAGTTGAAATGTATTGCAATGGATTAAACTTATGTTTTCAGGCAACTCAGTAGAGGAAAAAATCTTTAATTTAACTGAAATGTAACCACCTTCTTCCTTATCCTTCCCCACTAAACAGATTTTTTTCCTTCTCCTTATATTGGGCATCTTGTTCCTCCATACTGTAAATACTGTAAATGTTGACAGATGAAAAGCAAACACAATGGTGGAACAAGTCTCTTATTTTTGGTATCCTCCATTGGAGAGACAATTGAAGTAGGAAACAATTGTTGGTGCCACATACTGTATGAAAATTATTATAGTGAAAGGACACGGTAACCAGTCATGGGGCCAACTCAAATGTGTTTCTTAGCTAGATCTTGAACCAATTGTTGCACTTACCAAACTAATATCTACCTGAAAATGTCAGGTTTAGAATTTAGGACTTTATGAATAAAAGTATAGGCTCTATCACTGAGTTTCACTATCTTTCCCACACATACACAGAAAAGGGTAAAAAATCTGTTAGAAAACATAGGCAAAACTACTACTACCTTTCAAACTCCAAGATAAGTGCTGTATTTGAGCTAATCCCCTAACCAATGATTAATATGTAATGCTGGTATATTTATAGTTGCATGGATTTTCTTACTGGTATTTCAACCACTCTAAATTTAAGCAGCATCTACAGTACAATATATCCTAACCACAAATAACACCATTAGTATTAGGTATGTTTCTCTAGTCTTCTCTTTTTTTCTATTCTCTTACTTCCAATACTATTTATAATAGAAAAGGTAGCTTGCTCCTTTCCCTGTGCTCTGTTCAACTAAGATGCTCTTTGAAATATTTATTGTTGATATTAGTTTGCAAAATATATACACTATCTAAGAACAGGTAGAAGATGCATTTCATATATCCTTAAATCACTAGTTAATATCAGGAGCTAAATAAGTTGTCTATAACAGGGGTCCCCAACCACCGGTCCGCGGACCGGTACCGGTCCGTGGAACAAGTCCTACCGGGCGCTGGTTTGTTGGCGCCGCCATCTTTTTATGAAAAGTGCTTCCGGTGAGCTTTTCCGGGTAGAAAGCTCACCGGAAGCACTTTTTCATCAAAAAGATGGCGGCGTCCAGCTGATGCCGGTACCAGGCATGGGCGCCCAGCTGATGCCGGTACCGGGCTGCAGCATAAAAAAGGTTGGGGATCACTGGTCTATAACATACGGAAAGAAAAAACACCAAGTTGTTTTTTTAAAGATTTAATATGCATAAATATCAGCATTCTAAGAGCTAAGAATATTTCACTATCTTCCGCACAGCAAATTTAAATTCCTCTCTTCCTCTCAACCAAATGAATGAAAAAAATGTTTTTCAATGTAGGTAGTCCTTGAGTTAACAACAGTTCATTTAGTGACCATTTGAAGTTACAACAGAATTGAAAAGAATGACCTATGACCATTTTTCACACTTACAAACAGTTATAGAATCTCCATGGTCATATGATCAAAATTCAGGCGCTTGGCAACGGAATCATATTTATGATGGCTGCAGTGTCCCAGGGTCGTGTGATCACCTTTTGTAACTTTCTGACAAGCAACGTCAATGGGGAAGCTAAAATTCACTTAACAACCTTGTTACTAACTTAACTGCAGTGATTCACTTAACTGTATCAAGAAAAGTCATAAAATGGGGCAAAGCTCACTTAACAAATGTCTCATTTAGCAACAGAAATGTTGGGATCAATTGTGGTTGTAAGTTGAGAACTACTTGTACTTTAATGCCGGGCTGTATGTAGGGCAGAATAGGTTATCAGAGTAGGATACATATCACACATCTAGAGCATTAGCAAATAAAACTACTTTGAAAGCACTCATGTTATCCTTAAATTAGTCTGCTCACTATATGCATTGTATCAAAAATATGTTCATTTCAAGTGCAATCAAATCAAACACTAGTTTTCTAAGGAACATTTCCAGAAATTGAAATATTTAAGTGAACTTCAATAACTTGGATTATCTAGTCACAGCATTTATTTCCTATTCCCTCTGTAATTATTTTGGACCAAAAAAGACAAAATTGATCAAATCAACAGCCTATCATCAGAAAATATTTAACTCATCTACGGATTATCAACCAAAGATCAAATATGCTGAACAATGCAAACAATTCACCAATTCTAAGGTATTCATATCCTAAAATACACATATATTCCACATGGTACATATTCAATTTCTTAAAGCACTTACCAAAACTACATTTGACCTGAATTACTACCTCAATAACAAATTGGAAGTTCAATGAAAGAATTGTGATTGAAAACAACTCAAATTTATTTATTTATTTATTGAATTTATATTGCTATCTATTCATTCATGGCGACTCAAGGTGGCTTACAGAATATAAAACCAATTTAAAACAATAAAACTAACAAAGAGAATCAAATAAATTGATATAGTACAATATAACAAAAATTGACACCCCACCTCCCACTCACCCCCGCCCTGACGACAGATCACATGAGCCATTTAATGGGCTCCACCCTGCTCTGGGTTCCCCAGGCCTGCTGGCAGAACCAGGTCTTCAGTGCCTTCTGGAAGAGTATTAGAGTGGGGGCCATTCTAATCTCTGGGGGAAATGATGTTCCAGAGGGAGGAAGCCACTACGGAGAAGGCCCTTCTTCTGGGCCCCACCAGATGTACCTCCCTCGGGGATGGCACTTGCAGCATTCCCTGCCTCCCAGCTCTGAGATAGATGTGACCAGCAAGACATGGTCCCTCAGATAACCTGGTCCCAACTGCAGGGAGATACAGGTAGTCCTCAACTTACAACCACAACTGAGCCTAAAATTTCTGTTATTAAGTGAGACATTTGTTAAGTCAGCTTTGCCCTACTTTATGACTTTTTTTGCCATAGTTGTAAAGTGAATTACTGCAGTTGATAAGTTAGCAAAGTAAATCTGGTTTCCCTGTTGACTTTGTCAGATTACAAAAGGTAATCACATGACTTTGAGACATAGCAACGGTCATAAATATGAACCAATTGCCAAGCAACTGAATTTTGATCACATGATCACGGGGATGCTGCAAAGATCATAACTATGAAAAACACCATTCAATGACATAACTTTGAAGAGTCACTAAACTGTTATAAGCTGAGGACTACCTGTATTAGGTATAACACACAAATAAAAGTGATTTCTATCATTATTCTTGAATGACAATCAAACAAAATTGTCACTGCAAGATTTTCTGTCCCAGTGCCTACACTCTGGAAAAGCAATCCGCAGGCTCCCATTCTACAAGGAACCTAAAAGTCTTTTGTCTATGGAGATTCTCAATCATCCAGGTTATAGTTGTCCCAAAGGTGCTTTTTCAAGAGGCAACTGGACTTTCTGGTTTTTCTTTTCTTTCTTTTTTTTGAAGACGTTTCGGTTCTCCTCCAAGAAGCTTCTTCAGCTCTGAAGAACCTACTTGGATGAGAAGCAAAACGTCTTCAAATAAAGAAAAAAGAAAAATCAGAAGGTCCAGTTCCCTTTTGAAAACATGGTCCACTCCCAGGATTGGAGTTTGATTATCTGTTGACTTTCTGCAAGGGAATGACTTTTTATTTCGGTTGCACATAGTTGCATCTTTTGGTTTTCTTTATGTAAGTTTCCAAGTGTCATTCCCGAGTCAGACACCTTCTACAATTATGAAATAAATGAACATGTTGCTCATGCATATCAGCGAAGCCGCGTATGATTAGGCAAAGGCCACAGCATTAAGTTCATGCAATACTTAGATTCCCACATCCACCCAAAAAAGTCACCTTAAACAGAACGAGAGGCACAGTACGCGGAAATACACCGTTTTTACAGCTCGTTTAACATAACTGCCTCTTTATTCTCCACCACACCGCGAAAAGGCCTTAACTTTCTCTCTTACAGTCTCCCTTTAAAGGAGATTCCCTCCCCACCCGCACCAAAAAAAAACAACGAAGAGCAAACACGGGAGAAGTCAAGGCGTGGCACGTGACAAGAAGGCCTGGCCATGTAAGGAAGGAAAACAACAGCTAAGCAATTCAAGCGAGGCCGCCCGCGTTGGCTCCGGGGACACTTCGCTCGCCGGGAAAGAAGGAGAACTTGTCCCGGTTCCGTCAGTCGGGGCAGGACCGCGCTCACCTTCCCTCAGCGACACAGAACACGCGGGCGAGCAGGCGCGCCGGGAGGCTAGCGGCCGTGCCCTGCGAAGGGGAGGAGCCCCTGCCACCGCCTCCTGAAGAAAACGGGGCTTTCCGAGGTAGGGGGAGGGGGTTGGCTGCCGGACGAGGCTGAGCTCCGCTCCAACCCGGCCGGGGCCAACTTGGCCTCTGGGCTTACCTCCCCAAATGCCCAGCTGCAGCTGGGAACTATCCAGGTTCACCACATAATCGCCCAGGAACCGGTTCAGAACGTCCACCACCAGCGATTCGAACACCATCCTCGAAAGCGGGAGGACTCGCTCGCTCCCCTTTCCGCCAGTTCTAAATTGCCGCCTGACGAGGGGGGGGGAAAACAAAACAAAACAAACCCCCGCCGGGAAGTTCCCCACTCCCGCCGGCCAGTCACCCCTCTCTCTTCTCCGAACAGGGTGGCGCCACGGCCTCGGGCTTGGCTCGGCGTGTTTCCCGACTCGCCTAGCTTAAAGCGCGCAGGCGCGGAAGGGAATGTGAAGGGACCGAAAGCGAGAAGCCTTCCCCGCGCGGCGTCTGGAGGTGGCGACTCAGTGTCGCCTCAGCAGAAACCGGCGATGCCGCGCCGGGGAGGCTCGGGGCTCGCGCGCGCCTTTAACGGGTGGAAGGGCTGGGTTCTTCTTCGTCGCGCGAGACTCGCGGTTAAAACTGCTCCTCCAGATGCAGTGAGGGGGGGGGGAGGTTGAAGGGAGGGGCGGGCTGCCGTGAACCCCAAACGTTAGCGATGGAGTTGTCTTCCCCGCTTCTCGCTGGCTTTGCCCCCTTCCTTCTCCGCGGCCCGCTGTTATTAACGAACCGCGGGCGCGTGTGAACAGCTTCAGAAGAGCCGGAGGTCCTGTCCCACCTGAGCTGGGCGCACAGAGACCCTCAGCCAGTCTTGTCATGCTGTAGAAACTCAGCTGCTGCCTCCGTAAAAAAATGCACGGGAAGCTGAAATTTTGAGGCGTGATTTCTAAGGGGCAAAGAACGTCTACTTCGCTTGGGTTACTTTTCTTGTGTAAATAAGGATTGAACAGCTGTACAAAAGAGGTTGTGGATTGTAATCCTTTAATGCTGGGGCTGGGCATGAATTTGCGGCTACCTCATGGATGCAAAATGTTTTTTTTTTCTCCATAGTATTAGTATTGTTAATAGGATTTTTTAAAAACAAAAATCATCTGGATTATGATAATAACCTTAATCTTGCCCGTTGCTGGAAATCCTCCAGAAAATGCATTTTAAATTAGTAATGCTTTTTATATAGCATTAGGTGGCTGGCTAATCTGCTGGAATTAGGAGGTGCATTTTGTTGAGCATAGTTTGTGGAATTGAGACAAGTGGTTCCCAATCATTGACACACCTATCAAAAGTAGTTTAACATCATGTCCTGACTACATGTATATGTTTACCCCTAAAGTGAATTGATGTTGCCCTGATCTCATTCCCAGTAATGAGTGAAATAACTTTAATCATTAGTTGTACTAGTTTTAAAATGGTATTTTTCCCATATTATTTCAACCATAGCTACAAAGTGCAAATTAGTATTGCTTATTATGTTATTTTGAGATCAGCAACCCATTGTAGGAACAAAAATGAATTTGGGAAGTGGCACATCTCTTCGGTGTTGGCAGGCACTGGCACATCTTTCACAAGCCACATACCTTTTGCATTACTGACAACAGCAAAGGTCCAGCAACACTTGGTTTCTGGTTTTGTCAGGCCTAAAGAACCATGAACACAACACAGGGACTTCTGAACAGTTTCTTTATTGTGGCTCACCTACAATCTTGCTAGACTACAATTATCTGCAATAATTATAGCTATACTGGTAGTCTTTGATTTATGACAATTGATCCCAAAATTTATTTTGCTAAGCAAGGCAGTTAAGTGAGTTTTACCCCATTTTGTGATCTTTCTTATCACAGTTGTTAAGTGAATCATTGCAGTTGTTAAATTAGTAACATAGTTGTAAATTGAATCTGATTCCGCCATTGACTGCTTGTCCGAAGTGATCAATCCGACCCCAGGACACTGCAACCATCATAAATATGAGCCAGTTGCAAGTGTCTGAATATTGGCCATGGGATGCTGCAACGGTCATAAGTGTGAAAAATTATCATAACTCATTTCTTTCAGTGCCATTGTAACTTCATATGTCACTAAACAAATCGTAAGATGAGGACCACCTGTATTTCACAAATTGCTAGGGAAGATACAAACTTGCTCTCTTCCTGCCTACATTCCAAGCTCTACTATCTCTTTCCCCTCTGAAAAGTCTCTCCCTGCTGCAACTCCAGCTCACAGGTGGTCCTCAACTTACGACTATAATTAAGCCCAATATTTCTATTAAGTGAAAAGTTAAGTGAATTTTGCCCATTTTATGATCTTTCTTACCACTGTTGTTAAGTGAATCACTGCACTTGTGTTATTAAGTGGCTTCTTCATTGACTTTGCCTTGTCAGAAGGTTGCAAAAGGTGATCATATGACCTCGGGAAACTGCAACTATCATAAATTTAGTTTCCAAGTATCCAAATTTTGATCACATGACCATGGGAATGCTGCATTGGTCATAACTGTGAAAAATGGTCATAAGTCACTTTTTCAATACCATTGTAACTTTGAACTGTCACTATATGAACTGTTAATAAGTCAAAGACATTCCACTTCAGGCTGTGTTCCTACAACATGATCTAGCTTCCATGAGAAGTTGGCAATCATTTTGTCACCTTCCTTCGACCCCAAGTCTTAGAAAGGCAGCACAACTGCCATTATTGTGCTTGCTTCTGACCTGCCCTTATGCTATTTGTATCTGTAGCTGGCAGATAAAGGCTTGTGGTTTATAGGCTGTGGGTTTGGCAGCTGGGTTTTGCTTTGGTGGGGGATGATCTTTTACTATCTGGATACTATTGGGCTTTTCTGTGAGGGAGAACCATTTGTTGGAAAATGAGTTCATTTTTTGCTTCAAATGATTAATCTGGTAGTTGCTTTGGTCTGATTCTGGATTATATGGTTTTGATACTGAAATCTGTACAGTGGTCAGTAACATGGCAATAGGGACAGTTACCAACATCTGGGTCTAGAAACCTGAAATAAAAATTACCTCTTATTTAATGTAAGTAAAATAGTTGCTGAAATTGTCTGACTTCTGGAGAAGCTAAGCAAGAAACTGCAAGAATAGACTTCCAAGTCTGCTAAATAGCATGCCAAATCCCATTAGCCTTCCATAACGCTGTAAAAATCCAGCCCATTAAATGAGCCCATTCTCTTATGCAAGTGAGTGTTTCTTATACCCAATGTCAGTTATGAGCTGTATTTTTTAATTGATTCTATTTAACTTTTGACTTGTTTTTTTATTCTTTATTAAACTTCACACACAACCCAAATCCTGACAAAGCTACATTTATTTGGGCCTCCCAGATCAAATGTAGAATTTTAATAGTATTAGCTACAGATAATCAAGAGTTGGAAGGGATCTTGTAGGTCAACTAGTCCAACCCCCCGCCCAAGCTGGAGACCCTACACCATTTCTGACAAATGAAAGTCCAATCTCTTCTTGAAAGTCTCAAGTGATGGCGCTCCCACAACTTCTGAGGGCAAGCTGTTCCATTGGTTGATTGTTCTCACTGTCAGAAAGTTTCTCCTTGTTTCCAGATTAAATCTCTGTTCAGTTTCCATCCATTATTCCTTGTCTAGCCTACAGGCGCTTTAGAAAATAGCTTGGCCCCTTCCTCCCTGTGGCAGCCCCTCAAATGTTGGAAGACTGCTATCATGTCTTCCCTGGTCCTTTTCTTTACTAGACTAGCCAAGCCCAGTTCCTGCAACCGTTTGTTGTATGTTTTAGCCTCCAGTCCCCTAATCATCCTGGTTGCTCTTCTCTGTACTTTTTCTAGAGTCTCAACATCTTTTTTATAATGTGGTGACCAAAACTGGATGCAGTACTCTAGGTGTGGTCTTACTAAGGCTTTATAGAGTGGTATTAGTACTTCCCTTGATCTTGACTGTATCCCTCTGTTAATACAATTTAGGATTGCATTAGCTTTTTTGGCGGCGGCTGCACACTGCTGGCTCATATTTAGCTGGTTGTCCACTAAGACTCCAAGATCCCTCTCACAGTTACTGCTATTGAGCCTGGTTTCACCCAGTCTATATGTGTACTTTTGGTTTTTCTTGCCTAAGTGTAGGACTTTACTTTTATTATGTTTTATTGTGTATTATGTTTCCCCATTTGAAGCTCATGTGCTGGAGGTCTTCTTGGACTCTCCACAACTATTCAAAAAGCAGATGGAAGCTTTGGCCCTTTGAACATGTACATTTATGACACCAGTTGTGCCCTTTCCTAGATCAGGAGGCCTGTCAGGCAGGCAGTCATACCCTTTCACTCTCACAATTGCATTACTGTAATGCACTTTATGTGACACTGCCCTAGAAGAGCATCCAGAATGGACAAGAATAAACTACAGTGGGTAGTGATGAGGGATATTATAATCATGCTAACTGTAGTTGGCTTCCAGGTGCAGTTTAAAGTGCTGGTTATTCCTCTTAATACCCTTCATGGTGTGGGGCCTGGCTATCTAAGGTCCTACTTATCTTCAATTGTCTCTGCCCATCTGGTATAGTCCACCAGGATTGGTAGTCTCCAGGTCCCAGTAATTGAATGTCAGTTTAAGGGATACTGGAAATGTGCATATTTTGTTGCAATTTCTGCCTCTAGGCACAATCTCTCTCCCTCAACACCCCCCACCATGTGTGCCATTTTTAAATATGCAATTCTGATAATAGGGTATACATATAAATACAGTTTGACAAAGATCAAATTATACAGATAAATTAGTTACAAAGAAGTATTGGGTTTTTTTTAATGTGAAGGCGAACATGAGAACATCAATAAACATCAATTTTCTAATAGATTCTGGTGCAAAACAGATAGAATCGTATGAGAAATGGAGTCTTGTAGAAAAAAAGTAGAATTATATAGGCTACAGATGTGGTTGTTTGAACTTCCTTTGGGTATATAATATTCATTCTGAATTGGAAGAGTTATATTTTCTTTTTAATTTAGTTATGGATGCTTAAGCATAGAAAGCTATATAGGTACTTGTCAGGATGAACAGCTTTCTACAGAATATTGTAGAGATTCCATGTTGTTTTTGAAGGTCTGTGACTAGAACATTTTTTTTACATTTCAGAATGTGATTTCAGTGAAGTTTTTATATTGTCCATATAAAAAGGAGCTCTTTAAAAAATAACTTAATTAGGACAACTTTAATTCTAAACATTGTACTATATCCAAAGTTTTAAAAAATTAATGATATATTGAATGTTTATTTTAAAATATAGCTAAGAATTGTAAGTTCTAATTATATGTCCTTTTTAAGATGATCTAATAAGATGAGGAGATTGATTTCTATTTGTAGTAAGCAGCTTAAATTCCAAAGCTAATGCATAAATAGCTCAAGTTCCAGAGTCACTGTACACATTCTATTAACTTCAGTAGTGTAAATGTAGATAATTTTTAGGATTGTAATTAAGTTATATACATAGAATATAAAACTTGGGGCCAGTTTCATATGCTTGTAAATGTATGCTTATCAAAAAAAAGAGGAACTTCATGAATTGCTTTTCTCTTGTTTCTTTAGAGTTTTGAGAAATACAATCTTCTATGGAATTATTCTTGTGCGTAGAAAATTAGGATAAAAAATAATAATTCAAGGTTTACACATGAATAAAGGTGGGTTATTAATATCATTAATATTAAAATTAATGATTGTAAGCCATCACAAGTTTCCTGTGGTAAGAGAGGTAGCCAATATATATTGGGGTGTATGTGGTGTGTATAACACACACACACAGAGACACACACACACAGAGAGACAGAGATTTATACTGAATACTAGAAATATATTTTATTAGAAGTAACTTCTTGCTTTCCCACCTTAACCCAGACAGACCCTATTCTTCCTTTCTACTATTTCTATTTCTATCATGGAAACAGGGAAATGACAGAGTCAGATATGAAGAAGCTTTATTGACTTAGTTTTCACTGAGCAGTCTTGACATTAACATCAAGACAGCATTGATTATTTCTTCCAGAATGAATATAGATGTAGTATTTCCAAATAAAACTACCTGATCATGTGGAATTTGTGGCTTTGATCATTACTTTATGATTGCGTTACCCTGGAGGACACTAGAACTACCTTGGGAGAAGTAAATTGAGGATAATTACATACAGCTATAATGGGTTCTATGTGTGCTTTTACATTAATTTATTTCTCTAAACAAGGTTTCACACAGTAGTGGAGCAGATGGGCAGTTTCTTTTCTGTGAAATGATGAATCCTTGCAATTAAAGCCCACACAGTAAAGCAACTCACCTTGTCTTAAAACAATTAGCCAGATAACTGATTTTAGCATGATTATAAGCTTCTTTAAAATGAGAACAGTATGAAAACATTAAAAAAAGAATGGAGATGATTTCCATAAAAAATAGAGGCAGCAGTTGTCATTGGTAGGAGAGATGAAATGTATCTAAATTATGCATTTATTATTTTAATATTTATTATGCTGCAAGCCAGCTAGAGTTGTTTGAAATGAGACAGGTGACAAATACATTTAATAAATAAAATAAACCAATTTATAATGCTGTGCATTCATGCTGTCCATTTAATGTATGACTTTAAATTAAATTAAAATTAAAATATTAAAATTATTGTACCAGGTTAACAGCCCTAGTAGGCACACCAGACCAAGAAAACAATTCGACAGGATACTAAAACCACTTTTATTGAGATTGGCTATAAAAACAGACTCTTGTGAGTCTGATTATGCTCTACCTCTTCCCCTTTCTTATAACTCAGTGAATTGTCTGTCAGCCATTTATGAGTGCTATCCGGGTACAATTAAAAATTGCTATAAAGCCCTTCTTGAAATAGGACCATGCTATTTGCAGGACCACCTGTCTCCAATTACTTCTACTAATCTAATTCAGTGGACAGATATATACCAGGTCCCATCACTCAAATAATATCACGTGATAATAATCAAAAGACGTGGTTTTTTGGTTGCTGTGTTTACTGGAGAACAAAAGTTTTTCCTCCAAGGCATGAATCGTTCCAATCCCCTCTGCCTTTTGAGAATTTGTTTTTTGTCCCAGTCCCAGGCACAGAATCAGGAGATTTTGTTGGTGGTTTCTGATAGTTTGAAACTCTCTGAAGTTATTACTCTATAGGGAGTAAGGAAGATGACCTTGACAGAGATATGCAAGTTTTGTAACCTGGGAGATAATGAGTGACAGATATTTTAAGTTTGTCACAGACAGATAACTCTCCTGAAGGCCATTCCTTGTCAACCACTGCAGAGGCTCCACCCCACCCCTCACCATTACCAAAGTTTGTAATAGTTGCTAACAGTTCCTCACAGAGATGGAAGGACTTACAAATACCTAGAATGGAGGAATGGATGAAAAAGCTAATGGAATTGGCTGAGATGGCTTAATCAGATGACTAGTCTGATTAAATAAAATATTTTGGCTAACTTTATTGCTACTTGGAAATCATTGTTCAACTGCTTTATAGAAACTTAATGACATTTTTAGGATTTGACAATTAGAACTGCTTATGATTATAGAAAATTATTTAATATTATTGAATTAAGAGGAAGAGATTAATGTGTTTTATATCTGTATCTGTACCAAAGAAAGTTGGAAGTTATTTTCTCTCCTTTCTTTTTCTTTCCCCTTGTAGTCCTGATTTTGTCTTTTCTTTAACTTTCCCTAATCCCTTTTACTTTTTTATTTATTTGGATTTTATTTTTTGCTGAAATTTAATGCTTTTTTTTAAATACTTGCCAACAGTTCAAGTAATTCTATTTCTTCCACAGTCTCCATCTTAGCTACTGACTCAAAAATATACAGCCATTCAGACTCTAAAGCCAATCCCAAACATCTATTTTATCCTGTTTCAGATTTTAAGTTCATAGTTATTAGGTGCAAAAAGCTGTAATATAGTATTTTGTTTGAAGCTGAATAGATAGCAAATGAGGAAAGAAATGTAAGATACTTCCTTGTCTCTTGGAAAGAAAGCTTACCTGTTTCACGGTTAGCAGGATCATACAGAAAAAAATGCAAAATCCAGTCCAAGGTTCAGAGAGCCAAGCTAGTTCATCAGCACCCAAAGGCCAGAGTTGTTGGGTTGTTGTTTTTTTTACATGAGCAGGATACACAGGAACAGTACATTAGGGCAGAAAAATCAGTTGTTTCCAACAGAGAAACATGCTTTAGGCCTGCCTTTTATATCAGGCTGCAGCTAGCAATCTTTAAGATTGTTGCTTCTTTGCTTGGTAAGGAACCTCATTGAGCATCTTTGTTCTCTCTGCTCTTCTTGCCAAATCCAATTGCTTACAATAGTCTGACTGTTCCAGCTGTTCTGATGATACTTGGGTTTGATCATCCTCAGACAACTCCTGGCTGGTGTGTGCGGTTTTGCTCCGCATATGGAAGGCTTCTCACTGGGTGGTCGAATGCATCAAGAAAGACACTAACGCAAGTTCTATCTTGGGTGAGCTGCCCCGATCAGGGTTTGGGGAACTCCTTTTATTGGGAACACACAAAGGGGGTGAGTTTATCCAATCATTATGTTACATGCGTAGGAATGTTAGTGGATGCATCGCATCTTCCAATAACCATGCCATGGTAAATTTAAACTAGCAAACCAAACTGCATTCCAGTTAACTGCCCTTGTGACGTGTTTTATGGTCTTGTTCCTGGTGTCTGTTTTCAGCCTACGTGAGACCTAGCATGCACCGGAACCATTGAGGTTGCTCACGTGAGGCTTGGCACACAATGGATTTGGCCCATTACAGCATCTCCTCTGTTTTAGTTTTATATGGAGGAATTTCTTCTGGATCTTCATCACTACCCATGCAAAAACTTGTGCGAGCGCACGCATCAGGGTCTTCTGAGGGTATGACTTTGTACAGAGGTTCTTTTTCCCAGAGGGCATTAACCTGTGCAATGGCACGCTTTTCAGCTAATAAAGACAGACTATTGGAGATGGTACGAACAAATATTGGTAATACACATGGAAGAATAACGCATCCTGCAGCAATCATACCTATGAGAGCTACTATGGCTTGTAATCCTGGTAGTTTAGGGAACCAAGAACTAAAAATATTCTTAAAATCAATACCTTGCCATACTTGATTAGGATTGTAGGTTAATTGTCGCATCTCAGTTGTTAATTGTGCTACTACTTTGCCAACTTTGTCAATTTGAAGACAACAGTTCGTAAGATTGAACCTACCACATACCCCTCCTTCTTTGGCTAGTATGTAGTCTAAAGCTAAACGATTTTGGTAGACAGCTGTGCGTAATTTGTCCGTAGCAGTTGCTAGAGTGTTTAGAGCCTTGTCTATACGTTGTCCTGCTAAATCTAAAACAGCTTGTAAACGCATAATTCTATTAATCATGTATATGGGGGTTCTGTACCCCCAGGAGCCGTCTTGGGCCCAACTAGCAATGCTGAAGGTGCAGACGATTCTTTCTGAGGTCCAGGTGTCCCCTTCATATTCTGATTGACAGGGGAAACCTGCAAAGGTATTATCGGTGTCTCTTTTCTTGTGGGATAATGTATCATACACAGGGATGCCCAGTTCTTGCTTGATGGAGATCGGTAGGAGGAAAAAGGAAGGTCTTATCCACCCCAATACACATGACCCTTGCCAATCTGCTGGAAGGGACGGATAGGCTAGGTTACCACAAATCCAATACATGTTATTTGGAGCTGTCCAAATTTGAGAGGATGTTGTGTCATAGAGATAAGGTAGGAGAGAGGTGTTGAATTTGGCAGGTGTGGTGGTAGCATTGTCAGGTGCTGTCCAAGTCTGGTAGGAGTTATCCCATGTACCTAAGCAAAGGAGGTGTCCTACTGGAGTGGATCCATTTCGGGAAAAACAGTTTCTACCAATTAAGTTAGTGGTAATTGTCCAGATAAGTGGATCGGAAGCTATTCTAGCTGTTATGTTTCCTACAGAAGACATGTTATTAAACAGAGATGGCGAGGCTTCTAAGGCTTGCCATGGCCATTGTTCTCCTGTGGTAGTTCCCCCACAGACAAAACAATTGGTTACTGCAAGTTGTTTTGCAATTTTTTCTGCCATATCCATGAACAAGTTTTTTGCAATAATGCTGGTATCAGGGGCTTTTTCTAATTTCCTTAAATTATTATATACTGACCAGCCTAATGATGTTTCCTCGCTTCATAAATTATTTCAGTTTTTATGGTAATGTAAGTATTTGGGTCTATTCCTGTGCCATCAATCCCTATACCATAAGTTTCCAAGGCAGGGTGTTGCCTGGAGATAGTGATTTCTACCTTATTGTCTGTGGTAGACCCTGATATTCGTTTGAAATGTGACAGATGATTGCAACCTGAGTACCCTCCCCCGGTATAATCACAGACACAAGACCAACCCGAGCACTCAATGGAACCTCCACAAGGGGTCCAGTGGTTGGGGTTCCCCATGGCCCAGTTAATGGGTGTATGACACAAGTATTTATGATTGTGAGCGTACGTTGATTTCCAGTCATCCGACCCACATGAATGTCCCCCTGGTTTAGAACAAGCAACACAAACATCAAAGATTAAAACAATTGGGTTAATACCGTCCTTGAGCACGGTGGTGTGGTTTAGGTAATAAAGTTTTCCTTCCCCTTCAGGATCGGATCTGCCAGAGGTTTTTGGAAGTCCTGCCCATAAGGTGATGTTGAGACGTACAGCTGCCTTGGGATCGTAGCAAATGGTTTTTGAGTTCATCTTGCATAGATGGTACATGGTCCCATTGTTTTGGCAAGTTTTTCCCGTAGGAAGGCACTTCTGCGGTTGTTGGGTATGGTAGATGAGAGTTATTTGAGTGGATCCTGCCTGCGTGGTTTTGGTCAGGCAGGGGGTGCAACCATCTGATGCGCTGGCAGAGTTCTGCGATCTCTTAATTCGATGTAGAAAGGGGTGGCCTGAGCATAAATGTCAGGCTGACTTGCGAATTGTCTGTGATAATGACGAGATGAACGGGGTCTAAGGACTGTCCAGGATTCATAAATGTTGCTTATGGAATCATAGAGGCGTCGACCGGAGCAATAATAGGTGGTGGCAGTGGGGCGAAGTATGAGGAGTGTAGTTCGGGGGATGTTCAAAAGTGTTGATCTGGAAGGAAGCATTGCTGGAGATGTGGGGCCACGGCTTAGGGAGCGTTGACCATCTGAGGTAGGGGGGAAAGATGTCCCCAGATGCAGTGCAGGTCAGCAGGAGGGGAGTACCTGGCGTGAAGTATGTCACTCGAGATGGAATGGAGACCTTGGAGGCATGTGCAGCAAGAAAGAGGAAGAGGGTTGGCAAGGCAACGAGACGAATCATGTTGATATGTCTGCAGGTGGTGACTTTTCTACTTTGGGGTGGTATGGTCTGATGTGCCGTCCAGGAACCCACAGGACACGATCTGGAAGCTGGATAGCTGCGTAGCCACGACCCCAGGTGAGGAGAGCAGCAGGACCCTTCCAAGTAGGGTCTGGCAGTTGGCGGTAGTATACCTGTGGTTTGGGAGAATCAGGGGGGGGGGAGGAAAAATGCCGCTCTGCTGCTGTCACAGCAGGGGTGCCTGAGAGATTGAGGAAGTTGAGTGTATAAAGACAGAGATTAAGAGTGTCTTGCATCGCTGGGAGGCCAAGGGTTCTTTTCCCTTTGATCAAATGTCGTTCTAACGCTGTTTTTAGCGTCAAGTTAGCTCTCTCTGCCAGGGCTTGTCCCTGGCTGTTATGAGGAATACCAAACTTGTGGGTAATTTGCCACTTAGCACAAAATTCTGACATAGCTGTGCTAGTGTATGCAGGACCATTGTCTGTTTTTATTTCATTTGGGCGTCCCAACGATGCAAAAGTGCGAATGCAATGATTGATGACATGTTTGGAGGCTTCTCCTCTTTGCGGAGTTGCCATTATGAACCCTGAATAAGTATCAATTGTAACATGCAGATACTTCCAGGGGGCAAATGAAGGAAATTGAGTAACATCCATTTGCCATATTTCGCAGGCTTTCAACCCGCGGGGATTTACCCCTAAGGGAATGGAATGGGCTTGTTGACTACAGGTGGGGCATTGTTGCCTAATGGCTGAGGCTTCTGCCATCGTGAGGTTGAAATGTTTCATGAGAGCTTTGGTGTTTTGATGGAAATAAGAATGACTCTCCCAAGGAGTCAATGTGTGTGATGTCATGATGCCTGCAGCTGCTTGATCCACCACATCATTGCCTTCCTGGAGGATTCCTGGGAAGGGTTGGTGGCTACGAATGTGTGCTACAAAGAAAGGATGTTGACGCTGTGCAACAAGGTGTTGTAATGTAACAAAAAGAGAGAGGAGGTTTTTATCAATTGCAGGAGAGAGGTAAGAGTCATGGATAGTAGAGACTATTTGAGTAACATATAGGCTGTCTAAGATCAAGTTGATGGGTTCGTTAAAATTCTGGAAGACTAATATGGTTGCAGCAAGTTCAGCTCTTTGTGGTGATGTTTGCACAGGGGTGGTTTTAGTGTGCCACACCCCATTCCTTTGCCAGCGCATGCTCCTCTTTCCCTACTGCCATCAGCAAAAATAGTCAAGGCGTTGACCAAAGGCCTTTGCTGATGGGAGAGGAGAAAGAAATGGGTATTGTCCGAATGATTTGAAAACGTGGATCGGCGGGTGGCAGGAAACTAGTCCAGGCCAGTCAGCTAAGGCAAACTGGATTTCTTGGGAGTTCTGGAATAGAGGTTCCCATATTTGCAGTGAAAAAGGGATGAAAAGTGTGGAGACATCTATTCCCATAAGTAATTTTGCACGACTCCTACCTTTTATGATCAATTGAGCCAATTGAGCTGATTTGGAAGTGATGGAGCATCGTGGCGTATGGGAAAGATGGATCCACTCTATGATGTGGAGTTTTTGGTCCTTTTGAGTTACTGCTGCGGTCATAAGCCTCGGGGTGGCCAAAATGACCATATCTAAAGGAGTATTGGCAGCAGCTCTGTCTACCCATATTTTTCGGATATTCTCTTCTATGAGAGTTATTGCTTGAAGTTGAGGTTGCTGCAAGGATATTATGTCAGCAGGCTTTTTCCCCAGGTAAGGGCTTCAAACAATGGAGAGAGAATATCAGTGGTTAAAGACAGGAAAGGTCTGGCCCAATTTATGGTACCCAGATATTGCTGAAGTTGAACCAAGGTGGGTTGAGAAGGTAGAGACAAAGAGGGAAGTGAAGGATAGGCAGTAGCAGAAAGCATTTTATAGCCCAGATATGCGTATGGAGTTAGTACTTGCACCTTTTCAGGTGCTATGTACAAACCTCCTTCTGCAAGAACGGCTTTCAGGAAAGAGAATGAAGTGAACACCGTACCCGGTGGTCCAGGAGCTGCAACAAGGATATCATCCATGTAGTGATACACCAGAAATTGTGGGAAAGCTGAACGATAGGGTAGCAAGACATTGTTGACATAGTGTTGACACATGGTGGGACTATTAAGCATGCCTTGAGGTAGGACTTTCCACTGAAAGCGGGAGGAGGGAGAGGAGTTGTTTAAACGAGGTAGTGTAAAAGCGAATAAGGCACGATCTTGTTCATGCAGAGGGATAGAAAAAAAACAGTCTTTTAAATCAATGACCATTAAATCAAATTTCTCAGGGATGATGTTGGGATTTGGCAGACCACATTGTAATGCCCCCATTGGTTTTATAATAGCATTTACAGCTCTCAGATCACATAATATCCTGAATTTTCCTGACTTTTTCTTTATAACAAATATGGGGGTGTTATATGGACTGACAGATGGTTCAACGTGCCCTTTGACAATTTGGTCCTGAACAAGTGAGTGCAGGGCTTCTAATTTGTCTATAGTGAGGGGCCATTGATCTACCCACACAGGTTCTGTGGTTTTTAATTGCAACCGTAGTGGATTTCTAGCAAAAGATTCCATTAATCAATAATGAGTCTCGCATTAAGTTGAGACATAAGATCACGGCCCCACAGGTTAGTATGCAGTGGAAGGACCAAAGGTTGGAGGTAGGCAGTGCGAGAAATATCAGAAGAACTCACCGGTAGCCACTGTTTGCTACGGTGGGCGTGCTGAACTCCTCCCACTCCCCGAACGGCTGGGGCAGTTTCCAAAGGCCAATCGTCCGGCCACTCAGCCGTTCGGATGACACTTACATCAGCTCCAGTATCTAAGAGACCCGAGAAGACCTTGTTATGGATTGTAAATTGTAACACAGGCCTGGCTTGTTCTACTGTCTGATGGACAGTAAATGCCCATGCATCATCTGTTTTAACAGGTACTGGAATAGCGGTTGCTACTAATTCTCCCTTGCTAATTTTTGTGGGAGTGTTTCCAATTACTGCCATGGCTACTGAGGAAAAGTCATCGGAGTCTCTCAAAAACGGAGAAGCAATGATTCCCCTTGCCATGAGGTCTCGGATGGGATAGATTATGAGGGGTGTCATGGCAGGGGGGATCGTTTTCAGGCATGTGGGGAGAAAGTAAACAGTGCCTGGGATGTCAATTTCCATATCTTCAGAGGCAATTAGGTGGAAAGATATGGAGTCAGCCTTGGGAGTGGGGCTGGCTGATCGCCCCTCCTCTAGTTTCCCTGTGGCTGAGAATTGTTGTTGCGACACTGACTTGCCCAGTGGTACCCTTTCTTACACCTGGGGCATATTGTCTTAGGCTTGGTGTTGTTTTGTGTATTGTCTCTGGCTCTGCATTGTGCCTTAAAATGGCCAGGTTTCCCACAATTGAAGCAGTTTCCGGCCGGCCTGTTCTGAGAGCTTGCTTGCTGCAAAGCCATAGCCAGATGCTCCATATTGTAGGAGACAGTCCCCACGATTCTGCAAGCCTTTAGATAGTCCGAGAGGGAGGCCCCCCCTCGGGCAGATAGAGGCTGCAAAATCCTTTTGCAATCCTCATTAGCATTTTCAACAGCCAGTTTTAACAGAAGCTCCTTACGGGCCTCTACATTAGAGATTTGCCTATGAATGGCTTTCTGAAGTTCCTCTACGAACTCGGCATACGGCTGATTTGAGCCTTGAATGATTTTTGAAAAAGATCCTACGATGCCAGAGGTAGGATCATCAACTTTGTCAAGGGCTCTGATTGCAATAATACTGGCAAAGGTAAGGGTACGTTGTGGGAGTGTCGCCTGAGTTGCTAAGTCCCTAAATTGACCCATACCACAAATTTGATCTGCTCTCGCGACCCTACCATGATCGAGGGCAAATTTTTCAGCTTCGGCACGAAAGTCTGATTCCCAAACAACGTACTGTGGTCCTGTCAGTATCATGCGAAAAAGATCCTTCCAATCTTGGGGTAACATGAAAAAGGAGGTGCTGATGGTGTTAATGAAGCCTCTGACATATGGTGCCTGGATGCCGTACATGGCCACGGCTTGTTTTAAATCTCTAATTAATTTCATAGATAAAGGTTCAAGTCTAGGCACCATATTTCCGGCTTCATCCCCCTCATATTCAACGGGACAGAGAGAGAGCTCCTCTAGAGTAAGAGAGCCTTCTCTGCGTCCCTGCATCATGGCTTGTGCGAATGCTCCCATGGGTGTCTGATCCCTCGCTGGATTTGAGTTAGGAGAACTCGTGGGTTCAGGAGCAGTGGGGGGGGAAGTTTCTAAAGGGAAAGCGTCCTTTGTCTTGGTTTCAGCTGTATAGGGAGGAGGAGGATCCCCCTCAGAGGAGGGGGTCTTGGTCAGCGCTGAGCCATGGATTGTTAAGCATTCCAGGACTGTCCTCCACGTGGTCAGAATTTTTGGTGGAGCCCTGGGATTGCTATGAAGATAGTCACCCAAACGCTGCCATGTGGAAACTTTCAAGGACCCTTTATCCGGATAAGCCGGGCATTGCGTGTGAATGTAAGTCAAAAGGGTAATAAGGTCCTTCTTAGTTGGAATCAGGAGCGTTTTGCCCTGACTTCCAAGAATACGAATTGAACTCCCCGTTAATTCCCCTAATTCCTGCAAATGTGCCATCTGCTCTTTGGAGAATTTTCCGCCCATACTCACCTGAAAGGAGGATGTCTTCTTTGATGAAGATTCCTGGGGAGGGATCCGTGACACGAGACGGCTTCCCTGAGTTGCAACTGGCTCGCCCGGCCGGGTGAGATAGGCAGTCGAAGAGAGACGCACCCGTTCCTTTTAGTGGATCACGTCGGGGTCACCAAATGCGGTTTTGCTCCGCATATGGAAGGCTTCTCACTGGGTGGTCGAATGCATCAAGAAAGACACTAACGCAAGTTCTATCTTGGGTGAGCTGCCCCGATCAGGGTTTGGGGAACTCCTTTTATTGGGAACACACAAAGGGGGTGAGTTTATCCAATCATTATGTTACATGCGTAGGAATGTTAGTGGATGCATCGCATCTTCCAATAACCATGCCATGGTAAATTTAAACTAGCAAACCAAACTGCATTCCAGTTAACTGCCCTTGTGACGTGTTTTATGGTCTTGTTCCTGGTGTCTGTTTTCAGCCTACGTGAGACCTAGCATGCACCGGAACCATTGAGGTTGCTCACGTGAGGCTTGGCACACAATGGATTTGGCCCATTACAGCAGGTGTGCCCTGAACATTCCACTGGTTTGGCTGGAAGAGCTTATTCATAGTATGAGCATGAGTGCTCATAGTATGAGCATGAGGCCATGACACATCTTGCCCTAGCATCTTGCCCTAGCATCATTTCTTCTATGGAAAATAAGTAATAGAAAAATAAGAAAATAGAGTACCTATCCTTCTTCATGAAGCACAATTTGGAATTTATTTTATTCCTGTCAATAGATTTTACTTCTAAAACTACTGTCTCCAAACCAAGCTTATATTAGCCTTGCTCAAGTTTTTTTTTTTAAATGAACCAATTTATCTAAGTTGTAAACTGATTTAACATCAAATTCAACTAAGGCCTGATTTGGAGCAACATCATCAGTTATTTAATCCACTAATATAATTTTTAAAGAAGACATGGCATAATTTCAATTTTAAGTGCCAAAATTTTCCAACAGAACTGATTCCTTTTTTGTTTTAGATTAATTCCAATGTTCTTGACATTCAATAATACAATAAAAGGTGTTCTCTCTCTTGATCAGTTATTGTTTTTAAAATATAAACAAGTCTTCCAAATGATTAAAACTATATTACTTGATATTGAACAACAGAATGAATTTGGCAAATTTCACATCATATTTAGACCTTAAATGAGAACCAAGTAGCTATCTAACTACATTTATATCTCTTGCTCAACTGTGAGACTTTTTAAAAGCCAGATATGGTATTTTAGCGATAGCAGTTCTAAGTACTATATCATTAATAATATAAAATATAAAAACCATAAAGCGCAAGAAAGAGTGAATGTTAACTGCAATAATGGTGCCATCTCAGGATTTCACTGATTCCCTGGGACTCCTAAGCCTGATGACATAGCCAAGTCTTTAGCAACCTCTGCAACATTTACAGGGAGGGTATTAACCTCACTTCAGGCAGGGGGAGAATATTTCATAAGTAGGTGCCACAGCAGAGAAGACCTGCCTCCTGGAACCCGCCCAATGTAGTTCCTTAGGCAACAGGATAAGTGTCCTGTCCCCATTGATGCATGCACACGCTAAGGAGGTTGCAGCTTTATTAAAGCATTGCAAGCCCTTAATATTATTCCCCAGATCCCACTCACAAGAAATGCCAAGTCTCAATGAGTCCAAATTGTCACAGCCAAGGCATGAAATCAAAAGCAAGTACAAAATCTGCGGGCTATGCACGAATCCGCAAATCCACACACAAAAATCCAAGATCCAGTCACAAAATCAGAAAACAAGGCACAGAACTTGAATTGGGAAACATGAAGTCAGAGCATATGCACAGCAGAGAAGCAAATGGGCAAGTTGTCTCCAACATCATTTTGCTTCACGGGCTGGGCTTAGTAGCCACCAGCCAATGCAGTTCATCAGAAGGGGCAAGGCTGCCTCCTTGTAAGTAGCCTCGCTGATCTCTGTTGCACTTTCCTATGTGCCCTGCGATCTTGCAGAGGAGGCAGTTCCTCCTCATCCCCACTAACCAATTGCAGCTGTATCCCTTCTCTGCCCCGTTTCCAAGCCTGAGCCTCCTGGCTGCAGCTGTATCTCTTCTCTTTCTTCTTCAACCAGGTCCTCATCCTATTGGTCCTCTGATAGTCTTTCCAAGTTTCCTGGCCTCTCCTCTCCTTTTGCCCATCCCCTCCTGGTTCACAATCCTCTGCATCTTCCTGATGCTTCTCTCAGCCCCGCTCTGCTTCAAAATCCCTGAAGCCAGCTCTTCCTCATTGGCCAAGCTGGCATATGGGAAAGCCATTACAACAAGACATTCATAGCATAGCTTAACTTGCCAGGGACAGAGTTATACAAATAGTCCTCGATCTATGAGCTCAATTAGGATTGGAACTTTTGTTGCTAAGTAATGTCATTAAGCAGTGCCCAGTTTTATGATGTTTTTGCTCTAGATGGTAAGTGAAACAATGTGGTCATTAAGTGAATCACATGGGTAAATGAATCCAATTTCATCCCTTTGACTTTGTTGGAAGCCCCTAGGAAGGTCACAATGGCAAAAGTGAACCTTGGAAATTTACAACAATGTAAATACATGCCAGTTGCCAAGTTCCCAAATGTTGATTTTTTGACCATGTGACAATTTAAAATGTGAGGTCTGCTCATAAGTAATTTTTTTTCAGTGGCATCATAACTTCCACTGATCTTTAAGCAAATGATTGTAAGTCAAAGACTACGAGGAAATCCATTGCTTTAACCAGAATCAAGAACACTAATTTTAGGGGGTGGTATTTCTGTCTCCAAGCAATTTTTAAGTCCCACAAATCAAGTTCTACTTTTTCATATTCCCTTTCCTTAAAATTCTTTTATCTTTATCAAAGTATTTTAGTAATTCCAGAGTAGTAACTCCTGTAGACCTTATATTCCAATAAAGAAAATAATCCACATTGTTCTTTTGATTTATCTTTTGTGTATCCTTTTTAATGTTTAATCATCTAAATCCATTTGTAAATCCAATATTTCTATCTTTTTCTTGTTAGTTGTACTTTTTAAATCCACCTTAAAGTCAATTTCAGTTTTATTCAATTGTGCTTGTTCAATAGCAGTTCACTTGCCACTTTTTGATTTCATTATAGAGGTAAATAATTTGAAAACCTCTTGGACCCAAACATCAAACATTTCCTTTAAGGTAGCCATCTGGCAGCTCTAGTATCCAATTTTCAAAATCTTATCATTTCAAAATACAAATACAAAAATGTTTCCCACAACAGAGAATCCTTTTAATTAACTTCAGAGTATTTAATTCAAATTCATCTGAATCCTTGATGTGTTTAAAAACTTTCTGAAATCAGCACTATTATCACCCTTTTGCTGTGTATTGCAGAAAAGAAAATTCTACAAAACTTTAAATATGTAACTTTTTTTCAATCAAACAGATTGAAGAGAAACTCACCCAGCAAAAATCAGACTTGCAGTTTTGAAGGTTTTTCAATCTTCAATAAGCAATAATTTTTTAAAAACCTCTAACATGGTCATAGATATGGTCAAACACTGAGTCCATGAAAAGCTACGTTAACAGATCTGAGCACAACGAAATCTTGCCATTCGCAGCAGATTGCAAGACAAGGCAAAAACACCAGTTTCTACCATCTACTCAGAAAAGCAAAAACAGCTATCCAGAGTGTAACTGAGTAATCTCAAGATCTCTCCTTAACCTGCAGAAAATTTTCAGTAGTCCAGATCCAGCATCAAGGTGCCTTGTTGGCTGTAATATGTCCAGTGAATCGAGAAAAGTCAGTTTGCTGTTCCTCACTGGAAGCATTTTCAAAACGAGAGGAATGTTTCTTGATTAAATTTTATGCTGGTCTATGATATGGTTTTATATCTGTTTTTATTATACTATATTATTACAAAGGCCTTTTGTCTCACCCAATTCTTTTTATTGTTCTTATTAATCTCTTCACATAAAATTTAATTTAACTCATATGGAATGATTTGGTGTTTCTCCCATCTTTTCTTTGTAATACATGCAACACTGATTGAGCGATACATTTGGGTACAAGACAAGTACAGAGGGAGAGGGGGAGAGGAAGTATATAGCAATTAAGAAGCTTGATGTGGCCTGGGAATTCCCAGATTCAAGTCTCCCGCTCAACTACAGCCAGCACAATTAGGGGAGACTCCCTTATAATCTGTCTTGACCTTTCAGATAAAATTTAGGATTTAAACACATACATTGATGATGAAAACCATAGTTACATATTTACACATGAACGCTTATAGGCTCATAAACACCAATGTTAAAATGTGGTAAAGATAGCATAAATACAGTGTAAAATCGTACAGTATTATTACATCAGTAAATATGAGTACGTAACTCAGTTGGAAAGATTTTAGAAAAATAATCATTTAGAGAAATGGAAGATAATGCTTTTGAAGTCTATTTCATATTAAACAATTTATGTGATCATTGTGCAAGTATAATTATAGTATCAGAACTACAATAATTTAAAACTTCTAATGCAATTACATCATGTTTTTCAGTTATTTTATCAAATGAAGCTGTTGTGCCTGATTGGATTGTGTAGCTTCAAAACATAACTTACTTTCAGGAAATAACTCTACTTTGGGTAAAAAAAATGTTTCTTGTTTTCCATGGCTTTATGAAATGCATTTAGTTCATTACATGACCAGAAGATGGCAGCATGAAAACTGAATTACTTATGTCGTCATTTAAAAAAAAAAACACAACCCTGTCTTTTGTAATTTTTGTAACTGCTTTTTACCATTCTTGCAAAATAATTCCCATTTGCATCACCAGTAGCAAAATAGAAGACTAATCAATATCAGTCAGATTTTCCATTATACTGTTAAGGTCCTGAACCAACAATGGATAATATATTCAAGTGCACTTATATACCAGTTATTACTAATATAATTCTTTTTTTTTTAAAAAAAGGTTTTTTTATTGATTTTAACAACAAACAAAAACACAAACAACATAAGACATGACATAAAAACATCATTATTCTTCATATATTTACAGACAGTGCATCGGTTGGTTTATCACTCCTTTTTGTGCATCTATTTCATAACCATCATAGTAGTTATATTACATAGTAACTCATATTATCAATCAACAATTGTATATCCTAATATTGTTATTAAACAATCATTTAACTGATTTTAGTAATTCATACTTAAACGAGATAACTATAATTTATTTAGCTTATCTTATTACGAATCATAAAATCATACCAAGTCTATCGTAGTGAAATATTCTAAAAATGTTATCAAAGCCAAGAAAAAAAAAGAAAAAATAAATAAATAAATATATTCATTATTTCCTAAGTTTCTAAGTATTCTATTATTATATTGCATTATCTAACCATTGGTAAAAAAGATCCCAAATTTCATAAAATTGTTTATCTTCTTGCTCTCTAATTTCAAATGTCAATCTACTCATTTCAGCACAGTTCAATATTTTCTTAATGATTTCTTCCTCTAATGGTATTTTCTCACTTTTCCAATTTTTAGCAAATACAATCCTAGCCGCTGTTAATACATTTACAATCAGGTACTTTAAATTTTTATTAAATGTATCAGGTAAGATTCCCAATAAAAAAATCTCTGGTTTCAAATCTATATGTTCCTTTGTCATTTTTTCCAACCACATGCGAATTTTAGTCCAATATTTTTTGCGTCCTCACAAGTCCACCACATGTGGTAATATGAGCCAGGAGTCTGATGACATTTCCAGCATTTTTCAGATTTGTTCTTGAACATTCTTGCTATTCTTGTCGGGGAAATGCCACCTGTAAAACATCTTATACAAGTTTTCTTTATATGCTACTGACATTGTCATTTTATAATTTTGAGACCACAATTTTTGCCATTTCTCCAAATCAATCCCATATCCAAAGTTTTTCCCCCAAGCAATCATTGTTTCTTTGACTTGTTCTTCCTCTAGTTTAATTTCCAACAAATGACTATATAGTTTTTTAATCACCTTTTCATCAGAACCTGTCAAAATCCTATCTAAGTCAGTCAATTTATCATAAAATCCTTCTGTTTTAGAATCTTTAAGATACCTTGAGTGTATTTGCGCATATGAAAACCAACTCATCTTTATATCTTGTTCTTCTAACTTTTGCATCGTTTTAAGTTCACCCTTTTCATCCAATATTTCCCCATATCTAACTGTTTGTTCCTTCTTATAAACTATAGGATAGGAAAAAGCTTCGATAGTTGATAACCAAACTGGCATTTTCAAATAACATTGTTTCTTAATTTTCTCCCAATTCAACCATAACGATTCCCGTATATAGTGCCTTCTAAAATAGCCCTGGCTAATATAATTCTTAATAATGCAAGACCACAGTTACAAATTGAATTGTAATCTTGCAATTAACTAATTGCATGTTTAATAAAAAAAAACTTGCTACAGAAAGTTAGAAGAAAAGTATATACTGATTTTAATTTCTGAAGTGTTAATATTCACTGTGATGCTTCAGGTAATGTAAAAACCATGGTTTAAGCTTGTTCTTTCACTGTCTCTGTCTCCCTCCCTCCCTCTTTCTTTCTTTCTTTTTTTTTTTCTTCTCCTTTACAACTCCCCAAAAAGATTGACTTTATTTGGGCATTTTAGGACTAATGTTCTAAATTTTAAGGAACTAAATTGGTCCAATGCATAGCAAGGGATTCTAGGGTACACACGAAAATTCATACACTATACACAAACCTAAAACCACCCTACAATATAGTTTAGTAATTATACCCTGTATCAACAAAATTAGGTTTATGCCAAATATATGTGACTAAAATCTGTCCTTGAAAAGGTAAGAAGTGATAATTTGAATCTATTTACTAAAACACCCAGATTCCCCATAAAGATTAAAAAAACCCACCTTGATATTATTTATATAATTGAAAACAGCAAGGGTTTTAGGTGATTTTGTTGTTATAAGTTGCCATGTCTTTCCTCAAGAATTTTGCCATTTTTAAAAGTCTATCACTAAGAAAAAGTAATGCTATTTGACTAGTAATTTTACAAGATAGCCACCAATGTGGATTTTCCTTTTGGTTTGACAAAAGATATTGATGCTTGGGGCCTTTGAAAAGCAATTGAAAAAGGCCAATTCAACATGACATTCTCAGTGATGACACTCTTTAAGTGTGCAATAATTCTAAGAAATAAGTCCTGGTAGAAATGATGTTCATCCTTCTCCTCCTCCAAAAAGTCAAAAGGAACTGAAAGTCAGAAGGAACTGAAGCAACAACATCTCAGAAAATGCTGTGGGGCTTTTATTTGAGTGATCAGGTTATAAGAGAAAATGTTTTGCATACACATTCAATGAAATCTGAAAAAATTAGATGGACTATCCTGATACTTTTCAAACTCTTTAATATCTATTTTTGTACTTCCCTCAATACAAGTTGAGAGCCAGTTTGGTGTAGTGGTTAAAGCATCAGACTAGAAACAGGAAAATTGTATATTCTAGCCCTGCCTTAGGCACAAAGCCAGCTGGGTGATTTTGGGCCAGTTACTTTAAGCCCTAGGAAAGAGATAGTGGCAAAACATTTCAGTTTTGTCAAGAAAACTGCAGGGACTTGTCCAGGCAGTCTCTGAGAATTGGACACAAATGAATAGTTATGTGGCTTTAGTACCTTCTTATTATAGATTCTTAATGTAGTGCTCTGAGTAATCACTGTACAAGAAACTAAGGACAATCTGTGAAAAAAGTAATTAACATTTCACACAGTTGCTATTATAGGTAATCATGGGACTCAAGCCTCTTTCTTTTAAAAAATAATTTTTTACAAGAGATTTTATTACTATAATGTAAGTATGAGAGCTCTCTCTAGGGGGAAAAACAGGTTATATTTCAAATAGCCTGTGTCTGCTGACAAACATAATCTAACGTTTGATATTTTTATCAGCAGACCTGAGATCTTCCAAGAAGTGGAGCATGTTGCTTAAACACACAGTTGCCACTCTATTGTTTGAAGCATCTTATACTGTTGTTTAGTGAAGGAGGAAAAGCTGAATCTGGTAATTGAGAATGAATGTCAAGTAGTGTCAAGACTCCACTGTTCATAAAGCCAGTGACTCTTTGTATGATTGCATTTTTACCTGTACAGCTGCTGTACTCCTGGACTTGGTTCTTTGTGTCATATAACAAGTGAGGCTTATAACAAAATGCAGTGGCTTCAAGTGCTCCCTTTTGAGGATTCTAGTTTCTCTAGGCCATTTCCTCTCTCTATTTTCGTGGACAGATGATGCTATTGTGGCTACATAAGCTACACCAAACACAATCTGGACAATTACATAGATCAGTGTTTTTCAAACTTGGCAACTTTAAGATCTGTGGAATTCCTGTGAAACTCAGAATTCTTCAGCTGACACAGTAAACCAAGTCCTAAGATTGGATTTTGGCTAAGTGCATTATGTGACCATAGTTATTTAAAACAATGGGTTATTAATAAGCACAAAGTGTTAACCAAGTCACTGTAGTTTACTTAAAATAAACTGTGGCCCAGCTATATAGACTCAGCATCCAAACCTCCTTCAACCAATCCACGATCACCCAAGACTAGGCACGCCCGCCCCCAACTACCTCAATTCAAACTACAACTGGCCTTAAATGCAAGCTACTCAATGCAAGAAGCCTTGTAAATAAAATACCTGAATTTCTCCTCTTACTAAATACGGCTAAATTCAACATCATATTTGTCTGTGAAACATGGCTCAACGCATCTCTCCCTGACTCCATTACCTGAGTAAGAGACTATCATGTTTACCGATCCGATCGTGAAATCCTTAGAGGAGGTGGCATTGCTATCTTCTATAAAAAGTCCTTACATCTAAAAAACATCCAAGTTACCCAAGAGCTTGCTCTTCCTGAGACCATTATCTGTGAACTGACCTTAAATATCACATTTCGGTTCTTACTATGTTACAGAGCACCTGATTATGACATCGAACATGTAAACAAGCTAAATACACTACTAACATGGGCAGCATCCTGCCCACACACTTTTATCTTTCCTGGTGACTTCAATCTACCTCATATTAACTGGATCCTAAATGAATGTACAACTGAACCCATACATGCAACCTTCTACAATGCTGTAACAAATCTGGGACTGGAACAACTAGTAACCAACAATACTAGGCTTAACAACTGCCTTGATCTCATATTCTGCAATAGTTTGAAATCAGTTTACAGAATACAAATTAAAGAACCCTTTTCCAACAGTGACCACAACATGATTGACTTTTGTCTCAACATACGTCCACACAAAAATCATCACAATGACAAAATCCCCAATTATAACTTCAAAAAAGGCAGCTATGATCTTATAATCAACAATCTCTCTTCCCTTGATTGGCAATTTCTATTCACTGGATGCAATACTGTTGAAGACCATTACAACATATTCTTACTAGAAATCAAAAGAGCCATCAAACTATATGTACCAATAACAACTCCCCAAACCAGGAAAAACAGATTACCCATAACAATAAGGAAGCTTCAATCCAAAAAGAGATCACTATGGCAAAAAAACAAATCTGGTCACATTGCCAACTTCAAAAGCCGATTCAAAAATCTATGCCACCAGATAAAAACTGAATGCACTAATTATCACATTAAACAAGAGGAAAACCTACGCACAAATTCCACCCATGCTTTCTACAATTTTGTAAACAACAAACTAAAAGACTCAGGGTCCATCCCACCCCTGAAAGGACCTAATGGCAAAGACTGCAACGATGACACCATCAAAGCAAACCTCTTTAACACATTCTTTGGCTCAGTATTTATAAACAGCAATGGATCAAGCCCAGTACTTCCTAGTCGAACCACAGAGAACTACAATGATCTAACACGTATCGATTTTACAAAAGACATTGTTGAAAAAGCACTGCGTAATCTAAAACCATCCCTATCTATTGGACCGGACAGAATATGTGCCTACTTCTTAAAAAAGCTATCCACTGCCATAGCCGAACCTCTAAGCATAATCATTGAAAAATCTTTCAGGACCAGCTCCTTGCCAAAACTATGGTCACAAGCCACGGTCCTCCCCATCTTCAAAAAGGGACACCCCAGCCTAGTTGAAAATTACAGAAATGTAAATGCATAGAAATGTAAAAGCATAGAAGGAACCTACTTTCATATGTGGTGGTCTTGCAAAGAAACCCAGAAATATTGGCAAAAAATCAGAAAATGGTTGGAGGAGATAACCAAAGAACAAATCGAGTACAAACCAGAGTTCTTCCTACTAGGGATCTCTGATAAACATTTACCCAAAAAGATGAAATATGTAACAATTCATATCCTAACTGCAGCCAGATTAGCGTTTGCCCAGTGTTGGAAATCACCCTATGCACCTACAGAACAAATGGTCATTCAGAAAATATGTGATTGTGCAGAAATGGATAAATTAACTATAGCACTTAAAAACAAAGAGGCTTCAACATTTTACGATAATTGGAACTCTTGGTATAATTGGTTAGTCCAGAGATAAACTGCTTAATGGACAATGGGTAATTTAAGCATAGATATCGATAAGATGTGTGTATTCAAATTAAGGTAGGAGAATTGGATCTTGCAGACTGTCAAAAAGGATATTGTCTGTTTTTAAACGCATCTTTTTTTTTTTTTTCTCTTTCTCTTCCTTTGTTTCTTTCTTTCTTTTACATCTCCTCTTCTCTTTTCTTTCCAGTTTGTAAGACCGAGTGTTCTTTTTTGTTTTTTTCCTTTTGTGTATGTAATGTCGATATGTTTTTAATTGTAAATTTAATAAAATTTATTTAAAAAAAAAAAAAAAAGAAAATTACAGACCAATCTCTTTATGCTGCGTCACCTGTAAAGTCATGGAATCAATTATTAACCAATCCATTATCCTCCACTTAGAGACAAACAACCTACTCTCTAATAAACAATTTGGTTTCAGAAAAAAAACTATCCTGTAATCTGCAACTCTTACACTGCAAAAACATATGGACTACACAACTCGATCGGGGCAAAGCAATAGACGCAATCTACATAGACTTTGTAGATTGCCTTTGATTCAGTGGTACACGACAAACTACTCCTAAAACTAAAATCTTATGGTATCTCTGGATACCTACATAACTGGATAGAAGCATTCCTGTCAAACAGACAACAAATTGTCAAAATTGGGAGCGTCCTATCAAATTCTGTACCTGTCAACAGTGGTGTCCCCGAAGGCAGTGTTTTAGGACCAACTCTCTTCATACTCTACATAAATAACCTCTGTGATCATATTAAGTGCAACTGTGTTCTCTTCGCTGATGATGTAAAGCTATTCAACACCACAGACAATACTACTACCCTCCAAAAAGACCTTGACTATGTATCAGAATGGTCAATCAAATGGCAACTTCAAATCTCAACGAATAAATGCTCTGTCTTACATATTGGCAGAAAAAGTCAGAAAATAAAATACAAGCTAAATAGTCAAGATCTTTCTGAGGATCCGAACTTTGTCAAGGACCTTGGAGTATTCATCTCAAATGATCTAAGTGCTAGAGCCCACTGTAACTACATAGCCAAAAAGGCATTAAGAGTTGTTAATCTAATCCTACGTAGCTTCTTGTCTGGTAATATCACACTACTAACTAGAGCATACAAAACATTTGCTAGACCTATATTTGAATACAGCTCATCAGTCTGGAACCCATATCATGTATCTGGTATTAACACAATTGAAAAAGTCCAGAAATATTTCACAAGAAGAGTTCTCCGTTCCTCTACTCATTGCAGAATACCTTATGCCACCAGACTTGAAACTCTAGACCTAGAAAACCTAGAACTACGCTGCCTTCGGTCCGATTTAAATATAGTATATAAAATCATACATTGCAATGTCCTACCTGCAAATGAATACTTCAGCTTTAATCATAACAATACAAGAGCACACAATAGATACAAACTCAAGGTTAACCGCATCAAACTTGACTGCAGAAAATACGACTTCAGCAACAGAGTGGTTAATGTTTGGAATACTCTACCTGACTCTGTGGTTTCTTCCGCAAACCCCAAAAACTTTAACCTTAGACTGTCTACCATTGACCACACCCCCTTCCCTAAGAGGCCTGTAGGGGGCGTGCATAAGCACACCAATTGTGTCTACCGTCCCTGTCCTATTGTTTTTTTTATTTTTCTTATAAGTATCTATCTCATGTATTCAAAACTATATTTATTCTTCTGGCTGTATCTTGTAAGTGATTGACAAATCAAATAAATACTAAATACTAAAATACTCCAGTGTCTAATGATGAATCAGTAATGTTGGTATTACGTACAAAGAAAAGGCTAGTCTTTGGACAATTTTTACCAAAAAATGATCAGAGCTTCACACGACGTCATTTTACTGATGGGAGATTGTCCACCTGTACGAAAGAAATATTTATAAAATAATGCAGACTTTGTGTTTTTGGAAAAAGAGTCAGTGAACTTTTTATAAGGTTTTTTAAAAGAATATCTCTCAAGCCTTCAATTTCAAGATGTTTTGTTTTAAAAATGAACTTTAAAATCAATAATCCTAAAGAAAAAAACAAACCTATGCTGTTATGTATTTGTCTCTGTGATATACTGGCATTTTGACATAAGTGATATATTCTCTATTATATGTGCATATAAATATCTCATTATTTTACTTCAAATAAAGTAACATATTTTACTTGTATTTGATTAACTTATTCTGTGATACTAAAATATTTCCAGCGTTTAGAAAGCTACTTGTACAGTTTTACATTCAGCAGTATTCAAGCTTTGCTAGTTCTAAAATATTTTAGCAAAAAACCTACCTTGTTTTTAACAAAGAGATAATAACTAGTTTGATGCTCACATTTCAGGATGGTGTATGAAATAATCTGTTCTGAAATATACAAGAGTTGCTGGTTTTTTTCTATATCTTTAAACAAAATATTAACTTTACCTATAGTCTTTATTATCCTTAAATAGAGCTAATATTTAAGTCTCTTGCTGTAGCTATTCTTTCTCTTTTTTATATAAGAATTAAATATAGGCACATAGTCACGTATATAAACATAAACATAGTAATAGTTAAATACAACTTTTGAAACCCTCCAGATAATATTTAGAATTTAAGAATAACACAGGGGATTCAACAACTAAGAACAATGACACCAGTTCAGTTATCTGGATAATAATTAAAATTTGTCTCAATTTCTTATTAAAGAACAAGTAAAAGTTTATGTCAGAATTGGAGAAGATTTCACCAGTTAAAAGCTATTGAAATGTAATTGAGCATGAGTAGAGCTGCTAGATAATGCAGACAAGATAATGAACTGGAGATAAATGATCTCAAGAGGCTATCTGCTTGGCATCGGGAGAATATGTGGATGAGCCAGATTTATTATCTTAACATCTTATGGTTATGACTTTCAATTTATCGAAAATACCTGTGGTGCTTTATAAGTGATGTCTTCATGTTGTAACTCCATCACAATATATTTCACTTATCAACATTCATTTCCCAGAGCCTTTCAAAACAGAGTAGAATACTGATCTTTATTTTATTTTATAACGATGCATTTAAGTCCAGATTTTGACTTTCAGGCGGAGCGTCAATCAGCGTTCCCCCCAAAAGAGCTTAAAGTCTGGTTTATGCATCTTTAAATAAGAACAGCATGTTTTCCAAAAGCAACAAGGTGTTTTAAATTCACCACCTAAAACATACAGTGGTTAACATAAACCAATAACAATATGTTAACTTATTTACAGATTGTATTCTATTAATATTCCCTGCAACATAGTAATGGCTATTTTTGGCATTTATTTATGAATCATTAATTGTATATCTGAATTAAATACTATAATAGGGTGCCACACTTCTCAGTCTCTGAAACCCCACTCATAATTCTTTCCATGCCCCAGTGACAAAGATACTCAATGGGTATCAGAGAGAAGCATTTTTCCCACTTGCCACAATTTGCTTTGGACTGAGAAGGGAATTTCCCCTTACAGGATTAAAGTGGAAAACATATTTTTTTAAATCACATTTGATATCAAATTGATATCAAACATTGTATTTCACTGATATGCAATCAATCTTTTATGAAACATTTCAGTAACTGGAATGTTTATTGAATAAGATTTAAACAATTTTGGATCAACAAGCGCAAAGTTAAAAATGCAACAAGAATCACCATCCATGACCAGAAATCTCAGTTAAACCCTTTTCTTCAGATCTGAATCTACTCCCCTTTTTCCCTCAAAAAGCTTCACAGACTACATTCTCTTCAAATCATCCAATTTTAGTTAATATTTCTTTTACCAAAAATGTCTTCTCTTTCCTTCTTTCCAAACAGCAAACGTTAATCCCTTTTTGGCCAACAAACACTATATATCTTGTCCACATAAGATAATGAACTGAAGGATAGAGGAGATAGGTCTATTATTAATACCCATACTATCTTGTCAAACCCCTCCTTGAGATCTTCATATCCTTCATCTTGGTAGCTATTTCACCCTGTTGGATGCTCACTCTATCTATTCATGAATGGAAGATGCCTCCCTTACCTGCAATTCCCACTTTCCCAGGGCTTTCAAATTAATGTCTCCAACTTTTCCCTGTTAACTGGAGCTATCAAACCAAGCCATTCAAGGTTAAGAGATTCCACAGTTAGAACTAGCCATATCTTTTTTGAAACCATCCAACAATATAGGAGTTACTCTCTCTTTATTTTTTCTTCCTCTGCTACTCTTCTACTTGGTTACTGTTGTGGGTTCTATTTATTCTATAGCATCCTAGTAAGAGTTACCCTGTGATAAGATGTGTGAATAGATAAACAAACAAACAAACAAACAAATAATCCTGGGAAGGTCATAGATTTATTTATAATAGGAACACTCACTTTTCCAATACTGAAGGTGGTCAGGTACATGTAGGTCTTACTGGGCCAAAATTAACATTTTATTTCTGTTGCCCTGAGAAAGTGACACTTTTGAGTCATTTTAAAATGGACAGTAATATTTTTCTTTAAAACTGATCTGAAATGGGAATATTACTATAAGTAACAATACCTTTAAAACTTTATAATCGTCACAACAAAAAATATAATTTACCTAAAATGGATGAATATCAATACCTTGAAGTTTCTGAAACTCCAAAGATATTGAGTGTATGGGAGAAGGCTTTCAAGAATTCATCAAGAATTAATCAACAATGCATTATAAACTTGGATAATATAGAAGAGATTTGGCATAGTCAAATAAAATATCCTACTGAGCGGCATGGTGTGAAACTAGTGATGAAAACTCATGCCTTCCACTTGGAAATGTTGAGAGTTTAATCCAAGGTAGGGATAGAGTCTCTCCACAGGTATAAAGAAAAAATATCTGCTGCAAACTCCATGTGACATCAGGAAGGGTATCTCGCCAGTAAATGTTCAGTTCCATCCAGTCATCCCAACTCCATCCTGAATTAAGGGATTACTGGGTCATAAAAAGGGAGTTTAAATGGAATATCCTGCATTGTCCAAACAATATCTTCAGATTTTAAGGAATGTCATATATGTTTCATATAATTTAAAAACTTAGTTTGGAAAACAGCAACCCAGGTTTATCTTTTCCTTCAAGAAAAGAACCTATTGTTCTTTCCATGCTGGAAGTGTATGAATAAATCTTAGAGCAAATGCTATGAATGTGGCCAGTGGCATTACTATGGTGAATCAGATTCTTAGGAGGAACTTAAGGATCGTATATATTAATGTGTTGTTAAAAGATGGCCCCCCATTTGGTATCTCTCTGTTTATAAAGAAATTGAGATATAGTAAGTAGAGACAGTTGTGAAAAAAATTGATTATGCATTCCTGGCAATTGGTAAAATAAATGTATCAGTCTTTGAACTAGCTTTAGATCACAGGAGAGACTAGACTGAACATAATTCCATATTCATTGTTTAAAAATTGTAGGATAAATATTTGTATTAATATAAAATTAAGAGGATAATGTAAAATGATGGTATAATTGTAAATTTTGAATGGTTTGCCATTTCATTAATTTGTTTCTTCTATTTTCTTTTCTTTTTCCTTGTTGCTGTTGGATTCCCCTCTTTTTTCTTAGTTTTTATTTAATCAGTTTAGGTTTTCTTTTTCAGCATATAGTTTATTCTATAATAGTTTATAGCTAGATATTTGCTATTAATTATGTAATGCCTTTAAAAAAAACCAGTTGTAATTATTTTTAAAATCTTTTTAAAGTATAGACTTAGTTTAGTTGGATCTATTTTGGATTATTTTCAAATAAATATAGTACCCCAAATACTTCTTAGTTCTATAATATGGAGACAAAAATCTAGTCATTCATAGTGTTTCTATGAAATATTTTGAGTGTACATGGCCCCAAGACATCTGGCCTTTATATGTCTATATGTGGTAGAATTTGTAGCTGATGTAGCTGAGTGGAGTTAAGAGGCTAGCTAGCTTGGAATCCTTGCAAAGGAGGAAGTGACAATGAACTGATCCCTCCCCCCCTTCCAGCTTAAACCCTGAAATGTTTACCTGGTTGTTCTCAAGAGAGTAAGTTAGTCTGACAAGATTCTTGTAAATAGGCGAGTAGCAATAAAGGAACTTCTCTGAGCATCTCAGTGTCATTCTGGTTCCTTGCTGCTACAAGCAAGGATTATAGCTATTCCAAACCTTTACTACCAGTAGCTATTGAATGTCTTGAGAGTTCACACATATATTGTAACTATAGCCAACAACAATCAGGTATGAATAGACATCACAAATGAACATGAAAGAGTAATTTTGTATCAGTGTTTGATCTACTTTGCAAAATTTGCAGAATCCCTAAATTGCAGCAAATACTTTATCTCTTCGGTCCTATGTACTGGCTTTCCAGCTTTCTGGAGGCTAGATAAGGTAGATTTATGTAAACTACAATAGGTCAGAATAGAGGATGTGGTAATTTCAGAGCATATCGTTAAATGAAGTTACTACTGTATGAATTATCCCAAAGTGGAAAAATCAAGTTTTATTTTGTGTCATTTCCTTCTGCCATATGACATGTAGAGCAATTAGTTTAGAAGCACAAATCATTGTTTTACGAATTACTTAGCAGAATCATAAATAGTCATGCATACAAACATATTAAATGATTTAGAACAGTAATTAGTAATTTTAAAGTCCTGAAAAACAGCAGGAAGTTCATACTTGGCCTGTTGCACTTTCAAAGAATTAAAATTGTTTTTTAATCTGTTTTTCCAAAAGCTACCAGCAAATAAATGAACAGGATTTACTTGCTATGATGAATTAATATGCACACTGACAACTTATAAGATAATACCGCTCAGGGGAATTTGCTATGAGAATATATACATACAATTATGTTTTAATGGTTTATTTAATTTTCTGAATAATATACATCTTAAATGGAAATTGATAAAAATAGAGAACACAAATATAAAGTTTTATCAACTTTGCATTGAACCTATTAAGATAAGGCTCATTTTAATGAGAAAATTAATGTATTAAGCGTTTCATTATGGATGAGCATTATTTCTCGTTGTTAAGAATTTATTGCTTCCAAACTGTCATCGTCTCTCTAATTATGATTAATACCTTATCTTGAATTCCATTGCCATTCACATATCAGAAATAAATGCAAACTTCTATCTCACGCTCAGGGGTCACAAAAGTAGAGTGATTTATTTATGTGCTTATATTTTATTCATTTATATATTCACATTTAAACCATAACATTGATTTTTCAAATTCTGAAATTTATTTTATCATGACATAGTACACAAATCTTTATCTTCCACTGAACTGAAGTTTGTATATAGAATAAAAATAAAAAAATCAACAACATAATTACTATTTTACAAGTACAGGCATAATTGTTTTATACTAATTTTTAAACTTAGCTTTTCCCCATACAAGAAACATAAGAATAAAATTGTCTTTTATGTTGGTTCAAATGCTGTAACATTTCATTTCATAAAAGAGAATCAAATATAAATTATATAGTTGTTCAGAAAATCATGTAATGTTTAGGTTTTATTTTTGTTTTATTTATCATTCTCAGAATAGAGCAATATATGAAATTCAGATAAAATAATACATATACCAATAATATCTAAACAAAAATATGAATACATTAACAGAATAATAGAATAACAGGATTGGAAGATCTAATCCAAGTGATAGGATTCAAAAAATGTTTACTACCATGTGGGTCTGGCTTGGTGGGCGTGGCAGGGGAAGGATACTGTAAAATCTCCAGTCAGAGATGGTATTTGCTGGTTCTCCAAACTACTCAAAATTTCCTCTGCCAGTTCTCCAGAACTGGTCAGAACCTGCTGAATACTACCCCCTGCTTAAGCAGGAAATATTTCAGACAAATTGTTGTCCAGTCTCTTCTTAAGAACCTCTAGTGATGAAGCCCCACAATTTCTGAAGGCATTAATTCCACTAATTAATTGTTCTCACTGTTAAAAAATTTCTTCTTACCGTGTTTCTCATATAATAAGGCCGGGTCTTATTTTTTTTTGAGCCCCGAAAAAATGGCTAGGCCGTCTTTTTGGGGGTGACTTAATTTCCCCCCCCCCTTGCATCTTCGGGTGGGCGGCGACGGCTTGGATGTTGACCTCGGTGTTGGTGGGGCACTTCGTATCGGGGTCAACGCAGGCAGCACCATATCCGGGTGTGCAACAAAAGTATTTCCTAACAGCAAGCCCCCCATTTCGCATGTTTTAATATAGGCCTTAATTTGGGGGGAGGGGCTTAATTTCATTTCATGCCTATAAAACATGCTGGGACTTCCTATTGGGGGAGGCCGTATTGTTGGAGAAAGAGGGTAGTTCTAGATTGGTTCTCTCCTTGATTAGTTTCCATCCATTGCTTCTTGTCCTGCCTTTAGGTGCTTTGGAGAATAGATTGTTCCCCTTTTCTTTGTGACTGCCCCTTAGATATTGAAATACTGCTATCATGTCACCCTTAGTCATTGTTTTAACCAAATGAGACATGCTCAGTTCTGGCAACCATTCTTCACGTTTTAGTCTCCAGTTCCCTAACCATCTTTGTTGTTATCTGCACTCTTTCTAGAGTCTCAACATCTTTTTTATATTATGGTGACCAAAACTGGACAAAATATCCCAAGTGTGATTAATGCAGCCTAGGACTGTGTAGGCTTTTTTGGTAGCTGCAGCACACTGCTGACACATATTTAAGTGATTGTCTTATAGGGCTCCAAGATCTCCCAACAGTTAGTTCTATTGAGCCAAATTCCACTTATTCTGTACCTGTGTATTTGTTTTTTTCTTGCCATATAATTTTTCTTACCATATAATTTCATTTTTTTAGATAAGGTCCTGTGTTCCAGTCTGTTGAGATCCTTTTGTATCTTATTGAGCCCATCTTCTGAAGTATTGAATATTCCTGCCAGCTTGGTGTCATCTGCAGATTTGATGAGTTCCCATTCTACTCCCTCATCTAAATAATTAAGATATTGAAGAGTACTGCACCCAAGACAGAGCTTTGGTATATACCACTGCATACTTCTTCCATGTAGCTGCAGTTCCATTGAGTACTACATGTTGAGTGTATTGGTCAACCAGTTACAAATCCATCTGTTGGTGATGTTGCCTAGTCCATATTTTTCTGTCTCATCAAATAGTAGGTTGTGGTCTACTTTGTCAAATGTCTTACTGAAGTCCAAGTAAATTATATCCACAGCATTTCTGTGGCTAATTAGTTTTGTCAGATTGTCAAAGAATGCAATAAGATTTGTCTGGCATGATGTGTTTTTGACAAATCCATATTGGTTTCTGGTTCTGACTTTGTTTGCCACTAAGTGCTCGCAGATTCATTGCTTGATTATCTTTTCCAGAATTTTCCCAGGTATTGACGTCAGACTGATAGGTATGTAGTTTCCTGGAACCATTTTTTTCTTTTTTTAAAGATGGAAACTACATCAGCCCTTTTCCAGTCATCTTGTAGTTTCCCGGTGCTCCAGGATCTTTGAAAGATATAGTTCAGTAGTTCTAAGATCACATCTGCCAGTTCCTTCAGGACCTTGGGGTGTAATCTATCTGGTCTTGGTGATTTCAATTCGTCTAGAGTGGATAGGTGGTCTCACCATTTTCTTGTTTATTTTGATTTGTATTTCTATTCTGTATTTTACATTACAATATACAGTATTTTGGATAGGTTGGACTGTTTTTTCCTTTTGTGTAAAGACAGACACAAAAAATGAGTTAACAGTTCTACTTTCTAGTTAGAAATATGAAATGTATTCTCAGGTAAGCAGACCTAAAACAGTTATCCACAAACAACGTGAAAATCCAAATAGAATTTTATTTTATAAGAAAATATTTGAGTTTGCAAGAAATAATGTACACGCCTGACAAATCAGTCTCTGTCAGTCTTCAGAGATAGCCTTACAAGTTATTGCACTTATAATAGATTAAAGATGTTATGTTCAAGGAATGGGTGATTATTGCCAAATTAAAACTTAAGAAAGGCTGTGTCTATGGCACAACAACTTTTGATCTGTGAAGAAGAGTGAGTCTACATCCAATTTCTTCTGAAACCATTCCCTTATTTATTAATGAATAGATTCTGTCCTCCTGGTAATCAGGAGACCTTATATGTTGAACACAGTTATAATGTGATAAAAAAAATTGCAAAAACAATTAATATTAAGGGAAATAAGATGAAAAGTTTAAAACATCTAGGAGCAATTGTAGAGATCACATAAAACCTTTGATTTGGCTGCTTAGATATATCTTCTGGAATACAGTTACCTATTGGGAAAGACATTTTTTTCCTAATTTTTGTTTTTGCTCCTAATTTTGCAAACCAGAGCATTTTTTTTCTAAAACAATTTCATTTAACAATCTATATCATACCACCAGATTGAAAGCTATGTTTGCCTCAAGATTTACTTTATCATTTAAATCGTAGAATAATAATCCTGATTTAAGAAGCAGAATCGCCAACTATTTCAGTGATGAAAAATAAAAGCAGTCACAAAATATTATTTTCCTCTTACCCTCACCTGTTACTATAACCAATGAAAGAATATTTTTTAAGGCTGCCCATCCATTTTTCTGGTTGTAATTTCCTTTTGATAATAACACGATTTAATAACATTTATAAGGTTATGCAAAAAATATTGCCACATTGTTTTTAATGCATTTGATTATTTCTTTTTTTGAAGATAAATTACTGTTTTGTTCTGTAAGTTAAAACTTAGCTTTATTCCATTCCACATTTTCATTACAAGGGCACATCAATTGTGCTCACTAGAAAAAAACTACCATAAAAATAAAATACACTTTCAGAGCTGTCATACTCTGCATCTTAATGACATTTTCCCATAGGTATATGGGGTCATATGTTTAAGAGTGTATGAGGTACTTAAAAGTTATTTCTTTCCGCAGTCTCCACTATTGAGATAATGGGTCTGCCCTTTTGAGAGTCACCCTTTGTCATATTTATGACAGTGTCTCATTGTTCTAAGTCAATTGATTGTGCCCATTGAATTTGTTGTCTTGGCTCTTGGGGGAATCTGACAGCTCTTGTGATAGTCTATTCTTTGTCAAATAATCAGATGTCAATTATTTCTAATTTTGGGTAGACAATCTGTAGAACACATACATTTCTCAACCTCAAATCTGAGCCATTTCCAAATGGTACTGCCAAAATTCTTCTGTTGAAGAATGTCAATTTTTGACTGCATGCTTTTTATTAAAATAATAAATAAAATAGATACGTCAACCCTCTTTTCTTGTACCATCAATGCAGCCATCATATGAAGGACAATATATGGATCAATCTTCAGGGATTCTAATATATTTTAGAGCGGAAGGGAGCATATGTTGCACTAAATCTGAGTCTCATTATTGTGCCAGAATCACAGTATGCCCATGGTCACCTCTGTTGATATGTGAGTGATTAAGCACCTACCAGTTGCCCGTTCATTGTGGATTTAACCAGAGTCACATTCAGAATACAAGTGTAAGCACTATGTCCATTCATTTGATTCCAAAGTGTCCCTAGTAATACATGCACATACAAATCACCTTGGTTAAAACTAATGAACACCAAATACCTAAGCTATGTTCTTCTTCGCTAAATATGAAACTACTTTTCCCCCCTTCTCACAAGCACTTAGAAGACACACATAAAAATAACATACGTCAGAGGACAACTCTTCTGGTCAAAGTCTGATGATCAGAAAATCCCACCTCAACCAGGACGTGAGCCTCTTGAAAATATGGCATGAGAATCCAGTAAAAATTCTATATAAATAATGCACAATTTGAAGAGGACAAAATAATATCAAAAATATTGATGGGAGGGTTTGTGTTGAAATAGCAAATGCTAGCCAAGTACTTGAGTGGAATACATCAAAAGTGTGGGTATCTGAGGCATAAGTTCCATGTTACTAAGATTATTTACAAGTCAAGTGAAACAAAAGAATTAAAAATGGTGACCTGGCACTTTTCCCAGACATTGGAACAGGTGAATTTAGGATGGGATGAAAATGTGAGTCCACTAGAGAAGTGTGACTGTAGCAGCAGGTGTTTCTGTTTTTAGTTTTATTGTTGTTGTATATATTCTTCTATATTACTTTACATATGTTTACATTGCTGAAAGCCAATCAGAATGGCTTTTAAAATGGATTACTGCATAAATGATTTAAATAAACAAAAATTAAACCTATGCTTTTATAACATGGGACAGAAAGAAACTACACACCTAAACTAAACTAAACAACAGGGAAGAACAGCAATCTAGGTCTCTAAAGCTAACTAAGAGGACCTGAATCAGCCAAGAAATTCTAAAAGTCTATATCAATAGGACTGAGGCTTTAGAAACATTATCTGTAACTGTACAATGGCTGATAATTAGAAAATAAGTTTGATGCTTTTACATAGACAAAAAAAGGTCGAAAGCTGGCATACTCCAAAATAAATGCCTGCTTTTATTTGATGTAAGCTGGATAATTTTGAAAGCTAAAGAATAGCAAAAAGAAGTCAGTATGTGCAGTATATTGATTAAAGAAAGACCTTTTGTTTGTGTCAATCCCATTAAATTGTGGAAAGTGCTCAGTAGAATCCCAAAACATCTCATTGTTCTCAGGAGAAACTTACAGTTTGTAGAGGCCAGCAAGGTGCAATTTAAACACCATATGACAAAACAGAGAGGCTCCAGGTTGGCAATGGAACGTGACAAGGGTGTATATCCTAAGAGGTCTGTAAGGGCCGTGCATAAGTGAAAGAAAAGAGAAGAAGATAAGCAACATCAAGGTGAATGGTTTCAGTTACAGTGATGATGAGTGCACCATTGAAAGATTTGAAAGAACAGGTTAGGAACAGATCATCATGGAGAAAATCTGTTTGGTCACAAGGAGATGAAAATGACTTGATGGCACATAATCAAAAGGAGGCAATGGTAAAATACTTCCAAATCAATACAGTCAGGGTCCCAATCACTAGGAGTCAAGCTTGTCTTGAAACATTTTCTTTATAGTTTCCCTCTTGAAAACTATTATGAAAGGGCAAGCCTATCCATAATGCTTTAGTGAGAATATCACAGATTCTCAAAATTTCAAATATGTCCACTAATCCACAAATGCTGGAAACCTCTGCCCTTGGCCATTGTTTGTTCGATACATTCACTGAGTAAGCCACAACTGGTTAGACGCAGCATGCTAACCATACTATAAACCATGCTAACATACTACCTTAAAATCAAATCACATTATGACTTGGCACAGTATCTGAACTCAGCCTGTTTATGTGTTCATAGGAGTCACTGAATGTGAATTTTATGAGAAAATGTTAGAATATCAGTTTATATTCAGACATAATAATTCAAAAGTTGCTGTTTTATTATCAAATATTTGCTTTATGGTCAGCCATAATAGTTATAAAAGCCAACAATGATTCTCCTGAGAAATGTAGGCTGAAATATCAACTTTTAATAAACATAAACCACACTCTCAATGCATTAACCTCCCATTACATAGTGTGAGGGCGGGGGGGAGAAACATGTCTCTGGAAATAAAGATATAATAGCCATCAAGGAAGGTTATAAACAAGAGGTACAATATGTTACACTTTCATTGGATTATTATTTATTTTTGGTTTTAACTGTATAAAGACTCTATCCTCCATTCAATCATGTCTGATTTTCAGAGATTGCCTAGACAAGTTCTTGCAGTTTTCTTGGCATGATTTTTCAGAAGTGGTTTGCCGTTGCTAGGGCTGAAAGAAAATTAATGGCCCAAGGTCACCCAGCCTAAGACAGTACTAGAGCTCATGGTCCCCCATTTCTAGTTTATGATTTATCCACTATTTAACAGGAATTCCAGTTTTGAAAAGTTAAAAAAAAAGCACTCTAATACTGACAATCAAAATTACACAGCTAAGGTTTTGGGTCTTCATCTCTTCAGTAATTCCAATCTAGAACAAACCAATGCAGTCTTGTAATTTAAAAAATTAAATCCAAAAATAGAAGACAGGGCCATGCATTTTATACAGCGTCTACAGTAGTTTGTCTCTGACTTGCAACAATATCTAGAGAACAGTGTAAATCATGGGTGAAAGTAAATCAGGACTCGTAGGAGAGTAGGATTTTAAGTTATCTGGGTCCTTATTCAATGAAGCAGGAATAGGCAGTCTACACCCTGAGTCTACTTTTATTGAGATCACATTCCCTCAGATATTATCTGTCAGCGGTTACACACCAGTGAGGAAATAGCTGAAGGAAACAGTAAGTAATGGATTGTCCTTTGTCTTTTTCTGTTTTTCTTTCATTCAATCCCACCAGGCTTCCGAGAAATAAGCTTCTGTTTGAATGGATGGTTTTCAGGGAGCTCAAAAATTTAAGAACTGCAGGTTGTATTTCTGCAGATTTCTTCATATAATATTCTTATGTGACGGAATAAGAGTGCTAGTTTTTCCTTAGAGAAACCACTGATGTCCCAGTTTATTGATCAATATGTAAACCATTGTCTATGAAGAAATGTTTTAGCCTGGGCATTTACAGTATATGTTACTGCTTTGAGATTGTTTTTAGTGAAAAGTAGGCTGATATTAATATAAATTGAAAAAATAAAAGTGAACATTCAGATAGGGCGTCTGCTTTGAAATTCAGCTGCCAAATATTTTTTTAGAGAGTTAGAGGAGTTGAAAAGTTCAAGGTTATTCTGTATGTTGTATTAAGAATTTCCAGTTGCAGTTAATTGGTTCTCGTGATTTATGAAGTGTAGAAGTGGGAGGAGAGAAGGTGGATTCTGTGTAACGCTCAAAAAAACTTTCACTTGGGAAATTGCTTTTAACATGCCAGATCTGTTTCTAATAAATCAATTGGAGACATAACGTCTCGAAGTGATTGATATCATGGATACTTTCTGGATGCCTTACATAGGTTTTTTTTTTTCAAGATTTAGCACATCATTTTAACCATATCATCTTATACTGAAATATTTAAGATGGTAATCATATTAAATAATAATAAAAAAGATTTTCTACTTTTTCTATACAACATTCCTATTCCCTGTAATATCAAAACAAATTAAGGTGTGTGTATATTTGTGTGTACATGTGTAGGTATGCTACTGTATGTATATATGTACTTATGTGTGTACCATCTGTTATACAAGAAAAGTTATTTTGCCTTTATTATTTATTATTTTGACTGATTAATTTTACCTGAATAACATTTAATTATAACACGGGTAAGATCCAGTTTGATGTTTTTAAGGCATTAAGGTAGAAACCAGGAGACTCTGAGTTCTAGTCTTGGGTTACACAAAGTTTTAATCATAAACCCAGGTGGCAAATCACTTCTCAAACTCTTGGCAAGAAAACTGTAGAGACCAGTCCAGGTAGGAATGAAAACAGATTTGAAGTAACAATGGTAATATAAATGTTTACTTTACTACAAAACAGTGTCTTACAATTTACTCCACTTGATATTTTTTTACATCTTAGTATTTTAATCAATACAGCAAACTATTCCAGTGTTGTGCAACTAAAAGAAATTAGCACAAAACTCTATCTTTGTTGAATTTTGATAACTTTAAAATGTGGAAACGTATATTTTTCTTCAAAGACCTTCCAAACTGGAAAGGTTGCAGTGGCAAAACTTTGTCCAATAAGTGTTATAGGATAGAAGAATTCAGAAAAGAGGAAAAAGAATGACCTCCCATAAACACACTATACTTATAACTTTTGGTCATGTATATTGTCTGATCAGTTGTCACACTAAACTAAACAAATAGCCATACTTTGGGTCAAGGAAAATAACATATGCTGTAAAGTATAATCTCACACTTCCAGCCATGAGTTTGTTAACTATACACAGTATCACTTACCTTGAATTTGAATTCTTTGTCTTGAAAAATCTTTCTAACTGCTGGGTGTAAGACTTTCCTTTAGGATGCAAAACAGAAAAGAACAAAAATGGTTCAAAAGAGAAGTAAACCTATGGTCCTTAAATTACAAATTAAATGAACTTCTTTCTGTTCTGTTCTGAGAGGCTTCAATCTGGTGACTTCAAAAGAAGGATTATGTGAGAAGATAAAAACTTGATTAACGCTCATGTTTGAAGTCCCTAAGCTTCCCCTTTACAAGCAAAAATAGCTCTCCTTAAAGCATAAAAAACCAAATTCCAAGCACAAGCAGGAAGCTACAACTATGCAGTGAAGATTGTAGGAAGAAAATTAGTTTTTCCTTAATATACTCATGGTTGGCTTTTGTACACATGGAATATAATTAACAGGGTGACTTTAAAATAAGAATTTAAAGGGGGAAAATATGAAATATTCATAATTAGGTAAGTAGTAGCTTGTTTGGTTTATTAATTTTTCTAACATATTGGAAAGAAAGGAGTTCACAGAAGCATATCAATGTAAGCAAAGCACACTTCCTTTAAATTTTTTAAAAAGCCGTGTGCTGTGCAAAGTTTTTGTAGATGCTTCAAATGTCACCTCTGGGTGTTTACTTGTATATGTGTATGCGCCCACTCTGCTGGGTTTCTGTGAAAGTACAAGCTTGCACAAATATGAACAAGCAGAGAACTGATTTGCAGCATCTGTGTGTCAAGCGTTTGAATGATAAGGTCTCTTTAAAGCTTAATAGAAAGAGTGCTTTGCTTATACGAAGCATCTTGTAAGATACCAGTTAATACTTTGCATAGCCCCAACAGCAAAAATCTTGTTGATAATGACATTTTCAGATTTTACAGATTTGCAATGCTTGGTTTCCAAAATGAGATTCATAGGCGAATAGAATGGAATGGAATAGAATAGGAGGTTTATTGTCACTTTAAATGTACACTATACATTAAAATGAAATTTCATTGCATTCAGCTCTCAAAAGATAACCATTATGCATATACCCACATACACACACATATGACACAGAGAAACATCACAGTCTAGTTCAAATGTATACATCAAATGTATATATTGTGAAAAAAGTAAGAATCCTGTGAACTTACAAGACAGATGGCAAAGGAACAGAGCTGATACAGAATCTAGTAGTCCTGCTAGAAATACTTCAAAACCTGCTCCAAGAGGGGAGTAACTGAAACAGACTGTGAAGTGGATGTGTGGGGACTCTAACAATGTAAACACATAGTGCTTATAAGCAGTATCCTGAATAACAGGAAATGAGCTTTCTATAATTTTCTCAGCTGCCCTTACCACTCTCTGTATGGACTTTCTGTCTGAGGCACTGCTACCACCAAACCAAACAGTGATGCAGTTTGTTAAAACACTCTCAATCACGTCTCTGTAAAAAGTGGCCAGGACAGAAGGAGAAAGATATGATCTCCACATCCGACATAGGAAATGCAAATGCTGGTTTGCACGCTTCACTAAAGATAACATATGAAGACACAAAGTCAATTTTTTAGTTATCTGCTTCCCCAAATACTTAATATTGTTGACCATCTCCACAGCTGCAACCTTGATACAAAGTGGAATATAACTATGCTGGCTCTTTCTAAAAGCAACAATGATCTCCTTTGTTTTATTAACATTCAAAACCAAGTTATTTTTATTGCACCAGTCCACCAAAGCCTTCACCTCCTCCATATAAGAATCTTCATTGACATCCCAGATAAGGCCTACCACTGCCATGTCAACCACATACTTCACAATATGATTCATAGAAGACTTGGTACAGCAGTCATGGGTCATCAAGGTAAACAGTAACGGATTCAAGACAGCCCTGTGGGGAACCCGTACTTAAGAAGATGGAGTTGGAAACTTTTGTTCCAACTCGCACAAACTGGGGCTTATCAATAAGGAAAACAAGTGTAAAGTACTGCTTTAAACATAAAGCAGTATTAAACCTAATCTGTCCAGTTTGTTCATCAAATGCTAAGGAATGATTGTGTTGAATGCTGAACTAAAATCAACGAACAACATACGCACCAAACTAAGCACACAAGAAAATGTACGATCTATAGAGTGATTCTTTTGATAAGCAAATTGTAATGAGTCAAATGTAGAGGGAAGGCATGAAGCCATATAGTCCTTTACCAATCTCTCAAAACACTACATCATAATGGAAGTGAGTGCAACTGGATGATAATAATTAAAGCATGTAATTATAGATTTTTGGGGGGACTGGTACAATTATCGCAGTCTTAAAAGATGATGGAACCACAACCTGGTGCAATGAAAGATTGAAGATGTCTGTAAGAACAGAGGCCAGATGGTCAACACACTCCTAACACTCGCCAAGGGATATTATCAAGACCCTCAGCCTTTCATGTGTTGATTTTCTGCAAGAACTTCCAAACGGCAGTTGTATCAGGCCAGATCACCTGACTCCAATATTTGATAGCTCTAGTTTAAGAGTCTCACATAGTTGGTAATATACTCTTTATAACTATTAAAAACTATATATAAAATACAGAGGACAGTTTATGATTAAACATTAACAGTGTATCACCGAAACCCAAATGTTGATGACTGGACACAGATAGGATCTTACAGATATATTCTTCCACTGGAACAAATTATACATGGAATTGACTACAGTATCTGTCTGCAACTTTGGAACTTAATAATCAGTATATTGATGCATGGATAAATGTTGCCTTAAATGTATGTATTTTTATTTTTGGAAAACATCTTAGTAAGAAATTCACATTATTACCTCAATGAATATTTCATAAAATCATACACATTCCGAATGAAAAGGTAGGTTTTAGATAGAAAGAGAAAATGCATGACAAATATGTGCTAATTAACCTGTGTTTCAATTTGCAATAGCATAAGATTTATGTTAGTTACTGAAATACTTTACATAGCTACTTGGGTTGATTTTATAGAACAGGGTGTCAAACTGATGGCCCATGGGCCAGATGCATCTGCGCAGGCCATGCCCACCCCAGCTCTGTGAAGGGGAAAAAACAATATGTCACATGATGCCAATGTGATGTGGCAAGTTTGACACCTGTGTTATAGAAAGTTTAATCTTATAGCTATTTGAACTTATACAGTACATGTGTCTGTGTATGCATGCCAAAGCCATTGTCATAAGTTCTGGTGATAAATTTTGTGTCTCCTTTTAATTTTAATTGAGTAAAAATAATGTTAGCTCACTCATGAAAGAAAAGAACTTTATTTCTTTTATTTCCAGGAATTGTTAAATATACATTTTAAAAAATTACTGTTCCTGAAAATTTATTTTGAAGCATTATCAGACGCAGACTTTCTCTCTGTTCTTCTATTCAAAACACAGCATAGCAGAGTTTCAGTTCAGGGCAATAGTATAAAGTAAGTACCTTGGAAGAGTAGAACAGAAGGCCTTTGTTATTTGATGATGTTTTATAAGCACTCATTGAAGGCTTTCTGAAAAACTTTAAAGAGGACCAAGTTTAATTTAACAAACGGTCCTTGACTGTCTTTATAGTATTCACAGATCTGGGTGGTCCCACCAGATTCTTTATTTCTAAAGACTTTAACATTTTGCAGATAACATTGTTAGAAGATGCTTGAAACTCTTCAAGGGAAACTGCATTCACATTTTCCAGGGGTCTGTTATGCTACTTTTATATTTACAAATTTCAGACCTCGAAACCATAAAACATTTTATACCTGATGCCGAAGCAAAGGCAAATAATGTTGTTATGACCAGTATAATGAATCACTGTTTTCTATGATATTCTTTAAAACTGATAGAATTTCTTTTTCATTCTTAGCAGGAAAGATTATAAAGTTTTTAGTGAATCAAAAGGGAGAAATGGTCATTTCTTAAGTTATACTATAAACAAAGGAATTTTGGACAAATTTAACACAGTTTCAGTGCCAGGTGGTAGCTAAAACCGATGAAATATTAATGTAAGTACAAAATAATCATTTAATAATTCAAATCAAGCAAAATGATATTGGGACAATTGCAATAATTCCAAACATTTTGCATATCACTGTGATTGACTATTTGCAATTCCATTTGTTCTGAAATTAAGGAAATCTTAAACATAGCTTTGTATCTGCAGTTAAATCTAAAATTAACAGATATACAAAGCAATGTGTTATTTTCACAAAGATAGTAACATGTTTGCACATTTCATTTTAAATTAGATATTTACATACTTACATTTTTTAAAAAACAAAATACATATTTTATATCAATAAGTATGTATTTTTCCAAATAAACAATTGCAAAATCTTATTTGAAAACAAAAATAATTACAATGAAGATTCATAAATAATTAGATAGATTGAGGTATGGAAAATTATTTAAAATGTACATCAAGGAATTGATTTAGTCCAATTATTTATCATAAATATTAAGATATAAAGATAATCTGAAGCAAAATTATTATATTCAGCTAGGCTAGGGTACACACTTGTGGCTTTGCCAATCATGTGAATTTTCTGGCTGATGTGCAAATTATTTTACAAATATTGCAAACTTTTAGAACCATACAGCAGTCAAATCTGTCAGTAGCTGACATGGATTTTATCAGCCAGGAAGGGAAGAATGTGGATGCAACCTGGAATTGCTGTAACATGAAAATCACCTTGACATTCATCCATACCTCTTCAAATGGTTTACCACCCATCTGAACCAGATTTTAAATCTCTAGACTATTCAGACTACTGGATATCAACTCTTCATTTAGGATTGGGTTAAATTTCATCCTAATCCATGCCAAAAGTGCTCTGAATTCCAGTTTAGAGGTTTCACATCTGAAATTAGTTAATAGAAACAAAGACTACATTCAGGCATTGAGCTATGTGATAGCTGTATTTACTCAAAACAATAAATCGAAATGAAACAAGCTATGCTGGGACTTAGTGCAAAGCATAAAAAAGCAGGACTCAGTAAATGCAGCATTTTGATTAAAACCTCTGGATAACCTCTCCCACTGATTTAATGTGTATGTTGAAAACCTGGGAATAAAAAAATGATTTAAAGGTCAAGGGTGGACAAAGTTTTCTTTTCTGAGAGTAAAAGTAATGAGTATTAGTTTCAATATTACACATTTATTCATATTTAGATGAACACAGCATGTATATGTACCCCTTCATCTTCCCACTCTTTTATTTCTTCCAAATGAACCCCTTAAACATATAGAATTGGGATGTTTTGGGTCTTTAAGTCAGTTTTTACATATGGCAATTGCCTAGACAAGTTCCTGCAGGTCTTTTTGGCAACATTTTTGGAAGTGGTTTGTCATGGCCTTCTTCCTAGGACTGAGAGCGTAGGACCAGCCCAGAGATATCCAGTTGATTTAATGCCTAAGGCAGGACTAGAAAATACAGACTCCAAGTACCCAAAATTTCATATATTTTTAATTAATCATATTTATAAATTACAGAACCTTAAGGACTGTCAGCAGTTTAAAAGGCAAAATACACAAAACATAACATACAATAAATCCTAAGTATAAAATAAAGATTAGCAAACTAATGAAAGCAATTAAAATAAAACTAACCAAAGCAAACCAAACAAAAAACAAATCAAGATGGAAGTTGTGCGAGCACCATCACTTGAGACCTTCAAGAAGAGATAGGACTGCCATTTGTCAGAAATGGTGTAGGGTCTCCCTCTTGGGTGGGGGGTTGGACTAGATGACCCATAAGGTCTCTTCCAACTCTGATTATCTGTTATCTGTAATCAAGATCCATATTCTCTCTTGAAGAGGTCTCTTTTCAGAAACTGCCTGGCTGGAAGCCAACCAAATGCCATTGGGAGACCATTCCAAAGTACTGTCACAGAAAAGCAGCACCAACTCAACTTCAGCTCCGCTTGGCTCCCTAAAGTGGTACACTGCTAGTTGTTTCTCCTAGATAGATTGAACTCACCAGGGAATTTCAAAGGGAAAATGCAGTCTTCCAGTACCAAGCCAAATAGGGCTTTATAAGTTAACACCAGCCTTTTAAACTCCATTCCCAATGAATGCAAGGCCTGATTGTATGTGGTCAACCACATGCTAAGCAAATTGCAGCTTCAAAGGCAGCCCAATGCAGAATATATGTGGGTGATGACAAGAGTATAAGTAGGGCACAACTGGCACAGCAGCAAAGTTAAGGAAAGTACCCTGCCCTGGGCACAATCTCTACCTGCTCTCTCCTAAGACCATGTGTCGGGTTGGAGACCTGCTACTTCAAGGGTAGTGCCATTCATTCCATCAGGAGACACCCCCAGAACAGATAGATTACTCCAATGAACAAGCAATCATTCCCTCTTATTGGGATTCAGTTTAAGCCTGCTCTTTCTTATTGCCTTAGTCCAGATAAGAAGCACAATAACAAATACTAATTCTCTTTTTACTGTAAGGTTACATTAATAAAACTTGCAAGTCTGAAAGTACCCATCTCATCCCTCACTTTTACTCTGTCCCAAATTAGGGAGCATTTTTTCCCCCAAGATGCTTTCATGAGCTGCATCCCTAAGTATAGCTGGGAAGGTAAGCCTGATGGATTGAAAACATGTGAAGTATTATAATTTTAGCCAATGAGAGGTTGGGAAAATGGTTTGTCAGAAAGATATAGACATTTTTTTGGGGGGGGGAATCAAAGAGTTTTGCTAGATAACATTAAATTAGATTTACTGAAATAGTTGTAAGTGTGCTATGCAAAGGCCATATCATATACATATACTGCCTACATTCGCTCTGAGATTTTTGTTTTCTTTTTATCTATACTTGTGAAACTGCTTCACGCTGAGCTTCTTTGCTGATAGGCTTTGTGTACTTTGTTTTATAATTTGCTGTTGATCTAAATAAACTATCTAATTTCAGTAATGGAGTTCATCACTCTTTGGGGAGGTTTTAAATGTTTGATTTGGATCCAACTTCATGGGATTTATAATGGGGGGTGGGAGTGAAAAGGAGATTATTCCCTGGGAGAATAATAGAGATTGGTTTTGTTTTGTTTTCTTTTTATTCTAGGAGAAACAGAAACGGACTGGCTGTCACAGTATGTCATTCATTTTCACGACTAAAATGATTCATCTCCAAAACTCAGAAGGGAATGGACTTAAATATTCAGAATAAAGAATTATCCAAAGTTAAATTACTAGATTTCCATTCTATCATCTATTCTTCCTTCAAAATGGCATATTTGATGCTAGATGTCCAAAAGAGTAATTTTGTGAAGGATATGTGTGACTGTTTTCAAAAAGAGAGATAGACAAGCTATCAGAGATTTGGGGAAACAATACGTTTTTTTAATCTAAAACCAATCTTACATCATAGATAAATGAGCATGAAGTGAGGAAGTAGTGAAAAATTATTTTTCAACAAGGTTTTTAACCAGAGACAGAGGATTATACATTTCATTGTTATTTTGAGGCAGATTTATAGGATTGCCACCTCCTAAAGTTTATATCCAAATCTGGGCTAGAACTTTTCTGGTATATCTAACTTCACATATTCAGCTTGTATATGTTTGTATCAAGATTCTGAAGCTGAAAAATGTCATACAAACCAACCAGACAGTATTACACACTATTAAAATCATGGAGGTCAAATGTAAATAAATGGAGTGACAGTAGTCTAGTCAGAGATGTCAACTACTCCCAATGGCCCAATAGAAAGAAGAAAAGGAAAACCAAATGTCAGAGAATAAAAAAGCAAAGTCTTTATGATTGTGAAGAAACTGAATGCATTTCACAGGAATTCTTCAAGGACACAAGAATATAATTTTTGCAATGACAACTGAAGGCGTGTTGTAGATTAATAGTCTTCCATAGTTGCTTGCACTGCCACTGGTTGTACAGAAATATGTCATTTTTCACAGAAACATTTTTTGCCATTTAACTATCAACTCTGGGACTTCTTCCTGTCTTCTAGAAGAAGGAAGTAGAAATGCATGCACTCAATCATTAGGATCATTTTTTTGAAAAAATCATTAGAATCATTTTTATCCCTGCCTCCAAAATCAAAACCTACAATCAGTAAATTACCAGAATAGTAAACTACTCAGAATGAAGTAGACCTATTTTTAGAGGGGAAAATAATCCTAACAACTGCTAGAGGACAGCAAAGAGATGCACAAGTGTCTTTGCTGTGGCCATGTGGATTTTTGCAGTCGAGAACTGGTAGCTTTAATAAAACCATCCTTCTGTGACTGGGTAGGGAAGAATGATACAAATGTCACCTCTTCTTTCTCTGCATAAAAATATTAGACTTTTACATGTCAATACCACAGCATATATAAACTAATTCTATCCCATACTTGCTTCAATTGTAAAATCTATAAACCAGATTCTGTGAATAAGCCCCAGTAGATGACGTTTAATTCTGAGTAGATACTGATAGCATATTTTAAATCAATTCTACATAAAACTGAATGCATAGTAAAATTCTCACTCTTCTTACATATCAACCCCAAACTTTAAAAAAACATGCAGAACCTAATGTTCTGTACAGATGCTGTGCTGTCCAGACAGTTTAGAGTTAATGGGATTTGGGATAGTTAGTTAGGAATTGAGAGCTGTCCCCTTAAGGGAATGCATCATGGTAAATGTAGTTAAGGTATCCTGGGAAATGTAGTTCATGTCATGTGGCCACATCTGTAACCCTGATTGGTCACTGAATTGACCTTTGGTGGGTTGGGGGAGGTTTCTTCACTCTTGCCTGAACACAGCCTCATGGTAGCATCTCTACCCCCTGCTTCTACGATATGGGATGAAAGAGATAACCATCTTTTTACTATTCTGTCTTGTACAAAGCAGATAGATAAATTCCACAAAGCATCCATACAAAGTCTTTTTTATTGGTTCATGAGGCATCCTCAATAACTCACAGTTATGATGAGATTCTTCTTAATGTCCAATCCTTTGCATATCTGTCTTTATAGGTAAAAAGTTTTAAAAAAATTGATACAAAAAGAAAAGACTTTTCTCTGTTTCTGCTGAGAAGAGACAGAAGACTCTATATTAATTTCAAGGATAATATTTATCCTGTCTATGATAAACAAATACTTCAACTGTCTTTGCCAAGTTAAATCCCAAGGGTCTACAATACGAAGAAGACTGACTAAACTGTTTTGAAACCAAGGCAGAAAAAAATGATCAAGTCATTCCTTGTATTTCTGCAGTAAAATTGATTAGTAATATATTTAGTAAATTGCACATCCCAAATCTGCTTGAATTTATTCTGGCCCATTCTAAGGATTGCTCAATTCTGCCACAAAGGCAAAGCTATTGCCTGAAAAAAGATGGGAAAGTCCCTTTTTGGATTATGCTCTTCTGTCAGGAAAAAAACCCGTATCTTGAAACATTTGAGTGGCTCAAGTTTCTGTATTGTTGAGAAATAAGAAAAATACAAGTAGAAAGAGGGAAACTTGGAAAAAGGGTACATTTGGATCAGTGGAATGAAAAAGTAGAAGAAAATCCCATCTGATAAAAGCATTGTAACTTCAGAAGCAAAGCATGAATCCTTCTTTATAAAGAAGGGGATGAAGAGGATTCATAAGTTAAGCATTCATGTGAGAGAAAGGTAAGTGACATTTATTCCCCATTAAACAAAATATTAACTGTACCCAGGGAGGAAATTCCTCGCAAATATTATTCTCTGGAGACGGAATCTAGCAAAACCTTAAAGCTATAGTAGCAATGTAAACCAATTGAATCTGTACTTAGAATTAGGGAGTGAGTTTTAAACAAGATATTTTAAAGAACACCCATAAATCCACAGACCCATCCAGTTTTAAAATCACCTTGGAAATTAAATAGTGTAAGTTTGACTTCTAAACACATTAACTTTTACATTGGTACCTAACTACTGTAGTATGGATCCTAGTTTCAGTCTACAAAACCCCTAAGCTTGGGGACTTCCGGTTTGAGCTTCTTCAGCGACAGACCGAAACCTCGTCTCTGCGAGGCTTCGATCCGTGCTCACCGCTGGAGCGCCCCGAGCCGGCTGGTTTCAGGGCTAAGCCACCCCGTAGAGGTGGTGAAGAGGGGGGAGACTGCCAGCAGGGTTGAGGAGAGCCGCATCTCTCCTCCCCAGCTGGCCATTACTCCCTTTCCTGAAGGCGGTTGCAGCGGTGATCAGAAATGGCCACCACAAAGAAGAACTCCACCGGAAAAGAATGTGCAGGAGGAAGATAAGAAGAAAAAGTTTTGGTTGACCAGGTCAAACAGCAAAAGCAACAAATAAGGTACCCTGGAATTGAAACTATTAAAAAACAATAACATTGTTCCCTAAGAAGATTTTTAAGCTGCGAAGGAGAGAGAAAAGGGAAAAGATTTGGTTTTCTCATTTTCCTATACTGACAGCTAAGAGACTTAAGCAAGAAATTGGAAAAAAATCGACTTTGACATCAATAGGCATTTCATGCTGAAAATAAAAAGTCAAAGGGATAATAAAGATTTCTGAATAATTAAAAGCTTTTGAAAACAGGAAAGGAGAGAAAAAGAATAAAAGGGTAGGATCTGGAAGGGAGGAGACTGCCTGGAATTTAAAAAAAGAACTTACAGCAAAATCTCAACAAGACTTCCAAAAGATACATTCTAACTGAAATATCACAACAAAAACCCCAGGAAGAGAAAGTCGAAAAAGAAATAAGAAGATATAACTCGGGACTATCTGGATTACTTGATGATTTCTGGATTCTTGGTTATTGTTTTGAATGACTAAAATCAATCAGGTGGTTGTTTAAAACTTTTTAAAATGGCTCCACTTTTAGAAGAACTGAAAATGGAACTTAAAAGTACAAAGAAGATGCACAAGAAGGGAGAGGTTCTTTTGGCTTCGTATTTCAGTTTTTAGAAATGGAGATTTGGAATTATGAGAAACAACAAGAAATGCCTGCAGAACAAGAAGATTGCGACAAAGAAGAAGCCATCTTTAATGTACAAGTAATCTTAGATGGCGGGGGGAAAGGAAAGGGGGGAAAGAGAATGGAAAGTTTAAGATTGGGAAAAACAACTCCCTCCCAAAAATAGAGTGAAAAATAAGTATAAAATCAGAAAGCAACAGAAGAGGGAAATGCAGAAGAGAGAATTAGAACTAGAGAGACTAGGGGGTAAAAAGGGGAGGGAGAAGATGAGAGGGAAGAAAGAAAGGAAAAGAAGTTATAAAGGACAGAAGCAAAATATAGAGAAACCGGGCCTATTTAGAGGTAATGGGTGAAAACTTAATGGAAAAAGGGATTCTGCAAAGGTACATAAGATAGTATGGTTATATTAGAAGCAGAAATAATTTTAGAAAATATGAAACAATGTATGATTAAAATGTCTGATAAAATAGCTATCGTAATTCAGTGGAATGATTGTCAATAAATAAATATAACAAAAGATATATCTAATGATTTATAAAACATATGTGAAGAGAAATAAGGGAAAAATTAATTATGGAGATTATATGTGTTTTTAAGAAAGTATGATATTTAATTGAAAAGAAGTGTTAAAGATGTTAAGATTTTAATGATTATTAATGATAGAACTGAACTGGAATGGAATGAGGGTTTATAATTACATATATTTACAATCTTTCTTTCTTTTTTTCTAAGAATATAGTGTGTATTATAAGAATGTACCAAGCAGAATTCAATTGGAAGTTATGTATTATGTATTATATTGAAGGTCATAAACTTAAGGTATATATTGAAGTTTAAATAAGAGTTGAATGGATGTAATTAAAAGATATAAAGGTGTCATACTCCAATTTGTAACTACAGGAGAAAATTTGTTTAATGAGAAAAGATAATATGAAATTGAAACAGAACAGACAAAAATATAAATATAATGATTTGAATTGAGATGAGATAAAATAAAATTGAGAAAATTAAAAGAGGGGAAAAACTATATAGAAAATGTAAAATAGTATAAGATATGGAATAGAATACAAAAAGGAGCATGAAATTGAGTTTTGTGTCTATATAAAGAAATTCAACCCGGGACCATGCTATTTTCAAAAAAGATGTTTTACTTGTGTTTTGTGTGTGAAAAAGCCAGATAAAACTTTATTTAAAAAAAAGAAACCCTAAGCTTTAGTTTTGCAAAATCCAGTTGGCAATACAGATAGTTCTCATTGACTTATGACCACAATTGAGCCCAAAATATATGTTGCTGACTGGGAAATTTGTTAAGTGAATTTTCCCCATTTTATGATTTTTCTTGTTGCATTTATTACGTGAATCACTTCAGTTGTTCTAAATTAGTAACACAGTTGTTAAGTAAATCTGGCTTCCCCATTGACTTTGTTTGCCGGGTCACCTAAGGTGATCACATGACCCCGGGACACTGCGGCCGTCATAAATAGAACCAGTTGCCAAGCATCCAAATGTATCCGTGGGGATGCTGCAATAGACATAAGTGTGAAAAATAGTCATAAGTCACTTTTTTCAGTGCCGTTGTATCTTCAAATGGTCCCTAAATGAACTGTTGTAAGTCGAGGACTACCTGTATCCAGTTTGACAGCAGGCCATGGAAGTCAGATTCTTTACTCAGCTTTCTTTTTGATACATTAAGAAATGTGATTGTCCATCTAAACCACGGGTGTCAAACTCGCCGTGTCAAGTTGCCATGACATGACAATTTGTCACATTTTCCTCATCCGCTGAGCTGGGGTGGGTGTGGCCTGTGCTTGATGCATGTGGTCCGTGGGCCGCCAGTTTGACACCCCTGATCTAAACCAGGGGTCTCCAACCTTGGCCACTTTAAGACTGGTGGACTTCAACACCCAGAATTCCTCAGCCAGCTGGCTGAGGAATTCTGGGTGTTGAAGTCCACCAGTCTTAAAGTGGCCAAGGTTGGAGACCCCTGATCTAAACAGTGCTATTTCCCCCCTTTTTTAGCTTACATTATCTTTTGCTATTGTAATTAAAACTTTTCACAATACGATTTTTAAAACATGAAGAGTGCTAATAAATATATGCAGTCAGACTGCTAACAGGAAGGAGAAGGCTAGCCAGTGTATTGTCCTGCAGGTCATACTGAAAGGATTCAGTTGTTGGAGACGGAATAGTTAACCTAAGAACATATTTATGAGGGAAGTGATCTCCTGGTAGTGCCCTAGATGAACATGTGATCTGGATGTAATAAGCACACTCAGTGCCAAGGCATACTCACAAACAATACTCTCTTTCAGGCTCTCTTTCAGGCTACAGGGAATGGTTCACAACCTTTTGACTGGCCACATTGAGTGATGAGGAATTCTCTTGGCCACATATAAAATATATAACATATTTCATAATATAACATAAACTTCCTTTTAACATATTTTTTTCATTATTTTGTGGGGCCTCATTACCAATTGTACAGGGCTGCAAGTGGCCAATAGGCCGTGAGTTGGAGACGCCTGCTATAGAGCCACACTGAAGTTGCCAGAATGAAGCTGCTGGTAGGAACACCACAAAAGCATGCTTGTATTTTCAACTTCTGTTCTCTCTGGCACATGAAGAAGTGGTTTGCTCTGAAGATATGGCAAGAAAATGAACATAGTTTCTCAACCATGGCAACATTAAGATATGTGGACTTCAACTCCCAGAATTCCCCAGCCTGGCTCCTATGGCTGGGGAATTATGAGAAATGAAGTCTGCACATCTTAAAGTTGCCAATTAAATTAAACAGTATTTAGTGAAATATATATTTCAGTACAAATTTCATCCATTGAATTCTATTCGGCTCACCAAAACTTGAAAATAAGAGAGAAGAATTGTCCATTCTGAGGCCAGGCAATTACAACCCCCGCCCCGCCCCCCCAGGCAGTTCCCGCTTTTTTCCTCTGTGGAAAACGGCACAGCACAAGTGTTTTCTCTAGAAGTCAAACTGAGGCCTTCGCTTGGAAGGTGGAAGCTTCTACCGCTCTAATCTTTTTTCGCGCATGCGCTAGCTGTACATGTTCCTTTGGTGCTAAAAGACTTCCCTGCACACTGCTGGGAATACAACCGCGTAACGTCGGAACTTGGATTATTTTTTTTTTTTTTTGTCCTCGTGAAACTATCACTAAACTTTCCCTACTGGGATGCCTCGGCAGGTATAAATAGGCGAGTCAACGTCACTTATGGCTACATGAGTGTTCCCCTCCCCCACGTTTTTACCTCTCTCTCCACCATTAGCCAACCTGGCGGGGCAGAAAGTTCCTCTCAGTTCCCAATGCAAACGGGGTCCCCCTTGCCTCCTCTGCCCGCTGCCTGACCTGCCGCTGGAAACCGGCGAGGCAATTTCCCGAGGGCCAAACAGCTCCGCTAATCGGGTTGGCATCAGGCAGCGGCCGTTTCGGGTTTCAGGAGTTGGCCCTGTGTGTGCACAGTACAAATTAGAGGCTCTCCAAACATTGGCTGCTGCCAGGGAGGCTGGCAGCCAAGCGGTGCCCCGGGATTCCCGCAATTGGCAGCGGATCCGCTCCTTCCCGGCCGGGCCTGGGCGAGGACCCGTCTCCCCAACTGTGACCTAAATAGGCCGTTCTCAAGCCAGATCGCCCCCCTCCACCTGCCCTTCCCAGAGCCGGGAGGGGAATTGTTCGCGCCTGGAGCCGCGAGGCTGCCAAACACAAGGGCTCCCCCCACCTTCCTCTGGGCGACTCCCTGGGCGCTGCCGCCGGAGGTTGCCAAGCAGGCAGCAGGTTTCTGGTGGTGCCGCTGTGGCTGCAGCCGAGTCGGATGGCGCATCCCAGCCGCCAGCCCAACTGTCAGAGCTCGGCTCCCCTCTGGCCTTCCGAGACACCAGGGATTCCCGAGGGACAGCGGGGCCTCCGCTCGGCGGGATCGGGGCGCCCTGGCGCTGTAGGAGGACCTTTCATTTGTCAAGGAGAGATCCTCCCGTTTTTCTCTCTGGTAACTCCCAAATCTGTCCCCCGGCGGGGTCAACGATTATGAACTGGGCGCAGCAAAAAGCACCTGCAGCGCCTGCCAAATACGTGGGATTTGGGCTCCCAACCACAAGCTCTCAGTCCTGAGAAAATTCTATTTGAGGGACAGATGGAGGGAGGTTAATGCCCACCAGAAAGCTTCAACTTTAGAGTATGATTGCATCGTAAACAGTAATTATCAGATCTTACCAGATTCCTCCCCCATAAAAAAAAACTAAAAGAAATTTGTGTTTAATATACTTTAATGTCCTATAATGGGCTTTAATGTCCTGCATCATCAATATGTTGTTCGAGTATTTTGTTTGCTCTGTAAACTGAAATACTTGCCCACATAAACGCTGAATCCTTTGTAATAAATACACAAATCGGGTTCATTTGGTAATTCGTCGCCCCTTTTTCAACTAATAGTCGTTCCAAGATAAAGTCATTGAATCACTTCCCCAGTAAATACGGTGTGACTCCCTTCCCATATCCTTGTTTAATTTTCAGCGACAGTCCCAATTTACAATATACGGAAATCGTTAAAATACCAGTTTACAACAGCAGATCTCAAAATCAGAAACCGCAACTATCTCTGGCATGTTAGTAGAAAGAGAATTCCACTTCAAGAGTAGACAGTCCCTGTCTAGCTGAAATTCAACCGACTCATTCCACCGGGGATTTACAGCCGTTTTCACGAACGCCTTTTCTGAGTCAATCAGGCTATTTTGATCCAATTTACTCTTCAGTTTTTAAGGTGTCCCGACCCAATATTCAACGCCAGGATTGTCTCTTTGGGGTAGGGCTGGTGGAAGACTTCAAGGTGGGCTAAAGGAAAGCTGAACTTCCTGTTGTCTCCTCTCCATCAATCAGGTTCCCCTTCCAGCGGAGTCCCGGTGCCTTTTACCCGGGGAGACCAGGCGGTCGTGAAGCTCACTCTTCCGACCCACTTTTTCTACGTTCCCAAGCCCCGTTCCCAAGCTGTCTCAGGTCAATTGTTCTTTTCCCCCCTAATGAACAAATCCGTTTCAAGACTATCTTACCGCTTGCCTCTCCTTCCGTATGAAATGAAACGGCTCCAAGTCATTCATTTGTTGAACCGAGAGTCACCCCATGTTTCGCATTTTGTTTTTCAGAGTAGAAAAAGTGGTGGCTCGATTTTGTAATTCTTTTAACAAGGTGGGCGGTGTGACTGCCCTACCTATTTGTAAGTTTTTTTGAGTGAAATCAAGGAGAAACTATAATGTCCTATAATTTCTTTAAAATTATAGGACAAAATACGGGTCTTCAGCTCTTCTAACAAAACTAAAGAGCATTTATACATAGGGTGAGATTAAAGCTACTCCGTTCATCTGGAATAAGAACTGAAGCCTGCCTAATATATGAGCCTTTTGCAGGGATTCCTGTCACACACCACAAATGATTAATTGCGTTTATGTAACTGCTGTTTCACCCATATATATGATATAGTCTTCCAATGTTTTGACAGGTACATTGATTATCACTAAGATTTTAATACGAGTTATCCTATATATCTTATTATGTAAAATATTGATACAATTATGTCATTAAAACTCTTCTTTAATTCCAGAACACAAACTTCTAAGGGTATTGGTTCCTTAATTATTTTCTTTCTGTAGTGGTTCTTATTTTGTTAAGCAAATATTAAATTTCCTTAAAAACAAATTAAAAATTACTACTTTTTTAAAAAAATCACTTCAGTACTGAAGACACATCAATAGTCCAACTTGTAACTTTGTCTTCAGATTCTGTTCCAAATAATTTGTAAGAACCAACCTTATATTATGTGTGCTCAAATTTTCTGAGGGAGAGAAACTTCCTGAAAAAGTAAATATGAAAGACATTTAAAAACCAAGGAAATATTCAAAGCATCTCAAAATGTCCTAAACTTAATAACTGGAATTGTGGTGAAATGTTAATTTTAGCTCCAAATTACACTGAATTTAAAATTGGATGTAGTGGTATTATTCTAGTTTTTAAAGAAGTTCCGGTGGATGTAGGGACTAATATATCATTTTGGTCTGATCCTTAATTATAATTAATTGCATGAGAAATATAATTCAGGTTTTAAATTGCTTAAAAAAAACACCCAGGTTGTAATTTAGGTATAAAAATGTCTGCCACAGCACAATTTATTTCCATACAAGGTTCATCAGGATGATTGCTGTTGATTAGTGACTGAAAAATAAATGAGGCAAAATATATATATTACCCAGCATCTAATGAGATGATCATCTCATATCTGGGCAGGATACATGCAGAACAATAGCTTTAAGTTTTCAGTTAGAGATTTATTAATGTTTTATGGATATAAAAGGCTAGCTAGACCAAAAAAAGCAAAAGTCCCAGAACTATGCTTCAGTCTGCTGGGAAGACCCCTACAATGTAGAAAGCATGCTATTTATTCTGTACAGCCAAAGAAACAAACTATGAGCATATTTTTTAAGGGCTCGCTTTATCCTTTTAGTGGAGCCTCTTTTGATCTGCCTTTTCTTGCATAAACAAAAATACAAAAGCTGATGCAATTTAATCTTAAGAAAATTGAGAAACTCTGGTGCTAGCTGACACTTCAGCACGAAGCATATTATGGCTTCAATGGGATTTCCTTGTAGACGCATATAATGAGTTCACAGAAAAACTAGAGGATGGTGAAGATTTTCTTTCAGAACTATACATTTGCACAAACCAATGCATTTTTAAGTAGGATTTCAGAGGATTTTGTTCTAACCAACACAAATTAACCTCTGACATTTAGTCAAAGGGTTAACATATTGTTCCTCAATTCAAGAGAACATCTCTAGCCTCCAGAAACACTCTAATGTGGCATAGTAAAGATTATCAATGCACAAAGTTGCATCCCAGCATACATATACATAATAAATCATAAGAATTAGAACAGGAAGCCAAGAGATCACTTTTAATGAAAACAACCATGTACAATAAAGCTCCAACTACATCAATTCACAAACCAGCTGAGATTCAAATTCCAACCAAAAGCAAAGCTCAAAAGCTGATTCCTGGAAACAGAACATTCTCTTGTTCCATTGAAACTTCTTTGTGTAAAGTGCTTATCTGGTAGGTAAGTATGTAAGTAAGTGGGAAAAGGAGAAATCAAAGCACACACACATAAAGCAGAATAGTACTTTTGAAGACAATAAAAATGCTGTGATAAGCATTATTCACAAGAAGAATTTTTTTGTTAAAAAACAAACAAACAGAAAAATACAAGTTTTGTACATGTATAACATTGATGTGTTGATAGGCTGAAACTTATTTCCCAGTAAGGGTCAAAGGGGCAAAAAGTTTACACCTCAGCTTCAGGAACTTATGCTTTACTGCACGCTTTAGTGTACATTCTGGTGACAATGTTTTCAATCTGACATGGAATACAAAGCAAATTTAAACCCCAATTTCTTTTTTAATTTCCACTTATTTGTCTGTTTTAATTTTTAAAACACCCCACTCCCTTTTTTTTTTTTTTTTTTTGCTTCCTCTGCCATTGATACAACAGGTTTGGCCAATTGTTTCTTCTTCATTCACAAAATGAAGAAAAATCAAATTGCATAGAAACTGAGAGTTAACTGAGCCTCTAAATAATCATATACACCTTAGTTGTAATATTCCTAATCCATAGGATGTCATTTTAAATACTTTTTAGGCCTTGGGAAATTCATGTTTCTCTAATATTAAACATTAACAACATTACAATAACAAAAATATAACAAGAACAAATTTTAATCAAATCGTTAATCTTAATATCATGACATTCTGTTGAAATCATGACATTCTGTTGTTGCTTTCTTTAGCTTCCTTTTAAAAGATATCTACTTTACTTCATCCCTGTTTGACACTGTCACTTTGATCTAAACTTAACTTAGTTTGAAATAAGAAGGATTGAATAAGTTAATGAAGAATTCTGTGTGATTAAAAAGCTTGCATACCCTTAAACTTGTAAGAACATGGGGGGATCTTTATTTTACAGAACAAGTGGCAAACCCCAATCAATGGCAACATTTTCTTTGATTTTTATAGCTCATAACCTAGTGCTAAAATGCTTCATTTGAGATATGTATATGTATATATATTTACAAATTCACTCCAAGTATACCTCATTTTTGTACTTGCTAACATGAAAACAAGTCTCACTGAAATAACTAGGATGACCCAGTAATGGTGGAATTCTGATAGGCATTCATGTAATCTTGTTTCTTTCTTATTGCAACATTGGTTAAAGGTAACTTATTTCCAAGAAATTCAGGGAGGCAAAATTTACCACAATTATGTATAAAGTTTCTTTTGGGACTGGAGCTTGAGGCTTGAGTGTGTGTGTGTGTATCTGTGTGTGTGCACACATGCATGCTTGTGTCATTACATAGCAATTCATGTGTTAACTGAATACAGCTTTAAGTATTTCACAAAATTAACAGGATTACTTCTGAGTTTATGATGACTAACATCGAACACAGAAATTCTTACCTGGACCTGGCTCTGAACACTTTGATTTTACAACAGACAAAATACATGATAATCGTAATTATAATAATACAAAATGTTCTTTCCAAAGACACTCAGCAGGCCCAGACCAATCTTTGCCCTGGGCTTATATCTTAGAGGATAGTAGGATTGTGTCAAGAGCCATACTTCTCCATCTTCCATTCTATGAATGTACCAAGGCAGAATGTAGGGAGATTTTGCCATTGGAGGGATTTGGCGGAATCTGTTCAAGAAGGGAAGAGGAGGCACTGGGAGACGTTGTCTGACAGAGCTGCTGTGTGACAGGATTGACTGTCAGGGCAGAGATGGCAGTGGATGGTGCAATGGACGGGGTGGGCTTGATTGGCACAGGGATGGCAGGCAGTGTCTGTGTCGATGGGTGACAGATGGTCTTGACCGGCATCCCGAAAGGTCCGTATTCTCCTGGCGAAAGGGGAATGCCACCTGCGGGCTCAATCATGCCCACGTGGGGCCACACCGAGCTGACCATGGTGCTGATCTGTTGACCGGCCATTGGGTAGCCCAGGTGGTGCATTACGGAAGCCAGGGGCAACCCACCGCCCTGAATCACTCCTTTGTAGTCTCGGCCAATGAGGTTCTCGATGGCGAAGGGATGCTTGAAGCCAGGAGCCGGGCTGTAAGGCTGGAACTGAGGCAGCCTTCCTACGGCCGCCGCCGCCGCCGCCGCCACGGCCGCCGCTGAGTCTGGATGTCCTTTGGTTGCCGCTGGAGGCTGCAGGGGAGGAGGCGGCGGCGGCGGCGGGTGATGAGGGTGGAAATAGTGGCTCAGGTGGGGGTGCAGCATCCCCCCTGCTTTGCCTGCCGCTGCTGGCATGTGGGGCTCCGGCCGCGGCACCTTGAAGCGCTTTCTGCGCCTGAGGAAGCTGCCGTTCTCGAACATGTCCCCGCAGTCCGGGTGCAGCGCCCAGAAACTGCCTTTGCCGGGCTGGTCGGGCCGCCTCGGGATCTTAATGAAGCAGTCGTTGAAGGAGAGGTTGTGGCGCAGCGAGTTTTGCCAGCGCTGCGTGTGCTCGCGGTAGTAAGGGAAGCGCTCCATGATGAACTTGTAGATGTCGCTCAGGGGGAGCATCTTCTCGCTCGAGTGCTGGATGGCCATGGCGGTCAGCGAGATGTAAGAATAAGGAGGCTTCTGATCACTGTACGAGCTCTTGCCCGGCCGAGGCATGGCACATTCCTACCCTCCCTCCGGCTGCCCCCGCCCAGAAGGACCGCGCCCTAGGACCAGAAAGGGCCCTTCACCACATCAGGAGAGGGGCAGGAGGATCTGTCGCCGCTTCTCAAGGAGAACTGCTGGCTCTTCGGCACATTCAGCCGGCATTTCCCAGTCGGCGGACCCTTCGCAACTTCTCCTCCTGCCCAGTCCGCGTGCGCAACACTGGTGGCGCTCTCGCCGTCCGCTTGCCCCTCACGTCGGTTTTCCCGCCAAGCCCGGCGGCCGGCGCTCCTCTTCCCCTGAGCTCGAAACTCAGCCGCTTAATTCCGAAGGCGCCTCCCGCCAAAGGCAAGAAAAGGCCTTTCCTGAACTCCCTTTGCCCCGCTTCGGAGTCAAGCCCTCGCCAAGCGCTTCAGCCCAGAAGCGCCAGAGTCCAGCCGCTCCGTTCCCTCCATCTTCGCCTCGATTCTGAGAGAGCAGAAGTTCCCGACGAACCTCTATGCCCGTCAAGCTGTCCTTCAGCCTTTCCCCAGTTTCCCTGCCCTCACACCCGTCCCTTCTCTCCGCGAGGAGCCGCACCCAGCGCCATTCCCCGAGGAAGCCGCTTCCGAGTTTCTGGGCTGTTTTCGCGGCGGCCCAAAGCGACGACCTCAGACTTGGGGCTCCGCTTCGAGATTCCCGGGGAGGGCAAGAAAGAGGCCCCGCGTCTTCCCTCTCGCCTGCTTGAAGTGGAAAAGCAGCAACGACCCAACCGGTTCCTTTGAAAAAGAGGCGGACGGAGCCGGCGGAAACCAAAGCAGGCGGTGGCCGTTGCCCTTGGGCTGAAAAGCGCGGGAGCGGCCGGCGGGTTGGCTTTGGTGAGGCGGCGCGGCGGCTGGGCTTGTGGCGTGGCGGAGCTCCCCAGCTCGGTTTTGTGCCGGTGCTGGCTCCGAGTCCGAGAGCCCCCCGCCTCACTCCGCTTCCCTCGCGTCACATGACTGAGCTCGGGGAAGAGACGGAGCTGCGAATGGTCGCCTTCTTCTCCCGCTCCTTCGGCGGACCAGGTGGGGGCCAGGGACGCCAGCGGCGAAGCGGGTCTCTCTCCGCTCCTCGCAGGCGGCTCGCTTTGGCTCCCGGCCTGGGAATCGGATTCAGTTCCGCCCCCAGCTCGCTCCCCCACCTAAAGCCTCGCTCGCCCTCTTCTCTGAAGACGCTCCTTGCCTGTCCTCCTTATTGCCGGCAGGAGAATGTGAGAGAAAAGACCACGCCTCTCAGGGCACGGCGATGCTGGCTGGCTCCGTTGAAGAAAGCTTCCAAACTTTGAAAGTGGTGCCCTGCACTTTCCACTAGAGATAGGAAGGTGTTCCAGGGGTTGGGACTCTGGAAAGAGTGCAGACAAGAGCAACAAAAAAACGATTTAGGGGTCTGGATGTTAACACATACGAAGGAATTGGGTACGTCTTACCGACTGAAAAGAAGGACTAGGAGTGACGCGAAAGCGCTGTTCCAAAATTTGAGGGGCTCCTACAGAGATGAACCTATTTTCCAAAGCACTAAAAGGCAAGAAACAATGGTTGAAAACTAACCAAGGAGAGAGCTAAGCAACCTAGAACGAAAGACAAACTTTCTAACGGTGAAAGCAATCAACCAATGGACCAGCTTGCCTTCAGAAGTTGTGGGTGGTCCATCAGGGGAGGCTTTCAAAAAGAGACTGGACAACCATTTGTCTGAAATGGTATAGGGTCTCTTGCTGGAGCAGGGGTTGGACTAGAAGACCTCCGTGGTCTCTTCCAACTCCAATTAGTCTATGTTCTAAGGCTGCCTTAGCCTCAGAGATCCTTGGCCTTGGCTGAAATCCATTTATATGTTTTTTTTGCGATGAGTGGCACATTCCAGTTCCCATCCTACTATCTTTCAACTAAGAGCCAAGCGTTTAATTTGTCCCAAACAAGCAGCACGATCTTGCACCTTTCCTCAACTGAAAAGAGGAAGGCTGCAATTTCTGGGTATTAGAAATAGAATACGAAGATAGGAAAACGAAAGTTGACATCTGCACGGTGGCTGTTGTTTATACTTGTTTTGACAGTCATAGAGTACAATGAACATGAAGTGCCTCTAGGTTAGCTTATCGGGCCAATAGGGAAAGACTTAGCCTTCGGGTAAATTCTGTTGAAATCAATTGGACCCTGATTGTAAAGCAGCCTTCCGCTACTGAGTGCCGTCTGGAGCAATTAAAGCTAGAATTTATCTGCGTAGGGAGACGGGGAGTGCTTTAAAATAATAGCATTTAGGGCTTATGGGTAAAAAAAATGTGATCTAAGACTACCTGGAATTGATGCAGAGAATCTTTGGAATTGCACCTCTGAAAGGATATCTTAAGTTTTTAGGCTTGTAGGCTAAAGAGTGTCACATCCCTTGCCCCACCCTAAGCAGACATTGAAAGGCGCGCCACTGAAATGAGGCTGCTTTTCGGCATTTCTGGGAGGAAAGTGTATTTCTTCTGAGCGGAGTGAATGCAGTTTTGGATAGTACCTAGAGTCACTGAATCAGCGCCGAGGAACGGGCAGAGTCAAAAGGCACGGAGAGGTTTCTTTCAGCGCAGCGTCCAAGAGCCGCCTGGCCCGTCGCAGCATGAACAAGAGCGCAAAAGGCAAGTACCTTTCTGCAGCCCGGAGCTGAGACTCCCCAGCGAGGAATTTTTGGTGGTCGGAAAACAGTTATCCGGATCCGGAGAAGAACGTGAAAATACCTTGACTTGGGAAAGAAAGGCTTGAAATTTCTGCGGAATTGTGCCGCTGCCTCAACCCTGAGCGATTCGCGCCATTCCCCGTTTTTCGAGCGTATTGAAGTCGCCCTGCTGAATCGGTCGTGAAAGGATGATCCTAAAAGTTTGCAAGCAAAAGTTAACAGACCCAGAACATAGCACGTTTTCAAGCAAGTGAAAATACACAGTCAACAAAACAAACCATGACCGAACAACTTGTTGCACTGTTATGGGGTGGGTGGGGGGGGGGAACACTGGACAAAAGCATTAAGTCGGTTTTGAAACGGCTCGTGTCTCTTTTGAGACAGAACGTTCCGTGAGCATGGATGAAACTATAGATGGATGTAGAGGGTTGTTTTTTCCCAGTTCAGGCAATGTGCAGATCTGGGACAAAAAAGATTTGGGCCACAACAACAAAAACAACAAAAACAAACCCTGGCATCAGTACAGTAAAATATATTTGCGCATAATTTCTTCTGTCTCTGCTACTCTTCCCCCACCATTAGCCAACCTGGCGGGGCAGAAAGTTCCTCTCAGTTCCCAATGCAAACGGGGTCCCCCTTGCCTCCTCTGCCCGCTGCCTGACCTGCCGCTGGAAACCGGCGAGGCAATTTCCCGAGGGCCAAACAGCTCCGCTAATCGGGTTGGCATCAGGCAGCGGCCGTTTCGGGTTTCAGGAGTTGGCCCTGTGTGTGCACAGTACAAATTAGAGGCTCTCCAAACATTGGCTGCTGCCAGGGAGGCTGGCAGCCAAGCGGTGCCCCGGGATTCCCGCAATTAGCAGCGGATCCGCTCCTTCCCGGCCGGGCCTGGGCGAGGACCCGTCTCCCCAACTGTGACCCAAATAGGCCGTTCTCAAGCCAGATCGCCCCCTCCACCTGCCCTTCCCAGAGCCGGGAGGGGAATTGTTCGCGCCTGGAGCCGCGAGGCTGCCAAACACAAGGGCTTCCCCCCCACCTTCCTCTGGGCGACTCCCCGGGCGCTGCCGCCGGAGGTTGCCAAGCAGGCAGCAGGTTTCTGGTGGTGCCGCTGTGGCTGCAGCCGAGTCGGATGGCGCATCCCAGCCGCCAGCCCAACTGTCAGAGCTCGGCTCCCCTCTGGCCTTCCGAGACACGAGGG